>NC_050579.1:139325509-140009398 GCF_011100635.1 Trichosurus vulpecula | reverse complement strand
CTTAAGACTCAATATTTCTTTTCTGGAGCTGAACTGGAGGTGGTCTTGAGAGTCCTGAGGTTCATTCCACATCAGCAGGAAGAAAGGCAGGATAAAAGCAACATGTATAGAAAAAGGAAAACAAGACCAAAAAAAAAGAAGAAAAGAAAAAGAAGAAGAAGAAGAAAAACATCAGAGAAAACAAAAGCTGAGAAAGTAGCAACACGGAAATGGAAAGACAGCTACTAAAGCAACATCACTATTGTCAGCGGCTGTTTTCACTTCATAAACAATCGCATAATATATAATTAAACAAGCTACAGACAGAATTGTCTCTATCTATAGGCAGGAAAGGTATAGATGGTATCATTTCAAAGGCTGCCTACATGATAAAATTGGAAAGTTGAACCTGCTCCATTAATTCTTTCCCTCCAGTTTTCTAGCGAAGTCACTGACCCTTCCAATTCAGTCCAGATTCCCTCTTTATTCTCATTACATGGGTCTGACAACAAAATAAAACTGTCAACTATTTCATGTCCCATAAATTCTAAACTCAAAAAGTTGACAACAGAGCTCACTATCATTAAAAAAAATTAACCGCTCTTACTAATTTCTCATTTTTCTGCAAGGGCACCACCATCCTCCAGTCTCCCATATTTGCAACTTCAGTGACTTCTCACTCTCCTACACCCCATATAGCCAATTATGATGAGCACTGAATATGGAAAAACCATAATAATCAACCAAATCTTGTCATTTGTACGTTCACATTATCTCATCATCTAACTCCATCTCTCAATTCATACAATTACTATGCTATTTCATTCACCTCTTACCTGGACTACTATAAGACATCCCAAACCTCAGTGGTCTGTAATTTTTTGGGAGGGGTTAAAGCATCACATCTCAATGACTCCCCATCTCTATCACACTCAACCTTGTAACATAGAAATGCAGTAAACGAAGCAAATCGACAGTATTTTTGTAGTGATATAAATTGTTCTGTTTCTGCTCACTTCACTGTAACATCAATTGATGTAAGTCTTTCCAAGCTTCTTTGAAGTCATCCCGTTCTTGGTTTCATATACCACAATAGTATTTATTACATTCATATACTATCATTTGTTCAGCTTTTGCAAATTGATGGACTCTGTTGGTTGCAAGCTAAACAAACAAATATGAAAGACTTAAAGAACTTTTATCAATGTGATAATCATCCTTGATTCCATAAGACTAATGAAGAATGCTGTGTATTTTTGATAGATGATGGACTAAATATGCAGAATGAGAAACACATGTTTGGATGTAGTTAACATGGAACTTTTTTTTTCCTCAAGTATGCATATTTATTATAAAACTCTGGTCTTTTCTTTCCAGTGAGTAGAAGAGAAAAACTGCTTATCAATTGAACAAATAATTGAAAACCAGAAAAACAAAATGTTCGCATCAACACATTGGTTGTGTCTAACAATGTACACCTTACTCTGCACCAAAAATTGGAGCACTGAAAGGCTGATTTTACCAATCTTGATGTTCTTGCTATAAATAAAATCAAAGGAAATACTGAAGTGGAATATGAATAGAAAGGTTGCTTCCAGTTTCTCCTCATCAATGCAAGGAAGCTGATGGAGTAGAATTTATTGATATTCAGAAGCAAAAGAATATCATTTAATGGGATATTTGGTCTTTATATATTATGGTACAATTGGTAATTGCAAAAAAGTGACTACTGAGGATGGTCATAGATAAATTCTTCAAAAACAAACAAATAAAATCTTGACAAAATTCCAAATAAAATCAACACCCAATGATGTTTTGTGACCTCAGTACAAAGATTAAAAATGGTGAGGTAGCTTTTGAGAATAGGCAGGGTAAAAGGAGAGAGTGTGTGTAGGAATAAATTGGGAAAATAGGATGGAAAGGAATACATGGTTGGTAATCACTACTGTGAAAAAGTTTTTACAATGAGTTTCTCTGATAAAGATTCATTTCTCAAACATATAGACAACTGAGTCAAATTTATACAAATAAGAGCCATTCCTCAATTGATAAGTGGTCAAAGGATATGAATAGGTAGTGTTCAGACAAAGTAATCCAAGCTATCTACATTCACATAAAAAATATTCTAAATCACTATTGATAGGAGAAATGCAAATTAAACCAACTCTGGGATACTTCCTCACACTTGTCAGATTGGCTAATGTGACAGAAGGGGAGGGTGACGAATGTTGGAGGGATGTGGGAAAATTAAACCAGTGTACTATTGGTGAAGTTTGTGTACTAGTTCAACCATTCAGGAGAACAATTAGGAACCATTCCCAGAGGCCTATAGAACTATGCATACCCTTTGACTAAACATGCCACTACAGGGGTCTATGTCCCAAAGAGAGAAAAAACAAAAGAGGAAAAGGACCTGCGTATACAGAAATATTTATAGCAGCTCTTTTAGTGGTGGCAAAAATTTGGAATTGAGGGGTTATCCATCAATTGAGGAATGGCTGAACAAGCTATTGTGTATGGTTGTGATGGAATATTATTGTGCTTTAAGATGTGATAAGCAGAATGCTCTCAGAAAAACATGGAAAGACTTACATGAACTGATACAAAGTGAAATGAGCAGAAGCAAGAGAACATTGTACGCAGTAATAGCAATGTTATATGATAATCTACCTCAAATAACTTGGGTATTCTCAGCAATGCAATGATCCAAGACAATTCTGTAGAACTTATGATGAAAGGTGCTGTACATCTGCAAAGAAAGAACTGGTAGAGACTGAATACAAATCAAAGAAACTTTTTCTTTATTTTTCTTGGGGGTTTTGGTATGTGTTTTCTTTCACAGAATGACTTACATGGAAATGTGTTTTGCATGACTACACATATATAATCTGTGTCAAAATTCTTGCCCTTTTCAATGGGGGGAAAGGTGATAGAGGGAGAAAATTTGGAAGTCAAAATTGGAAAAAAAATGTTAAAATTGTTTTTACATGTAATCATGAAAAAAATAAGATACTAAATAAGAAAAAAAAGAAAGAAAACAATGAGGTGGAAAAAAATAAATGGGAAGGCATAACTCTAGAAGAAAGAATGAAAGAGACCTAAAGCTCATGGATTAGATAGATTCCTCCCTCACACTTCTATATTAGGAACATTTTCTTCAACAGCAACAAAATAATTTCAGGTACCAAGGTGGCTAAGACTGGTAGATCTTTTGAGGCCTCAAAATTCTAAGCTTCAGTGAGTTAATTGGTTGTCTGCACTGTTTAGTATTAATATGTTTAACCCCAAGGGAGAGACAGCCTCAAGAAAAAAAAAGAAAAGAAAAATAGTAGACAATGGATATGGCAAACAGTAAGTAATGTAGGGAAAAAATATTGATTATACTTGTTTAAAAATTTAGAAAAGATTTGTGATTGATGAAGAGTTATCCTTTAGTCTGCAGTCTGTTTATAGTAAGACAATCTACATACCAGAACCAGGATCAGAATTAGAAAATTTAAAAAATAAGAAAATTTCTTAAAAGATAAAATTTGCAATTTAAACAAGGTAACTGAACTATAATAAAAATAATCATAAAACAGAAATGGGAGATGGACACTAGAAATGACATTAATATTGACTATAATAATTTTTCTAGGAGTTAGTTTAACCAATATTAGTGAACTGCCACAAAAAAGGAAGAATGAAATCCCAGAAAATACCTTAGTTGGAAAACATTTTATTCTCTTGCTTAGTTAGGTAACTGGCTAAGGCTTTTAAAAATTGGTTTAGCCTCCACTTCTTCTCACTTATGAGGTGATACTGCTCATAGTTAAATATCATTTTTGCTTTTTCATAATATTCTACAAATGGGTTTATAGACTAAACTATTGTTACTTTTGGCAGCTTTCTCTCTTGATTTGAAAAATAAGTCAGATGTTTTTAACTAAGTCTTTTTGGGGGGCTCTTTGACTTCTTTGTTGTAGACATATAGATATGTAGATATACACATGTGTATTTATTATACCTATCATTATGTGTATACCTGTACACACACACACAAACATACAGGGTGTCCAAAAAGTATTAGTGGAGTTCCAAGTCTATGTGTGTGTTTGTGTATGATGCATACATATATGTATTATGTACTTGTACATGTGTGTATTTTTGTGCATGTGTGTTTGCAGTTCTCTTTATGTTTGCATTTAAGACCCTGAGTATTAAAGAATATAACACTTTCATTTGGAAAGTCCTATAAAGTTGTTAGTCATTGTTTTCCTAGAATTGCTCTTCTTCCTTATCCTTCTCAACAAATATTGATGTTTTTGCTCATCATGAACAGAAATACATGGTAACCAAGTGTCCCTTGATTCTCCTTTTTTCTGGACATGATAAAAATAATGTATAGACTAAGTCATTGTAAGTGAGCATTCTGCATAAAGTTCTATTTGGTTCTATAGCTATAATAAAACAAGCAGATTAGAGGGAAGGGTATAGAAAGAAAGGAGATAGACAATAAGGAGCTGATGATGTTTTAGAATGAAAAGAGCAGGACAGAAGAAGAGGGAGAAAAAAAGATGTCCAATAGAGAGAAAAGGGAGAAGAAAGTACTAAACAAGGAATGGAAGAATTATGATAAAGTAAAATTATTGGGGGGGGGCGGGTAACTCTATATGTGAACATTTTAAATATTTCAAAAAATTTTATATTTTTTAACTGTAAAGAAAGGCAAACTTGAACGAGCGTTTACTATATTTTAAAGACTTTTCTTTAAAAATCGTAACTGATTGTTTAAACTAGAAATTAAGAAACTTGGATAAAGAAATGTTAACATGCTTCACATCAACAGCTTAAATCACAATCCCATTATCCTGAGCTAGCCTCTCAGAGCTGTAAAATGTCAAAAATGAAACTTGTTCTCTTTGATCTCTGAGGCCCTGACCAACTCCCACATTCTCAAGTTTACTTTTAATACCAACATGAAACTACTGCCAAAATTAATGAACACTGAAGGAAATGTTCTTGTACTTATCCTAAGCCGAAGCTGAATGTGTGTCTGACAGTATGTCCATTTACATGAGTAGAGGCATTCTTTTGCCTATTTTGCCACCCTGAACACAGAGAAAAGAATTATTTCTGACTGGACTTGGATAAATACTGTTGTCTAATGGTGCTAATGAAATAATCCAGCACTACATTTATCATTTATTATTTTATTATGTTCTCTGCTTTTCATAATACATTTCACTGTCTTCCCTGTTAAACAAAGTCAATGTGTTATAATAGAAAGAGTGATGGACTGAGAGTAAGAAGTTTTGGATTCTAATTCTGGCTTTTCTAGTTATTTGCTATTTGATTGGGGAAAATTGCTTAAATTTTTGGAGCTTTATTCTCTTTATGTATAAAATGAGGGAGAAGATGAGATAGTTATAAAGTGCCTTACAAATTTTAAAATAATATGTAAATGCTAATACTGATGCAGTTGCTGTCACTCCTGCTGCTGCTGCTGCTGCTGCTACTCTTCCTCTTCTCAATGTCATTGTATCACAGACAAAAAAAGTGTGCAAAGCATTTTCAGATCTCTGTCTAAATGTAATATATTATTATTATCATCATCATCATTATTAGCACATAAAGAAATGAATAGAAAACTTTACAAGGTGAAAAGAAAGAAGATTGAAATAAAACATTAATATCTCTTACATAGCCACCTAAAGATCCATATCATGATGTAGCACATGTACCATTGGTTTTATATGACTTTGGAAACTTGTTATTCTCAGTCTGGTGTGACTTGACGGAGGTAAATCATGTAACTCACAGAATAAGATTCTGTTCATTATTCATTCTCCATTATAAGACATTCTATCCAAGTGACACACATTTCTAATAGCAAAAGTATTTAGTTAAAACATGAAAATGTAAATAACACCAAAGTATTGGAGGTATTCTGTACATCCATGCACAGAAAAAGTAAGACAGTGTTACAGCTGGATGAATTTGAAATATCATGTGAATTGGTTGTGTCTTGGCTTTACTTCTGATCGTTGTGTGAAGAAAGTTAAAAGTAACATAGCAAACACTGAGATAAGGAGACCTTGAATTGGATGTGAGAATTCTTGATTATGCTTTTATTACTCTTAGGCTTGCTAATCTCCTTGTCAGAGCATATCATGAATTAGAGTGAAAATAAATGGAAAAATATAACCAAATATGAATATAATCACTTTATAGATAATAGTTTAAGTGAGCATTTAATATTTAAAGTGACATCAGCTTGTATTAACACAATGGCTACGGGTAGTTCATAATTTCTCCAGTCTTCTGTTGAACTTTTTTTTTATAGTAAAGTTCATCTGTTTTCTGCCACAGAAGTAGGATTGTGTATACAAATGAATTGTTGTTCTTGGAATAGCCAGGTTGGTGGAGAACAGTGAAATGTACAATGAAAAACAAAGAACATGCTGACCTAGGAGTAACCTGAGTTCTAGGTATAATTCTGTCATCATTGTTCTGTCAAACTTTTTTCAGGTCACTTCAACATTTTGGGCTTCAGATTCCTTGTCTGTAGAATAAGGGGGTTGGATTAGATCCAGTGCAATTCAATAAGCATTTATTAATCACAGACTATGGCCAGACATTGTACTAAGTAATAATGATATAATTAGTAAAAAGAAAGACAGTTCATGTCTTCAAGGAGCTTACAATTTAATCGGATACAACATATAAAGGGAGGCAGAAAAATGGAGGTTGGGGGTGGGGGCACCCCTCTTGTTTCATGGAGTTGAAACCAAGCAGACCAGCTGATGCAGAGTGGAGTAAGCCAGAAAGTTCTGTTTCTGCCCTCTGTAGAAAAAGGGATTGGGAAGAGTTTGAAACTCCACCCCCCAAACCCACAGCCTTCCAATCAGAGAGGAGAGGAGGCTGAGGGAGGTGATGTCTACTGGTTGTTGTCCTTCCTTCTAGAAGAGGAACAAAATACATCACTATGCTACAGTCAAGTTTCAATGTGTCCAACTGTGGCAGATCATACCAATACAAGCTCAGAAAGTTCTACCACAGGTCAGGCAAAAATAGTCTGTGTGAACATTTGGGGTGGATATTTTAAATTTGCGCATCCTGTGTTTCCTTTGGGCTGTTTCAATTCTGCTTTGCTCACAAAGCACAGCACCTTCTCTGATGTGGGTACACCATGCTGAGCAGTCCTGTTTCAGTGTCTCCCATGTCACACAATCAATTCCAAAGTTCTTAAAAGAGACCTTGAGAGTGTCCTTGTATCACTTCTTCTGACCACCATGTGGATGCTTACCATACTTGAGTTCTCCATAAAATAGTCTTTTTTGGCAAGAGTATGTTTTGTATTGGAACGTAAGAGTCACTCTCTCTGAAGCAGAGTTTGAATGCTTGGCAGTTTAGTTCTGAGTAAGGACTTGTTGATGTCTATCAAGGCTTAAGTAAAAACATCAGGATGATGAGATTAGAGGACATGAGCTTAACCTGGGAGGGGCACCTTGTTGCATGGAGAATGGCAGATGGGAGTAGAGATAATCTCTATGTCCCTTCCAATTCCAAGTGACCAATTCCTTCTTACAAAAAAAAAGATCAGTCTGTTGTAATCCCTTTTAAGACACAATGATCTTATGTAGATATAGAATGATAAAATATCCCAAGAGTAGTGAGCATAGTAAGAATTGATCTAGATGGACCAAGAAAACGGAGTTGAAAGAGGAAGAGTTGAAAAATCAGATCATACAAAAACAGACAAGGAAGATGTAACTCCAATGCCCAATTTTGACAATTATCAGAGAGAACTCAGAACTGGGTAAAAATATTTTCTGGGAGGGGTGTGATTGTTCCTATAAGTTAGAAAGACCCTCACTTTGAGTGGGTTAGTGTTAATAGGACTTATGATGAGTCTTTTGGGGAGCCAGAAAGAAGCATGATGAATCTGTCCATTGACTGCAACTGATCTTAGGTCTAGTTTTGCATCTATATGCCAGGTTTCTGTAACCTTTGATGCATTAAGATTAAAATTAGTACTGTTGTCTCTGAGAGAGTTCATTCTAAACCAAATCCCGAACCTGAATCCCTGAAGAGATAAATCAAAAGGAGACAAGGTTTTTGAACCAAACCAAGTTGTTTGTATGGCCCTACAAAGAACCTATTATTATAATTAGTTCCTGTTACTTACTAATATAGTAAAATAGCATTTTCTATTAACACTAGACTTTAATTTGTTTACGAAAAGTTCAGATAGTTCATATCATATTCGAGTTCCTTTCCTCTCCTCCCATCCCCCAACCAAACTTTCAAATTTGCTTTCATCCTGGCCTTAAGAGGAAGGTCAGATTTTGTGCCTCAAGAGGGCTGCACATAATCAGCCTCACTAAAAAGAACTTGATTAATACTAAATATGTCCTGCTTCCAAATCCATTATGTTAATGGAGTTACAGACAGCACATCTGCATCACTGGAGGCCTTGACAAAACCCATACTCTCATATAACTTGAAAATGGCTCTTTCTGGACAAATCCTCAATGAGCTCACCCCAGGTGAAAAGGCTTGCTTTTCTTCATAGCAGTAGGAACTGATAGCCACTGTGCACATTTATGACCATCTTCAAAATATTTTCTGGTATAAGGGGTAATTTCTGTTATTCTTGCCTAATAAAAAAAAAATCAGACTGCCAAGCTCTACTTTGAATCATCCTAATTTCAGTTTAAAATGTGTAGCTTAGAATTATACAAGGTTTTACAGTGACAAAGTACTTTACACACATTATCTTAGTTGATCAGATCTCCACAGTTCTCCCAGGATGTAGGTACTACAAATATCATTATCCTAACACTGGAGGTGAAGCTAAAAGCTCAGGGAGGTTTAAAGTCCAGGCCAAAGTCGCACAGGCAGTAAATAACAGAGCCTGAGCTCACATCTAGGGTTTTTGACTCTTGGTGGTACAGTGATTAGAGAACTAGGCATTGAATCAGGAAGATCTGAGTTCAAATTTGGCCTCAGACATTGTCTGTGTGACCCTGGTCAAGTCAATAATAGCACCTACCTGCTAGAGTTGTTGTGAAGTTAAAACAAAATAATATTTGTAAAGGTCTAAGTACATTGTGTGGTGCTTGGCAGACCCTTAGTAAATATTCTTCCTCCCTCCCCCACAGTCTCCTATGCTGTCCCTCTAGCATAGGTGTGACTTCATGACCAGGTGATCGACAGAACTTCTTGAACTAAAATAGAAACTCTTAAGAATTTGACATAAAGGTGGTGCTCATTAGCTCCTTTCTGTTACCGATTTGAATTCCTTTCACAGGCTTCTTTTCCAGGGAAAAAAAATTTACAACAGTTCACTATTCAATCTGATCTCAGTACAATTTCTTTGCTCAAACCAATTGCTGTGGCCTCTCTCTATAGCACTCTGGGTTATTAGCATCTTTTAATATTTTATGTGTTTTCATACCTCTTCTATTTTGATATTTCTGTATTTTAATACTTAAGCAAAAATGACTAAGTTCTAAGAATTAAATGCCAAATTGAGCTAATCTATAAATATAACAATGGCAATTAAGTGTCCCCACTCTACAAATAACAACCTTTTGCCAAGTGACAGATTGATAGACACTAACATTTACTGCTTAATGTTTTATGGACCTCTGCTTGGTGATAAGCAGAATCCAAACATTTGAATCATTTGACTATCAAAGTCTGCCTCAATTGAACAGATTGGCATCCCCTGATTTATGTGGATCTTCTTACAGCAACAGAAATTATGTTCATGTCCAGCCTAAGGTACCAATATTATTTATAGTATATGTCTTGTCCTGAAAGCACTTTGACAATGTGATAGTCACTAGACTGTTTTTCTGTCAAATTATTTTAATTCACATGGGCTATTACATTCCAAATTTGAAATGAAATCTGATACTGGCCTTTTAGCCAAGGGCTCTATAAATTCCAATCCAATTTTCTCACAAGTTAAAGCAAATGGGCACATGATTGTAATAAGGGATAAGATTTTCTATATAGCCTTACATACATCGAAATAAACTGCCCTTTGAAGATTAGCAGGTATGAGTGCCAGATATAGTAAGATTTTTTTTTTCTAATTTTTAACTTCTGTTAGAGAAACATATTAGTTTATATAAATTGGGTATTTACTAGATACACAAACAGGTCATAGGAAAATGGGAAAATACTAGATATTTGGAAATGGGATATTTTCAAGGCCTTAATTATTTGATTCAATAAGCATTAAAACTGACTTACTAGCGTAATGTTGATTACATTCAGGAATTTTCTAAGTTAATCAGCAATTAGGAAATTATTATCCTAAGATGAATTTGACTTCACATAAACTTTTAGATGCTGGATAATTTTTCAGGATCCTAAGATAATTTTAAGATTCACATGTAATACTTAATCCAAATGTAATCCTTTAGTTTCTTGTTAGCCCAGTGCTGGTTAAATGAATTTTGTATTTTTTTCACTACAAACATACATGTATTAAAATGTCCAGTTTATGAAGGTTGTTAGAGCTCTTCAGCATATTTTTTACATACTTAGATATGGAGCAAGAGGTACTCTTCATTTCTGTAATATCTCTTTAATTCACTGCTGCAATTTTCCCTCTCTCACCTCAGTTATCTTCTCTAGCATGCTTGGACATCTGGTCAGCCAACTTGAAATATTGGCAGGATCTGTGATCAACCAACATTTCCAGGGTGAACTTTTAGGCATTCTGAAGGAATTTGGCTGCTCAGTCACAGATTATGATTAGTCTCACTTGGGGGCCATCTCCAAGTTATCCTCATTTATATCTTGCCACTGTATCCATATGTCTCCAGAGGAGAATGTGAGACTGGTGACTTTGCATAGCCCTCCCTCACCTAAATCCAGTTCATTTGCAAATCACCTTCCTGATGTCATGGTCCTCTTTGAGAACAAAGGACAAACAACAATGCAAGTGACTAAGGTCAGCCTAGGAGCATTCTCAGATCTGTCAGAACACAAGAAAACCCATTTTTGAGGATTTCATTCCTACTGATGGGGTACAGGTTCTGGGAACTCCCTTGAACTCACCTTGAATCTTCCCACTTGATCTGGCTTTTCATGCCCAAATAACCAAGCCTAGCCCTCCATTGTCTGATTACCTCCAGATTGCCTCCCTACATTCTATCAAAATATCTATACCCAAATCTGTTACCTTTAAACTAGCCTAGCCCTCCATTGTCTGTCATCTCCAGGTAACCTTCAGCTATTTCCCACCCTTAATCCCATTCCTGGAGTCTGACCTCACTCCAGTCACCCAGTCACCCCAGTCCCATCAAGATCCTCCCTAAAACCCTCCTCCCATCACTCCAGACTACTTGTTCAACCTTAGATCCCTCCCACAATCTTTCTGTATACAAAATCCATCTTGCCTCCATGAAGGTGCTCAGATTCAATCTAGCTCAGCTCAGATTGATCTGGCCCACTGGCAAATGCTCAGAGTCTAGCCAATGGTGAGATTTTTTAAGAGTCTGGCCAATATGGTGAATCTTTAATAAACTTTGTTTTTCTTTGGCTATAAGAAGGTTTGGGTTGAATTCATTTGGCAGCCCTAAGACCCCTAAAAACCTCAACACTACCTCCCAGGGAAAGAATCAAACCATGAGGATGAAAGATACTAGGAGGAATAATCAGTTGAGCCCTCATCCAGGGACAAGTATTGTCTTGTGGGAGTAGACAGGAAATGGATAAACAAAGATAAACTTGAGGTAACAGATCTGCCCTGGTTGGCTAGACCTTTTATTTGGGCTATCAAGGGAAGATTGGGATACCATGAGTGTTTAATGGATTTCAAATTCTGATTATATAAGTGCATCCCAGATAATTCCCATCTATTTTCCCATACCTTAGTCTCACTTTTTTTACATCTATGCCCAAATTTAGCCTCATCAACCATACTTTTACCTCAGGTGATCAACTTAGCTCAATTTCTTGTCTACAGTACCAACCCTGATTGCCTTTCCAATGGTTACAACTATGTGTAGTGCAATACCCCATTCATTATACCTCAACTACTATACCTGTCTGCTCTGACCAAGATATAACCACTCCAGTTTATGAGTACCTAGATCAACCTTGGAATAGACCCCTTGCTTCAATTCCAACATATGCAGAGGAAAGAGGGGCATGAACCTCTAGTTATTTATGACCATCTTCCCATGAAACTCCAAGGATCCATAAACAGAGATAATATGAAGAGAGTTTCCATTGAATTAAGCTAAGGGATGCAAGGCTAATTTTATGGAGCTATTTTTTAAGGTACATATAATATTCTGAATGGTGGGTTCAACATACAGCCTTTGCCTTGCTCAAAGGCATGTCTATAGTATAGTCTCGATATAGTCTAGATAAGTATTACCATGGGTCTCTGCCCTGAGAAGTAATTTAATTTGCTGATTACTAAGTCATTCAGAACAAAATTCTGAACAAAATTTGCGACATTGTCTTTCAGCAGTGAATTGTGTTAGTTAATCTCAAATCTATTTTATGCTTATGCTGGTATGTGCCACATTTAGCCTGTTTTCTATGCATATCCATTGGTTCATTTCAAGCATGGATAATAGAAGTGTAGGGATCTAACGCATATGATCATTGTTTATTGTTTATGAAAAAAACAATATTAACAACTTTTTTTATATTTGGGACACAGAATTAAAATGAAGACAAATAACTCGTTACAAATTAGTTCTTATTATTAAAAACTGAGGGTCAACAAGATTTTGCTAGGAGATACTATTAATCTACAAACCAGAATTCCTGGACCATAGTCTGCTCTGACACATGCTATCTCTATGACGATGTTGGACAAGTCACTTAACTTCTTTGACTGTCAATTACTTTACCTACAAAATGGGTATAATAGAATTTTTCCTACCTCACAGGACTGTGTCTAGAAAAGCACTTTGAGTTTCAGAATCACAGAATCTTGGGGTTGGAAGGGACCTTACCAGTCATTTAGTCCAATAAATACTTGACCAAGAATCCCCTCTCAACATCCTGAACAAGTGGTCATCTAATCTTCACTTCAAGATCACTAGAAATGGGTAACCCACATAATTTCCTGAAGCAGTCCTTCCCTCTTCCATTTAGCTCAAATTGTTAGGAAGTTTTCCCTTTTTTAAGCTCAAATATGTTTCCCTGTAACTTCTACCCATTGCTCCCAGTTCTGCACTTTAAGTACATACATAATAAATTGAAATTTTCTTCCATATAACAACCTTTCAAATATTGGAAGACAGCAATGCTGCCCTTCCCTCCAAGATCTTTCTTCTCCAGGCTAAACATTCCCAGTCCTTCAACTACTCCTTATATAGAGTGATCTCAAAATCAAGTTAGTAAAGTGATCCCTTTATTACTCCTTCAGAGGCTCTCCAATATATCAATATTTTTCCAAAAACATGGTACTGAACACAATGATCCATATGTGACAGATTATTGCAGAACCATCACCTCCCTAGTCTTGGACAGCTCTTCTCTTAATGCAACATAAAATCACATTAATTTCTTTTGGCTGCCACATCTAATTGTTGAATTGTATTGAGCTTGCTATCCACCTAAAACTCCCAAGTCTTCTTCCCAAAAAGTACTTCCTAGCTAAAGTTCCCCATTCTGTCTGTAACTCGTATAAGGCTTTTATATTTATTCTTATTGAATCTGTTTGTTTTAGAAATATGATTTAAGAGTAAAAATAGCTTGTTTAAACTCTGCTTATAAAATCCTGTGATATTATTCAGCTCCCTTTTCTCTTCCTCCTAGATTAACCAGGTTCTTTTCTACAACTTCTACCATTATTTGGTTCTCCACATCCCACTCACCCACACCCCTATCTCAGCTGTTCCTCATGGAAGGTGCCACTTTAGCTCTGTGGGTAAAATTCTTTCCTTTTTTTTTTGAGGGGGGAAGGCAGGGCAATTGGGGTTAAGCGACTTGCCCAAGGTCACAAACCTAAGAAGTGTGTCAAGTGTCTGAGGCTGGATTTGAACTGAGGTCCTCCTGACTCCAGGGCCCGTGCTCTACTCACTGTGCCATCTTTACCCTATGGGTAAAATTCTTAAGTTCCCTATTACTCTTTCAACACACATTACTCTGTCCTAAGAAAGTTCACTCAATTTCTTCCAGGCTAGCTTGTCCTTAACCTTTTGTTCTAAGCTTTCCCTTGATTAGTGCTACAAAGGACTAGATAAAATAACTCCGAAGCAATATTAATAATAGTCTCCCCACCCCCAGGTATCTCTTAATTCCTTAAAGAGCTTTCATAGTAAAGAGTGGGGTCTAGAATGCCACAAAGCTTTTGTTTTTTTTTTTCTTTTTTGTGAGCTTTTAAAAATTTTTTGTATTTGTTTCCCCAATTACTTGTAAAAAGAATTTTCAACATTCATTTTAAAAATTGAATTCCAAATTCTCTCCTTCCCTCCCCACCCACCTCAGTTAGAAAGCAAGCAATTAGATTTAGGTTAAACATATGCAGTCACAGAAAACATATTTCCAAATTAGTCATGCTGTAAAAACACAGACCAAAATTTAAAAAAAAGAAAAATAAAGAAAGTGAAAAAAAGTGTATTTCAATCTGTATTGAGACTCCATCAGTTCTCTCTCTGGGGATGGATAGCATTTTTCATCAACTCCTTCAGAATTGTCTTGGATTGCTGTATTGCTGAGAATAGCTAAGTCATTCTCAGTTGATCATCTTACAATATTGTTGTTATCTTGTACAGTTTTCTCCTGGTTCTACCCATTTCACTTTTCACCAGTTCATGTATTTCCAGGTTTTCCTGAAAGCATCTAGTTCATCATTTCTTATAGGACAATAATATTCCATCACAATCATATACCACAATTTGTTCAACCGTTCCCCAATTTACGGGTATCTCTTCAATTTCCAATTCTTTGCCACCAAAAAGAAGCTGCTATAAATATTCTTGTACATACAGATTATTGCCCTACATAATGGTTGAATTAGTTCACAATTCCACCAACTGGGCATGAGTGTCTGAATTTTCACACATTCCCTCCAACATTTATCATTTTCCTTTTCTATCCTATTAGCCAGTCTAATAGGTATGAGATAGTACCTCTGATTATTAACTTGAATTTTTCTAATCAATAGTGATTCAGAACATTTTCTTTTTATGGCTATAGACAGTTTTGATTACTTCATCTGAAAAATGACAGTTCAAATATTTTTATCATTTATCAACTGGAGAATGGCTATTTCCATAAATTTGACTCATTTCTCTATATATTTGAGATGAGGCCTTTATCAGAAAACTTCCTTCAAAATTTTTTTCACAGTTATGATTACTAATTGTATTTTCCTCCATCCTATTCCGTACCCCCATTTATTATATTCCCTCTTTCTCTCCTTTCACGCTGTCCCTCCTCAAAAGTGTTTTGTTTCCACCTGCTCTGTCCCCCAGTCTGCTCTCCCTTCTATGAGTAACCCCGGCTTCTCTTACCCTCTTGTTGTCCTACTTTCCAGGAGGGTAAGATAGATTTCTACACCCAATTGAGTATGTATATTACTCCCTCTTTGAAATATTACTAATGAAAATAAGATTCAAATATTCCCTACCACCTTCCCTATCTTCCCCTCCATTATAAAAGCTCTTTCATTCCTCTTTTATGTCAGATAATTTACCTTTCCCTTTTCCTTTCTCCCAGTGCATTCCTCTTTCTCACCCCTTGATTTTTTTTAACATATCATCCCATCATATTCAACTCACACCTGAGCCCTCTGTCTATATATACTCCTTCTAACAGCCCTAATAATGAGAAAGTTCTAAGTCACCAGTATCATCTTGCCATGTAGCAGTGTAAACAGTTTGACCTTATTAAGCCTCCTATGATTTCCCTTTCCTGTTCATGTTTTTATTCTTCTCTTGAATTTTGTATTCAAAAGACAAATTTTCTATTTAACTCTGGTCTTTTCATCAAGAATGCTTGAAAGTCCTCAATTTCACTCAATGTCCATTTTTCCCCAAAGAATTAGACTCAGTTTTTCTGGGTATGTGATTCTTGGTTGTAGTTCTAACAACTTTGCACTCTGGAACATCATATTCCAAGCCCTCTCCTGCTAAATCTTGTATTATCCTGACTATGCCTCCATGATACTTGATTTTTTTTTCTGGCTGCTTGCAATATTTTCTCCTTGATGTGGGAGCTCTGGAATTTGGTTATGATATTCCTGGGGGTTTTAATTTTGGGATGTCTTTCAGGGGGTGATCAGTAGATTCTTTCAATTTCTATTTTTCCCTCTGGTTCTAGAATATCAGGACAGTTGCCATTGGTAATTTCTTGAAAAATGATGTCTAGGCTCTTTTTTTGATTATGGTTTTCATGTAGTCAGATAATTTTTAAACGATCTCTCCTGGATCTATTTTCCAGGTCAGTTGTCTTTCCAATGAGATATTTCACATTGTCTTTGATTTTTTTTTCATACTTTTGGTTTTATTTTACTGTTGCTTAATGGTACATAGAGTCATTAGCTTCCACTTGCTCGATTCTAATTTTTAAATAATTATTTTCTTTAGTGAGTACCTCCTTTTCTATTTGGCCAATACTGCTTTTTAAGGACTTCTTTTCTTCAGTAAGTTTTTGTGCCTCTTGTTCTATTTGGCCTATTCTATTTTTAAGGGGTTATTTTCTTCAGTATTGTGTGTGTGTGTGTGTGTGTGTGTGTGTGCATGACTCCTTTACCAAGCTTTCAATTCTTTTTTTCATGAATTTTCTTGCATCACTCTCATTTCTCTCCCCAATTTTTCCTCTACCTTTCTTACTTGATTTTCAAAATCCTTTTGGAGCTCTTCCATGGCCTGAGACCATTTCATATTTTTCTTTGAGGCTTTGAATGTAGGAGATTTGATGTTGTTGTCTTCTTCTGAGGGTGTGCTTTGATTTTCCTTTGCACCATAGTGACTTTCTATAGTCAGAATTTTTCCCAATGTTTGCTTATTTTTCCATCCTATTTCTTGACTTTTAAGTCTTTGCTAAAGTGAGGCTTGGCTTCTAGAGTGGAGAGCAAACTGTCCCAAGCTTCAGAGGCTTTATGCAGCTATTTTCAGAACTTCTTCTAGGGACCTGTATGTTTTCAGTTTTTCCAAGGTGATATGATTTAAAGAGAGGTGTGTTTTTTACTCTTCTGGCCTGTGCTCTGGTCTGTGAGTGACCACAAGCACTCTTTTCTGCCCTAGATCTATGATGAGGGTCCATCTTCCATTGCGACACAAACTCTGGTGTGGTAGTACTCCTCCTATTGAGACTGCCACCCTGGGACTGCCACCCAGGACTGAGATCTAGATCCATGCATGAGCAAAGCAACAGAGTCCTGCCCCAGGTGCTAGCAAAGGGACTCCTACAATCTCCTTCTGACCAGATGTTTTACCCCTTCCTGTCTGTGGGCTAAGAAGTTTGAAGGGAGCTTCCCACTCCTGCTGATTCAGTTACTCCCAAGGCCTGCTCTTGGTTTGCTGGGGCCCACTCTGTGCTGATTCTGCCTGTAGTGGACTAAGTTCCACTCCCCCCTTCCCCCTTCACCTCTGTATGGCAGAAATTTCCTGCCAACCTTCTTAGGTTGACTGGAAAATTGTTCCACCCATCCATTTGTGGGTTCTCCCATTCCGGAGTTTGTTTGGGGGCATTATTTAAAGGTGGTCAGAAGGGTTTGGGGGAGAGTTCAGGTGAGCTCTGTCTCTTTTCTCTGTCTCTCAGCTTTGTCCCTCTACCACAAAACTTTTCAATCCTGGATGAGGGTGTTATTGAATCCAAAGTTACTTCTGAACACCTGTTGTGGATACCTACACACATCAAGCTACAATTATCTGCCCCAGGATGAAGGAAGAAGTACTGGACCAATATTCAACAAATGTTCCTTGGGTCAAATGTACTGTCAACCAGAGGTCCAGACACAGAACTAAAGCTGCTGCTACAATTCACTAAATTATTTTGCTAGTGACAAGGAGGACCTTCATACAACTGTCTCTCCTCCTTCATGTTCTACCTTATGTGACTAGCTATTGGCTAGAACCCCAAATTTGTTGCTAAAACCCTGTCATATGAATGTTCCTTTAAGGAAACAAAATTCAGCCAGAAGGATAGCTTTCCAAGTTTCCTACCATCAGGAGAACACTAAATTTATAGATTAACATTGCTGTTGTTTCTGCAGATATCCAGGGAAGACAAACAGAGTATGCAACAGTACAAATGGCTTTGCATATATTACCAAGAGAACTGAGAAGATTAAACATTTAAGAGAGGTGTGTTGTTGCAACTAGGAGACTCAGGTTGGAGGATTTATATGGTTGATCCCTTAATTCAGTTAAAAAGTAGTTCATTGAGTAACTTATGTGCAAGGCACTGTATTTGGTACTTGGAAATCTAAAGATTATAGGCATTCAGTAATAAGTAAAAATTAGCTAATGGTGATGGGTAGCACATGTAGAAGTAAGGGGGAATATACTATCTGCATAGTACATGATATGATCCAGGATAAAATGTAACAGAAGTAAGTGTATGAACCAGACCCATAAATCTAGGAAAGTCAAAGAAAGGAGAATTTCTTTCAATGTGGGGATCAGGGAAGAAATAGTATATGGAGTAACATCAGTGCTGGTATTTAGAAATTATAGTTAAAGAAAAGCACAATAAAAAGGGAAGAACTTTTCTTCTATAAAAATCAAGCCAATCTTAAGGTTTGGGGGAATAAGGGAGTTACCCCTCCATCTCAATGTATTTTTTAAGAGATAGTAACTTTTTAAAGGAAAGTTATAGATTTCTGAATTTTCCAGCCCCTGGTTATTCTGCAAGTTGACAACTGATGCTTAAAACCAACATTCTGGCTTTTTTATATCCTAAATAAGAACCCAGTTTCAGGGTTCCAATCTAACAATTATAGTGAATTTTAATTTTTTATAATAGTCACTTCTGCACTTTATCCTTTCTACCACTGATTCTCTCAGATATAACGAAAATAGTAGTTTCATCTCCTAATACCAAGAAACAATAAAATAATGGATTTAACATCACATTTTGACATTTACTCTAAGTATCTACCATGTACCAAAACAACCAGCAATATCTATATCTACATGTATTGATTTTACTTTGTTGATTTCTCTGAGCATCATTTCTTTCACAGAGGCATATTGTAAGCATTCTAAGGCATCCCAAGACCACCTTCAGCAAGTATATTTACAATAACAAGTGTCGTAGAATTTATCTCTGACTTAATGTTCCCTACTCATTTTCCTTTTTTGCAAAAATGGACAGACTTTATGAAGCTAAAGATCACCAGCTTAGAATTCTGTGGGGAAATACTTTGGTTTTCTAGAGTATCAAATTATGAAATGCCAAGAAAAAATTAATCGTGCCTCACAACAACATTCAAAGGTAATATGGAGAAGGACATTGAAAATCTTGCTACACCGTCAAGAAAGGGCTATATTTGAAAAAGAGAGAAGGAACTTGCCTCCAAGAGCTGATGGTGCCAGTTCAGGTTGAGAAACTTGTGCAACAGGTAGTGGAGGAGGTATTGCTGGACTTTGTCCTAGATATAAAATGACAGGAATTAACTTGTGTAGAAAAGAAATTAAAACATCTTAATAACTGCTAAAAAAAAGCTAGATTTTCTCCAATATGCATAATTCATCAATCCAAGTATAAAATCATATTGTTATGCAATACAAAAACTCTTATTAGGTCAGATCTTTAAGTGGATGCATTCACAGAATGAGTTATCTTCCACACTGTTACTGAATATATTATTTTTGTAGATATACACAATGTTGAATATATCTACCAGACTTCATTAATGTAAAATCTACATGCTATCAAATAAAACCATCTATTTTCAAACATTCACTTTAAATTATGCAGGGTGAAGTCATAAGAACTGAGAGGAATCCTGCATATTGAAATACTCATCAATTTTTCGTCAGTAGACTAAAAAACCTCAAAAGACGATATTGTGATAAAATAAGGTTAACATACTTTCACGGAACAGGAACATTTTCCTCTGTCATAAATAAGTGCTCTGTAGCTAAGTAAATAATGAGCCAACTAGGAAATAAATTTGTTATGTAGTCCTGTTTCTATTGAACATTGAAATGCTGCCCTAAGTCTCTGGGCTTATTATGAACTGTGTAAAAAACCCACAATCATTCGTGAATGTTTCTTATCCCAAACGATTTTCTTAATTAACCAATACCAACTGGGCCATGAATTGTAAACATTAACTAATGCAGGATCCCCTATGAAATGCCCACATTTTTCTATCATTAGTTTTTACTCCATAAACTCTGACTGAATATTTCTCCCAGAATCTGAAGTAGGCCTATGCCCCTTTGAACATTTCAATGACAACCAGGTATTAGTAAAATGTCAACTTTTCTGATTGCTTACTTGTGATTCTCCCATTTTAGAATTCTTTAGAATTAACTGAATCCTGTGGCTTTGTTGTTTAGGAAAGAGAACATTCTAATTTGCATTTGCACTCTTCTAGAGCTATGAAAAGAAACCTCCTGCATGCCTAAGGACTTCTGAATAGAGCTAGTACTACATTTGTAACAGGTTTTCTTCCAGTCATTACATTCCCACAGGTTGTTCTTTGGGACTATTCAAATATGCATAAAACATAAAATATTGCTCCTGGATACTAGTGAGCACACTCCAAGGAAAATGTTAAATAAAATTTTTAAGGTTTTTAAAAAGTTTTTGTCTTTGGAATAAAGACTCATTCAAAATGAACTGGTATATAAAAGTGCACATATAAAATGAGTTTTGTTTTAAGACAGTGGAATTGGCCATGCTTTTGGACTAGAACAACCAGAAATTTGATTTAAAATTTAATAGTCAACTCTCAGAGTAAACAGACACTGGGAGATTGGGAATCCAATAGAGCATTCTTCAAAACAAAAAATTTCCTCAAAAGAAAAATTAGGAAGGGCAGAAGAGAGACATCTAATTTTTTCTACTAAGTCTCAGTGATGTGATTGGAGTTTTAGGGAGGAAAAAACTCCTCAGCTTTTCATTCATTTTTTTTCCTATAATATCTCCAAAAGACAATGAACCTAATTCTCCAGGATGACACAAAATGTTTGGCAAAAATACACTAAGACAATAGAGATTGTCTCTACTTGATTCTCTGGGAGCCTTTGATATACTGTCTGTTTTCATAGGAGTCCATCTCACTTGCCCAAGGTCCTCAGGGCCTTCCCATCTGCCCTTCTCCCTAATTACTACGGAGCCATTTCAGCTTCCTTAAAATGATCATAAATATGAACCTTCCTTTATGTGCTGGCTCCTCAGATTAGAAAGCGTGTTCCTTACAAGTAGGAACTATCTTAATTTTTCTATTTGTACTTGTAGCCCTTATCATAGAAATTTGGATGCAGCAAACATTTAATAAATGCTTTTCCGTTCCTTTCTTTGTAAGCCCTGCTATATCCTGTGCCTATGAGACATCACAGGGCCCTCTGAAGACCTTCACACAAGAAAGGAATTTGCCAGCCAGAATGAATATAGTAAAAAAAATTTCACAGAGAGGGTAAAATTATTAGTATTAATAGAATTTTGGGAGGATTCTTTAAAATGATTACTTCATGCAGGTAAAGCATGATTTTCAAGGATGTTTAAACATTTTGGATACATTCATTTCAACATAAGAATTATTTGTTTATCAGTTGTTTACATATCCATTGCAACACAAAGTTTCCTAAAGATTACTACTGGGCAACTCTTTAAGCGAAGGTAATAAAATGAAGTCTTTTAAATGCTCCATAACTCAGATTTCTTTACTAATTTCATATATTTCCTTAAATAGATACATATTAATGAGAATCAACTGAAAAATAACCTTGAATTCCTTCAGTGATGAATTTTGGATCACAGTCAAAATCACATACACTACTTATTATCCTGGATTAGTCAACGTTTCAGGTAACTGAAGCTTGACCCTTTCAAGCGTCTGAATGTCTAAAATTTGAATCATTTGTGTTGGAAACAATTTTTTAATCTATTACATACTTTCATTACTACTTAAATTGGCACTAAAAATACTTTTATATTTTCTTGATACCTTAAGTTTTTATAAATCAATTATTGGACAATAAGTCCTCAGGTCTCCAATATCTCCCTCTATGACCTCATCATGAAATGGAGTTGAATCCCTTTTAACCAATATTATACTAATAATCACAAATTCTAGCAAGTCCTACTAGGCTAGAATTATTGTGAGAACACACTCAACTGATGAACTTCCTTTTATCTAAGATCCAGCCAACTAATCACAAAAATGTTGGTGTTCAGGTGATATATTTCTGAGACATATCATGTGATACACATTTTCTACATGAAGATGCGAGAAATGGTTTCTTCAAGAAGGTAGGAATTGTGATCTATAATGATGGTGTTTACATCTATAGCACTGAAA
The DNA here is from genome assembly GCF_011100635.1 of Trichosurus vulpecula. Taxonomy (NCBI): domain Eukaryota; kingdom Metazoa; phylum Chordata; class Mammalia; order Diprotodontia; family Phalangeridae; genus Trichosurus; species Trichosurus vulpecula. The sequence goes on along the minus strand of NC_050579.1, from coordinate 139,986,966 downwards.
TCATAATTCTTTTATAGCCCTGAATGATAAAATAATTTAATGAAGTGTGTAAAGCTATTAAGTACGACACTCAATAGTCCCAATCACTGTGCTTTTCTCAGAATCTGGTATTGTTTATTCCCAACATACTGGCACATGCAACCATGCCATTGTTACACATGCATAAAAGCTTAGAACTGCAAGAGACCTCATCTGACATAAGCCTACTCCATATTTGATCAAAAATCCCCAATAACTAGCCTTGTGTTCAAGGAAAGCATAGGACTTCCATATGAAAAGAAAAATATGTTAACTATATCCTGGGATTAGTCTTCATTCCAATAGGAAACACAAGAGAAATTTCTGACTGGGAGTTTTATCTTGCTGCAAGTGCCTCATAGTTTTATTTTTGTTTCTGTTTTGGCCTTCCTTTATTCCATACTATAATATTCCAATAAACCATTTTCAAACCTTTGCTTGAAGATATCCAATGATGGGAAACCCACTACTACCCAATGCAACCCACTCAGTATTTGGATAGCTTTAATTGTTAGGGTGTGTGTGTGTGTCTGTGTGTGTGTGTGTGTGTGTGTCTGTGTCTATCTCTGTGTGTGTCTGTCTGTATGTGTGTGTGCATCTGTGTACATGGGCACTTTCCCTGACATCAAGCCTATATTTATATCTTTGCTCCATATGCATTACTCCTATTTTCATCATTTGAAGCTGAACAGAAGAAGCCTAATACTTTTCAGTACTTGAAGATGTCTGTTGTGCTCTTTTTCTCTCTCACTACCCTTCTCTTCTCTGGGCTAATTATCCCAATTCTTTCAACCAGCATACTCAGTTTATTAATGTCCCTTTTAAAATATAGTATTCAGGACCAAAAGTAACACATCAGATATGGTCTGGTCAGGGCAGTGTGCAATGGGATTATCCCTTATTCCTGGAAGTGATGTGTCTCAGGGCAGTGCAAAAATCACATTAACAGATCTAGTCAGATCAAATCTTATTTCTTTATTTTACAGATGAAACTAAGGCCCAAACCAGTAACTTAACAGACTTGTCCAAGTTTACTTAGCCAGGTACTGAGCCTTTATTGATTGACTATTGGCTAGCGACAAATGCACTACATAATCTTTGTCAAGGCAGCGCTTGAGAAAGTTCTAAAGACAAGACTGATATTACACGACTTTTTTACCCTATTGATGTGGTACTTATTGCTAATAATTGTCAAGTCTTTTTTATGTTCTCAGAAAAGTTTAAAGCAAATGGGTCATTTCATTTAAATTAGCTACATGACCTGAGTATGAGGGCATTTAAGGCACCAAAAGCTTCATCTCTACAGATCAAAGAGCATCCCCTAGGCCAATATGTTTCTCCTGACAAGATTTCCTTTGCCTCATGATAAAAAGCTTCCCTAATATTTCCATCTCTTATTATATATCTGCCTATTCACTTTGAAGCAAAAGCAAGAGATAGTAGACAAATAAATATTTCATAAGTTCTTTTGATAAAATATGTTAAAGGTGCTATCACTAAGTGTCTTCACCCCACTTCCCCAACTCCTCTTCTCCAATTTATGAAGTGGAAATCATTTGCCTTTAGCAGACTGACTAGGGAAAAGATGTGTGATTCATCTAAGAGCAGAATGTTCTCCCATTGATTCTGAGCCTTTGTTTATAACAGAAATTAGTAATGTCACTGAAGTAGTGAGACTGTCAAGATATACAAATCTCATTGTGTCAAGGCTTTGTGGTCATCTAGTCTAACTCTGTTTTAAGAGGAGGAGGACAAGGTCCTGAGGTTTAAGTGATCATATACTTCATTTGTGGTAGAATCAGAACTAGAGCTCAACCCTTCTTACTCCTGGTACAATGCTCATTGGTTCTAGTGATATATTGAGGTCAGAAAAAGAGGTCAGTAGTTTTGCCGTTCATTTCCATAGAGTATTATGAGAACAAAGCAAACATGAAATTAGGCTTTAATAAGTACTTACTTGTAACCATAATAATCTCCCTTGTAAGGTTTAATAGATTCCACAGATTTTAATATAGTATATATTTAATGTTTAACATTGATTAAAGTTACATTATCCTAGAGTCTGCACAAAACTGAGAGACTAGGCCTCAATTTGAAGTGCTTATGAAAGCTAAATCATGTCACTGGTCCATCTTCCAAGAAAGATCTTATTTAAACTTTTTTACAAAGATGGTTCTGTTTGATAATCTCAAACCTGATAGAGGTGAGGTGATAGTTTCAAACCCTGGTTCTATATACTAAATTCTTGCATGAACTTGGGCAATTTAACCTTTAAAGACCTCTGTTTTCTCAGCTGTAAAATGAGAGGTCTGCAATAATCTCAGGTGTCTCTTCTAGCTTTAGATCAATGATGCTTTGACCATGACTCCCCCTATCCCCAAGTCCTATGGTAATTAATAGTTTTTAATCCAGTAATATAGCATATTATCAAAATAAAAGTGACAAATATGGATATATATTAAATTAAATATAGGGATAAATAAAAAAAGCTGGCAAATGTAGAGAGAGGAGGGATAAAAGAGGTAAAATATAAAATATCCCATTCAGAGGGAAATACATGTGTCATTTACAGTTGTATCACATAGGGAAATTTCTACAGTCACATTAGATGGAACACAGTGAAGTTGGGGAAAGAATCTTGCCGAATATATGACTGCAGCTAGGGCTATTGCTGAAATTCTGGAAAGTAAAAAGGTTGGGTCATGCTAAATTAACCTGAGAGATGGAGCTTGCAAACTCAATGAAGCTTTAGTCAAGATTTTATGAAAACATTTAGGACATTAAAAAAGGATCAATTTATGGCATGGATTTGTGATTGATGGTAAATCATGATCATAGTTAAACATTTCTAATACCCTTAGCCCCTGGAAGCCTATGAAATACTTCCCACACACAGAAAATCTGATGAAGCTTGCCCTTTTTTTCCCTCCGTTCACAGAAGGAGGGAAAATATTCATTTTTCCCTCTGGGTACTTTTACCGAATCCTTCACAAATGGGACACAGATCATTTCAGTGAAAAAAAAAATGAAGCATTACCCACCTTTATCCATAGTTAGTGGATAAATTGAACTAAATGTCAAAGCTGGAAAAAAACTAGTTCCATTAAGTAGAGAAGCTTAATTGGAACTACATTTCAGCCATCTACAGAGCTTCTTAAATGTGACAGGCTGTATATGAATTGCTAAATCTGCTATTCAGTGGCCTAAAACATTCAGTATCTATACACAGAATATTCATAGAATATTAAAGCAGGAAAGGAACCTTCAAAACTGTCTAATTCATCCCCATATTTTTTTATGATGAGGACACCAAAGCTCCAAAATGATGGAGCTGACTTGACCAAAATCATAACTACTTTGTGGCAGAGCAAGATGAACTCGGGTCTCCTTGGCTCTGCACCCTGTACCATGCTGCTTATCTGTTTGTTTCTCAATGTTTGCATTCATTTTGAGTCACATAAAAGGATTGGAATTGATCAAAATAGCTTACAATAGTTATCATTGCCCATACTTAAGTTCCATAGCTTTGTGTGAGTAAAATAATATGCATTGTCACAGAAAAAGGAAACATTCATAATGCTTTCATACAACTTCTTCAAAAAAAGAGACAAAACTTATACTCCAAAGTTTACAACCAATGGTAGCACTTCATAATATTAGATGCTACATGGGATTTCAAAATTATATTCAAAATTATTTTATTGCCAACAGAAAATGGACAAGAATATTCTTTTTGAAGATGGGTTAAAATGGAAAGAAGAGGTTGTTAACCTTGTTGATGAGCAGGAATGCTAATCAAACTTTTAAAATTATTGATCAGTTAAATTTTCAAGACTTTTCCATCTCTTAAATATTTTAGCACTCTAAATTAGTAAAATTTATGTTGTGTGAATATCATAATTGCGATAGTGGTCCATTACATTTTTCTGCTTTTCATATTTGAGAGACAGTGTGGCCTAGTGGATAGAGTGCTAGGTTTGGTCAGAAACCCATGAGTTCAAAGTCTTGCTCAGACTTTGACTTGTTGAGTCACAATCGAAAGTCATTTAAATTCTGTGAACCTCTGTTTCCTCATCTGTCATGAGGGGCAGTTGGACTAGATAGTATTTGTGGATACTTGCAACTCTAAATAAGAGAACATGAATTGTAAGACATGGATTTAAATGGTACTTATCTCTGAGATGTAGGGAGGGTCAAATGAGCCAATTTCTGTAATATTCTTTGTAAAGTTTAAGGCATTATGTCAACTATCATTATTTTATTGACAAAAAACTGACTAAAAAGTATCATCTCATTTAAATCATTCAAGAGAGATATCAGTAATATATTTTTACTGCTATCATTCTGTGTTATTATTTCCTTTTGTTCTACCTTTGGTTTGTTTATCAGTTCCCATATTAGCATAGCTTCTCATTTTTGCATTACATATTCACATTTCCCCTAATTGTGCATTCAGTTGTATTTATGTTCTCATCAGGCTGCCACACAATGCACTTGTATACGCATTCATGATTGGACTAAATGTTATAATTTGGAATATTAACAACAGCTATATTAAATTGGAACCTATTCCAATACCATCCCATTATTCTTCCCTGTATGCATGACCATTTCTGAACAATTCAGAATTTTCCAAAGCCTGAAAAGAGCTCAACTGTTACTTCATTCTCCCCTGGAAGTGAAGCATGAGTATAATTTAAGGCAAAGTATTTTAGTCTCTGGGCATCTGGGGCATGTCAAAAAAATGAGGTGGAATTTAAGATTTTGAATTGATACTTTACTCCTGTTTAGATGGAATCACAGACTACAAATTCTTTAGAAGAACAAGGGCAGGAAACAAGCAATTATTAAGTGCCTATCATTATGGTGCCAGGCATTATGGTAAGTAAGCCCTTTACAAATATTATCTAATTTGACCTTCACAATAAACCTGTGAAGTAAGTGCTGTTTTTTCCTCCATTTTATAGTTGGGTAAACTGAGGCAGACAGAGTTTCATTGATTTGCCCAGGATCATACAACTAGTAAGTTTCTGAAGCCAGATTTGAATTCAGGTCTTCCTCACTCCAAGGTCAATCTACTCTGCCACCACCTAAGATGCATATTTAATGTATTGGCCCCTTAATACATATGACCAGCAATCACTAAAAATGAAAGTACACATTGTAAAAAGAGCAGAAATCTCCATTATCCACCTAGTCTTTCCAAACACTGAGCAATTACTTATATTCTTACATTTACATTTCAAGGCGCTTTCTGAAATTACCCTACACACAAAGAACAAACTAAACACTTGTCTAATGGCTTATGAAAACATATGGATAATGAACCATTACACATTTAATTATGTTGATTATTACTGATAATGCAACACAAATTTTAAGCATAGTAAGGTCACTGTTTATCAATGATAAACGAAGTAATCGAAATAGCATGCCCAATAATTACATTGTCTTATCACTGGATACTTGGACTAAATAGCCTAATGTAATCATTCCTGTCAGAATGTTACATTTTCAGATTTGGTATTAATAATTAATTTATTTTATTATGGTTATTTATTTAAAACCAAGACATATAACCTAGAGTCTGTGCAAGCTAAAAAGAGAGAGAGAGAGAGAAAGGCCACACACAATGGTGAGGAAATTAGAGGGAAAAAAAATTGTCAGCTATGACTTCCAATGACTGAAAGCTTCAGAATTCTCCATTTTACAGTGGTTTCATCATTTCCTAAAAATCAGGTTGTTCTGTACATTCATAAAATCACTACATTAAAGCTGAAGAGCCCATGACATTTTTACAGACTATGTAAATATTAATAATCTCAACTTCTTTGGGGCTTATTGCATATGTTTTAATTTAAAGTTTTAGGATTCTCCCCAAAAGGAGAAAGCTAGAGAGAAGTATTTGACTGATGACTCTAGACTAAAAATGTCTGGAGTCTATTTTCTTTTTTAGTAGCTCATCAGATTATCCACTATGATGAAGCTTTGGCCCCTCTGAGGTCTGTTCCCTCTAAATCTGTTGTCACAGTAATTGCTGGCAATAAAACAAAAGAACAAAAATCTCAGGGTTGGGTCTTCTTTATTGTGGCCAACTTAAAGACTGAATAGGTTAAATTCAGTCAGAAACTAGATTACCAATCATACTTATCATACCATCAAGTCCACCTGAAGTTTGAGGGACCAGAGACATAAATAGCATAGGGTTAATGTGGCTTTGTCACAGGGCACCAATATTATGCTGGGTAAGTTTTCTCCTCTAATATACCACTATCCTTACCCCTTACTTCTTGGTTCTCCACCAGCTACAATGTGGTACAACTATCACTGGACTTTTTTACTCCCATAACCACAGAGTCCTATCTAAGTAGCGCTCCTTTCCAGAGCATGAATTTTTCCAACTCATTCAGTTAGTTAGTCAACAAGCATTAATTAAACACATACTATATGATAAGGACTATGTTAAGTGCTAGGGATACAAAGAAAAGTGCTTTCAAGAATATCAAAATCTAACTCAAGTGGGGCAAAAGTTCATCATTCTGAGAAATGGTCACTCTCTCTCACACAGCATGCCATTGGATGCCATGCCATAACTGCTCTCTCTCTCTCTCTCTCTTTAATGACCTGTGATCATACTGACTTCTTTTTAAATTTTTTTTCAAATATTTATTTACTTTATTTTTTTATAGAATAAAAGAATTTCCATAACATCTCTCTCTTGTTGACCAAAGCTCAACAACACCACCAATGATGGCTAAGAAGCTTATATGCCTTCTTTCATATTTTTATTGGAAAGGGCTGTGAAACTTTAAAGGGTCTAAAGAAAAAAATATATTATTGTTTCCCAAATGGTGGAAAGCCTAACAAAACAAAAAATAAGGAAAACAGTTTCTTGAAAAGCAGGAACAACGTTTTGTAATTCATTTATTTTTAACTTGCCACTGTGGTTTTAGGAGAGATATCTATGCAATAGACACTCAGTAAATATATAATTTCCTGGAAAAAAAGACTATTAAGAGTCTGATTTTTTTCCCAACACTAACTTTCTATGGCCCTGAGCATGTCATTAGAACTTTGTGCTAGGTTTCCTTTTCCATTGCTCTAAAATGCAGGAGGAAATTAGTCTTTAAATATCAGATATTATATGAGAACCACGTTGTTATTTTCACATTCAGGGATTTGATTCTTATCAAAAAGGAAAATGAATTTGGCACCTTTTGCCATCCCATTTGGACATCTCAAAACTATCATTTGCTTTGGCAAGTGGAGTGTGAGATCATAAAAGCTGCTCTACTGGTCTCAGTCTATACTTGTAGCATAAAGTCTGTTTTCGTTTGGTTTGTTTTGGATAATTTTCATTTGTTTTTGTTTTTAAGAGCAAATATGCTAAAAAAAGAGGTCAAGTCACACATATTAATTCTTAATAAGTAAATAAGGATATAGTGATAGACACATAGCTACCATTGGGCTTTCAGTCCAATAGGCTATTGACAGTTTAAAAATAATTTAAAAGAGAGATGAATGTTAGGTTACCCTGGCTGGCTAAAGAGCATGATTACTCCCTAGTTCCATCAGCATGCAATTGACCTCCAAAAGCTTTGCTTTGTTTTTGACTTTGTTCACGTCTCCTATTCCAAATCCTGCTTAATCTCTCCTTGTTTTCTTGGCTCTATATTCAATCTGCCTGCTCAATTCCTCAACTGCTGGCTGGTGTCCTGGCACCACCATGGCTAATCCAGGGCTTTGGTCCCTTTACTTTTGACCTAAATGCCCTAGTTTGTCATTTACTCCTGAATCCTGCTGATGTTCCTTGTGTCCTAGCTTCAGTTTGTCAGTGCCACCCTTTGCTCGCTTCAGTGAGTCCAGAAGTTTGCCATTGATGTCCTGGTTAACTCTTTGTGTTCCACACTTCTACTTTGGGCACAAAACTATGGGAGTTTGATTTGTTTCACTGTATAAATGACTTTCTTAAGTAAGAAGGGCACATTCAGGTTAATACAGTGTATTCAATCTCAAACTACACATTTGTGGGAAATTCAGAAAGAAAGAAAAAAGCCTACAAAAAATTCATAGAATTGAGGCCCAATTAAAGAGTAGCCTTCTATTTGGCAATTGGAAGAAAACAGTCTTTAAATTCTCTTAGTTGGAATAAAAATTTTTAGAGAAGAGTTATTTAAATCAAAATGATCAGTCTCAAATCAAGTTCAACAAACTATAAAGTTTAGCATTTTAGCAATCATTTTTATACATTTAATATTCCAATTACATTCATGAACATGTTATCTTTTTTTAATTTGCAAGTAATTCAATTGTAGCTGCTAACTTAAAATTGACATTATTTTGTGATTAGAAGAACAAAAATATTCACTGTTTTAATATGTGCTAGAACACTGTTGATGTATTTCTTTCAAAATAATTATTCATACTAGTAAAACACAAAATAATAATTACAGCTTATGTTAACTTTATGCTTTGAGGTTTGCAAAGCACTTTACAAGGATCATTTTATTTGATCTTCAGCAAAACCTTATGAGATAGATGCTATTATTATCCCCATTTTTGAGATGAGTTATTAAGGGTATTGGGGTATTGAGATGTTAAATCATTTGTGCAAGTCACCTGATTTATGAGTTAACTGAGGCAAGATTGTATTTAATCATCAAACATTTATTAAATACTATGTACCAGACAGAAAGAAAACATGACATAGTAAATAAAGAAATGCTGCTGTTTGTCCTTCCTTCTAGAAGAGTACCATGACATCAGAGAGGTGATGTCATGACATGCAAGTGAATTGGATTTAAGTGAGGGAGGGCTGTGCAAAGTCACCAGACTCACTTTCTCCTTTGGAGCTATCTGAATTAAATGGCCAGATATAGATAAGAACAATTAGAGATGGCTCAGGATGCAGTGAAGGAAATAAAGAACCAATACTGGTATTAGAAGACTTAGATTTAAGTCCATCTTTTCAGGCCTACTGCTCAGTCCCACCCTGAGCAAATGTCGTAAAGGGAATTAATTCCTAACTGGATGAAATTTATTAAAGCTGTAAACAATATGTAGCATGCACTGGGCTAGGTTGGGTAATAGAGATATAAAGACTAAATTATTGTATAACTTCAAGAAGTTTATATTTCATAAATGAGCATGGCAGAGGGCAAAATGTACACATATAGAAACAATATATATACTAAATAAATAGAATGTAATTTCAAGGCAGGGCACTAACAGTTGGAAAAGATAAAGAAAAGTGCCATGTAGGAAATGCTTGAGATAAAATTTGAAGCAAGCAAAATGTCCTAAGGTGTTTAGGGAAGAAGAAAATTCATTAAAGAATGAAAGTCTGCAAAAAAGACACCAGAATGGGAAATAGAATGTTATGCATGAAAGACAGTTTGGCTATAAGAATAAGTCTGGAAAAGTAGGCTACAGCTGAATTACAAAGGGCTTTAAAGATAAGTGGATGAGCTCAGACTTGATCCCAGAAGCAATAGGGAGCTACTGAAAAATCTTCAGCAAGTGGGTGATTAGACCTGTGCTTTAAGAATATAACTTTGTAGCAAATAGCTAGAGACAGAGTAAATGTCCACCAATGGGGAATACCTAAACAAATTGTTATTTATAAATGTCATGTTGCTGTGCTAGAAAAAATGATGAATATGGAGAATACAAAGAAGCTTCAGAAGACAACTGAACTGATTAATGCAAAGTAAAAAAAAAAAAGAACCAGAACTATATACATAATGACTAGAACAATATAAATAGAAATGAGAATAGGGACAACAAAATAAAAACTACATGCTATGTAACCATAACAATCAAGTTTAAATGTGAAGTAATATGAGAATGCATCATCCTCCCTGTGCTATTTTTTTTGTTTGTTCTCTTGCTTCTTTGTTTGTTTCATTTGTTTCGCAGAAGAGGACAATCATGGATGTGGAATACCACATATATTGTTAAATGGTTTAAATTGGTGAATAGATGTTGTTTTAGTGCCTTTTTTTCTTCTTGGAGCTGTCTTTCTATTTGTCTTTCCATTTGTGAGGTGTGGCCCTTTGGGTGGGTTGGGGGAAAGGAGAGATGATAGGAAAACAAGTGATGTCAATATACTTATGTATACATATACATTTACAGCAAGCAATATGAAATGGAGGCCCACAGTTTCATATAGAATTCTTTAGTTGTGTTCTGTTGTATGTAGGAAAATGCTCTTTTTTTGATGTGTAAATTACACTTTAAAAATAGTTTTAAAGAAAAAGAGAAGAGGTTCCAGGGGCAAGGAGTGATTTGAACCAGGGTCTTGCTGCTCAAAATCCATTACAATATCTACCATGTCACCAGTCACTTTCATTTAAAATCCAAAGCAGTAGATAAGCTTCTTTAGGGCAGAGGCTGTTTCATTTTGGTATGTTAAATGCTTATCATGGTGCCATGGCATATAATAGACAACTAATAAACACTTATCCATTGATTATCTGATGATGATGATGATATATCAATGATCCATAATTTCATCGTTATAAATTCTTATGCAGCTGCTTGGTTCCCACAACAGTTAAAAAGAAAGCCTTGGCCATGGTCTTAGAGTTAGTAAGTTTCAAGGACAGGACCCAAACCCAGGTCATCTGACTCTAGTTCCACTCTTCCAGTAGTAACAGATCCTTGTGGGTAACATATAGACTGAGAGAACCACAAATTAACATTATGCTTATTATATTTTTTATTAATTTTGTTAAGCATTTCTAAAATATAATTTAATCTGATTTGGCTTCACTTGGATGTTTACTAGCTACAAATGGCCCACCCTTATGCACTATACTTACACTACCCTACTACTCACTAGGCCACCCTGCTTCTGATAGGCAATATGAGACACATCTTTGATTTGTGCAAGATGACTTCCTGTAAAATGTTGTCATCGTTTTGTTGAGAGTTGAGCAAGATCTGTTACATTCTCAATGTTGTCTCATTTCATGTATGTCATTCAAATTACCATAAAATGAGTCTTGGCATGGAGACAAATAGTCATAATCTAATCACTATGGATTAAAGTAGGAGGTAGTTTTTTTAGGTGCCAAAATTCTCCCAGAAAGTAGCACATCAAACATATGGCAATAGTTATTTGATAAATAAGAAAGAGTTGGGATTTGAGAGATAATGAATTAAGTAATATACCTGTATGAATTGTAATGGGCACTACAACATATGAACACTGTGCTGGAAGCAAATAACTGTAGGATATTAGGAGTTATCATCTTGATGCCAGCTGTATTTGTTTTTAAGCCATGTATTCTTCCAACTAGGTCTCTAGCTCCCATAATGAAGTTGAGCTGATTGTTCACTACATCTAGTTGGACCCAGACATCATGCATATTCTCCCTCCCTCCTTCTCTCTCTCTCTCTCTCTCTCATTTCCCCCTATTGCTCCCTCCCCTTCCATCTCTTTCTCCTTTGTACTCTGTCTTTCTGTCCCTGATTTCTAACCTCTTATTCTCTAAACAGTAATCGAGTCAATATTATTAGCAATACTTTGGGAATAGAAGTATCATTTGATTCCTCTGTGGCTCTGTTCACCCTCCTGGTGACTTTACCCTTCCCTGGCTAATACTCCTCTCTATGTATTATCTTCTTTAAGTTTGTTGCAAGCAACAATTATCTCTCTTTTATATTTGTACTCCCAATGCACATCACCATTCCTGGCATACAGTAAGCACTTAATCAGTTTTTAAAGATTCATTTGAAACAATGGAAATTAAATGTTTATTTTTGTCATGTATAATGATATTTCACTTATCTCTGTGATCTCTATATAGTCATTTGTATTTATTCTTTATACACTTATATATGTATTTGTCTCCCTCACTATAATGCAAGCTTATTGAAAGTAGGGCTTGTTTCATTATATGTGTATATACATACATACACACACGTATCCTAGCACCCACAGCAGTGCACAGCAAATAGTAAGCAATAAATAGTTGTTGATTATTTGATCTCCTCATTGGTACGGGTAGTTCCTTTCTTAAATCATAACTGTAAAAAGTGTAAAATAATTTTTACATCCATCCTTATGGACTGAGACAGCTCACCCTTTTGTTGTGGTTGTTACAGAGTCATTTTAGTCATGTCCATCTCTTCATAACCCCATTTGGGGTTCTCTTGGCAAAGACACTGGAGTGGCTTGCCATTTCCTTTTCCAGCTCATTTTACAGATGAGTAAACTGAGGCAAACAGAGTTAAATGAATTGCCCAGGGTCACACAGCTGGAAAGTGTCTGAGACCAGATTTGAACTCAGAAAGGTAAGTCTTCTTGGCTTCAGGTCCAGCACTCTATCCAGTGCACCCCCTAGGGCCCTAACAATAGCAATAATTATAGTAATAACCACGAAAATTACTGCAAGCATAGAACCTGGGAATAAAGCTGCAAACCTAATGAATAGATAACTGGCCTTGCAGTCATCAAAGCCTAGGTTCATGTCCTGCCTCTAACACATATTGACTTTATGTGTGTGTGGGGGGGGGGGCGCAATTGACAAGTCATTCAATCTTTTAATAAGCTAGTTAACTATGGCTAAAAAAAATGAAGAAAAAATTCTGATATGCATTCTTAGAGAAACTACCTCACCAGAGACATCCTACACCTATGAAATCATATTCCTGTACTGAAATGAATGAATGAACAAATAACACAATAATAACAAAAGGAAACTATAACTGATGAGAGGTATAGATGAGGACACAGTAGCTTCATTTTCCAAGAAGTCTTCCTAATTATGACATTTATACTTCTCCTCGGAGCTACAATATCATTGATATCACACCTTACAATGTGGTGCCTCAGTTGCATCATCTAATTTTATATTTAGACATCTCAGAGCCCATCTATTTCAACCACCTCATTTTATAGATTTAGGCCTTCGCAGGTTAAATCAGCCAAGGTTATAAAGGTCATCAGTTAGGACTGCAAATGTAAGTTGAATTTAAAACCTCTGGCTCCAGCACTCCTTCTAAAATATTCTGATACATCCTATGCTAAATTACATAGTTTTGGTGTAATTTTCTTCCTCACGCTTTCTTGTTAGTCACATCCCTTCAAGTACATAGTGAACCAAGAAAACAGAAGCAATCGCTTCTACGTCCTCCATGATGGCTAGATAAATAGTAGGATTTCAATTGATTAACAAACAGATGCACCTGGAAAGGCAGCATGGTATGTTAGAATTAGCAGTGGATTTGGAGTCACTTTGGAGTCAGTTTTGGAACAAGTATTGGGATTTGTGTTCTAGTTCCACCTCTAATACCTAGATGGTATTTCTACAGGATTTAAAGTTTGCACAAAGCTTTATATATGTTATCTCATTTGAGCCTCTCAATAACCCTGAGAGGTAGGTGCCATTATTATCCTCACTTTATGAGTGAGGAAACTGAGGCCAAGAGGTTAAGTGACCTGCCCAAGGCCACACAGCTAGTAACTGTGTGAGGCAGGATTGCAAAGCAGGTCTTCCTAACTCCAAGTCCAACACTCAGTAAGTTCCAGGGACTCCCTATTAGCTACAGGATCAAATATAAAATCCTCTATTTTGCTTTCAAAGCCCTTCATAACACAGTCACTTCCTACCTTTTTAGTCTTCTTATACCCTGTACCCCTCTGTATATTCTCCAATCAAGTCAAATCAGCCTCCTTGCTCTTCCTACTTTCAGTAGCTGCGCATCAGACCTGGGACACTCTCCCTCCTCATCTCCACCTCTGGGCTTTCCTGGCTTTTTTCTGTCTCAGCAAAAGTCCCATCTTATGCAAGAAGCCTTTCCCAGGCTCCTTCATCTTGGTGCCTTCCTTCTGAGATTGCTGTTGTGGCAGTGGTGGTTGTTGTTCAGTCATGCCTAACTCTTCATGACCCCAGTTGAGGTTTTCTCAGCAAAGATAGTAAAGTGGTTTGCCATTTTCCTCTCTAATTCAGTTTATAAATTAGGAAACTGAGGCAAACAGGGTTAAGTGAATTGCTGTAACAACAATGTTACTTGTAGTTACTGTGGAGGTCAATGACACCAGCATACAGGAGGGCTGCTAGCACAGGTTCTTTGATCTGCTTTTCTAAGGAAAGCAACTTTAAGGCATGTATAATCTTATTTTAATTAAACATATATGTGTGTGTATGTGCATATATATATATATATATGTATATATATATAAAATTCACTTAGTTCAGGGGAAGAAGTTTGCACTTTGAATTTCAGAGAAAACACAAATAGAAATTACAAGCAGAAATTATATAAACAGAGCAAATAACACATATCAACAGACAGGCTTCTGTCTGACCACAGCAATACATATATAGTTACCAGAGAGAGAAGCACCAACATCTGGGTTTTCAAAGCCAGGGGCTCCTTAACAGCTACCCAAAGTCTCCACACCAACACTCTTCCAATGAGTGAGCCCCAAGCAACATGCTAACCTCAGAGTATATATACACTTCTTTAGCGTCAAAGGACATCACAACCATTCAACTTAAACCCGTGTGACCTAGGCCTTTGATTTAAGCAGGTCATCAAAGACTCCTGATTCAATCAAAGACTCTCTCCGATTGAAACAAAGGCAAGACTCAAAGGCACTTGATTGCCTTAATGCTGAGAAGCACTCCAAAACAAAAAACAGCAAAATGTAAGTCCCACCCTGCTTGCCATTACACTTGCCCAGGGTCACACAGCTAGTAAGTATCTGAGACCAGATTTGAACTCAGGAAGACTCATTTTCCTGACTCCAGTCCTGGTGCTCTATCCACTGTAACACTCCCAATTTATTCTGTGTATATCTCATTTGTACATAGCTTTTTGTTATATTCTTTTGTTTGTTGGTTTTTTTCCCACAATTCTCTTCTATGAGACTGTGAACTTCTTGAGAGCAGAGATTGTTTTCTGCCTTTCTTTGTATCCCCAATTCTGAGCACATAGTAGGTACTTAATAATTGGTTGTTGATTATACACTGTACCACCTGCAACTCTTCCCTTTTCTAAGCCTAGGTTATTTATCTATAAGATGGGATTGCATTCACAGTACCAACCTACCTCACAGAGTTGTTGAAAGGAAATGGATTTGGATGATTTAAAATGCTATATAAACATACATTGCTATTATATAAGCTGAGGATTCATTACCTTAAGTATAGTGAATTATAGCCAATATTTAATCTTATCAACTACCAATAAAACATAGTATTATTGTCAAAATGTTCTGAATGTAAATGTAAGAATATTTTAGAAAATGACCAATCTCTGATCATACTACATAACAATAGGCCAAAAAATCCTAAGCCACAATCTGATTATATCCATTTGTATCCAATTAATAATCACAAAATTCATTAACATTTCTCTTTAATTTATACAAATATACCCAAAAACCTTTATAAGGAAAAATTCTATGGTGAATAGCTGATAATGATAAAATATATATATATATATATTTTTTTTTTTACTTTTAAATTCCATTTTTTTCCTGCCAAAAAGTTAAGGGGCTTCAAAGACAAAATAGTCAATCCTTTGAAGACAGGTACATCCCGTTGTCCCCCTTTTCAGATTAAGGTTTAGAAGAGGAGAATAGTTATTTAGCTATAATAGCTGGCTTGACAGATTCCTAGTATCATCATTCTTAGGCCTCTGCTTTATCCATTAGACCACCCAGATGGAGCATCGGAGCCAGGATATGGTTATGCTTTCATGTGACTGATTGTAATTTTTAAAAATCCCCTTTCTCCACTATTAGCTGACAGATGAGATTATTACAAGACATGGCTCATTAATAAATAACACCTAATTAGTCAGAGATTATTCTGTGATTAAGCCTTAATTTTCTGTGCTTCTCATGGAACTATTCAAATTATTCTTTATTTTTTTGTTCCTTTTCAGACTGTTTTGGAACGTGCTCTGAATTGTCCCAAAAGGTTACTCAAAGAGAAATTGACTCTTGTCTTACAGCAAGTCCCTGACAGACCTGTGACAGCTAAGAGAGATGCCTTAATAAAAGCTTGTTCCAATAGGAGAAAGGATTACATATTTATTAAGTGCCTGCTATGCACCTGGAACTGTAAGTGCTTTTTAAATATTATCACATTTGATTCTTATAACAACCCTGAATGTTAGATACCATTGTTATCTGTATTTTACAGTTGCGAATACTGAGGTAAAGACTAAGCGACTTGGTTAGGATCACACAGCTAGAAGCCGTGAGGCTAAGTCTTCGTGATTTCAAACCCGGCACTCTAACTACTGTACCACCTAGATATTCTTTCAGCCCTGGAGACCTAGTTCAGGAAGCAGTATGCAGATGGCCCAAGTTCCAGTAAAGAAGACCTTTTTTGAAGGCAAATGAAGGGTCAGACCTGTAACATGACATTTGCAGGCGCTGGCCAATACAGTAAATATTAAGTCATTACTGTGTGCATAGATGACATCATGCTAGACACTGGAGATATAAAGGCAAAAATGACAATATCAAGGAGCTTATGTTTTACTAAGGATGATATGACATCCTCACAAATAAGTCAATATACTATAAAACAGGCTGTGATGGAAGCAATCGAGAGATCAGAAAAAGAGTTCTGGAAAAATTTGGTGGAGGAGGAGAAACATTTTCGATTGGGACATCAGGGAAGGCTTGTCTGAAGAGGGGTGACCTGACTTGAGCCATAAAGGAAAGGAAGGATCCAAAAGGGGAAGACTTTAACCTTAAGAATTTTGCCTTCTATCATAGATACGATATGGACATATACAAAATCTATACCACATGCAAAATACATTTTAAAATAAGGTAATTTGGGGATGGGTTACAAAAACCTAAAGGAGATTTGAGGGAAACTAAAGATTCAAATATCAGGGATGGAGGATTGACTATGGAGAGTCATGGAAGTGGGATTACTAAAAGTAATTGTAGTAGTAATCTAAATTGATTGGAACACATAGTGTATGAAAAGGAATAATAAAAAACCAGGCTGGGAAGGTAGATTCAAGCCAGATTGTGCAGGGCTTCTAAATAAGTCTAAGGAATGTCTACGTTATGATGAAGACAATGGTGATCCACTTGAAGATATCTGAGCTATTTATTGGGTTGCATGGTCAGGCCTGTGCCCTAGGAAGATTACTTGGCAGTTGTATTGAAAATGAGTTGGAGAGGGAGGATATTTGGAGCAAGGAGAGCAATTGGGAGATTATTATAATAACTATGTGAGCTGTGTAGAAGACCTCAACTGGGACAATGGTGGTGTTAAATGAAGAAAGGGAGACAAATAAGATGCTATTTTAATAATAATAACTACTAATAATTAGTTGTTATTGTTCAATCATTTCCTCAGTCATGTCCAACTCATCATAACTCCATTTAGGGTTTTCTTGACAAAGATGCTGGAGCGGTTTGCCACTTCCTTCTCCTATTCATTTTACAGATGAGGAAATTGAGGCAAACAGGGGTAAATGAATTGCCCAGGGTCACACAGCTAATCAGTGTCTGAGGCTAGATTTGAATTCAGGATTATGAGTTTTCCTGACTCCAGGTCCAGCACTCTCTCCACTGTACCACCTAGCTGCCCAACTAATTTTTACAAAGTGTTTCATAGGTATCATATAAGCCCTATGATGATCATATGACACAAGTAAATTGTAGAACGATTGCTGACCTGCACTGGTAGGGGGAGTTTATTATTTACCAGGAGATTGTTATACCAAGGAAATCATAGATTTCAACGATCTTCCTCTTTCCATCCCGTCCCTCTCCCTGTCCACCCCGCCACCCAAACAGCTATTATAATGCTCATTTGCAGTTGAGGAAACCAAAGCTTAGAGATTAAATAATTTCACACATCTCATAAACGTTTAAAGCAGAGTTTGAACCCAGGTATCCCTGAACCTCAAGTCTAGGACCCTATCTACTATTCTATAACAAGACCCCAGCAACTGATGGGATAAAATATCATAAATTTAGAACTAGAATCGCCCTTAGAGGGAATCACATCCAATATGACTTAACAGATGAGGAAACCGAGGCAGACAGAGCTTAAGTGACTTGCTAAGGGGTACACAGCTAGGAAGTGTCTCAGGAGGGACTTGAATCTGGGTCTTCCTGACTCCAAGTCCAGAGCTCTATCCACTCACTACTCCATACTGCCTCTATAAATTTAAGCCTGGGGAGATTAAGCATCTTTTCTGAGGTCAAAATGGCGATAATAACCAGGGATGAGATTTGAACTCAGGTTCCCTTAGTCAAGAGGCTGTGCTCCTCCTGCCATACTATGCTACCTCCAACAAGGGGCATGGCAGAGAGGGAAGTGTCAAAGAAAGATGACTCCAAGGTGTCAAGACTGAGTGCCTAATCAAGGTTTAAAAATCTATGCCCATTGTCTACTGCCATCCATAAAAGATTTTGAGCTGAGCACAGGTTTGCCACAAAATACCTGTGTACCATGCTGAGGGAAATTGCTTAGAAATCAAAAAATGAATACTATATGTTTCTAAAAATTGATATTAAAAAACCTCTCTTTATACCCCTCTTTTCTCACCCTGCTAAGGTTTTGAACTCTTGACAGATGCTGGCTACGTTTCCTACCCCTTGTTCTTGGCAAAGCAAGTATCATTAAAGCCCCAACCCTGTACACCTCAACCTTATTAGCATTTTGAGGCAATGAGGATATAAAGAAACATACACACCATGTTATAAGCAATTAAGAAGTAGAAAAGTTTTTCCCTTCAGAAGTCATGACAACCAGAAGTTCAACAAGAGAAGCTTTCAAAGGGAGGGGAGGGGGAAGGGAAGCAAAACAAAACAAATAAATAGAAAAAGCATAACTTCCTTCAGAAGCTCTGCTCTCTTTCTATGGTAAGTTAATTCTATCACTTACTGTATATTTCCAAACTATTTCAGCGTGGCTAGACATTTTAATTGGCCTAATTTAGATAAATACCACAAACTAATACATTTATCTTGAACACCCTCACAGTCTGCAAATGTCAACCCTTATTGAAAGTGTGTTGGGATTAGAGTGAGAAGTAGAAGCATAGGGATGATTTAGCACTTGTTCTGGGGATTATATTTTCTCATAGTTGAGTGCTAGATTTCCCTCTCATTCCCCTCACTTTTGCCTAATTCTGTATGCTGCCCGTGTATTATTGCTGCATTTATCAGATCAGTCTGGTAATTCTAAGCACCTGTCTCAGGAGGATCCTTTGCAGAACTATATAAAGTAATCTTTAAAAAGGGCCCATTTGCAATGCTTAGAAACCTGTCATCTTTTTAGATAACAAGATTATTTATTTCTAGGAAGTTATCTAAAATGTGTTGTGTTACCTTCCTGCCCTGAAATGCTTTTTCAAGTCTTTTACTGGGACAAATGGTAGATACCATAGTGAAAGGGAAGTGATTATGCCTCTGACCTGCATCAAGCACTACAGCTACAAGGCACAGAATGGTTTAGTGTCATATCAATTGACTTGCTACCATATATGACATGGTCCCTACAGTACCTGCCATTGAAATGCTTCTCATAAATAGTAGCAAGATAAATAAATAAGCTTTCATCTACAAACATACTCTTTAAATCAAATGGATTCTGAAACACTTGACAAATTCTTCCCCATCTATGCAGTTAAATCAATAGTGATCACTTTGTTCTAACGTAACTAGTCATTAACTACAACCATCATACATATTCTAATACTAAAGTGGAGCTTTAATTTCATCGATGTGAGAATTCCCTCCAACAATGGGAATTTGTGAACATTCATACCTATCCTTTTGTATGAATCTCATTTTTTTGTCCTCTGATAAGTTCATCACTGGGGTCTGTTTTTCCTGATGGTCCAAGGACATCAGTGGAGTATGCAAGTTGACCATCCTTCATGTTTGCCACATGATTGACTCACCTCCTTACAGTCCGTATCTATTTTGTGAGGACCTATCTTTGTAAGTATAAAAAGACTCATCTCCAATAGCACATCAAAAGATTTGGCTATGATAACACATAAAACTACCATCTGCATTTTCCTTATATTATATACGGGAGATCTTAAGTTGTATGATGAGTATCTTTGACTAGAATGTGACCTGGAAAGAGGGCTTGCTATGTTTTTTTGCTACTTGGGGAACCCAGAATTCCCAGTACTTTGTACTTTTATTCCAATAACTTAGAACAGAAGCTGAAAAAAATAATGGGTGGAGATGATAGCTAGATAGACCATGTTTGGATTTTCACAACCCGAATGTTTTTCTTAAAGGTATGTATGGGAGATTGCCCTATGGAAGCACTAAATACAGGACTAGATGCAGAGGGAGAAAAGAACAATTACATTAAGTGAGAGATCCCAAACCTCATTACTAGAAGAGAGAAAATGAGATATGAAAGGAAATAGGAAGCCACTTTAGAGACCCTAGGAAAATCAAAGTGGGACTAAGGGAATATAGTTTTTACCATTATATGTAAAAAGGTGTAACAGTAATAGTAACTCAAGATTGATGTAGCACTTTTAGATTTTCAAAGCTCTTTCTTTACAACTTTATGAGATAAGTAGTGTAAATATCATCTGCTTCATGTTTCAAGTGAAAAAACTAAGACTATGAAAGATAGTAACTTGTCTATAATGACTAAGCCAGTGAAATTCTGTGGCAGGATTTGAACTTGAAGTAAAGCATACTGTCTATTATGATTCGCTGTAAATCCCTTGGGCCCATTTGAGGTGAACCAATCTCTAGTAAGAGTGCTAGAAAATGGCTGAACAAGAGGATTAAGTAAAAACAGTGTCTATGAATTCTTCTACAAGGCAGGGGGAGGGAAAGCAAAATTTTAAAGAATATAGTCGCTTGGTGCTAAAGCTCCAGTGGGATGCTATTGCTGAAGAGACAGTAATAATTTTCAAGGGGATAACGGGATACAATTTTTCCCACATTTTTTTTGCCCAAACAACTACCCTCTTCCTTTTATACTTTTTTCCACTTACTATTAGTGTACCACATCCTTACTATCTTTAAAGCTCCCTCTCTGTCTCTCTGTCTCTCTCCCTGTCTGTCTCTGTCTGTCTGTCTGTCTGTCTCTCTCTCTCTCTCTCTGTCTCTCTGTCTCTCTCTCTCTCTCTCTCTCTCTCTCTCTCTCTCTCTCTCTCATATTTTTCCAACTGAAGATTTTTATTTAACAGTATTATTCTCTTATTTTAAATTAATTTCAATTTAAAAATTAGTGGTCAATCGTCAAGGGACCCAGAATATCAAATAAACTATCTAAAGTTGTAAGGGTGGAAGAGCTTGGTAGAGCACTCTATCCACTGTGCAACCTAGCTGCCTTAGCTAGGGAACTGGACTAGATGATCTCTGAGGTCCCTTCAAGAGAATGAAGTCAAAGATACATGTAGAGAATAGACATGAAGACATGGATCTATCTCCTGAAGGACAAAAAGGCTAGGAAACTGCCTGGAGAGGACAGGGCAGTGGGAACTTCCATAAGCTATATATTGCAAATATATCATATCAGTGGGGTGAGGCAGAAGGGAAATGCATATTCTTGGGCATATATTATAGTGAACATAGGTCCTGGAGGAAAATGATTCATACCATAACTCACTCTGACCAGGTAAAAGGTTGGCCTGGATCTTTTGGATGGAGATGGGGGAAAGCAAGAAAGCCCACAGCTTCCCCTTCATTAACATGCCCACTGGTTCTATTCTACTTCACCCTTCCTCTGATTCAGTGGTGAAGGTGGGAAGAGTGGATAGAGGAAGACATTCAGATGTGCTGGTGAAAATACTCCTAGGTATCCATAGGCACTATAGGATCTCTGCAGATCAATGTTTTGTTTGAGGCTTCTATCATTTCAGTATCTTGATAAAGAAGGCAGAAATGGGGAGATGGCACATGCTCCCCTCCAGGGATTACTTTTTGCTGTGTTTTCAAGTAGCACATATAGCAGGAAGGAGATGGCTAGTGGCCTGCATGCTTAAGAATGACCAGTGGACACCTTTCTTCATGATGCATTTGGCCCCACAGTGGTCCAGGTCGTATGACAATATATAGGGACTACACAGGATTTCTTTGACATTCAGGAAGCCAATGAAATCATATGGTCTTGTTTAATATAGGTCAAAGGTCATAGAGACCACATCAATCCTCTTAGAGGGTTTTTGAGAGAGTAAGAGTTGATATACAGATCTTTGGTTGGGTCCTGACTGCCATTTATGTCTTTCCTAGAGGGTCATGATTTCAAATGAAAATCTGTTTAGAAAGTCTATCTAAAGGGTCAACAGAACTCGCCATGTGTATAGCACTATGGCACATGTTCACAGGCTTTTGATTTTATAACTTCAAAGCACATTTTACTTAGAAGTCCAAGTAAGACAAAGGAGGGCCCCGAAACAGGAAGCATGGATCCAAAAGGAAGCCAAATTCATTAGTCCAGGGATGAGGATGTAATCTTAAGGATAGCAAGGAGAAGATCTGCCCAATGTTATGGAGAAATCTGAAGATTCAATTAAATAAGATTGAAGGACAGAGGGAAAAGGAATAGCAAGTGAAGACCCAGGCTGGTGCTTGTTTTCAGCAGCACTAAAAGAGAAAGTGGATGGCATTTGAGGAGTTAGAGAAGGAAGATAATTGTGAGAGGGAAAAGTAAAGCTCTGCTAGGAAATATGTTTAGTTATTTACTCAACCTCAAATTTCTTCCCATTCATTATTAAAATTATTGCCATATTTCATTTGCTTTGTGCTTCTATTTTTAATACTAGATGACTATTAACATGTTTTGAAGCCCAAAAATTATTTTTGTAATTGAATATGAAGGGTATGTTTAGGGCCTACCTGAATACCTAGCTTTCTAGCTTTATTTTATATTACTTCCTTTCACATGCTTGGTGTTCCAGCCAAACTGGGATCCTGTTTTAAGCATTCCACTCCCACTTCCATGCATTCAGACCAGCTGTCCCCAAAGCCTGGAATCCACTCCTAACATTACTTCAAGACTCAACTCAGATGCTGCTTCCTATGTGAACTCTTCCCCGTTCTTTCCAGTTGTTCATATTCCTGGCCTCCTCAAATGACCTGATATCTACTTCTCTTTTGCATATTATATTGCCCTTGTAGAATACAAGACTACCAAGGGAGATTCATTTTCACTTTTCCCTAAGACCTAACATGTTACCTTGGGTATAGGAGGTACTTAATAAGGATATGCTGAATTGAAACAAATTGACAAATAAAAGAATTGTTTTTATTTGTAAGTATGCAAAATAAATCAATGTGGCATAAATCATAACATAATTTTGTTCTGTTCTCTCCCATAAGAGACGGAAAATTTGTTTTTAAAGACCCCCATTACATGGCTTTGTGCTAGATTTGGTAACTCTCATCATTCTGTAATTTCACAAGTTTGGACCACCTTAGTTTCTGCACCTTGACACCTTCATCAGCACTGTGAAGCTTACGTATTGTTTCACATACTGGAATTTTTATTACATACTGTTCTTTCACTACTGGAGACCAAAGACTTTTCTTTAAAATGAAAACCAGTAAGCAGTTCATCAAACTCATTATTTTATACAAATTATTATGTAGTAGATAATTTTATTTAAATATGATGGTACCTATTTTCTCTCCACAGATATTCTAGAATATTAGAAAGTAAGTATGAAAGTAGTGTTCAGTCATATTCATATAGTAAATTGATTCAAATTTTATATTTGCAGAAACTAAAATATTCCAGGTTATTTTCATGGTGACTCATATGACCAGATATTTCTTATTATTAAACATTTAAACAGAAATAAACACTTCAAGGAGCCATTGATAGGAGACAGTGTGGTACTATAGCAGATAGGATACTGAATTATGAATCAAGTGAAAGTAGATTCAAATCCTGACTCCGAAACTTAGGTGATTCTGGGCAAGATAGAACCTCTTTTGAGTTCAATTCCTCTTCTCTAAAATGTGGATAATAATGGCATATACATTATAGGGCTGTTACGAGGATCAAATGAGATAATACATGCGAAATGGTATTTAAGTTTAAAATGCCATGCTAGTTGTTGTTCAGTTGTCTTTCAGTCACGTGCAACTCTTTGTGACCCTCTTTGCGGTTTTCTTGGCAGATACTAGAGTGATTTGCTGTTTTCTTCTCCAGATCATTTTATAGATGAAGAAAGGGAGGCCAACAGGGTTAAGTGACTCACCCAGGGTCACAGAGCTAGTAAGTATCTGAGATTTGAACTGAGGAAGAAGAATCTACCTTACTCCAAGCCCAGGCCCAGCACTCTATCCACTGGGCCACCTAGTTGCACTTAATAAATGCTTTACACCCCCTCCCCCATCCCTTCCTTTCTGCATGCCATGCAGTATTCCAAGCACTGGGAATACAAATACAAAAGTGAAACAAAATTAATAGAATACAGTTTTGGGAAGGAAATGCATTAGCAGCTGGGGGAATAGAAATATCTTTATGAAGACATTGGTTCTTGATCTGCATCTTGAAGGAAACCAGGGATTCTGAGAGGTAGAAATCAGGACAAGGTGCATTCTGGGCATGGGAGACACCCAGAACAAAGGCATGAAGAAAGGAGTTGGAGTATTATTGTGTGTGTTCAACATGAAATAGGCCAGTGTGTCTGAATTATAAAGTGGGAGGAGAGTAACAAAGTACACGAAGACTAGAAAGGAAGAAAGGGGCCAGTTATAAGGAGCTTTAAGTGAAAATTTTGAGTTTTTTTTAAATATAAAATAAAATATAATACCAAAAGCTTCAAAAGGGAGCCACTGGCTATGTCAGGTCAACTACATAACCTTGGTCATGTCATTTAAACTTCAAAAGGAAACCAGTGGCTATGTCAGGTCAACTATGTAACCTTGGACATGTCATTTAACCACTCTGGGCTTCATTTATTAAATGAAGATAAAGAGCAAGATGACTTTGAAGATCCCTTTCATTTCTAACTCTATGATTCTACCTATAAACCTCATTATGGAAAGAGATTTCTTATTAAAAAAAGAATAAACTACATAAAAAGGGAGTAGGTGGCATAGCATTATATGTCAAGGAACTCATAGATGAGAAAGTTTGGCCTAATAGGCAGAGAGCTGGCCTCAAAGTCAGGAAGACTTAGATTCAAGTACTGTATCTGATACATACCACCTGAGTGACACTGGACAAGTCCCTTAAACTCTGTGTTCCAGAGAACTCTCTAAGAATATAAAGTGCAGAGAAGGTTTTGACCTGAATTGATGGAGGTAAATTCTTTATCATGCATCTTCTATGTCAATAAAAACTTTATCCCCCTCCCTACCCTTCATGTGAGGAAATCCAGGAATCAAAAGATTAAGGCATGATGGAGAACATTTAAAGGTCAGCAGAGGAAGGAATGGGAATGGCATGTCATGACAATATATTACCAATCAATTGTACAGAAAGAGGAAAGAGACGAGAGGCTCTGAAAATAGATCACAGCAGTAGCATAGAAAATTGATGTCATAATGATGGACTTCAATTATCCAGATATTTGTTGGAGTTCTCTTTCATTGATAAGCAGAACAACTAACGATTGTTTGGCTTATCTTGATGCTTTTAAATTTGGATGAAGCATAGAGGGGTGACACTATTCTAAATTTGATTTTCTGCAAAAAAGATGATCTCATTCAAGTAAAAATGATGGGAACCTTGAAAAGAAGGGATCATTCTATTTAGAAAATTAAGTGTTGTGGGCAGCTAGATGGTGCAGTGAGTAGAGCACAGGCCCTGGAGTCAGGAGGACCTGAGTTCAAATCTGACCTCAGACACTGACACACTTACTAGCTGTGTGACCTTGGGTGAGTCACTTAACACCAATTGCACTGCCTTCCCTAAATTTACATTTAAGGATATTAATTTTGGTAGAATTGAGGAAAATGGACTACATTAGGGAGAGACTTGAGGCAAAGAGATAAATTAGGAGGGTGTTGTAATAATCTAAGCAAGAGCGATAAAGGCCTGAGCTAAAGTGACAACTGTGTGAGTAATGAGAAAGGGTCAGATTGAAGACATATTGTAGAGGTAGAAATGTCAAGATTTTTTAACTGGTGGGGGTCAATGGGGTGAGGAAAGAAGAATCAAAAATAATACTTAGGTTATCAAGACACTCCATTATCTATCTCCTTAACCATCCCATATGTTCTGTCCTTTCCAGGACAAAAGTTGTTCACTTTGAATGAAAGGGAAAGGGACTGGAACCACTGATTCCATTGATACAAGGAATGCTCAGATAAGGAAAGTCCCTCTACCAATGAAGATCAGCAACTTCTCTATCAATTATACTCTTAGAGAACTGCCCAGAGCACTGACATATTAAAAGCTTCTCCAGCATCACATAGCCAATAAATTTCAGAAACAGGACTTGAATCTTGACTTGGGTCCCAGGAGATTGGAAGAATGGTGGTGCTTTCAACAGAAATAGAGAAGTTTGGAAAAGTGATAGGTTTAGGGATAAAGAAATTGAGCATGGGATCAGAACAATCATTGGAACATGGCTCCTTTTTATCTTTGTATCCCCAGGGCAAAGCACAGTGAATGGCATATAGTTGGTGCTTACTACATTTTTAATTGATTGATAATAAGTCTCATATGCCAGTTTTTCTTAAAAGAACTACATGTCTAGCTCTGGAAGGGACCTTAGCAGCCATATGACAAAGTCTTCATTTTACAGCTAAAGAAACTGAGGTAAGGGAAGCTCAAAAGAAGCAGGAGAGATGGAGCTACATGCTTGATTTTTATTTGTTTTTGTTTGGATCACCAGAAGAAAAACTGGAAGATTTTATAGTCTCTACTTTATTTGTTATTGTCTGCTCTAGAAAATTGTGGCAAGCTTTGACTTGTTTCCGTCTCACATTTTTTTTTTTTGGGGGGGGGGGGGTCAGGACAATTGGGTTAAGTGATTTGCCCAAGGTCACACAGCCAGTACATGTGTCAAGTGTCTGAGGCCAGATTTGAACTCAGGTCCTCCTGCCTTCAGGGCCGGCGCCCTACTCGCTGTGCCACGTAGCTGCCCCCAAGTCTCACATTTTCAATCCAGGATGAGTAAATCATTCTCAGAGATGAGAAACAAGATATATGGTTTACTGGCTACTAACATCCCTGTGGCTGCATTTCTGGATGTCAAAAACATTGTTCATCTTATTTTTTCAATCATTTGGTTTCTTTTCTTTCAGATATCTTCAAAACCGATTCTTCAATTCTTTCAAAAGCATGTCATCTACAGAATGGCTTTTATGGACTAATAGAATCTCAGAGTTGGAAGTTCATCTAGTTAACCTATACCTGAGAAGGAATCCCCTCTATGACATTCCCGAGAAACGGGCACCCAAGTTTCCACTAGAAGGCCTGGAGAACTTGCTACTTTCATCTTCTGTGAGTACCTTCTCTAGTTCAGTGACTCTCCCTGAATTTATCTTCTGAAATGTCATTTCCAACATATGGCACTTCTTTAGACTGGCTTCTTGATTTGGTGCAGGTGGAACTAAATGGCTTCCAAGCTTCATTCCTGTTCCTATACCCTGGGATTCTGTGATATTATGATGATATTTCCTCATATAGTACATTGGTAGTGACTAATACATTAAAGTCTAAATGTTATGGTTTCATTGTTTTTAATAAAGAGAACAGAAGCTAGTAAATCATCTACTTAAAATAATAACCCTGACTTTGATTCCTGGCACAATTCTAGGTTATAATACACAATAAGACCAAGAATATAAGAGAATTTTGTCAAGAATCAAAGTCAAGCTTATGATTTTCAGGTTCTCCTTTTCCATTTGTTGAACACTGGGACATTTTTCCTCTTGTGGTCTTGCAGAAACTGTCCCATTCCCCATAACCTTTCAACAACAGCTCAGCAGTCACATGTGCCGATTCTTCTAGAATACAACGACATGGTACATCCACTCACAGTGACTTGGTTTCATTTAGGGAGCTCAGATTATCCCTTATTTCTTCCTCTTTTTTCTCAATTTTTAAGACCCATAGTGAATTTTTGGCCTTTCCTTTCTAGTCCTGAGTTCATTCCTCTGGACTGCAAAAATATTTAAAGCACAGTAACACCACAAATAAAACTGACTGAAGTGTTTCTGCCATCTATGTTTTATCCATTTTCAATGTTACTGATACCCTCTTTATCACTATTTCTTGGTAGCCATTGTTTTGTTCTTCCCTCAATTTCAACTTCTTCTGTTCTTTCATATATATTGGAACTTAATTGCTCAATGCTTCCCAAGTAATGATTTTATCCTTTATTGATCTTCTTTCACCCAATGTAACCAAAGAAGACCTCTGTAACTCCACTTTTTTTTGATATTCCTTACCAGACTCTGCTCCTTCTGAGGTTTATCACTCCTGACACTATTTAACAGAAACACACAACTCTTTTGAATTAATTTGCCATTATCTGCTATCATTTCCATCTTCTTCCTACATGTGTCTTTTAAAGAATTAAGTTGTTTTATTTATTTCCTGTCCATCTTCATGAAAAGCTTTCCTCCCCTTTTTAAGTGACTTTCTAAGAGAATAGTCACACTCTTCTCCAAATTCCTGTCACTGAGACTTAACAACAAGAATGACTACTTGACTTCTTCCCAGGTACCTGAGGCTAATTTCTGGGAATCTGAAAATAAAAATTGGCAGTGGCAACATGCCAATGCTCCAATGTTTTGGGTCTGCCAATTTACTATGAGTTCTTTCAGTATTCAACTTCAAGGATGATTCATGACTTCTTGCTTCACCACCACTTGGTTATCATCTTCTGTAAAGTAATCTTTTATATACTTGAAGATGAATATTAAATGATTCCTTCACTTTTACTGCACTTTAGTATTTAAATCAAAAGGAACATCACAGCATCTTCACTTAAAATTCAATGATTTCAGTAGCCAAATAAAATTTGAAGATATGCCCTAGAAATTGAGATTTATGTAGACAGAGCTGAGTTGACGAGAAAGAAGGAAGAAAAGTACAATGAATGTTCTTAGGTATTGACATAATCTGCTCAAACCCTGTTTCTTTCTTTCTAGAGAGGAGGTGGGATACTAAAGCAAAAACAACTGGAATTATTGTTAAGTCCGTTTAGTGCTACTTGTCATTCACTCATTTCAGTTCTGTCTGACTCTGTGATCCCTCTGGGGGTTTTCTTGGCAAGGATACTGGAGTGATTTGCCATTTCCTTTTCCAACTAATTTTACAGATGAAGAAACTGAGGCCAACAGAGTTAAGTGACTTGCCTAGGGTCACAAAGCTAGTAAATGTCCGGGGCCTGGTACTCTATCCACAATGCCACTTAGCTGTACATTTAATGGAACTACTGATCATCAAAAGAATTTTCACAATCCATAGGGTTATAAGATCACAGATTTAGAGTTGGAATGAACCACAGAAGTCATCTAGTTCAAACACTTTATTTTATAGACAAGAAAACTCAGGCCCAGAGATACTGAGTGATTTGCTTCAAGTAATAAAAATAATAAACCTCAGAAGTGGGATAAGAACCCTAGTCTTCTGTCTTCCGAATCAGTAATCTTTCTACTCTTCTAGTCTCTCTCCCTATGTATACGTTTTTCTCACTTACTGAACAATGGTGCCAGAGGATTGCTTACGTAAGCCTACTGAATTAATAAAGGACTCTAGCTCCCTTTGCTCTTCTGAATACTGTGCAGTTAGGCTCAATGTTCAGAAGTCATTCAGATCAGTCTGCAATCTTGGCAGAGTTGACCAGTCCTTGATTGCACGTCATCTATATTTTGTGTCATTTCCCAGATCAGGACAAAAGGAAATCTTCAAGGTAGGCATGTGTTCTAACTTTGATTTTAGCATTAAATTATATTTGAGTAAATATAATTTCCTGTATAAGTTTTGTCCCTCACCACATAGAAAGAACCCAAGAGAATAATTAAGACCTGTCTTGTATAAGTAAATTAATGTAGATTTTTTTTAAAGAAAAAGAGTAGGGGCGGAGCCAAGATGGCGGCTGGTAAGCACGGACTAGAGTGAGCTCCGTACCCGAGTCCCTCCAAAAACCTATAAAAATGGCTCTGAACCAATTCTAGAACGGCAGAACCCACAGAACAGCAGAGGGAAGCAGGGCTCCAGCCCAGGACAGCTCGGATAGTCTCTGGGTGAGCTCTATTCCACACGGAGCTGGGAGCTGGGAGCTGGGAGCTGGGAACGGAGTGGAGCAGAGCCCAGCCTGAGCGGCGTGGACGATCCAGTCCAGAAGCCAGGCGGACGGGGCCCTAGCGCCCTGAATATGTGAGCTGCGGCAGTTACCAGACCCCTCGACCCACAAACACCAAAGACTGCGGAGAAGGTTAGTGGGAAAAGCTGCGGGAGTGGAAGGAGTTCGCGGTTCGGCTTCCAGCCCCGGGGGCAGCGGAGGTGGGGCAGCTACAGCTGTTGTTACTTCCGGCTCCAGGCCCACCTGGTGGGGGGAATTAAGTGGCGGATCACAGCAGGGGTGCACAGCCTGCCGAAGATCTGAGCCCAGTCTGGACTGGGGGTCCTTGGGGAAGGAGGAGTGCGGCTCTGACAGAGCTGGCACCTCCCCCCCAAACGTAGAACATAGAACTCTGTAATCTACAAGCAGTCATACCCCACTGAAAAACTCAAGGGTCAAGTTAGTTGGTTGGGAATATGGCCAGGCAGCGAAAACGCGCCCAGATTCAGTCTCAGACTTTGGATTCTTTCTTTGGTGACAAAGAAGACCAAAACGTACAGCCTAAAGAAGACAGCAAAGTCATAGAGCCTACAACCAAAGCCTCCAAGAAAAAACATGAACTGGCCCCAGACCATAGAAGAACTCAAAAAGGATTTGGAAAAGCAAATTAGAGAAGTAGAGGAAAAATTGGGAAGAGAAATAAGAAGGATGCGAGAAAACCATGAAAAACAAGTCAATGACTTGCTAAAGGAGACCCAAAAAAATACTGAAAAATACACTGAAGAAAACAACACCTTACAAAATAGACTAACTCAAATGGCAAAAGAGCTCCAAAAAGCCAATGAGGAGAAGAATTCCTTGAAAGGCAGAATTAGCCAAATGGAAAAGGAGGTCCAAAAGACCACTGAAGAAAATACTACTTTAAAAATTAGATTGGAGCAAGTGGAAGCTAGTGACTTTATGAGAAATCAGGATATCATAAAACAGAACCAGAGGAATGAAAAAATGGAAGACAATGTGAAATATCTCCTTGGAAAAACCACTGACCTGGAAAATAGATCCAGGAGAGATAATTTAAAAATTATTGGACTACCTGAAAGCCATGATCAGAAAAAGAGCCTAGATACCATCTTTCAGGAAATTATCAAGGAGAACTGCCCTGATATTCTAGAGCCACAGGGCAAAATAGAAATTGAAAGAATCCATCGATCGCCTCCGCAAATAGATCCCAAAAAGAAATCTCCTAGGAATATTGTTGCCAAATTCCAGAGCTCCCAGATCAAGGAGAAAATACTGCAAGCAGCCAGAAAGAAACAATTTGAATATTGTGGAAACCCAATTAGAATAACCCAAGATCTGGCAGCTTCTACATTAAGAGATCGAAGGGCTTGGAATGCGATATTCCGGAGATCAATGGAGCTAGGATTAAAACCTAGAATCACCTACCCAGCAAAACTAAGTATCATGTTCCAAGGCAAAATATGGACTTTCAATAAAATGGAGGACTTTCAAGCTTTCTCAGTGAAAAGACCAGAACTGAATAGAAAATTTGACTTTCAAACACAAGAATCAAGAGAAGCATGAAAAGGTAATCAAGAAACGGAAATTGCAAGGGACTTACTAAAGTTGAACTGTTTTGTTTACATTCCTACATGGAAAGATGATGAGTATGATTCATGAGACCTCAGTATTAGGGTAGTTGAAGGGAATATGCATATATATATATGCATATATATATGTTTATGTATATATATATAAGTGAATGTGTATGTATGCATGTATCTATGTGTATATGTATGTATGTGTTTGTATGTGTATATATATATATATGTAAAAGAGAGAGAGCAGACACAGGGTGAGTTGAGGATGAAGGGAAGATAACTAAAAGAAATAAAATGAAATTAAGGGATGAGAGAGTAACTTACTGAGAGAGGGAGATAGGGAGAGATAGAATGGGGTGGATTATCTCCCATAAAGGTGGCAAGAGGAAGCAGTTCTAGGAGAGGAGGGGAGTGGGCAGGTGAGGGGGGAATGAGTGAACCTTGCTCTCATCAGATTTGGCCTGAGGGGGAATACCATACATACTCAGTTGGGTATCTTACCCCACAGGAAAGAAGAGGGAGGAAGATAAAAAAAAAAATAAAGGCAGGGGGATGATGGAGTGGAGGGCAGATGGGGGTGGAGGTAATCAAAACAAACACTTTGGAAAGGGGACAGGGTCAAGGAAGAAAATTCAATAAAGCGGGATGGGTTGGGAAGGAGCAAAATGTAGTTAGCCTTTCACAACATGAATATTGTGGAAGGGTTATACATAATAATACATGTGTGGCCTAGGTTGAATTGCTCAACTTCTTAGGGAGGGTGGGTGGGAAGGGAAGAGGGAAGGGAATTTGGAACTCAAAGTTTTAAAATCAGATGTTCAAAAACAAAAAAACTTTTTGTATGCAACTAAAAAATAAGATACACAGGCAATGGGGCGTAGAAATTTATCTTGCCCTACAAGAAAGGAAGGGAAAAGGGGATGAGAGGGGAGGGGGGTGATAGAGGGGAGGACTGACTGGGGAACAGGGCAACCAGAATATACGCCATCTTGGAGTGGGGGGGGAGGGCAGAAATGGGGAGAAAATTTGTAATCCAAACTGTTGTGAAAATCAATGCTGAAAACCAAATATGTTAAATAAATAAATTGCATTAAAAAAAATAAATAAACAAAAAAAAAATCTATACCCTAAAAAAAAAAAAAAAAAAAAGAAAAAGAGTAATAAATCAAAAGAAAGGGGAGAAAATGTAGGGAAATGTAAAATAGATGAGTGAAGATAGTAAAAGAAAAAAGAGAGTCCATGATGAGCACAACTAGTCTTAGGAATTTCATATTTCTTATTTGATCTGATTTGTGATAGTGAATGCTGTATGTTGAGAAAATAAAACAAAGAAAACAAAAACTGTAGGAAAGTTTAAAAAACACATAAATAATTTTTCAGCTAGTTAAAAAAACACTGAATGAGAGAATTGAGCGGTGGGGTGGATTTGGGAGTCAGACAGACCTGAGTTTCAAACCCACTTTAGACAGTGACTACTTGTCTGATCCCAAACAAGTAATTTAATGTCGATAAGCATCAATTTCCTCATTTATAAAATGAGGAGGTAATATTTGATGGCCTCCATCAAAATTTGTTACCAGCTCTTAATTTATAACCTCATGAATAGGAAGATAGGATGTTTTACTGAATTAAGATCCTTTTATTTCAATCATGAATCTGCCAAAAGATTTAGTTTTACAAATAAGAAGCCAAAGTAAATGAGGGTGTAGACTTGACACAAGGGGGAAAAGCCTTCAAGACCTTTCAGCACCTGAATATAAACTCAGTGGAACATTCAAGCACCCAGTGGGGCCTGGTTTCTTTGCTAATACAAATGATCTGTCTCAGCATCCACTTCTTTCAACAGGGTTTTCTAGAAGACAGGAAGGGGCAAGGCTATGTTTGATTTTGCCTTTTCTAACAAGCTGTAGTTAACTCTGGAAATGAATTTGATTAAACCATTAAATAACAGGGACCATAACACAATTAAGTTTGACATATTCTCGGCAAGATCCTACCAAAAGGTAGTTAAGTAACACTAAAGTTCAAGAAGAGGGTCATAATAAAACTAGAAAGCTAACTTTTCCCCTGCGGGCCCTTTCCAGCTAGGAAATTAAAATCCCTAGAATTGGCAAAGAGACTGCCAGAGAATACCTTATTAGAGTCAAAGGACATTTTTGTCAGGAGAGTACCCTCAATTTTAAGGTCAAAAATGACACACCAAGTGTGTTAAATTGCCTTGACATCAAATCATGGCTCAGATGAAATGGAAGCCATGCAATAGTGGATTTGGGGGTGAAAAAAATTATCCAAGAGAAATGTGAACTTAGGTTGAACTTGGATTGTGACGGCTGTGCAGATGAAGGTGTACTCAATGTCAGAGTCAATCATCTAACTACACCATGGCCAGGCCCTTGGATCTGATGTCTAAATGTATCACCATGCCTAAAGTGTGTTTGTCCTGTTCTGTGAGCAAGGTGACTGCTCTTATTTATAACTATGTCTATTTCTTTTACCAGCTCAATTTTGTCCACAAGTCCAACTAAGCAAGTACCTAGATCCTGTCTATAATACATGATTCTCCCCCGCTCAGCCCTCACCCCAACTAGGTCCCCTGGGGATCTGAGCAGAAATAGCTTAAAATTGCAAATAAGAGGTACTTAATAAAAGCTCATTCCTTTCTTTTATAATGTACAAAATTATTAGTAGCATAGTATATAATAAAATTTGTGAATAAATAAATATATACATATTATTTGCTATTTTTATGAGTCAAAAGTTTAGAGACCACTGGTCCACATTAGATATTCTGGATTTGTAAAGTGTAATGCCTTTTCAGGTCTGTTGCAGGGTTCTATATGAAGGATAATGACTCATACAATATGCCATGCAGCTAAGTTGTCATGAATCTCTAAATAGCAGCTCTTAACTTTATATATAGTCAGTCTACTTAATATCACAAAAGTCTTCACATGTAATTTATAGATTAAAGATTTTTATGAATTACGTATTTCAAATAGGTATTCCCTAAAGCAGACATGTTTTAATCATGAATAAGATGCAATCAGTGTGCTGGAAAAGACATTGACCTTGTATTCAGGAGATCTGAGTTCCAGTTCTGTTTTTGCTGCACTAAATGAGAAAACTTTGTATAGTTGAAAGAACGCTAGCTTGTAGTCAGAGGACCTGAATTTTAATCTCACCTCTGATACTTTCCACCTGTGTAACTTTAGGGAAATCACTTATTATGAACCTCAATTTTTCCATCTCTAAAATAAGGAAATTGGACTATATCACCTTTAAGACCCCTTCTGATTATAGAATTTTGATTATATGAAGGCCCTGATCTTTGCGATTGGCTATACATTAAAATAGACCTTCAAATTATGGACTTATACATCTGGATCTCCACTCTTCATAGGATTGTGTATGCAAACTATGAAGAATCATAATGTCCACTTAATTAATATGCATTTTTATAGTCATTGTTAATTATAATATGTTGAGATCTTAGTTGACATAATCATAGAATCATGGATCTTGCTGTTTGTCTTTCAGTTTGAAAAAGACCACTGACATCATGGGGTGATGTCTCGACTCTCACATGAATTGGATTTAAGTGAAGCTGAGTTGTACAAAGTCATCAGCCTCACTATCTCTTCCAGAGTCATCAAAGTCCAGTGGCAAGAAAAGTCAGGATGATTGGCAATAGCCCAGGATGTAGTAGATGACCTTGGCATCTTCTATGTCTAACCAAGCTCTAAGCACTCCACAGTGACTCCTTCAGCTACCTTCATGGTCATTGGGACAAACTGTTCTCATCTACCTATTCTGCTGGGAGAAATCTTCATATGCTTCAGGTAAACACCACCTTAACTCACCGAGGAGTTTGAGCCTTATTGGTTTTCTCAACCTGCTTTAGCCCATCTACTGAAACAGTTTTACTGGGATGTATGCTACCATTTCTTGGATCCACAGGTGAGAGTTCAGTGACAGGTGAACAACAAAGGTGGATGAGCAACCCTGAAAAGAACTAGGCAAGCCCTCACACCCTGAACATCCATTACACCCCCTCTAGAGCTAGAAGTGATCACATCATTCATCAGTCCAAACTTCTTATGTTTTAGATCAGGAAACTGAAGCCTAGGAGGTTAAAATTTGCCTAAGGTCACACAGGTGGCAAGTGTCAGAGGTGGGATCTGAACTCAAGTTGTCTGACTTCATTTTGATAGAATGTGAACTTCCAGAAGGCAAAGACTATTTCATTTTTTTCCTTTTAACTCTAGTATTTATCATAGTACCTCACACACAGTAGGCTCTTAATTATTTTTTATTGTTTAATTATTCCAGAATGTCTGGAGGCTGAATTACCTCAATATCTAAAATCTCCAACCATGAAAATATTCTATGCATTCCTAATTCTGTCAAACATCAAACAAGTATAATAAATAATTGTATGCTACTTCAAGACCATCTCAGATCCTGACATTTGGCACATTTCACTAATGATGTATTCACAATTTAAATAATGATTTGGGTTACTGCTGCTGATGTGACAATATCTTCCAAAGTAAATGCTACACTCCAGAGAGAAAGTCACAATTTTAGTTAAAAAAAGAACTATTATAAATAATTAATAATGAATTTTAGCTAAACAACAACAGGTGCTCAACTAATCCCAAATAGAAACAGATGGAAACACAAATGTTCAGAGTAAACACTGAACAAACTACAAGCAGAGCAATAAACTTTGGGGAAAGGCTTTTCTCCCCACCCTTTTCCTTTATCTAATTGTCAATTATAGAAAGAATCTTATCCAAAGCAGAGTTAAAAGGGATATCCTTAGTGCAAATATAAAGTGTCCCAAAACTCTTAGTGCAGTTTTCAGCCATTAGATCATAAAATTTAAAACTGCATTAGGCCTTTGGGGACAGCCTGTATATTTACCAACTTATAAATGATTCTGAATCATAAGCATTCAAACCATTCAAAATCATGAAGGAAGAAATGAGAGGGCAAATAGAGAATTGGGGGAAAAAACAAAACAAACTGGAAAAGATAACAATCATCTAGAAAGCATATAAATAAGCTATTCACAGACATAAAATTTAAAAATAGACATAAACAAATATAGATGCTAAGAACTGAAGAGGACTTCACGAGTCATTTAGTCCACTTACCACTGGAAGCCTGAACTCTACACAATACCTCTTTCAAGTGGTTTTTCCAGCCTCTGATTGAAGACCCCCAGTGTTGGAGAACTTATTCCAAAGGCTGATGATTTCATCTGGGGACAGTTGTCTTTGACAGGAAACTTTTCCTTACATCAAACTGAAATCTACTTCATTTTATCTTTCATCCATTGTTCTTAGTTCTGTCCTCTATGAACAACAAAAGTAGGCCTAATACTTCTTCTCTATTATAGCCCTTCAGGTATTTGAAGACAATCACAGAACTACAAAGTTGCAAGAATTCTTGGTGATTATCTAATCCAACACATATATGAATGGGAACCTCTATGATGATGCTGATGGTAACTGCCATTTAAATAATACTTTAAAATTTGCAAAGTGTTTTATCTATGTTGTATTATTTCATTAAAATCCCTGTGAGGCTTATGTTTTTTATATCCCTATTTTACAGATTAAGAAACTTGTCCTAAGTAACTCAGCTCAGATTAGGCTCTTAGGGTCAGGGTTTCCCGACTTCAAATCAGCATTCTACTAATTGTGCCACCTAGCTGTCTTATATTGACAAATAACCATTTACCTGTCACTTAAAACCCCTCAGTGACTGGGAACTCATTGCCCCCAAAAGCCATCCATTCCATTTTTGGACCACTCTAATTGAATTAAAATTTGTGCTAACATAAACTGAAATTTTATATAAGGGAGCAAGTGTTCTTTCTTAAGTGCATCTTGCTTGCAGGTGCTAATAGC
The DNA here is from genome assembly GCF_011100635.1 of Trichosurus vulpecula. Lineage (NCBI taxonomy): Eukaryota > Metazoa > Chordata > Mammalia > Diprotodontia > Phalangeridae > Trichosurus > Trichosurus vulpecula. The sequence goes on along the minus strand of NC_050579.1, from coordinate 139,949,249 downwards.
ACTAATCTACTGACATCTTATACACTAAATATTTAATTTCTCAACCTGTAGGTCACTACTTGTTTTACTTCATTTCTCTGAGCTTCATCTCTTATAGTCCCTGCATCACTGCCACATAATTTCTTGCCTACTAGACCTACGGCATGAACAGTTAACTTTTCAAGGCTGCGGTTGTCTCATCTGCAAAATGAGAAGCTTACATCAGATGACTTCTTAGGTGCCTTCCAACTCTAATTATATGATTGTTCTAAATCTACCAGATACTTCCTGTCTCAACCAATTCCTGATTTTGACTCCTCTTGGCCAGACTAATCTTGCTGCCACCTATACGCTATCATGGTAACTCATCACATGCACAATGGAGAGTGGGGGACCCAATGTTACCTGGTTAACTCAAGAAGTTCTGTCACTGGGGTGGAAGAGAAATTGCTAACTACTCAACTAATACAGAATAGGAAAAGGAAGGAAAACAGAATATTTAGGTGAAGGTCAAATTACATGAGTGTGCCACGTACATGGAAAATCTAGGCCCAAGGCTGAACCTTTCATTGTTGTTAATTGGTAGAGTATCCCCTTTTCAAGTCCCAAATCAATGTGTGGTCCTACTCAGAAAGGAATATTGAATAAAATGTTGTCACCAGTATGTCATCACTTTATTCAAAGGAATGGTCATCAAAAGTATGTACACACATTGACACTAGCCTCCTATAAATTTATACTGATGATTGCATCTTGTTTAGCAGATCTTTATGGACTATAATATTGCCAGAAAGAAAAGATGAGTCCTATGACTATTATACTCTAACTATCCCTAACTGATTTTTAATCAGGAGCCAGTAAGTCCTGATGGCTCACATTTAATTTGACAATTTATAATTTTATGACAAATTCCCTATCCACTAGGATTAACATGGCAAATAACATATGATTATCATGTCTTGAAAGATAATGCAAAAAAGATTTAGTGAAATACATTGACAACAGAATTAATAATACGCATTAGTCATTTGTTAATTCATGCTAATCATCATTTCTCTTTGCCAACACAATATATGCTATTCGCACACTTGTTGCAAACAAATAACTGTTCATATGAAGTAAAAAAAATATTGTCACCATCTGTAAATTATGGCTGTGCCTTAAATCATGGAGTCCATGGATTTTAAATATACATATGTGTAATCATTTATACATACATAATACATATAAATTTTGTTGTTCAGTTGTTTTTAAGTCAGGTACCACTCTTTATGACTCCATTTGGGGTTTTCTTGACAAAGATACTGGAGTGGTTTGCCATTTCTTTCTCTAGTTTATTTTGCAGATAAGGAAACTAAGGCAAACAGAATTAAGTGAATTGCTCAGAGCCACCCAGCTAGTAAGTATCTAAGGCCTGATTTGAACTCAGGAAGATGGGTCTTCCTGATTCCAAGCCCAATGTTCTATCCACTGTGCCACCTAGCTGCCCCTATACACACAAATACACCAGTATAATTGATTTCTTTTGCAATCCGACTTTATTTTATGCATTTAAAAACATTATCCTGAAATGGAGATTTTGTCAAAGGGGTCCATGGCACACAAAAAATGATTAAGAACCCTTGGTTTTAATGGGGTATGGGAGAAGTAGGACTAGAATTTGATGTCTTCCTCCAGGGAAAGCAGTCAGATATAAAGGTGGTAGTATAGCAGATTGACTGAAGTCTTTCCTGTGTGATTTGTTTATACTAGTAATAATGCTTAAGACTGTTTATTTTCACCAATCTTGTCATAAAGATTTACTAAATAATAATATGGCTTTAGGGTTTGCAAGGTGCTGTATATACATTAACTCATTTGATCTTCAGAACAACTCTGCAAGGTAGGAGTTATCATCTCTTTTACAGATGAGGCAATCTAAGGTTGTGATTTGCCCAGGGTTACAGAGCTAGTAAGTGTCTGATTCTGGATTTGAACTTAGAGCTTCCTGAATCCATGTCTCTTACCTATTCCATCTCCTAGTTGCCTCACCAGAAAATTTCTCATAGTATTGAAATTTCTCTGTCCCTAATATTTAAGATAATATTTTAGTGTGATAAAGCCTTGGTTATTCAGAAGTCTTGGAAAATGAGTCATTCTAATAGACAAAGTTTTAACATAGCTGAGACTTCAGAACTTAAGATAGTTCTTCTTAAAGTCTAGGTAAGGAAAAGCTAATGCTTTCCAGCTTGGATTTTTTAAAAAATCACAAGAATTGTTAAATTAGTATTTTTGGAAAACCAAAAGATTTATTTATATTTTTAAACAAGTGGTGCTGAAAGGGATAAGAGAAGTTTTACTGTATTTGAAAATGTATTACCAAATGCAGGCATCAAAAAGTACCAATTCAGTAATAATGCAATATTCAATAAATATCAGTACTGATAATTTATTACTAAAATATATAATTCTAAATAGATGTAGCATATTAATAATTTTAACAGATGTTAACAAAATAACTCTATTGGTGCTTCTAAGTGATAAGTCCAGCATATGTGAGTTAAATTAAATTGAAAAGAACTGTCGCTATTCACTTCACTGTTATCTGTAAGATCACATATAGATTGTCAAGAGTAGTTATCAATATTCTTCTGTCGGGCACATATGACGGTTAGAATGAAAGGAAAGGGGTCTATCACCTAGTGAGATCTAAAATATAACTTTTCTTTGGTATTAAAAATAAGGTGACTTGTCTCAAGATTTTTTTCTCTCTTGCTTCTCCTGACATGTTAAGATGATTCTTTGCTTCACTTCAAGAGATTAGTAAAGATATTAGCACTTGTAGCTTTCAATTGCTTCAGCTTGCAATAACCCATGCAATAATGATTATTTCTGTTTCATCTGTTTCATTTTCCACAACAACAAAAACAACCATCACAAAAAGGAAACATATTAGTCCACAGAGCAGCAGAAAACCTCAGAAATAAAGATTATTAAAACAGAAAAGTGCAAAAATTGGTTTGGAGTACCTGGTCTTAAATCCCCTTGGGCAAACATGTCAATCATATAGCGACAGAATGCAAACTGATCTAACAGAGTGGAAAGAAAAAAGAGCAATGAAGAAAATTTAACAACCTTGTTTTTGCTCTTCAGGGAAGAAGCAGTCTAACAATGAAAACCAACAACCATGATTTTGGGTCATTCAACTTCTTTTTTTCAGAAAATAATTTGTACTCACACATACATTTCACATACAAGAAAATATATGTTAACATAATGTTCTATTAAGGATAATAGACTTGAGAGTTGGGATAAACTCATTATATACTGTGATTTTATATTGAAATTCACCCATTATTTAGCAGCACTGATGAGAAAGTCATTATATTCCTGCAAAAATCCTCAGTGTCCTTTTGTAGATTGGAGATAACCAATCATAGAATCTGCCTGAGGCAAGTATTTCTAAAACTTACTGTTTGGCCTCAAGTCTTCTTTCCCCAAATGCATCTAGAGAGCAATCAGAGAAAGATAACCTACTGACAACCTACCAACAATCTTTTGTAAGGAAAATTCTCTGCAGTGTGGATGAGAATTGTGTTCTTCATTCTTAAAGAACCAAGCTATAGGGCGGTTGGGCGAGTTAAGCCATTTTCAAAAACAAATTGAATCATCTTATGATTAATCTAGTTTATTGCCAATGAAGAACATAAAAATAGAAGTATATCAATAGTAGTTTAGCAATATCATTATAGTGAGTAAGCTCTACATATGAATGTGTGTATATGTGTACATGCAGAGTTTTATGTATTTGTACATATGTGACTTGGCAATTGTTTATAGTCACAGCCCAAGGTGCTGACAAATCGATGATTGCTATATTCTCTTCCAGGTTTACATTGACTGGTTTGTTTCACAATAAAATATTTGTTTTCCCTCAGGTAGATACAGCCTAAATCTCAACTGAACAAAAATCAGAGGAATTAATTATTTCATATAAATTTTTACGGATATCTTTTAAAATGGCTTACAATTTAATATTTGTAAAGCAGGAACCCAACTGACCCCACATTCAAAAAACTGCCTTATGACTAGAACTATTAATTATTCATAAACCAAATCTTATAAATCACAGTTTGATACATTAAATCAGAAGTTATGTGAATACAAATTCAGAGAATTAGAAATCCAAATTATGATCACAATATTTAGAGTATAATGAAACTTTTAGTTATTCCATTCCTTTTGAGTCCCTCAAGACAAAAAACAAGAATTTTACATGAACCCTAACATGTGTATATATTTCAATTGTTAAAAGTAGTTCAATTGGTTCTTTAAAAGCAAATCTTTTAACTGTTATTGTTTATTTAAATACAACTAATGATTGGGTGTTCCAAGAGTTTATTTTTGATTCATTCAAATCATACCGAAATGACGATAATCAGGTCCCCATGCTTGCCAGTTTAATCTTGTGAAATAGCTCTTGTGACCAGGAAGCCATATGATAAAGGAAAAGAAAGGGCTTCCATTGCCTATACTCACTATAGGTTTGGCCTATGTCAAAGTAATGACATTATGGGATCATGGGTAAGTCTAGCTGCCAAAGTGGCAGTAGATGGCCCAGTCCCTTTTGTTCTTTTTTTCAGTGATTCAGTCTTGTCCAATTCCATTGGACTTTGTACAGGGTTTTCCTGGCAAAGATACTGGAGTGGTTTGCCATTTTATTCTCCAGTATGTCCCCATTTTACAGATGTGGAATTGAGGAAAATAGGTTAAATGACTTGCCCAGGGTCACACAGCTAGTAAGTGTCTGAGGCCACATTCGAACTCAGGTCTTCCTGACTCCAAGCCTGGTGCTTTATCTACTGTACCACCTAACTGTTCCTATTTTTTCTTTAACATCATCCCACCTCCCTTTCAGAGCCTTTATCCCATCTGATGTTGCTCATCCCCAAGCCTTTAGGCGCATAGTGCTCTCAAAATGTCCAATACCAGTACTAGCTAACCCTGAAGTTCCAAGATTATTTATCTGCCCTAAGAAATCTTTCCTTATAACCACACACTCATTTCCTCACTGCAGATTCCACAACTAGCTATTAGGCAGAAAATAATCTGATTTAAATGCCAGGTCTTGGAATAACTAACTCTATGACTTAATACAAAGTTCATAATGCCTTCTGGCCTTGGTCACTTTATCTATAAAGTGAAGGCATTGGATAAGATGATAGTTAAGGTCCCTTTCCAACTCTGATTAGTTCTAGCATCCCACAGGTTCCCAGGTGTGGAACTGCTGGGCTGGGGTTGTGTTGGACAGTGTATTTTGTAGAAGATATACGTATCTTCTCAATCTTAAATAAATAAATAGTTATTTATTATTACTTAAATAAATAAATATTTATGAATATAAACACAAATAGAAAAATCAAACATTGCTGTGAAGAGATAATTTTCAAATATGAAGCAGAACAGGTGCTGATATTGTTGCCAGTAGTCCAGATCTGTGTTTGTAAAACAAAAGATCTTCCATGAGTCATTTGTACGAGCTAAAGTTTAACATTAGAAGAGCCCATGGTCTCCATGGTTCTGCCCTAGGTTTTGGTTTTGGTTTTTGTGAAAGTGTATGGAGGAATTTTCCCCTCCAAAGGGAGAAATAGATTTGATAAGTAGAATTCAGAGAATGAAAAAAGGCTACTAATGTTTGGCAGCCTGACTCATGCATAAATGAATTTTAAGTATAGCAATAATAATAATGAAGCATCTCAACGTGAACAAGACTAAATTCTATTTCGATTTTCAGTTTCAAAGCTGGGCTATCTACTCCCACACATTCATAAGGCTTATTTTTACTTGATAGCTTTATGCTCTTTACTGAGGTTCCAGTCTGCCTCCCTCAGGTTGCCGGTGTGTTTGTTTTAGTCCTGACCTAGGATTTTATTTTGTGAAAGCTACTCCATCTGTGGACAGAAGTAAATCAGTAACTCATCCGCGGAGGGGGTGGAGCATGGAGCTATATCCTTAGCTCGAGGAGAGCAGAGGAGAATCTATGATCCATGCCATGTCTCCTTCTTGGAGCTGGATGGAAGGATTCCAGGCTAAAGAAGAGGTGATGATACAGAAGGTAAAGGGAAACTAATAAAATTCAGATCTTGTGAACAAAATTATAGTCAGGAAACTTCCCCCCCCAGATGATTTGATCAGATTTATATTCAGTTTCTTGAATATATACTACAACTTCATATATAAATACAATCCTTTATAGTGTCATATCGTATCTGCTTATACATGTTATATAAAGATAGATATAATTTTGAATTCAGTCAATATCTTTTATATGTGTTTATACATGTGTGATGTATACACACATGTATACATATGTTTACACATATCCATATATATACACATACCTGTATTATCTATATGTATAGATGGGTGTATACATACATACATGCATACAAACAGATATGATTTTTTATTCAGTCACCATTTTTGGATTTCCCCCTCTTTTTTTTCCTGCTCAAATGAATTCTGTCCCAGGAAAGAAAAAGAAAAAGAAGAGACTTTTGTTTCCCATTTCTTCCTTTTAGGTTCTCAGGGAATAGTGATAGACAACATTCAGCTGCTGCTTTGGCTGTATGCCCAGTTTTATGGAAGCTAAGAAAAGGTCATTCTAGGTGAGATAAGTCAGCAGACAGAAAAGTCAGCTTCAGTTGGGATAGTGCCCCATAGTGGAGCATCATGGTTCTTCTCTATATTACCATTCTGTCCTCACATCAAAGATACATATGTGAATTTGAAGCATAATTTTCAAGAGTTCCAGATATCTAACACTTTTTAGATTCAAGACGTCCAAATATAGGGACCCCAAACACTTTTTATTAAATGTAAAAGATTTATCCATATTCCAAAAAAAATTTATGACAGAATTGGAGCTATTTGGTATACATTATGGAATACACATTTCTCTTACTATGTTTGTAGTCCAAGCAAAACTCCCCAAATAACATTTTGTATGAATAAAAGTTTCTATCTTCTCCAATATTTTTTCACTCTTTTCCTATTATTTTTCATTGTGAGGGGCTATCCCAAACACAAAGACTTTTAGGAAACTGACAAATAAAATGCGGGTCTATGAAAATATCAACTAAGTAGGAGATAGCTTCAAGGGCACCTGACTATTTTCCATTATAGCACAATAGGTACTAATCAATAGTCATTCGGGATCAATTTTTTTGTGTTCTATATATGGATCCATGAACATTTCAGGACACAAATAATAATGATGGAAAGAGTAAATGTTATTTCTAATTCTTTTTCAGCTTATATTAGCTTGAAAATTCAAAAATTTAAAATTTTGAAACTAAAATTTTAATTAAAAAGATGAAAAAAGAAAGCTTCTAAGAGTCCCAAGGACAGAAACAGGTAACTGATTGCTCCATGCTCTCCATGTTGAAGAGGAGCAATCAGCCAGACCTGAAGGCCAACCACTTTCCCTAGTAGGAGCTAATTGTAAGGATTTCTGACCATCCTAACCCCTCCTTTCTGTGTCTCAATATAAATGGTTTTTTTCTGTACCACTTCAGACATTGACCTAACTGAGGAGGTCAGTCTGATCCACTTTATTAACAGCTATAAGTGTCACTATTAATAAACTATCTTGCCCCCCAAAAGAAAAAAATATGTACAGATGCTATGATTTTTTTCATGAAACTCAATATACAAGTATAATACTTGAGATTGCAGAATACATTGTAATCATGACCATGTATATTGTATTTTCCAAATTTTGGTTAATGCATCATTCCAGGAAGCACATTTTATAGGCGTGGTTTTTTTTGCCTCTCTGAAATCTGCTTCAAATAAATAGACTCATGAACCAATAGATTAAAAAGAAGTCAACCATAGGTCAGCACTCATCTAATAATAATCACCAAAGCTCAAGATTTGCTTCTATAAAACCAATAACCACACCTTGCAGCTCAGTTATGCTGAAGGAAACATATCAAAAATGAATCTTTACTTGTGAGAGCATATTTTCATCTTGTTGTGTCTAAAATTCTAATCCTTAGGTACTGAATTTCCAGTTAGTGATATCAGAACCCATAGGGGTTTTCTTTTAGTAGTCTTTATTTTTCTTGCATGAAGTTTGATTCTAGGTCTTTCTTAGCTTTAATTGTCATTGTCTCTGTTTCTTTCCCACTACTCTCTTAGAATCTTCAGATGCTTCCTCCTTGAAAAGTTTACCTTTCTGTTCATTTTTTGAAACAGCTACAGTTCCTTTTTCTTCTTTGCCTTTGGGTTTAGCTGGTGTTTTCTCCACTTTTTTTGCTTTAGCATCAGCTTGCTTCACTTTCTCTGGTTTTCCACTTTTCACTTCCTTCTTACTCTTTTCTTCAGCTTTTGAGCTTTTACTCTTTTTCTCATCTACAAATACAAGAAATGGTTGGTTAAACAACTCTCCTCATCAATCAGCATATGCCCTTTTTCTTTGGGGCAGTAAAATGAGGTAAAAAATGAAGTGTGTTGAAAAGATCATATAATAAAGCATGCACAAGTGTTCTGAGCCCTTTAGAAAATAAAGATATACACCATTTCTAGGTCTGTACCCAAAAGAAATCAAAGAAAAAGGAAAAAGACCAATATTTGTGGTGGCAAAGAATTGGGAATTCAGGGGATAACCACCAATTGGGAAATGGCCGAATAAGTTGTGGTATATGATTGCAATGGAATACTTAGTGCTATAAGAAATGAGGAGCAGAATGCTTTCAAAATAACCTGAGAAAACTTACATGAATTGATACACAGTGAAATGAGCAGAACCAGTAAAACATTGTACATAGTAATAGCAATATTGTGCAATGATAAACTGTGAATGACAGTTATTCTCAGCAATACAATAGTCCAAGACAATTCTGAAAGACTTAAGATGAAAAATGCTATCCATCTTCAGAAAAAGAACTAATGGAATCTGAATGCAGAATGAAGCACACTTTATTATTTAAATTTATTATTCTGGGGGGGGTTAGTTTTTTTTTGTTTCTTGGTCTACATTTTCTTTTGCAACCTGGCTAACGTGGAAATTACTACACATGTATAATTTATATCAAATTGCTTTCTTTCTCAAGGAGGGGGAAAGGGCAGGAGTGAGAGAAAGAATATGGAACCTAAAATTAGAAAAAAAAATGAGCTAAAAACTTTTGTTTATATGTCATTGAGAAAAAAACAAATTAATTAAATGTAAAAGAAGATAAAAGAAATATAAAGGATTATTATATTGGTGTATGTATAATCTCTACCTATATTTTTAGGGAAAGAATATACAGATGTACAGCAAAAAATAACACTGATTATAAACTACTCAGGTTTGACACAATCAATATTCCAAATATCAATATACTAAAAAAGAACTCTAGAGTAAAACTTCAATTTCTCTATTCTTTATTGTTGACTTTGAAACTTTATTCTTTCTGTCAACTGATTTGTAAAATATTGACTTATTACTGAATAATCACTAACACCAACAAACCGATCTGTAGGTTTTTTTAACATAATCTCAGTATGTATACACACATATACATACCCATGTATGTGAATGTATGTATGTACATGCACACAAAGATTATGAGCACATCCATATTCAGAAAGTAGCCTAGATAACATTCAAACAGGTTTAGCACTCATGTATTAAGGGCTGTTCAACAAATATCCTTCAAAATGCTTCAATAATATTTTCAGTCAAATGGGACATTGCAAGTATTTTAAATGAGCAAGGCAAATTAAAAAGTCTTATCTATTATAGGCATATCTAAGTTTTAAGAATTAGACTTTAAAGAAATTGGAAAGGGAGCTAGATCTCATAACTACTGTCATTTCTACTGGAAAGGTAGTGATATGTACTAAGCTTAGGTGGTTAGGTAGTTTTGTGCAAAAATAACTCAACATTTAAAGAATTAACCAACATAATATTAAAACTTTTTCTATAGACAATCATGCAGAAACAGTTTCGGTTCATTCCAGCAAAAAATAAATTTCTAATGTAACAACATAGAAATTATTATATAATTCCAATTCTGATATTGGGCTTATTCACTATGGATTATGTCAGAACAATGTAGTATGTTACCAAAACAATACAGCGTGTGGAAGTAACAGAATCTAATAAATAAAACATAAGATTCAGAATCAAAAGATGTGACTTATGTTTCCTTTTGTGCCCCGTAACATCTGGGAAATCATGGTAAAACTATTCCTTTTTATAAGAGTGTTGAGATGATACTTATGATAATGTATGCAAAAGTACTCTGAGATGTTCAGAAAAAAAACATAATACGTAGGCAAAATATTATTATTTTGATTTGAATTTGGACTGAACTACATATAATTTCATGGAAATAAAATATAAATATACACTGAAAAATAACACTGATTATAGATATCATTCAAGTTGTATACAATCCAGATGGTGATAGGGAGGGTGGAGTATATATGAACAAATATAGCATATTATTGAGACTCAGCATGGCATAGTGGATTGAAAGTAAGCCTTAGTGGCAGCTGGGTTGCACAGTGGATAGGGCACAGGTCCTGGAGTCAGAAGGACCTGAGTTCAAATCCAGCCTCAGGTACTTACTAGCTGTGTAACCCAGAGCAAGTCACTTAACCCCAATTGCTTTCTCTCCTCAAAAAAGCAAGATTTAAAGTGAGAAGATGAATTCAAGTCCTACTTCTCATAAATACTAGTTTTATGACCCTAGGAAAATCCTATGACCTCTCAGTGTCTCAGGCAACTAATTCTCTGAGTCGCAAAATAAGCACAAATCATTTTTGTTAGAGGGAATTTCTTCACTGATAGCTCTTTATACAGATGAAATCATAAGTCTGGTCCAAAAAAAATAAAAGTATATTCTTAGTAGTACTGACACATAAAGGTGAATTAAAATTGTGCCAGTGCTTTGTTTTTAAGACTCAAATGTGCAGGTAGCAATATCAGTGTCCAGGAATACAATCAAGACTATTAAAAACATCTTGCAGAAATGGAAAATCATCGGTGTTGCCTCCCTACTCAGTTGCTTCCATTACTAAAAAGGGCTAGGGAGGTCAGCAACTTGCACATGCTATCAAAGGACCTATTGGTCTATTTGGTAAAACCTTGACTCAGAAAATTAGATCAAAATATAGTTACTTTAATCTTGTCTGTCTAGACATAAGGTTGCCTACACTGTGCCCTAAAAGGGTTTTGATAATCACGTGTGTTGAAAGTGAGAGCGGCTGGAGAAATTTTTTGTGCTAATTTCTCTACCAAGGACAGAATGGTTAGAATCCTAGACCACAGACCCCTAATGAGGAGAGTTTGGGGTATGTTTGTGTGAGATGGAGAGGTAAGGGAATAGTGGGAAGAAGGGACCTTTAAGGACATCAAGTACAAAGTTTCTTAACAATCCAGAGACCCCAAGTTTTATTAAGAATCCCGGTCTACCAAGCCTGCTGCTTTTTTCCCCCACCAAGCCACATCATATCTCATTTCCTTCTATCAAGAGATTTAAGTAGTTACTTTTTAATGGCCCATCCCATCAGCCAAGTTTGAAAGAACAGGGCAATCAATGTGGAAAGGTTCAGATGTGCCACAGAACAAGTAAGGCTATGAAGCCCTGACACAGTCTCTCCCATATTGTTGGGGTTTTTTATTTAATAGCCCTTTCCAGATTTCATAGAAATGTTTAGCTGCATATTGACCCGATCTTGTGATGTCTGAGGCTGATATTTTCTACACTAAGCTAGTTCAATAATAAATTGGTACCAAATTTAAATAAAGTTATGGTCAAAATATTCAATTAAATTCAGAATTACTTTTTCTTAAATCTAAATCTATATGTATGTATGTATGTATGTATGTATTATGTATGTATGTATGTATATATGTATGTATGTATGTATGTGTGTGTGTATATATATATATATATATATACACTTCCACAGATATAGAATCAATAAAAGCATTCCTATACCTTGAATTGGTGGGTTAATCCTCACTTTCTGTTTATCTCTAACTTCATATCTTGATTATTGATAGATATCCATCTATCTCTCTACCTTTATATCTAATTTATACAACAGATAAATATATAGATAGATAGACAGAGAGTGAAGATAGAGAAATCTAATTTCTTCAGTCCAGAATTTTAAATTATATGATTTTTTTTGGTTACCTATATAAGTGAGTACATGAAAAGGCCTCAGCCTAAAAGGGCCAGGGTCTCCCATTGCATCCTGTGTCATCTCTCATCATCCTGATGAATATCAGGCCACTGGACCCAGATGACTCTGGAGGAGAAAGTGAGGCTGGTGACCTTGCACAGCCCTCCCTCACTTAAATCAAAGTCAACTGCAAGTCATGTCATCATTTCCCTGATGTCATGGTCCTCTTCGAAAATGAAGGACAAACACAACCAATTAAAGGGCTTTACAATGTCTATGAAATCTTACAGATCTATTAAAAGTAGGAATTACGTTAACAAAATAAAGAGCATAATTCTAATGTCCAGATCAGTTATGGCCTTTCATTATCCTTCCATATTTGGTGGCTCATATATGCTTTTTGAATGTTCACAATTGTAAACTTTATTTTGGACATACGTGAATCAGTCAGTTCAAAAGCATTTATTAAATGTCTACTCTGTTCCATGCACTAGGCTAAGCTGAGGGAATTCAAAAAATGGTAAAACACAGTTCCTGGTCTCATGGATTTCCCTGTCTAAAAGGGGAAGGGAAGAAGAACAACTGTACACAATCATGTAAAAACAATATACAGGATAAATTGAATATAAGCAATAAGGCAAAAGCACTAGCATTAAGGAAGAGTCCAAAATTGTGATTATGCACACTGATCTGTATCAATTTTCAAAACCTATCTGGGATTATAAATGGATCCATATAACTATTATTCTATCTGTTTATTAAACACATCAACTTTTTGTTAAAAATATACACAATCATGAAAGAATCACTAGCTTTTACCTTTGGGTAGGGTTCTCGTTTCTGGTTTTTCTTTTTTCTCAGGTTTCTCTTTGTGACTTGCTAGAAAGGAAAAGAAATGATCGTGAGTTTGAATTTAAGAATTGGTAATTATCAGTTCAAGTCACATGAGCAAATTACTTTTTCACATTAATAATAAATAACATTTGCATTGTGTTTTAAGGTTTGCAAAGTACTCTACACATATCTCATTCGACTTTCCCAAACATCCTGTGTTAGGTGCTATTTTTGTTGTCATTTTATAGACAATAAAACTGGTGACTCAAAGACAAAACCAACTTAAGAAGAATGAATGTTAATGGGTGAAATTTATATTTTAGGTCAGGAAATGATCTGCTCAACTAATCCTTAAGCCGTTCTTGGGGTCAGCTTCCAGGACTGCTACTAGAATCCATCTGTTCCCAGCCAATACTCCCTTTATATTCTTCTTAAGTTTCTGTCAATAGCTCTTCTGTGCATTTCAGACACTTTCAGGAGGGTAGCCCATGGGACAACCTCAATCACTGCATTATTCCTAATGAGAAGTGACATGGTTTAGTGGATAGAACACAGGACATGAAGTCAGAAACACCTGGGTTTGAATCCTCTTCCAGTTGGTAACTATGTGGTCCTCCACAAGACAATCACTCTGGAAACCTTATGTGTTACATAAACACGAGCTTTTATTTTTAGTGAGAGTGATCACGAATCTTTTCTTCACAAATAAAGGAAGAGAAAAAGTAGAGCATTGCATGGCACTCTTAAAAGCTTCTAATCTGAGTTCTGTATATTAATTTATACTAACACATAACATGGAGAGGTAATCACAGTAAACAAAAAATAATGTTGGTTTTCCAAGGCAGATGGAGTCTCTAAATATGAATTCCACCTCAAAGAAAAGTCAATAGCAATTGATGGAGGGCTAGATCAAGAGGACTGCAGTACACAATATGCATTATGCAATGGTTGTTATTATATGTGAGCTGATAAACTATGCCTTAGCTTTAATCTAATACATTAATTTTAGGATCTGTAATTTCATCAGTATGGGTACACATCCTCTATAAATTAATTGATGGTCATATATATCTATATATATGCATATCTACACACACACACACACACACACACACACACACACACACACATATATATATATATATATATATAATAAGCAGGAAAGGGTGGGGGTAATGGGTTATCTTGCATTGAGCAATAAGGGGTCTGGGTGGGAGAGATTAACTGATGGGGACTGTAGTTTGAGTAATTTTTGTTCATGCATATTTTCATTTCAGTCCCATAAAATATAATGGAGTCCCTCTAGTGTCTAATCATTCATACGTCAACCTTTAGTATTATCTCATAGGTTCCTCTAATCATTTTGGTTTAGTGTTTAAACTGTAGGTATCAGGGATCAAACAACATATGTACACACACATATTATATATATATATATATATATATATACACACACACACACACACACATACATATATATAATATAGATACATGTATATGTATATATACATATATATATATATATATATATATATATAATAGTATTTGAATAAATACATTCATAGTGCATTGGAAAGTATGGGAGCTCATTAGAATGGTACTATCCCAACATGGTTTTTAATCCCAATTCTTCCATAAGTAACAGTATGATGTCAAATCTATCACTTCACTTTATCTGGGCCTTTCCTTTCTTATCTATTGAAGAAAAGGGTTCAACTATATTCTCCCTAGAGCCAGGAACCCACTGGTAAATGTCTAACAAATGGCTCTTTAGGGGGAAATGTATGCATGACATAACTTTAAGTTCAATCTGCACATTAACATTGTCTCCAACACTTTCTTAAGTCTAGGCCAGTCTCTTGGCCAATGAATGAATGAATGAATACATCTCTGAATTGTAGCATTTCCTGATTCCTGAGGTGTAAAAGCTCAGTCTGAAAATTTAATAATTGGCTTTCATGAGCTGGTAAAATCTGGCTCCAGCACATTCATATTGGATTCCTTTCCAATGCAAAAAATTGTGATCTTTAGTATTTGTTAAGTGCCTAAGGGGTGATGATACTCAAACCATCTATTCACATCAAATCAGCAGCTACTAGACCTAATAGGAAATGAATTTCTTATTGCAATTATAACTATGATTACTGAAGGATGGCACTTCCATGAAAAGTACCCATCAATTAATTTTTGTGAACTTTTAAATGTTTAATTACTTGATTATTTATTGAATGTTGTTTGCTATTTGGGAGAAAATCTTTACAAACATGTGAAATAGATCATTCTCTTACAATTGTAGAAGTCAGATAATTCAATAAAATCTCCATTTTCCACATACTGGCAGTAATTTTAAAATTATAAATTAATTTCCTTAGGTTCTTTAATGTACTCTCGGTCAAACCCATGCTTTCTCTCCCCAAACCCCACGGGTGTGATCGAGCAGTGTGTCCAAGGACCATAAGCTGATTTTAACTTAAGTGAAAAAAATAATTAGGAAGGTAAATCTGCTTCACATTTAGGTGAGGCAGTGGGAAGAATTGATGGAGCCAGGAAGGCTTGAGTTTGAATCCTGCCTTACATGCTTGCCAGCTGCATAAGCCTGTGAAAGTACATAAACTCTCCCTGACTCAGTTTCATTAACTGTAAAATGGAGATAATACCAACCTACTTCCCAGGGTCATTGTGAGAATTGTAGGAGTTACATACATCAAGCATTTTGTAAACCTTAAAGTGCTGGCTATTATTATTATCAATGACACTACCATCAAAATTGTGTTTAATTGTTGGGAACATAATAATATAGTATGAATTCAATCTTTGGAGTAAAATGACTGTTCCTTTAGGAAAACATCACAAATAAATGATCTGTGATGGTCATATTTTGCCAAGGTAGTTATATAAACTCTGTGAAACAGAGTAAATCTCCGGAGGTTGGGAAAATAAATAACTTGCTAATGTAATTTGTGTGTTGTGTATTATAAATTGTGATGTCCAGTGATTTTTATTCCATTTCAAATATAAAATATTTCTTCCTGTAGATCTTGCTAAAATTCTAATCAAAATAACTAGCTCATAAATTTCTACCTCTGAAAAAAGCAGTAAAAACATGATGAATTTGAGACAACAGGATTCTGAAAGGACTTGCTTTTATATACTGCCATCCTACCAACTCTTGGGATCCATGTGACTAAATGAAAGTGGTGCTGGGAGTTACCATGCAGTATACTCTTTCTGTTTGCAGTTCAAGGGCTTTAAACTGAATTCAGCTTTTAGGATCCCATTTTCAAACTTTCATAGTTTTTTTAATCTTATTCCCACTTCATGTAATATGTATGGAAAAGAGAAAAGGGATGAATACAAGAGCTAGGCAAGAAAATTAACAGAGAAAGAGAGAGGGGAGGTGGAGAGAAAGAGAGAGGGAGACAGAGAGACATGAAGAGAGACAGGGAGAGAGAGAGAGAGAGAGAGAGAGAGAGAGAGAGAGAGAGAGAGAGAGAGAGAGAGATTCACTCATGTGTTTGGTAGAGAGGGCCAACTACATTATTACATTTAACGTTTTCCTGCTAATATTTAGGAAATTACTGGAGATGCAATAGGAGCCCAATTCTATATTTTTCAAGAATAAGAATAGCAATGAACGTCATGGTTGCTAATAAAATTTTAATAGAAAACATGCCTAGAATAGTCATCCCCAGGTATTTAAGGCAAAAGTTTTAAAAAATTAAATTTCAGTCTTCAATGGAAATTTCTTTCTACAGATATGTTCCAAACCAGCATTCCAAGTGCAGGGATGTCCAAATCCCACTGACTTCCAAACACAGCCTCATTGAAGGTTTAGAGATTAATGTAGCTAGCTGCAGAGCCATGAAGAGCAGAATTAGAATACTTCTCCTTTGCAACTGCCATTATATTCTCTCTCATCAGCCTACCAAGTAGCCATTTCCATATAGCCACCTATAACTAAGTCATGATATGAATGTCCTGGGTTTAAAAAGGACTGAACTAAGTTGAATAGAACAGGAGTCTCCATTCATATAGTATTATCATGGATGCCTTCGTAGCTTATCTTGCCCTAGGCAAGAAACATGGACAATATTTAAAAGCTATAAGTATATGTACTATAATTTGTATGGGACATCTGGTAACTAGAAACATATGTCCATGACCTTTATCCAATTTCTGTAGTACAACTTTTTTTTTTAATTTGGGGAATTTCCTGAAAAATTGACAATTTAAAGAACAGTGAATCTTCTTTATGTTTGAAAAAATGTCTGTAAACATCTTGGTTACAAAAATCCAACAACTGGAATAATATAATTATAAACGCATTATGTCGTTGCATCTGAATATACATAGCCTGAAATTTAAGCAAAGGTTGTTAATGCACTTCAGTACTTCAAAAACCCATGATCTAATAGATAATCTTTAAGAATTGTTATAGCCAAATATTTTATCACACTGTTTCCAACCTGGTATGTATCTCTCTCCTCTAAGTTTGTAAAGGCTGTTCCTCAGATTACGTGAATATTATCTTTCACTGAAGCCAGTACTTGAAGTCTTTCCAAACTGGCAGGCCCTGCCAGAGGTAATATTTCATTGGCATAACCTTTGAGAACCCAGAGTCATCTCCAGAGTGAGGCATAAAAGGAAAACTTTAGTGGAGGATATAGTTCACTAAGAAAAAGCAAGTGGGCACTCTATCAATAGATTTGAAGATGAACATATGAAATCCATTTAGATCATCACTAGAAAAAAATTAATAAAAATGCAAACATTTCAGATTCAAATGTTCAAATGTGAAGTGAATAAAGGAAATAAGATATAAATATCTTCAAAAGAATCTTTAACCATCAGAGGATTTTTCAGCCCTAAAAGAATACTTTAATTTTTTATGACAAAGGATTTCAGTATGGGCTATTTCCATACTGTCACAGATTTCAACCCCTCTATACCTTAGTAGACATCATCCATGAGCTGTGGTATGCTAACAAGCAATCAAGAAAAGGAAGGAAGAAGGAAAGAAGGAAAGGGAAGAAGGAGGCAAGGGATAGACCAAGGAAGGAAGGAAGAAGGAAAAGAGGGAAGGAGGAAGGAAGAAAGGGAGGGAGGAAGAAAGGAAGGAAAGAAAAAAGGAAGGAAACAATGAGGGGAAGGATGGATCAAGGAAGGGGGAAAAGGAAGGGAGAGAGGGAGAGAAGAAGGAAAGAAAGAAAGAAAAAATGTTGCCACCTAATAATTATAGAGCTAGAGCTAGAAGGGCTGTCGGAGATCATCTAGTCCAATTCCCTAATTTTAGATAGAGAGACAGAGACAGATAGAGAAACAGAGACAGATAGAGAGATACAGAGGGTGGAGAGGAAGAGAGAGAGAGAGAGAGAGAGAGAGAGAGAGAGAGAGAGAGAGAGAGAGAGAGAGAGAGAGAGAGAGAGGGAGGAAGAGGGAGGGAGGGAAGGAGAGAGAGGGAGAGAGAGAAGAGGGGAAAGGGGGGAGACACAGACAGAGATAGATGGGGGGAGAGAGAGAGAGACAGAGAGAGACAGAGATACAGAGCGGGGAGAGGAAGAGAGAGAGAGAGAGAGAGAGACAGAGACAGAGACAGAGATTCACTAGTGTGTTTGGTAGAGTCAGGCAGGTTAAGTGACTTGCCCAAGATGCCATATATAATAAGTCAGAAATGAGATTTAAATCCCAGACCCCTGATTCTTAAATCAGCGTTCTTTCCGTATAACTTGCTTTCCATGGCTAGGAAGGCTGGTCTTTGGACAATACAGACACATTTTTGCTGAGGGAAGAGAGGGGAATATGCATTTATATAGCATCTACTGAGTGCCAGGCACTGTGTTAAGTGCTTTACAGTTATGGGCCCATGACTGATGGCTTTTCAGAGTGGCAGAATATCCCAGAACTTGCCCTCTATTGGAATAACCTCTAAGAATCAAAAATCACCTCCTTAATCCATTAGAGTAAGACTCTAGTGAGATTCTTCTATAGTTTGGGATTCCTAAACCATGAATCGGTAAAAATCTAACCCAAATGGCCTAAACAGAAAACAAAAGGAAAAAAAATTGAATAAAGAATTACAGCAAAAGTAAAATAAAATTATATAACAATAATAATTCTCTACCTTTCTTTTCTGGTTTTTCTTTTTCTGGTTTTTCTTTGTGAGTTACTGTAAAAGAATAAATAATATATTTTATTAAAAGGGAAATAATACAATTACAAGGTGATGTAAAACAAATTTTAGGGTCCTAGAGATTTTTTAAATTGCATATTTAACGACTGTCAACCAACACAAATATTTGTGGGTTTTTATTTGTTATAAGAGAGGACATCTATTTACTTAGAGGTAGGAAATAAGTAGGTGTGTAGTATAAGATGTGAAAAAGGCATCAATTAATACTTTTTTCTTTTTCTTAATTTTTACTCATTTTGAACTTAAATATATAAGAAAAAAGAACATTTCCATGTACACAGAACATAATAAAAAAGGATTCAATATAAAACAATGAATTTCCATTTCACACACAGTTTATTTTTTTTTTCAAGATCCCAAAATGACTTTAATTTTATTTCCTTTGCTTAAGCCAAATCATTAAATCTCACAGTGATTTTGGGTGGGGTGACAGGGAAAAGGCTATGGATTAGATCATGGCTGAGTGGGGTAGGATCAGTGGGGCCACAGGCCTCACTGGGGAAGCTGGAGGAGCACTGACTGTCCAGCGGGCAGGTAGGTGATGTTCCGAGATCGGGAAAGCTGGTATGCAATGTCCTCTGCAGCTTCCAGCTTACGAAGCTCTATTAGGCCGTCTCCTGCAGTGGCCAGCGAATTGGCAATCAGCTCGGCTGCTTTGGAGTCACCCTCTGCTGAGATGATGGCTGCTTTCTTCTGTTGCTCAGCCTTTTCCACTACAAATCTGGCCCTCTCTGCTTCCTGCTGAGCCACCTGTTTGGCTTCTACTGCCTCCGTGAACTCCTTCCCAAAGGTCAGATGCGTCAAAGAGACATCATCTAGGATGAGCCCAAAGGTTGCCGCTCTCTCTGTGAGGTCATCACTCACTTGCCTGGAGACTAGTTCTCTCTGGGTGATCAATTCTCCAGCATCAAATCGAGCTACCACTGACTTGAGGATCTCGGTGGTTATGGAGGGCAATACCCGCTCATCATAGTCCTCACCAATGCTGGTGAAGATTCGGGGCAGCTGATTGGCGACAGGTCGGAAGAGAATACGAAGAGTGATATTGACATTCTGTAAATCCTTGCTACCAGTGATTACTGGGACATTCCGTGGCCGGGAACGGCAGTCGAAAATAATTGGTTTCTGTACCCATGGGATGAGAAAATGAGTCCCTTCTCCTACAACAATGTCTTGGACTCCACGGAACCTATCAAAGATGACAGCTCTATGGCCAGCATCCACATTATATAAGGCAGAGTTGACAACTCCTCCTACAACAGCTAAGCCCAGGCCAAACTTGCCAACAGCTTCAAACAGTTTAGCAGCCATGTCTCCTTCAGATGGTCTTGGTCTTCCACCCTTTCAGACCAGACACAACTCTGACCTCCACATGAATTCCCCAACCCTACTTACTGCTTCACACAGTTTATTTTTTTAACTATGTAACACATACTATACATCATTTTCAAAGCTACCCTGCTTTCCTGTGTGTTCCTTCTAAGTTTTCTTTTGTTCTCTGCTGTGTACTTTTTCCCTCCTTCCCCAACTCACCCTAGAGAAGGCTACAATGAGAAACAAATATGTGTATATATGCAAAACCACAATATATGTATATATTTCTATCACTCCAACAACACTTTTTAAAATATTCAGAATAAAACATAAAAGTATAGAAAGATATCTGAACAAATGCATAATTTTGTTATTCCCTTGTTGAATAAAATATATGTAGGTCATATAATGCTAATGACATCATAAAATCCCTGTTCAGTTCATGCTAGGCAATGAGGACTTTTCTGATATTTATAGATTTCTTTTCTTACTTCCAGTTTTAACCAAGAACCAAGAGTAGATTGTTAATAAAGACCAGTATTAAAAGAGAAGAGCCCAACAAGGTAAGACAATACCCCTTAGCTCTTTCAAGCCTCCCAACCATTTCTGGTAATGGAATGTGAAACTCTGAAAGATGATGAGAAAAGCTTTTCTTGTATTTCCATGCAACAGTCAAAGTAACCAGACCTGGATGTACACGTGGGTACACACACACACACACACACACACACACACACACACACACACACATCACTGTCATAATGACTAGTTATGGACAAAAAGGAGATATAAATATATTGAAATCTACTTTTACTTTGCTCATTAATTATCTTTTAGGTTATTTTTAACAATATCAATAACTCATACTTTAGTATTCTAAGGTTTATAAACTTCAGGTTACCTATTTGTAAAGTAGGAAATACAAGTCTTATCATCCTCATTTCACAGATTAAAAAGAAGCAGAGTGTTTCAAAGATTTGCTCAGTCATTTATCTAGTAAGTATCAGAGTTATGACTCACACCGGGGTCTTTAAGTTCTAAAACCAAAAGGCTTTATTGTCAAAATATTTGGCAAGCAAGTCGGCATACCCTTGCTTGTCCAAAGGCTGGCCTTTCCCCAATCAGGGCTTTCAGCTCAACTCAGCTCTAAGAGTACCTCTCTAACTGTCCCCACATGGTTCTCCTTGCAGCTCTCTGCCAGCTGCCAGGTGCCCTTTTGACTCTATAGTCAAAAGACTCTTTTTGACACCAGATCAAACTAACTTTGCTAAGCTTCCAATAATATAACAGCATGTCACAGAATAAGGGAAATAATGTAGTTTTACAGATCTTTATGGGTACATCATTCCATTTGATTCTCAAAACAAACTTGAAAAAGATAAATCTCCACCATTAAATGTAACCTATTTCGAAGATCAGATAACAAGGCCCTAAGAAATGAAGTGACTGCCCAAAGTGAGTGTCTTTTAACTCCATTCTAACATCTTCAGGTGTAAATAGAGCATGGTTTGTACGTCCTAGCACTCTTTACAAAATCATTAGTATTGGTCCACTCATTAGACTTGCTTATGGAATTAATGCATATCTTTCACTAATGAGACACCAACATAGAACCTGCTTAGATTTTGTAATATGACTCAGATAAAGCAAAAACATAATAATAACAGTAAAATACAACCTTTTTAAAGCTCCTCCAAGAGTAACAAGTTTGGCTGTGATAAACCATTCTTTCTATACCTTGATTAGAAGGATTCTCAAGAGAATGCCTTGTCTATCTTTCTGCCTCCAGGAAGGACTGGCCCTAACCCACCTCAGACAGATGGTTGTCCATTCTATTCAAGGATTTTCAGATTGATGGGCACATGGACATAAATGAGAGAATTAATACAAAATCAAAAGAGCAACTGGGCTGAATTCAACCTCAGATTAGCATATTAATGCCTTATCCTCACAGCCCTAGGGAAGGCCTGGTTCCTCCCAGTGTAAGTTTTGATTTGCAGACCCAGTTACTGTACACTGAAATTTCATTATCTTCAGAAGTGGCAGCATAATACTGCTTAGAGAAGCAGCTGTACCTAAGTACCCCAGGGAGCTCTTCAAAATGGAAGCCAGCCACTACAGCATCTTGGGAGGAAACTTCAAGCACAGGAGAGATTAAGCAAACTCCACATTGGTGTATTTCTCTCATCAAAACCACCATAAGAATCCAATGCAACTTCAGGACCAGAATCATTCTGACATAAAACTAATTTGCAGTAGTAACCACTCTCTTTTTGTGCCTCTTAGCTTGGATTCACTATCTAAAAATATAACAGCAGAGGGGAAAACAACAAAAATAAAATCAAAAACATCAACAGCATCGACCCTTTTTGCTACTGACACAGTTTGACAAGTTACATCTTAGCTGGGACATATTTAGCTCAGGACAAAATAAGCTTTTTGCACCTGCTAGAGCTTAATTTGTTTGTCATCCTTATTTATAAGACACAAAAGTCCCTTAACCATGCTGATAATTAAAAACAAAAGGAGTCCGCCATTTGGAATGGTTTTAATATTTGGCAAGCAATGTGGCATAGCTCTGCTTGTCCAAAAGCTGACCTTTCCCCAAGCAGGACTTTCAGCTCAACTCAGCTCCAAGAGCTCCTTCTAACTGTCCCCATATGGTTCTCGCTGCAGCCCTCTGCCAGCTGCCTTAGGTTCTTTCACAGTCCTCTTGGCCCTGAATGCTTGCCAGCTGGGTTGGGTGTCCTTTGCTGAAATAGAAGTAAGTGCTAGCAGTGAGCCTGACCCTACAATTCTTAATCAGGCACAATACCACTACCCAAGCTACAGCTGGAATAGCAGGAGTCTTGGTTCCTGAGTCAGGTCAGGCTACGTTGCTCCCCTCTCTCTTCTTAGTGATTGAATCAGAAGTGTCCAGCCAGATTTTAAAAGCCCTTCTGAATACTGAGATTTTCTGAGGTAGTCCCATGCTTCAATTTAAGATCAAATGATTTTAATTAAACAAAGTTCTATCTCATTAACAACTCTCACTAAGTATTCACAGGCTCAGGGAGACAAAATTTACCAAAGCAGGAAATCATGAAGAGTGGGGGAGAAGCTTGTATTTCCTGCTCAAAGTTGGGGACATGGAAGATATTCAAAGGTGAGTGAGGAATAATCTAAGTAAATATAGGAGCTCTATTTTAGAAATGGGTGCTCTACGATGAGATCATACTTAATATTACTTTTAACTAAGATTTTACCTTTTAACGTTTTCCTCCCTACCCTTGCTCTCTTCTTTTTTGAAACTTCATTTGAAAATAGAACATTGAAATGCTTTTTTTGCATTGATGAAATATTTGCATATTCACTCAAACAAAGGTAAAATTCATAAAGATATGAAAGAGTGAGTCCACAGTACACTTTTCAAACCCCAATGGCGCAGAGCCAGTTCTTATCCACCACTGAACATGATCCTAGATGCTTCCAGATAGCTAATCTAATTTGGGATGACAAATCCTGGGCTCCAATGTGCATGCTTTGCACATCTAAAGAGTGAAAGCTGATAGACTATCACAGGCCCATTGAAACTGAAACTTTTCTGACACTTTTTGCTATCTTTCCCTACTGTCATAGGCATGGTTCCAAAGCTAGCATGCTCTTAGTTCAGGTTCAATGTTGGTACAAAATAAGGCATACCTGAATAACTGAACATTTAACAAAAAAGGTTTACTTTGCTCTAACACAGCAAGGCTATGAAACAAGGATATACAGCAAGCATATGACCGCAATTAGTTTCTCTGGACACCGCTCCCCTCGTCTACATATAGAAAAATGTACGGTCAGTCATTAGGATCAGTCATCAGGGTATGGTGACTCCCTTGGTCTAAGATGCCCTGAACCCACATGTCTTGGGCTTTTTACCGGCCTCAGGTTAGAGAGCTATGCTAGAGAAGTGGGACCACTCAGGTTTACAAGGGGAAGAAGCTTCACCAGGCAAGTTACTCTAGGGAAGGTCCAAGGAAGCTATGTGGGGGAAGAAAGCTGTGTTTGGATAAAGGGAAATGCTTCAGAAAACTGCTGTCCTCCCATATCTCAAGCAGATTCACAATTTTGAATGTCATAGAAACTCAAGTCATCCATCTCATAGATGACATAACAGAGGCCCAGAAAAGTTGACTAACTTGCCAAATATTGGGCAAACTGTGAATTGGAACTAAGATCTCCTAACTCTCAGTCTGGTATTCTTTTCACATCTGACAATGCCTTTCCTGTATCATGTCACATCATTGGCTCAATCCAAACACGATAGTTAAGAGGTTTTCATTCCAAAGTAAAGTAGATATTTTTAGAAATGAACTATATTATTTATAAATGTAAGTTTCTTTTTTGTAATAAAACTACACTTATATCTAAATAGATATCTGGCAAATACACTGTTATGTCTTTGATCTCATCCAAGAAATTTGGACTCCAAAGTAAATTTTTCTCCCTAATTATTCTTGTATCTTAGATGCTGACTCTATAAAATGCTATTATGATGCTTCCTTGTGGCATAAATGGTCTATAGTCACTTAGCCCAGATTATGTCAGCAGAATACAAGTACAGGCAGGTTCTACTACCTAGAAAAGGCTTCAAGAGGATAGAATGGTAACAAAATGTGGGCTGCAGCAACTAGATATGGAGGGGAAGGTCATCTGCAGCAGGTTAGCCAATAGATTATTTTTCTTTTGTAATTGCATTGCAATCCATGACATAAAGAAAAACACAGTCCTGAGTAGCTTTCAGTCTGAAGCAGACCCCTTCTGCTTCTCACATGACAGAAGTCAAGTGTTAGAAAAGTGGCAGAGGCCACTAATCATTACCAAGTTTTTAGGGTATCTATGAATATTAATATAACTTTGGGAAGTTGTTGGTTTGCAAATTGAGTTTACCAAGAGTTTGGTGAGAGACTTAAACAAAATCACATCAAACCATTAAATCTAAGGATGCAACTAGAAGGAAGAAAATTTTAAAAAAGATGATTACTATAAAGGATCTGCAAAGATTTAACAACAAACTGTTTTCCATCAGCGAAAACAGAATCAGTGCATTTGGACAATAATATCACCATCTCCAATGTACAGTATAAGAAACTAGAAATGATTCCAAAGAAAACAAAGACAGAAGAACAAGTGGATCTATACTAAGTACATGCAAAGGAAGTCCATGGCGTAAGGGACACAACTTTGAGGATCCTAAGGGATTGCCTAAGTGTGCTGTAAATAAAAATGTGAGAAGGCTTCAAAAATGATAGTTTGCAATGGACCACATTTTATTTTCAGATTGCCTGGAAGGTACACGGAATACAAAATCTCACTCTGGGGACTAGAGAAAAAAAACACAGCTTTCAGAAAGGAGTCTACCATTCATAAATCAATATTATGGAAATTTCCTTGATAGAAATGACTGTTCAATGGCCTGGTAATTAACAATTCATATATAACTATGGCAGGAGTGGGTGAGAATCTTTAGCTAAAAAAAGAAGAGGTCACAAAAAACAAGATGTAAAATTTTTATAACATTACATTTGACAGATTTTAAATGAGCAAAAAACAATGAAGCTAGGATTAGAAAGCAAATAATTGGAGAAAATTTGTTGCATCAAATATCTCCAAGTGTCTAGTATCCAAGATACATAAGATATTAATACATGTGGACCTAAAACCACTCCCCAGTGGATAAAGACTGCTCCAAATAATTAATAATCAGAAAAATGCAAAATAAAACAAAAGCAATGCAGAGATTTCACTTCATACTTAACAAATTGTCAAAGATGATGAAATATGGAAAGTGTCAGTGTTAGTGAGGCTTCATGGTGACTGGCACACTATTACATTGTTGGTGAAGCTATGAATCGGCCAACAATTAGGGAAAGCAGTTTGAAATTATATTTTAACAATTACTTAAAATGTTTAATCTAGACCCTTTGACCCCTAAATCCTACAGCTATGCATAATCCCCAAGAAGGTCAAAGAAAGAGCCTATGCACACCAAAATATTCAAAGCAGCACTTTTTTTGGTGGCAAAGTACTAGAAGTAAAGTGGATGGTTATTAATTGGGGAATGCTTAGATAAACTGTGGTGCATCAATATAATTTATGCCTTAAGAAAGAATGAACATAAAGAATTAAGAGAAACATGAGAAGGTGCATATGAACTTGTGGATGTGAAGTAAGCAGAACCTGGAAAAAATATACACAACGAATATAATATAAACAAAACTGAAAGTTGAATAATTACATTAAAAAGATTGGCCAACATTTCTCTTCCTTTCACTAGAGAGGTAAAGGGAACTATGGTTATGGAATATAGTGCATATAATAGATGTGTTGCCAGACATTGATCTGAAGCATAGGCACATCTTTGTCCAATAAAATGAATTAGCTCACTGAATAATCTTCACTTCATACCATGCATAAACAAGGAGGATTCTAGTTTGCTTTCACATGTAAACAATTACTATAAAATAGGTGATAATACAGCTCTAGGTAGAATGCTCTTACCTACTTCTATTTTTATGGGCTACTCTTTAGTAGTCATAAAATAGACAGTTTTTAAGTTAAAAAAAAAGAAAAAGAAAAAAATCCTATGATAGAGTATGGGGGGGGGAGGGAAGTAAGACTATCGAAGGCAAGGAGTTCCAGAATGCATGTCACCATATCTCCTTGCCACCCTTGAGGGTGTGTCTGCCAGAGTTTTATGTTATAGTCATGCGTTTTCATGGCTTAGCAACCAAATTATTCATTATGAGCTCAAAGCATTTTTTGAGACAAGTAATACACTTTAAATGTATGCTACATCTGAAAGGAAACCACTCCTGATTCTCAAACCGAATTATTATGCATGGTCCAAATTATGAAGCTAACAAAATGGTTTTTTTTGAGATTCTTTTCTAGAGCAAAGTAGAAAGGAGATAACAACTCTTGGAAAGATGAAGTAAGCAGGTACTCTAGTTTCACGGTAAAATTTTTAAAAATATAACAATGGTCAAAAAGTCAAAAGATTTCAAGAATGTCACTTTTTGTGAACAATTTGATTGACATAAGCCTTTCTAATCCTTTCTATTAAGATTCATAAAATTTCCTACTTTGTTCACATCTACTTTAAAAAAATATGGAGCTTATTATATTGTGTGTATAGAATAATAGTATCATCACTTCAAGATGAAAACAGCCTCTCAGTATGAAGCTCTGAGTTCTTTGTCTCTGTCTAAAGCATATGAAAATAAAAATTTTGAAAATAAATATTAGCCAAAATTGGAAACTACTTTAGAAAAGAACATATCACTTTCATGAACAAATTCTATACATTAACAGCTTTAAATTTCTGCAAAACATTTAACAGCAAGTTTTGATTAATTTGTTTAATTAACATTTTTGTTGTCATTCAGTTGTCATGCTCTTCGTGATCCCATTTGAGTTTTTAGGTTTTTTTTTGGGAAAAGATACTGAAGTGGTTTGCCACTTCACTTTCCAGCTCATTTTACAGATGAGAAAACTAAGGAAAACAGGGTTAAATGACTTGCCAGCGGAGCACAACGATACTAAGTATATGAGATCCCATTTGAACTCAGGTCTTCCTAACTCTAGGCCTGGCACTCTACTGGGCCACCTAGCTGCTCCTAATTAATATCATAAAAACTTAAAAACTTGAATGATTACTTTTTATCTATTTCATAAGTCATACTAGTAACCACAAAATATTACAATAGCCAGAGGAATGACTCAAAGGTACTGACCAGATCTACTATAGAATATTTTGGAAATGCGGGCCAACAATGAGTAATATTGACAGGCGTGGATAGGTTACCAAATATACTTGTGCAGGGAGGACTTATAGCAAAGAGATTCTGGATCCATCAAAGCAATGGAATACATTTAAAAATATAGTCCTTCAGGAATTTATAATAGGTAACTGAAAGTCAATCTGACTTTCAATTGAGTGGCCAAAAGTGCAAAGCTGGGAAAAGTATTGCATTATGTTAGCTCAGACATATATGAAGCTCAGGCCTCATATCTTATTGATTTAAGAAGGAATAAGTAGTAAATGCTTTTGCATTCTGATGTTTATTCTAAAATCCCTCCAAGATAACAACATGATAATACAACATATTTCCTATTTTCACTTCTTTACACAGAAAACTGGAAGGTTTGTATGTATGCCCCAAATATGGATAAACTCTTTTGTACTTAGTCATTTCTCACTGAAATATTAAAACAATATCTTCTCTTTATTTTATAATGTTCCTATAATGATAAAATGAACACCTTAGTCATAAAGGGGAAAGATCCTCCAATATAAGGAATGATACGAGCACATTTCTTTTTTATTCTCAAAAAAGAAGTAAAATATATAGACTATTCAAAAAGTTGGAGTGATAATACACACATTTTAAAACCTGAGTTTCATTGTGAGCTCAATTTCTCCTCTTACTACAAAAAAGAGCTTGTGTGAACTGAAAGTATTTAACTTTTCTATGCTTTTGTTTTCATGGTACGGCAATTGGTTATC
Source organism: Trichosurus vulpecula (assembly GCF_011100635.1). Classification (NCBI taxonomy): domain Eukaryota; kingdom Metazoa; phylum Chordata; class Mammalia; order Diprotodontia; family Phalangeridae; genus Trichosurus; species Trichosurus vulpecula. Next base: position 139,920,228 of record NC_050579.1, on the reverse strand, counting down.
TATACTTACAAAGTCAACCACTAGCTTAAGTAGAGAGAAACCCTGGGGCAGCTAAGGTGGTGATGTGGATAGAGCACTGGCCTTGGAATCAGTAAGACCTGAATTAAAATCTGCTCTCAGACACTTGACACTTACTAGCTGTGTGACTCTAGGCAAGTCATTTAACCCCAATTGCCTTACAAAAGGGAGACAGACAGACAGGCAGACAGACACAGAGACAGAGGGATACAGAGACATGGACAGAGAGGGACACACAGAGACAGAAGTGCGGGCACACACACGCACGCACACACACACACACAGCCACCCAAGTCAAATGATACTTTAGACACACATCAGAAGTCCTAGTTTTGAAGAAAAAGGTCGGGACACTAAAAAAATCGCAAACAATACACAGAATCATAATTCTCATTAGGGTTCTGAAGGACCTGTGGTTCAATAAAAGCTTGAAACATTGAGTTTTTGTTTGCTTGCTTGTTTTAAAGGCAATTTGTTGTCTGCACTGAGGCCATTTGATTGCTGAGCCAGGCCTCTACTTGACTCCCCCGCCATAGGATTAGAGCAGGCTGGAACTTGGACTCCTGTAAACCTAATCTTTTTCTAAAGGCTATGTACTACTCTTCACCCTATCACATTTGAGTTTCCTTGCCTGATCTCACCATCCTATTTTTGGCTCAACCTGTCCATAAGTCAACCCCACTCCTTACTACTAGGCCCTGCCTCTGCCTTCTTTTTTTTTAAAGAATGAATAGTTTGGCAGGGGCCCTTCAGATTTCCTCTCCTGAGTCAAATTTCCAGTCCTTGGGCAGTTCTTTAATTGTCCCATCTTTGTTTATAGTTATCCCAGTTCTACCACTTGCACTGAGACCTTAGACAAATCACTTCATTTCTCTGACTAATTTTCTACATCTTAAAAATAAAAGCAGGAAGTGAGCAAATTGGGTAATTTCTAAGGTCCCTTAAAATTCTAAAATCATCAGATTTTATGAAATGCATCATGGAAAATGAATAAAAATTAAGACAATAATGAGAGAAATATTGATTTCCCCCAAATTAGGGCTCTCTCCTACAAAAACACTCTGAATAAAGTATCTGATTTCTCTAAAATCAGTTACTCCTTCAAAAATACCCAATGCAAAGTGTTTATATCTTTCAAAGTCAGATTTACTTCATAGCCCTTTGATAAACAACTAATCCATCATCTCCTTTTACATAACACTAACTAGTATTAAAACCTTGTACAATGTGTATTTTTGAGGGAGTTAATGTACTTTTAAAGACAGCTTCACACAGAGAAACTAATATACCATCACATACAAATATAACATGTGTGTATATAGATTCACATATCTCTATACCTATTTATGTATGTATATACACAACTATTTTCACAAAAGTAGGGAGATTCTAGTCTGCTCCTGTTCATAAATAAGGAACCTTACCAATTATGTATAGTCTCTTAACTTCAATCATACTAGAAGCCAATGTGTAGAGTAAGGTCTAAAATCCATCTACCTAATCCGCAGCTCTGTTCTGCGACCATTAAGTACATTCCCTCATTACTGAGAAATATTCAGCAACCTAAAATATATCTGGGCTATTCAGGAAACCTATCCAGGCTATTCAACCTCCTTGACTCTAGGATAGGTTCTGAGAAATTGGGGACTTGCAGCCAAATTCACTGCTTTAATTATTCAATGCTCACTAGCTCTTTTGACAGTTTAATAAACCCACTCTACAGTACCCTGCTCGAAGCCTTTGACAGCATGCTCCAGAAAGAGCCAGGTCCAAAAAACAAATGGTGCCATCTGCATAGCTACATACAACCCAGGAGCAACACCATTAACTGAGCAGTAAAACTAGAAAAGGACAAAAAAAATGAATCTAAAAACCTCTGTGTTTCTCCTTCATCATATACCCAAATGGAAACACACAAACAAGGAGATTCAAATTTAGTTTGCATAGGCAAATAGGACTCCCAAACTATGTCAAACTTCCCTGAACAAAGAAACAAGAACAAAGAGAGAAAAGAGAGGAGGAGAGGGGGAGAGAGAGAGGGAGAGAGAGAGAGATGGAGAGAGAGAGACAGAGAGACAGAGACAGAGAGACAGAGACAGAGACAGAAACAGAGGCAGAGACAGAGAGATTGGTAAGCAGACATTAATCCCCTAAGTAGAAATAAAAATAGTTTCCAGATGAGTAAGGGTTAGTGTCCTGTTTTATATGAGGATTGGCTGAACAATCTGGAACATATGGGGCACTGTTAAGCTTAAAAAGGCCATATCAATAAAGTGTTTTGAGCTCTTCAGAGGAAGATGATTTAGCAAGAGTGGAGCACTATCACAAAGATTCAACTATTAACATAGTTCAGGGTTAATCAGAAGCTAGTTTTGCATTACGTAGATTTGGCAGTTATTACAATTAATTTCATACTATACAGTTCTATTATAAACAATACTAATTATTCCACATAATGTGTTGAACTATACACAAAGGCCTAACACTTGGAATATCTTTCTTTTTCTACTCACAAAACACAAAAGTAGTGGTTATTAAATATTCTTCATTTTACTGGGGCATCTGTATTAGGGAGTTACTAAGGAGATAAGGAAAGTTGCAAATACAACAGTAAGAAGAATAGCCACTGTTTGGATGCTTTTCCTGTTTTTATGACTATGTCACAATTTAGGTTTGCTCAAATAGTCATGGCCAAGAGAGTCCCCATAGATGAGGGGAGCTGTCAGGAAGGCAAAGACAAGTATATATTTCTGCGTGGTTTTCTGGTACTGGTCCTGGATGAAATTCTGTTGAAGGGACATTGAATGAGCACACTATCACCTTTTTGGATGTCTGTACTCCATGTATACATAAAAGAAATATTATGGGACAGGGCAAATCCATATTGAGTCATATAATCCCTTTGCATTTTTCCTCCAAGTATTTTCAAAAGTATTTCCTGGCATGGGAAATGAAGGTTCAAAACATGTCTCAATGATCTATGGTACATTTTAGCAGTGCAGTACAGCAAAAAACAAAACAAAACCGAATTTGGAATCCAGAAACTAGGGTTCTTAAACAACACTTTTAGAGTTCTGGGAAGTCGATCATTTCTCAGGACTACTGTCAATTCCTGATGATTTTTTAAAGTTCCTTTTAGTACTATGTTTATCATCTGGCAGCTTCGTAAAAAGCAACCAGATATTCATCCAAATGGTATCCCCTCAACAAATATAAAACTGCTATAAGTGGCTCAAAACCATTGGACTGCCACATATTTTGGAATTATTATAATTCCTCTTGTCACTCTCAGGCTCAAGAGGCTTCTACGACTCCCCATTGCCTATAGGATAGAGAACACTATCTTCTTTTTTGCCTTCCTTCCCTCCCTCCCTCCTTCTTTCCTTTTTTTCTTCCCTTATTTTTCTCTTTTTCTCATTCTCTGTCTTATTCTCCTCTAGCTCCCTCTCTCCTGTGCCCTCTCTTCCCACTATTTTGCCCAGGGTCCCATTCTTGGGCCCAATACCACCACTGACTGGCATAGGAATGTTGATTTGCCCTGTTTCCATACTGGGCCTGTACACCCCTCTCTAGGCATCCTGGTGACACCACTCCTGGGGGCTTACCGTATTCACACCAGATTTAGTGCAGACACCCATTCAACTTTAGCCCACGGAAGTTAAAATTTCATGAGCTCAAACAATCCACAATCTTCAGCCTCCCCCAGTAGCCAGGATTATAGGTCTGAACACTATGCCCAGTCAATCTATCTTTCTAAATCTCACATTATTCTCCATCATGCTCTGCATTTTCTGGCCAAACTGACCTTGCATCTCCTAACTCTATTCTTTAGCATGTACGTCCCTCATGACTGGGTTTAACTTCCTCTTCTTCCCCTTCTTGGGATTCTTAGATCTTTTCAAGTCTCAACTCAAATGTGACCTCCTACACAAGGCCTTCTCTCCTACAAACACACATATTTTTAGTGCTCTGCCTCAGAAATATTTATTTTATATATGACTTCTGTGTGTCTATCTGTGTGTATTCTGTTTCCATCTAGTAAAATGTAAACTCACTGAAGTCACAGACGGCTTCATTTTTGTTCTTGAATTACCAGAGCTTCACAAGGTAGATGCTTAATATATGTTGGCAGTATTGAATTTATTCTCATCATATACTATGGGCATTAAATGAGATTATACATACATATATATATATATATATATATATGTATATATAGAGAGAGCGCAAACATTTTAGAAATGTAAGATATTACGATCATTATTATCATCTGGATTTTTATTTTAGATATATAGATAGAACAATTACTTTTCTGTTATTCAAAAGCAACTTAAGGTTTAGAATGCCACAAACGTACCATAAAAGGATCAAGAAATACATTTGCACTCTCTTTATTCACTACTTACATATAACGGACATATTATTCTATGTCTGAATGTGCGGTGTTCGTTGGTTGGCATAAAGTTAGCAATGGTTTTGTTTATATTTCTGAAGTCACATATTTTAAAGATACTCGAATTAGTCTTATTTATTTTCTTCCCTTCTATGTGTCTCATTAAAGCAAAAATATATTTCAACCTGCTCAGAGAAGCTGATATGAAAAGGATATATTCTGAACAAAAATAATGAAAAACAAATAAAAACAATTACCTTTAGGTGCTATTTTCTTTTCAGGTTTTTCCTGCTTTTCAGCCTTCTCTTTGTGAATTTCTGAAGGATAAAACATAATTTGCACTTTAGAAAAAAAAGTTTGAATAATAAGGGGAGAAAGAAAAGAACTTCAGATATAGATTGATCTTTGAGCTATCCAGTATTTCCGGAATTATCATATGTGACATGATGATGACAGACAAAAGGGAAACATTTTTATTACTCATATTACTGCTTCTCTTACTTATACTGTCTTAAAATAAGATAAATTTTAGTGGTTCCATAAAGAAAATGCCATTGGGAAAAAATCTCGGTAAGCTTGCATCATACCATAATGCCATAACCAATCACAAACTATAATTACATTTTATTTCAATTACTCTCAGTACAAATTAAGAATCCTTAATCGAAATCTAATTTAGATTTAGTAAGACACAATTTTTACATATTAAATTAAGAACTTGTGAAATGAGCTGTAACAACTACCTAATAGGAAGTATAGCTCAGAATTATGGAGTCAAGTTTCTTAATCAGCATTTGCTATCACATTGAACCAATAATTACAGGGAGTAGATAGATAGATTATATTGAAAGCACTCCACCATGGCTTCATACATACTGAAAGGCCCAGTGATTGAATAAGCCTAGATATGAAAATTAACCCTGGATTTCCCATTAATTTAAACTAGAGTAAATAACAGATTAGAATCTTTATAAATATTGGCAGAAGTCACTAGACAAAGAGACAAAGTTAGGACATGAAAAGAAGAAACCTGGGTTAATATTCTGAAGCCAAGTCTTACTAGTTGTATGATCTTGGTTAAATTCCCTAACCTATCTGAGATAAGCCGTGTGACATAATGGATAGAAAGGTGTCCTTGAAGTCTGGAAGACTGAGGTGATGCAAGTGCTACCTCTGACATACTGGTTATACGGCCCACGTAAATCTCCAAGACGAAAAGCTGTACAGCACATGCTGATTAGCATTAGTAGAAGGAGTTTTGCCTCCGGGAGTTTCTTATACCAATGATGGTAATTTTTTTTAAAATGAACCATAACGACATTTGTACTCATTATCTTTTCCACATAGTGATTTTCCCCATTGCGATTTTGATACAGACATAAGAAATTAAATGGGAATTTGGGCGGAGTTTTCCTTTGTGAAGACCAGCAGATGACACAGAAAGAGTTTAGAAACTTGGAAATGCATAAAATATATGCATAATATTGTATAATATCAAAAAATTTTATCTTTTAATACCATAATTATTTAGATTTCTTCTCTGGTATGGAGAGAGAAACAAAAAATTTACATAGATTTTCCAGATTATGGGGGGCACCATGCCTCTCACCCCCGCGATGTGGAAGGGAAACCTGTACTTATCTGAAAGGATGGCTACAAAGCAAATCTTCATCTGCTTGCTCAATTTCAGGGCTTGTTTTGTTTTTGTTTTTTAAAGGGGAGGGGATGATAATTGCTTTTAAGTAGCTTTTCAAATCATGTTTTGGTATTTTGGACACACAAATAGAAATTTGGCCAACCTTATATGTCAGAAAATTGAGGAAGGCTTGTGCTCTGCATTAGTGCAAGGAGTAAGAATACTGATGAAATCATAATAATGTGTTATCCGAGAGAAAGAGAGAGAAAGAGAGAGAGAGAGAGAGAGAGAGAGAGAGAGAGAGAGAGAGAGAGACAGAGACAGAGGACAGAGACAGAGAGACAGAGAGAGACAGAGACAGAGACAGAGAGACAGAGAAAGAGAGAGATGGAGTGAGAGAATGAGAGAGAAAGAGAGTTTCAAGGACAGAAATTTAACTAGAAATGTATTCCAGTGTGCTTTCTAAAAGGCAATATCTAGCATTTAGATAATTTTAATTTTCTAAGTCCTGTTCTTCGTTTGCAGACTTCAAAAACCACCCCTCTGTCACCTGAATCCTAGAACTTCCTCAGCACCTAAGGGCTCCTCATGCTGGAACATCCACCTATGTGTGCATCCTTCTCAACTTGGAATATCCCTCTTCAAGGCTTGGTCCATTCTCCCATTGATGAGTTACTGTTGGGGCCTCCATTTTGTGGGGGGGACTCAAGCTAACTTCATTCCCCCTTGGCCTCTCTTCCTGGCTTCTGAAATTCATTACCATGCACCCTCACTGGCTACTTCAATTACCCCAATCCCCAACCTACCTTTTCAACTCCCTTTTGTGTGTTGACATCCTCCATTAGAATGTCCGTCAAGGATTGTCTTTCTTTTTGCTTATATTTGTATCTCCAGAGCTTAGCACGATGCCTAGCATATGGGGTTTAATAAATGCTCATTTCCTCTTATCCTCCCTTAATACTATTAGGTTTCATCCATTATATAGTCCTTATTTTTTTCCAAATTGAGAAATTGCCTATTGTAGTAGAGAGATTGACTTGAAGTCAGGGAAGACCTGATTCAAACTTGCCTATGACAAAAACTAGCTGTGTGATCCTAGATAAATCATTTAACCTGTCAGTACTTCAGACATCTCTCTAAGAGCCCAAGTTGTAAAGCAGTTGCTAATATGCATTGGCGAAGGATGTTTCTTCAACAAGAGTACCCTACACCAATGCAATCATAGATCTAAACAAAAATAAGCATCATTTTTAAAAGCCAGATTATCATCTAAATAAGCTACAACATGGTAAAATTTGGCAATCAGATAATCAATAAGATTAATATATTTATACTAGAAGCATCCATTTTTCCTCCTCTGCACCTTCTAATACTCAAAGCTTGTGTGTGTGTGTGTGTGTGTGTGTGTGTGTGTGTGTGAAAGAGAGAGAGAGAGAGAGAGAGAGAGAGAGAGAGAGAGAGAGAGAGAGAGAGAGAGAGAGAGATCCTTATTTTAGGCCAGCTTTTAGTAGGTTTAAGACTTAGAAGCTTTTTGTACTTCGTCTCTTGGACAGATGGCCTATCTTTCCACAGTAGCTCTGTTGGGAATTAGGTAATTACCATAGAAGCTTTCACAATAGACAAAAAAAAATGACATAATGAGCTAGGGATTTGGGGGGAAGGGTGACAGTAAGGAATGTTTCCATAAGATTATTTTCATTAGGATTTATCAGAAAATTACTGATTTAAAATATTTACACATATACACAAAGAAATAGTTTCCAAAAAAGGCAAAATGACATATTTAACTTTGCACAGCAACTATTATGAAACAAAGTTAAGCACATCATTTTGATTTGTTTTGAGTGTAACTATTTCAAATCACCACAAGACTGACATGGTTTACAAATAAATATATTTGGTTACTTTTGTGGCAGTGAACAACACGTTGGATGGGGAGCTAGCCCAAGGACCTAGCCCAAAGACCTAACTCCCCATCCAATATATTGTCCACTGCCACAAAAGTAACCAAGTACATTTATTTGTAAACCATATCATTTTCGTGGTGATTTCATTCCAAATGGCAGGTGCTAGAGGATTTGGCACGCACTTTCTTCATGGCCCCAATATTTTAGGCAGTGCCAGCTGACTTTCATTCTCTAGTGGCAAACTATATGAATGAATATTGTCTTTTCTTTGCAAACTACTAAATTACTAAACTGACTAGTGAAGTTATTTAAAATAGGATGCAAGTGAGATCGTTTGCAAGCCCTCTTCCTATATTTCAGCTTTACACAAAGGAAAACTGCTCTCCTAAATCTCTAACCGAAGCTGGCTCTCTCAGAAGTGTTTACTGTTCAAAAGGGAAGGCCAGAGATGCTGTGGATGAGTGGAGCCATCAGGGTTACTGGGAAAGAAAGAAACATACCAAAAAACTCACACAAACAGTAAGGCAGTAATTTCATTTTGACAGACAAACAGCAATGCTACTTTTTTTAAGTACTTGCTGAGAGCCCAAATCAGGCCATCCCAGCAGCAATATTTGATCAGTCAGAGGCTAATAAACCTGCGTTTTTGTGTTCATGAATGTGAGAAATAAGGGTTCAGTTGTAATGATTCAGTCAAAGTTAGATTGTATCTGTTTGCTCTTTTCATTTTCCACTAGGGCCTTGTGTTTTATCTCATAAATAAAGTTAACCAGTTTTAGCCTACAACTGTCAAGTGTCTTAACAGTCAAAAGAAATTGCTATAGAGTGTGTCCACTCTCCTACTCCTTAGCTAAGGAATGAATAATGGCCATTTAGGCTCTTATCTAAAATGCTACGACTACAGGCATAACTTATAAAAGGTAATTTCTTATGAACTAATGATTCTCTCAATTACCTTTTCCTATTAATTAAATACCTGATTCTTTCAAGTCAGCTTTGCAGTAGTGGTCTTATCTAAGACCTGAGTTGTTAAATGCAAGGATTTCCTGCTCCAAGGTTTTATATGAACATCAAAATAAAGAGCACATATTTCAATAGGTGTTCTTTAAGGTGTACGGAATATTTTCCTCACAATGTTCCCGTGGTAATAAATGAAGTAGAGCAGAGAAGTCATATCACTTGCCCAAGGTCACACAGCTTAGATGAGATGTTGCTTTTTATATGCCCTAAGAGTTAGCCAGACTTGCCTATTTGATATTCCTTGTGCACCACATACCACCTCCTCTTCCTGGCTTTACACAGGCTGTCCCCTAAGCCTAGAATGCTCTCCTTCTCCATCTCTCCCACCCAGGATATCATCCCGGACTCCTTTCAGATTTCTGAGCTCAACTTCTTCAAGGGAGAAAATCTTGCTCCCTCCAATCTATCCACATTAGTCCCAATCCTCAGGTATCTCTATCCTATTCTAACTTATTCTTCCATTGTTCCCTCTTCAATGCCTATTCTGTGGTTAATTGCCTTTATTATTGGATGGATGTTCTCCCTCTGGAAATTACTTTGCCCTTATTTATATAAGCATGTTTATTTATATGAACATATTAATAAAATGTAAGCTTCTTAAAGGCAGAAAAAGATTCATTTTTGCCTTACCTCCACAGTATAACTCAGCACTTGACACCTAAAAAGTACTTTATAATTACATGCTGAATTGAATCAAAAGATAAAGCTAAACTCTACCTCCTCACCTGTGTGAGGACTTTCCTACTGTCCCCTTTTATTAATGCTCTCTCCCCAAAACTGCTTTGATGAGTCAAATGAGCAAGCATTTATTAAAAGCCTATTACATGACAGGCACTGTATTAAGCATTACGTATACAGAGAAAGACAAAAGACAATCTCTGCCCTCAAGGAGCTTACACTCTATTGGGGAGACTACATGCAAACAGCTATTCACAAACAAGATATATGTGAGACAATTGAAAATAATAGAAGGAAGGCACTAGAATTAGGGAGAACCAGGAAAGGCTTCTAGTAGAACAAAGACATAACAAATAATAACAAAGATAATAACCCTTTCAGCCTTTGAGCAGCATGAGGTGTCAAAAATGCTGACATCTGAATCAGATTAAAATGTAGTTGAGAAATACCTAACCAAATAAACAAAAATACAACACAACATAGACCATCTTAATTTGTTATTTTCTGAGCCAATGTGAGATCTGCAGAGATTCATTTCTATTTCTTTGACACTACTCCCAGAAGGTGGGATTTTAGCTGGGACTTGAAGGAATCCAGAAAAGTCAGAAGATGGCGATAAGGCAGAGCATATTCCAGGAATGGGGGACAGCCAGTAAAAATGCTACAGGTTGGGAGATGGTATATCATGGCGTAGGAACGGCAAGGAAATCATTATCACTGGATCATGTATGTGGAGGGTAGTGAAGTGTGTATGTTTTATTTCCCCTAGTAGAAGTAAAACTTCTTGAGGTCAAGGACTGTTGTTTTGTTTTGTTTTAAATCCCCACTGCTTGAAAAGCCTGGACTTATATGAACTGATGCTAAATGAAGTGAGCAGAAACATTAGAACTTTGTACACAGTAACAGCCACACTGTGCGATGACTGACTTTGATAGATTTAGCTCTTCTCAGCAACGCAAGGACCTAAAACAACTTCAAAAGACTCATGATGGAAAAGGCCATCCATATCCACAGAAAGAAATATGTAGTCTGAATGCAGATCTCTTTTTTGTCTTGTTTTGTTTTTTCTTTCTCATGGTTCCTCCCATCTGTTCTAATTCTTCTATACAACATGACTAATGTGAAAATAAATTTAATAAGAATGTATATGTGAGCCTATATCAGATTTCATGCTGTCTTGGGGAGGTGGGAGGGGAGGAGGTGAAGAAAATTCATAACTTATGGAAGTGAATGTTGAAAACTAAAAATAAATAAATTTATAAAAAGGAAAAAAATAAATCCCCACTGTCTGACAAAATACCTGCCATAAAAGTAGGTGCTTAAGCATTATGGGGACCCCCAAACATTTTTGATCACATATCATTATCAAGAAAGAAAGAAAAAAAAACCAACTCATCACATATTACCAATAAGTGTATATCTAGTTATTAATCATATACATGTACTACTGTATTGTAATTATGTGTATTATAAATTTAAATTTAAGAGAAATTTAAAATTTAAGGTAAAATAATACCTGATATACAAGCAAATGGGAACAATTATAATTTGTAAAGTAGGAGAATAACACGGTCAGATACACACTCTGAGGAAATCCCTTTGGAAGCTGTGTGGAGGATAGTTTGGAGAGGAGACCTGAAACAAAGACACCAACAATAGAAGACTACACTAAGTGACAGTGATTTTCAGATCTATTTATCCAGCCCTCATCTCTCTCCTGATACGCAGTCTTCCGTCGCCAGCTGATAACTGGAGTCAAACTGGATGTCTCAAGACACCTCAAACTCAACCTATCCAAAAGAGAACTCTTTATCTTTCTCCCCAAACACTTTCCCTTCCTCATTTTCCCTGCTGCTGTTGAGAGTTCCACCATCTTTCCAGGCATGTAGGCTCTCCACCTAGGTGTCATTCCTGACTCCTCACTCACACTCACCCCATATAAATCTCATGCGTTGCCAAGTCTTGTCATTTATATCTTTGTATCTTTTATATACATCCCCTTCTCATCTTGCATGGAGGTGACACTCCAGCTCAAGTGCTTATCACGTCCCACTTGGACTACTGCAATAGCCTAATGTTTGTCTTCATGCCTCAAGTCTCTCCCCACTCCAGTCCATCTGAGAATGTTTGGATGGAATGGAGTAGGGAGCACCTAGACCTTGTGTAGCTCTGCTTCACTTAAATCCAATTCACACTCAAGTCAAGAATACAACTGAATACCTCTTATTCATACGAAAAGATTTGTAGGGTGAGGGAATATGAATGAAAGATGAACAACAACAACAATCCATCCATCCTCTACTATACAACTAAAGTCATCTTCCTGAAGTGCAGGACTTATTATGTCACCACAACCACCACCATCGCCACCACCCCTGCCTCCATAGACACACATTCATTTTTGTTTTTTCTTTTTTTTTTTTTGAACGACTGGATTTAAGCAACTTGGTCACACAGCTAGTGAATGTCTGAGTCCAGATTTAAACTCAGGTCCTCCTGACTCCAGAGCTGGTGCTCTATCCTCTGTGCCACCTACTTCCTGCCCCCCCGCCCCCCACACACATATTCAGTAATGTCCAGTGGCTCCATATTATCTCCAGGATTAAATATAAAATCCTTTATTTGGCTTTTAAATTCCTTTACAACCTGGTCCTTCTTGCTTTTCCAGTCTTCATTTCCTACATCACACCCCTCCTTTTCCAGGTCATTTTACAGACGAGGAGACTGAGGCAAACAAGGTTAAATGATTTGCCCAGGGTCACACAGCTAGTAAGTATATGAGGTCACATTTGAACACAGAAAAGTGAATCTTCCTGACTCCAGGCCTGGCACTTTATCCACTGTGCCACCTAGCTGTGCCCCACTTTCCCCCAATATTTTGTGATCCACCTGTACTGACCTTCTCCCTGGTCCTTGTATACAAAATTTCCTCTTCAGACCCTATGCCTTTTTACTGCCTGTTCCTTGTGCCTGATCCCTTCTCACCTCTGCCTCCTGACTGCCATGGCTTCCTTCAAGACTCAACTTAAATCCCACCTTCTGCATGAGACTGGCTCTCCATCCCCACTATTCAACTCCCTCATATACCACTGCTAGTGTCTCCCTCTGAGATTACTTCCCATTTACACTGTATCTTGTATGTGTATCTTGTACATACACAGTCATTACATGTTGCCCCACCACCACCACCACTAAAATGTGTACTACTTGAGGAAAGAAAATATGTTTTGGTCACTCTTTGTATCCCTGGCTCTTAGGACAGTGCTTAGAATATAGCAATCATTTAATTGGTTAGTTGTTGTCCTTTGTTCTCAAAGAGGACCAAAATGACATCACTATGCTAGAGTCAAGTTTCAATGTGTCCAACTGTGACTGATCAGACCAATACAAGCTTGGAATACTCTACCACAGGTGGGGCATAAATATTCCATGTGAACATTTGGGGTAGATTCTCTAAATTTATGCATCCTGCGTTCCCTTTGAGCTATGTCAATTCTGCTTTGCTCAAAGAGCACAGCACCTTCACTGATGTGGGCATGCCATGCCGAGAGGTCCTGTGCCAGTGTCTCCAATGTAACACAATCAACTCCACAGTTCTTGAGAAAGACTTTGAGTGTGTCTTTGCATCGCTTCTTCTGACCACCATGCCAAAAGGACTATTTTATGGAGAACTCACACAGAGCAAGCGTTAATTGTTTAATAATGCTTGTTGAATGACCCAAAGGTGATAAGAGCCCGAAATATAAGAGTGGCTACATAAGCAGAAAGAAGGTGACAGATGGAAAATAGAAACAAGAACATTTGACAACCATTGATTGGGATATTTTGGGTGAGAGTGAGGAGTCAAGAATGACACTAAATAGGAGCGATTGAAAAGATGGTGATGCCTTTGGTCACACTGGGAAAATTTGGAAGAAAGGTAAGTGTAGAAAGACAGATAATATAATGACATGTAGGATGCAAATTGTAACCCATCTATAAATGTTTCGTTTGTAAAACTTACTCCACTAAAACCTAACAATCATTCCACTAAAAGTTAAAAGGATTGGTGGGAAGGAGAGGGAATTGTCTGAGAACACAGAGCACATCTGCTAAGGGATATTTAGCAATAGTAATGATGTGATGGGTGGGGAAGGGCAATGTGGGGGGATGCTGTGGGGTAGGTAATTGTGCCTGGGTAGATATTACAGATGACTGAGGAGATGATACCTGGTGCAGGCATTTGGGACAGCTATGAGACATAAAGAAATAACAGCCTGGTGCAATGGCATTCAGAAGGGAGTAAATCTCTAAGCAACAGCTTCAGGCAGACCTGCGTTGTAAGAGGCAGCCTTGAAAACAATAGTATGTTCTGTAAATAACAGTTATATCCCCAAATTGAAAAGAAAGTTCTAACTCCATGGTACAATTGGGGAAAAAGCTTTAGATCAAGAGGGTTTACGTGCAAACCCCACTTCTGATGCTTATGCCCTTTGTGACCTTGTGCTCTGCGGCAAGTCTCATTTGTCAGCTGCCATGGGTTTAATTATCTTCTCCTCTAATGACTTCTAGGTCTCTAAGTCCAGCCTTTGTCTCTTTCCTACTCATGTTTTTCATTGCCAAATGCCTATTGACCATTTCCACCTGGATATTCTATAGGCATATCAAACTCAGTATGTCCAAAACAGAACTCCTTGTTCATCTCAAACCCTCCCAACCTCTGAATTTCCCTATTGCAGGTCAGGGCACCACTTTCCTTCCAGTTAACCAGACTTATCCCTCTGGTGTTACCCTTGATTTTCATATTCTCTCACCCCACAAATTAGCCACGTCTTGACAATTCTACTTCCATAACACTTCCAGAATCCATCTCTAGTGAGCATTAAGAAACCAAATAATACAACAAACACACCACTCAGGCCCACATCCTCTTTTGCCTAGATTATTGCATCTGACTTCTAATTGTTTTCCCTGATTTAAGTCTCTTCCCTATCCTCCAATCTGTCTTCCACATGATAGCTAAATGAGTTTCTAGAAATGCAGGCCTGAACTACTCAATAAACTCCAGTGCCTTCCAATAGTTCCTGAGAAATTCCAATTTTGCTGATGTGAAAAGGTCCTGATGACTACTGAGGTTATAAGATCCTCTTTTTATATGAATGTCACACATGTCTGACTCTTTATGACCTCATTCGGGGTTTTCTTGGCAAAGATGTTGGAGTGGTTTGCCATTTCCTTCTCCAGCTCATTTTACAGATGAGGACACTAAGGCAAACACAATTAAGTGACTTGCCCAGGGTCACACAGCTAGTAAGTATCTGAGGTCACATTTGAACTCAGGAAAATGAGTCTTCCTGACTCTAGGCCTGGCAATCTATCCACTGTGTCAGTTAGCTGCCTCTATGAACAATGGTATTTAACTGTTAAAGATATGTCCTTAGAATCATTTAGACCAATAATCATTGACTATTATAAATATCCAAATGAAGTATAAAAGACATATGAAGAAAGATACTATCTGCCTCCTGAGAAAGAATTGATAAAGATGTGTATAGAATAATTTTACACATATATACCTGTTTGTATCAAATGGTGGCCATATTTAGGGTGGGGTGAGGGAAGAAAAAAGAGAAATTTACATGATAACTTTGTTGTATAATTAAAAGGAATAGAAAGTTACACATAGTAGATTGGCAGTTTCGTGTGGAATAATCTTCTTTTAAATTATTTATGTTATGGAAATGCTTATTTTGTTCCATTAATTAGATATAAAATAATGTTTTTAAAATTAAAAAAAGGAAAGAATTTGATTGGTGGAAAAAAAAGCATTTCGCCCATTCTAACCTAACAGTGCATTAGGACACAAACAATGGTAATTATGATAATTTTTTTAAAAATAGTATTTGTGTAACATCTACACATATAGTGGAAATGCAAAAAAGGAAGAAAGAGCTCATTTTACCCTTTCTTTTTTTTCCTACTGTTCTTCCTTTTTTCATTGCAGATTATTTTATAATACAAAGCCCAATACTTGAAAATGCAGGAATTACATATTGAAATTAGACATGTTTGCTTGATCTCATGGAACTTAAGAGATATAATCAATGTCACCTTCTAATAGGTATTAATGAGATGTCAGAGATCTCTTTTTTGGTCATCAAGAGTTTCCTCCATGAAAGGAGTTTGCTACCCACAAGTAGAGATTAAGTGATTTGTCCATGGTCACATAGCTGGTAAGTCATCATCCATTAGGTTAGTAATAGAACATAATTTATGCATCATCATGTGGGTGGCAAAAAATGTGTTTAAGGACCATCAACAATAAGCCCAAATCCTCAAAATATATTCATGTAATATATTGCTTCTAGCTTGGCTTAATTTTTTTAATTAAAGAGGTATTGACATATGTCAAGACATACAAGCACACATTGACCAAATATAATAACAACTCAGTTTTAGATTTTAACTGGAAATCTAGACGTGGAGTTATTGGTAGAATTATGCAGAAATATTTCCACATCAGACATTTTAGGGAATTAGACTGAATTATGAAGTCTTTCCCTGAACACTCCATTTGCAGAGTGGGGGTCTATGAAACAAGATCATCCCTCATCTACACTCTATTGTGCAACTCTCAAACCCCTTTCAAACTAACAATTACTATATATGAAAGCTGCAAGAACGATTTACTCAGATTTGCGGATAAAAAATTAACCATCCCTTCTCTGGACATTTTTTGATCATAAGCAATAATTTTTCTCCTTTATAAAGAAAGTAATGGAAACCAAGTAAACAATGGAGCTGACATAGAAGGATCAGGCTAAGACGAATTGTGAGATCCATTGCCCCAGAAGTCACAGACATGAACTTTTAATAACGAAAATAACATCAATGAAACTCAGGCAGGCAATAACTCACATTCATATAATGCTTTACGGTTAACAGGGCATTTTTCTCTCTATAAACCTGGGGCGGGTGGTGATCCAAGTTTTTTTTTTAATGTTAAGTTTTATTCTGCATATTTAGAAATGTGAATTTCTAAAACATCAGCCTCAGCTGAAAAGCTAATAATAATTGATTGAGAGAATGTAGTGATATGTCACTCTAAAAAAAGTGTTGGTATGTGATAATAAATTGTCTATTGGTAAAAAAAAATACATTTTAAAGTATATAATACAGTATCTGTATCACAAATTACTGTAGGGATACTTTTCAATATTTTAATCAGACTAGAAAATTTTGAGTAATGCGTATTTCAAATGCAGTACTTAAAAATGTAAGAACTCTTCATTCTTGTTCTAAAAATGCCCTTGTATTTTTTGTCATAGATATGCTGCTTTATTGCTTCAAGATGTCAAAAGTTCAAGGCCCGGGAGGTACAGGAGTAAATAAAAAGAACTCTTTTAAGAACATTATTACGGGTGAGGAAGTGTTGTCCTGGGAAAAGTGTGCCAGATTTGGACTACTTATCTCACCCCTTCTCAGAATTACTTTGTCTATATTTTATTGTGCACACACATGTATGTATGCATGTATACAAATACATGTATGTAGAAATATACATATATCTATATGCACTGTACATTTATATGTGGTATTCCCTGGTCAAATGTAAGCTCCTTGGGGGTGGGCCAATTTTCATTTTCATGTTTGTATTAAGATTTCTCACTTATAACAGGCACTAAACAAATGTTTATTGACTGAGTAGTGTTACTGAAGTCCAAATCCTGGTTCTGTCACGTACTAGGTGTATAACTTAAAGTTACTTGCTTAATCTTTCTAACTCTCAGTTTCTTAGCCTATGAAGGCCACAGGTTCCTCATCTGTAAAACAACTTGGTTGGCCCAAATGGCCTCAAAGGTCTCTTCTAGCTCCTTATCTTTGATTCTGTAATAGCTGAGGATACTGAAGGGCAGAGAGGTTAAGGGACTTCCCCTGTGGCACACAGCTAGTCAGTTTTAGAGCTGGTTTCAAAATTGTGTATTCTAATAGCAAACTTTTAGCCTACCCCTCCCCACTTCCTCCCAAACTGATGAGAGGAAATTGTAAATTGGATTTTTTTATAGACTTAACAGTCTTAAAAGTTAAATATGCTCAAGTCTTTCTAATGGTCATATTCATTAACAAAGATTGAATGCTACCAATTTAAAAACACAGTGGACTCAGACTTAAACTAAATGATTCTTAAGAATACATCTCTGATAGTGCATAGTACTCTCTTCTGAGTCATGTTTTCATATTACATATCTTATCCATCATGACAAATAGTTTTAATTTTCTAATAATCACAGCCTATCATATTGCTGAGTTGACAAAGAGCTTGCAATTTTATAGAAGATTTCCGTGGCCAGTTAAAAGCAGGTGATTTATCTTTATCAGTGACAAACGGTTAATAAATCCAAAATATTATGAATTCATGTGTAGAAAAAAATGACAGAATCAAGAAGCTGAAAGAACAATTTTCATCACCAAGGCAACCATCCTGATTCTTTGAGATGACAGCACAGTTTATTAAATTATTATTAGGGTGTGGAAATTTTTTAAATGCCTTTAGGTTTTTTTCTGGCCATTCCACAAGTGTTAGAAGATTTCTACATTATTTTTTCACATTTCCATATTTCAGTGTTTCCTTGTCTCCTATGCTCACTCTATATCTTCTGTACCAATGATCCTGTGCTGGCAGTAGGTAGGTAGGAAGGCCAAACCTGGAGGAGTGTCCCATTTAGGGGCCCTAAGAGAAGCCAGAAGACACCATAATGGCATTGGGTAAATAGGGTCACAGGGAAGTACAGAGAAAATAGGGAAGATACCCATAGCACAAAGAGGTAACAAAGACAAATTTCCCCTACAAATCATTATGAACCTCCCAATGGTAACTCTGAGGATATGTGTTTTATTACCATGTTATTTTTTTCATTATAACTACACATTTTCTCTATTTTCCAAACAGCCTACTCTAGGACTTATATTCTATGCCAACATCTTATGATGATGTGGGTTCTCAAAGGCTATGTCCCTAAACAAAAATTCTGACAAATTATGCTGAATTGTTAGGGCTTCAGTCACAGGCCACGGGGGGAGAAAAACAGGGAAACAGAGGACCTGAGGTTAAATCCTGCCTCTGTCACTTGCTATCTATATGACATTAGGTAAGTTGCTAAAACCCTCTGGGTTTCAGTTTCTTAATTTATAAAATGATGGGATTATATTATGTGGCCTCTACAGTTATTTATGGACATGCACACACATAAACACACACACACACATATATGTATAAGGTTGGCTACCAGGAGAAGTCTGTTTATATATTTTTTTCTTATACCATCATAGCTCATAAAGACTGTCTAGGAAAGCTGGAAGCATTATGATCTATGATGGAAGAAGTAGTGCACACTCTGATGACCTAACAGTATACCATGAAGTATATCAGACATTTTAAGTTCATGCTAGTACAAAGTACTAAAACTGCCAGGAAGGATTGAAAACGTGAAAACTTCGCCACACAATTTTTCCCCATCTACCTGTTATTATGCTGTGATACAACATTCTGAATGGGCCAATCCCCAAGTCCTGAATATTTATGAAAATCAATTATTCCATCTCCTCCTCATTCACCCTTGCTGTATGTACAGAGTTCTTAGTGACATGAATAAATTAAGCAGAAAAAAGATGTGATGAGAGGACTGAGCTTGAATCTACTGGGGACTTTTCAACTTGAGGAACTTCAGAGCCTTTTACAAATATGCCAAAGTAGAATATAATTTGTTTTGGCCTAAGTTGGGAGGATTCTCTTCTCCTGTCATTGAACTATTTTCATTAGGAGTAAAAGAACAAAAACAAAACATAAAAATACAAAAATGAAACAATATCAACAACAGGAAAAAAACAAACTTGTCTCATAGAATCATGGTACTTTCCTCTTCTAACGTGTACTTTGTGAAGGGGGCATAGGGTACTCCGGGTAGCAAGTAGTAATGTTGAAAGGGAAGGCATTTTAAGCTGCTAATGTCATGTTGAGAAGAGTCTGGAACTAGTGAACTCTGGTCCTTAAGACAATCAATCCATCAACAAGCATATATTAAGCACCAGAAACTGTGTTAAGTATTGGGTACACTAAGAGTGGCAATAAACAGTCCCTGAACTCAAGTAGCATGTTTTTATTTTGGAGGCAACCAGGGTGAAGGGACTTTCCTAAGGTCACACAGTTAGTAAGTGTCTATGGCTGGATTTGAACTCAGGTCCTCCTGACTCCAAGACCTGTGCTCTATCCACTGTGCCTTGTAGTTGACCCAAGTAGCTCGTATTTTAATGTTGGTTTGTCAGTCAGTGAACATTCTGCCTACTATGTGCCAGGCACTGTGCTAAATGCTGGTGATATTAAAAAAGGCAAAAGACAGCCCCTGCTCTCAAGTACTCAGTCTAATGGGGGAGACAACATATCATGTGTTTATGTGTATATATGTACACATGTGTGTACATGCATGTACACATGTGTACATATGTACACATATATACATATGAAAACAAGATGGAAATTAACTTTAGAGGAAAGGGCTCAAGGGCCAGAGAAGACCAGGAAAGAAGGGCTCCCCTTACAAGGAGGTGTTGTTTGAACTAAGTCTTGAAGGAAGATTCTAAGTAAACTCAGAAAATCTAGGTTTACAAAAAGACTATCAAGTTTTGGATTATGTAAAAGCTGTGTGTGTGTGTGTGTGTGTGTGTGTGTGTGTGTGTGTGCAATCAACTTTCCTCTTTTCTAAACTCAAAGCAAGATGTGAGAAATAGACTATATAAATTATAATTTCTAGTTTTGGAAAAATAATTATTCTTTTCCAAAATCTCAGTTCCAAAAGGATATAAATCTCTTTTATACAGCCAATGACTATATTGCTTACTTAGTATGTAGCAGAATAAACTTTTAAAAAGGAGAAAAATGCTTCTATTACATTGTACCTAGAAGCATTAGGAAGAAAATTAAAAAGATATATGGCTACCAAATAAACGCAGCTCCTCGCAAATGTTTAACTAACCCTGAAAAGCCAGCTTCACTAACTATCACTATTAATCTAGAAATATGAAAGCTACAAAATATTAACACTTGTAAGATATCATTATCTTATTTGTAGAAAGCTCAGACAGAAATGCTGAGCTATTTAGCATGTGCTGGGTAGATATTGTTAAAGTTCATTTTATTAGTCCATTTTTTCCCTCTTTTACTGAATCTCTGAATGTTTATGCATTGCCAAGAGAATAACAAAATGATTAGATGGTTATTTACCTAATGTGTATATATGTGTGTATACATGTAATATATAATATATAAGGAATGTATATGTGTATAGCAGGAATATATAGTATATATATTCTTATACAAGGAATATATATGTATGTTGTGTGTATACACATGGAGAGATAGATAGATCGATCCTCTCATTTTTCAGATGAGGAAATCGAGGCTTATAGAGATTAAATATTTTGCCTCTAATTGCCAAGATAACCAGTCAGCGGTAATATTTGAAGTTAGGATTTTTGGACTCTGAGTCCAATACTCTTTCCAATATAACAAACTACCTCACCTTCTGTCTCTGGTTTTAGGAGTGATTAATAAAGAACTACTACCATTATATCATAACCATCCTGATTAAACAGTAAAGTCCTGGAGAGCAGGGTCTGGGCTATATCTTATTTTGTTCCCCCCCCCACCTAATATTTTTCATATACTAAGCATTTAATTAATGATTACTGAATGTAAATGAACTAAATCTTTGTTATTACTATATTTCTTCCTCTGTTATCAATAAATTATCATTAGCATTTGTTGCCTTTTCTGGCTTGAGTATCTTGGCCACTAAATGTATATATACTCTTTTCATAAAATATTGGGAATTCACTACAGTAAATGTTATTTATTATTACTATCTTCATTAATATGCAAGTATGGAATGGGATTTTGAATGGTGGACCCTTGACCAACTGAGTTCCCTAAACCACCTGATAAAATTAATGGGTATAAGGAGAAGGTAAAAGAGAAGACAGACAATGGGGTGATAAAGTTTTGCTCCATTTAGTCTTTGAGTGGTTGCATTCACAGTTTGAAAAGGGCAGGATACCTTTAGCAGCTCAGACCTGGTTGCAGATTGTAAACTTGAAAAACTGAGAGATCCATTCACACCTTTTAAAGGATTTAGTACAAAGGAAGTGTCAAAAAAGCGCACACTTCTTTATTCCTGTAGGAGATGTGAAAAATTTCCTCAATAAACTTGGTGGAATTTTATGGTGGCAAAGCATTACCTAAAGGATAAAGCCATATCTCTGGTAGCCTTAAAAAGCATGAGCAAGGTCTGGGAGGTCAGCCACTTGGGGCAGCCAAAGAGAAGTCCAACTTGGGACAAAGAACCCGATCTCCAAAGGGAATATTTTTTGCCTTTTCCCTTGAACAGAATACAGCAAGGTGAGGGGGTGTTCCTCTTTCCTCTTCCCTGCCCCCACCATCAATGTCATCTTTCAATATGATAACTCACACAATAGGAGAAACCATGCCTGGTAGAAAACTGGCCCAATGAGTATAGCTTCTGATTGTAGTTTAGCTATGGAGAAGAACAGGTCAAGGGAGCTCAGTTGAATAACTTTCAGGGTGGAGTGATAAATAGTATGATGCCTCCACAAAAAGAGATAAAAACACTGAGGTAATACAGTGCTTCAGGTGGGAGTCACTTTGGCCATCCGGGTCCTCTATGGGTGCCTTTCTATGAGTGTATTCTATGCATATTCTTCCCACTGATCCAATGTATAGCTATAGGGGGTATACCACAGGTTTATTAGGTATGTTTGTAGCTACCATTCCCAGCATGCCATTTCAGCAAATGCCTATACTTTAAGCTAATGTTGACCACTGGTTAATTACTAAAAGTTCATATACCAGTGAGGAATAATGAATTGGAATTTTAGGAGTGTAGCTCCATAGAGTTTCTTGAACTTGGGGTAGTTGTACCTTGGGGAACCCAATCTGTTGAGTGCGAATTGGGTGGTGGAGTAGACCATAGGAGATAATGTCCAGATGTACTAGTAACCTATTCATTGGTAAGGACCCAAGAGAGAAAAATTACCATTTTATTATTTTTTTTCAGACTATAATTACATAAACTGGTATGATCCATTTACAGGTTTGAAAAATAGCTTTGAAATAACTTTCATATGCTTGAATTCTTAAGTCCTGTTGCATTACTCTGTCAATTACCAGTTTAATAGCTGATGTGAAAACTATGCATATAGCATCTTGATGCCTAGTAATACATCTAGAGCTACACAGAGACCTCCTGGTTAAAGGAGTGGCTCTGAGCTCCATACTGATTGTAGGCCCATGGAATAAAGATTACCAGGTGACCTGGAAATCTGAGTCATCACACCATATCTCTTTTGGATCCTCTCACATTTTTGAAGTTTTTCTGAAATTGTTTGATTTTTTTCTAAGTTGGCCTCATTTTCATAATGACAGTTGAGTTTAAACTTTCATATGCAGTTCTTTATATTATGTTTCTTGGATCTATTGGGGAAATTTTGGATGTTCTTTGGAACTAATGGGGAATTTTTTTCCTGGATCATAAGTTGAAATGGCCCATCAGACTCCTAAAGGTCCCAGCTTTGTATAATTTACATTCAGCAGAATAGGCCATTTAAGGGTGTGAGCCATATGAGTTTTCATGAATTTTACAGGCTGTTAATATAAACAAATAAAAAGGGTTAAAAAAATTTAACACCTTATTGTCTCTGTTCCTTGGCTTTTACCTCCTGTAATTTCATAAAGTAGATTGGGCAGAGTTAATTGGTCTGGGGTCACACCTTCCCCTGCTACATACATGTTGTTGTTTGTCCTTCCTTTTCCAAGAGGACCAACAACATCATGGTGTGATGTCTTGTCTCATGGGGGAATCGGATTTAAGGAAGACAGAGTTGCGAAAGTTGTTGGTTTCACTCTCTCAGAGTCACTGAAGTTCAGTAGCAAAACAAAAGTGAGAACAACTGGTGATGGCTCCAATGCAGTCGATTACCTCAACATCTTTGATGTCTGACCAAGCTTTAAATTCTCTGAAGCACCTGCTTCAGCTGCCTTCATGGAACAAATTGTTCTCATCTGCACATTCTGCCAGGGGATGTCTTCACATGCTTGGAGTAGATATCCCCCTAACTCACTGACAACTTTGAAGCCTACTGGTTACGCTTAATCTTGTGTAGCCATCTGTTTTCTAGGAAGTGGCCGCTGCATATGCTACAGTTTCTTGGAGCCACAGGTGAGAGTTGAGTGCCAGGTAGACAGCGAAGGTAGATAAGCAGCCCTAAAAAGGGCTCAGCAGCCCTCACCCCAGAGGTTCCAGTTCTCCTTGAACACCTGGTACACCTCAGTTGTTACAAATAGATGCTATATACGTAAACGTAGATGTATATGAATATGCATAACCATCAATATAACAAGTAGTTAGGTGACATCATGGATAAAGTACTGGACTTGGGTGTCAAGATGAGCTGACTTCAAATCAAGCCCCAGACACTGTCTGTGTGACCTTAGTCAACTTAACTTCTGTCTGAATCAGCCTCCTTATCTGTATTACAAGGATGATGATATCATCTACCTCCCAGGGTTACTGTGAGGATCAAATGAAATAATATTTATAAAGTTCACTGCAAATCCTAAAGTACTGTATAAATGCTATTATTATAATTTTTATTGTTATTACATTTTTCATCTTCATTTTCAACATGCCTTAAGCTCTGAACTCACATGTACCAGAGCCAGTCTTAGAGGTGATGTCCAAAGTCCATTCGCTCTTTGTGGGGTTATTCCCTCCAGTCAAAATTTGTGCAAGGCAAATCCTCAAATGTAGTTTGTATCTAGATTTTTTAAAGTATTCAAAGTCTTTATAAGTACCCAAGGTAATAAATGCTTATAGAGGACAGGCTTTATTTAGCTCCACATAAAAATACTAAAGATACAAATGATTCAAAGTAGCTCATAACTCAGATTCAGGAAACATAGAAAACAATCAGAATAGATCATAAACTCTCCTAAGAAGGGCATTTAAATTGAGCTTGCCAGCAGGGTAATATTCATGTTGAGGGGAAATTTACCTGTCCCACGTAGCTACCCGAAGACCAACAAGTGCTATGACTCTCAAACTTCATTTGTGAGGCAACCTGAAAATTTGGAACTAGCCAAGGGGCATCCCTTCTCTAGACGGAAGGTTATGTTTGGGGATTACATGCTTCAGAAAATCTATATACCCCTTTCTCAACGTGCAAGTTTGTGCTCAGGAACATTGTCCATGAACACTCTTCTTGGTTTTTTGGAACTATAAAGTTAAAGAGTACTCTTTCTGGAAAGAAGGAGGGGAATTTTTGAGCAATAGACCCTTTGGAGAGAGAAAATTATTTGTACACTTTCTTCTCTCTCCTTCACTTCCCTCAATAGTCTCTCCCCCGTCCCAATAACAGGATCAGTAACAGACTTAAAACACTGACATAGGAGCTCAGAGGGCACTAATATCACAGACTTTTAAACTTTCTATAAACTTTCATTTATTTAACTGTTGGTGCTTGGTAAAATACGTTAAAATTTTAATTAAATTATCATGCGATGAAAATCCTCCCTAAATTTTCATTTGATTATGATTACTTTTATATAATATACATATATTTATATAATTTTATATAATTCATATGATTATTTTCTGTGAATAATTATGATCAAACAATTAAATTTTGGTGACAGTAACAGCCAATTTAACTTTGAGTATTCAAGGTGAAATTCTTAAAAACTCAAACAAAAACTTTGGCTGCAGCTAAACACATAAATGGGTTTGACAATTTTGTCTGATGGCCATGGAAGCCAATGGGGGGAAAAGCAGCCAAATAAACACTGACTTGTTTTTCCTGATGATTACTCAAGTAAGGCAAACATGATTATGTCTGTAAAAAGCATTCTTGTTGGTCACTGAAGCAAAATTATTTCATAAGGTACATCCCCAAAGAGGTTCATGGGGACAGACAAAATAAAATATTAAGCACTGCAAGCAAATAGGTACAAAACTACAAATTACAAGTAGTCAGTAAACAAACATTTCTTAAGGTCATACTATGTGCCAAGTACCATCCTAAGTGCTTTGAAATGTAAAAGAAAACCTCTGACCTCAGAGCTCACAGTTTAGTAAGGGAAATGAGAAGCAAACAACTACGTACAAGCAAACTATATACGCATGATAAATTGGAAATAATTAACAGAGGGAAGTCATTTGAATTTTGACTGGCACTTGAAGGAAGTCAGAGAAGTTTAGGCTGAAATGAGGAGAGAGGATATCAGGCATGGAGGACAGCCAGCAAAAATGTCCAGTCTAGAGATGGAGTGTCTTGTTCCAAAAACAACAAGGTTTGCACCTGTCACTAAATCACAGAGTACATGGGTTGGAAGGAATTGGAAGTAATATAAGGTGTAAAAAAACTAGAAAAATAAGAAAAGAGGGCCAGGCTATGAAGGGCTTTGAACCAACAGAGGATTTTATATTTAATATTAGAGGTGTTAGGAAGAGTTTATCAAGGAGCGGGGTGTTATGGTCAGACTTGCACTTTAGGAAGATCACTTTGATAGGTGTGTGGAGAATGGACTGGAGTGGGGAGAAAATTCTGGAAGCTATTGCAATAGTCCAGGCATAAGGGGATGAGAGTCTGTCTCATGGCAGCAGTGAGAGAGAGAAGAAGGCAGCATTTTGAGAGAATTGTGTTACCCTCACCAGTAACACAGAAGTTAGAATAGGGTTTAGGAAAAAATCAGTTCAGATTTGGACTTATTGAGAGTTTAAGATGTCCATGGGGCATCTGGTTTGAGATATCCAACAGGCAACTATTAATGTAAATGTAAAATTGGAGGTCAGGAAGGAGGTTAGGGATGCATAAGCAGATTCAAGAATCATTAGCATGGAGGATGATAATATGTTATCATCTGAATCCACGGGAACTGATGAGACCACCAAGTGAGATAGTATTAAGGGAGAAGAGAAGAGGGCCCAGGACAAAGTCTTGTGGAATGTAGTATACATTAGCAGGTGAGATGTGGATGAAGACCCAGCAAAGGAAATTGGGAAATTATATGCATCCTTAGAAGCAGCGTACAGCGATAAGAGTGCCATCCTGGGAATCAAGAGACCTGGGTTCTAGGCCCTGATTGCCACTATCAAATTATACAATACATTTTTGTTGTTCAGTCATTTGAGTTGGGTCTGACTCTTTGCGGCCCCATTTGGCGTTGTCTTGGCAAAATACTGGAGTGGTTTGCTATTTCTTTCTCCAATTTAACACCTAGCAAGTCATTTAACTTGATAGATATCATTGCTCTAAAGCTGAAATGGATTTCAGAAGCCATATAACACAACCCCCTCATTTTAGAGATGAGGAAGCTGAGGCCCAAGAAGGTTAAGGACCTTGCCCATTCCAATATCACAAAAACAATAAACATCAGAGGTGGCATTTGATTCATGGTCTTCTGACTCCAGAGTCAGTCATCTTTCCACTGTATCACCCTACCTCTCTGGGCCTCATTTTCTTCAGTGTAATGTAGCAGTTAAACTAACAAAAATTTATATTTAGATTTTCTGAGGGACAGTGGTCCAAATCTGATTTCATCAGTTCATAGGAAATCCCAATAGGAAAACTTCATATGGTCTCATCAAAGCATTAGTTGCCTATGGCACTGAGAGATAATGTGATTTACCCACAATTAACAACTATCATATATCAGATGTGAAATTTCAAACCAGGTGACACCCTGCTCCAACTTCAGTGCTCCATCAGCACTGTCACAGCATCCATAGAGTACTTTAAAATTTCAACCTGCTTCCTTCATAACAACCTTGTAGGTTAAGTAGTGAAAACAGTTCAATTTGTTTCTGTTACTGTTGTTGTCTTTAACAGTGCATTCAGTTTTACGATGAACTTTCTTCCCTTAAACTCACCCCATTAAGTAGATAGTACAATCACCCTTATCCTCTTTCTTTACATGAGGAAAGAGAGACTCAGACAGGTTTTCGCTTTCTCGAACCCACAAGGTTGATGCTCACTCTATTTCCATTATACTAGAGTATTCTTATTCCCATTTGACATATAACTGAGACTCAGACTTTACTTTCCGTATAGTCATACAACAAGGAAGTAATAAAGTCAAAATTTGAATCCAGGTCTCATGCCTCCAATTATCTTTCCATCATATCATGTTGCCTCTCTGGGTCTAAATGACTTCTTTCATCACATTACTGATCTATAATATATGAACATATAAGTCCACATCTGAAATTTCTTATGTCCTATAGATATAGTTCACAAATAGTATCTTTTTTCTGTCTTAACTATGCAAGTTGGGTTTTTTGGGTTTGGTTTGGTTTTAGGAGAGGCAATCAGGGTTAAGTGACTTGCCCAGGGTCACACAGCTAGTATACAAGTTTTTAAACACTTTATTAGCAGAATAATTTCCCTAGGAATTTAGTTATCCATTCTTTCAAAATATCTTTACAGTTTTAAAGAGTGCTTAGTATTGAGATGGTTGTAAAGGGATATTTAGCTCGGTTTTTTTCAGAGAAGGCTCCTAACAAACAACTCTGGTATGAATAACTTGAGGCTTTTCCAAGGCCACAGAGAGACTATAGTCCTAACCCAGGAAGCTATCTTACAAATGAGGGCAATCAGTCATAAGGGAGAACAGATGAGTAGGGAAAAACTGGAACAAATATAATCAACCCTGAAAGAGAGAACAAGTAAGCATCCCCCATAATTATAGCAGGTCAAGTGGTAATAATGATTCTGATTTATGTGATGCTTTAAGCTCTATTTTTTTCTTTCACAATGCCCCGGCAACACAGATAGCGCATGTATTTTTCCCCAACTTTGCAAATGAAGTAAATGAGACTCAAAAGGTTAAGTAATTTGCCCAAGGCCATTGTTAATAAGTTTGGAAGCCTGGACACTCAAAGTCCAGCCTAGTGAACCCCAAGCAAACCCTCTTTCTCAGTGCGCTGTTCTAGATCCTCTGTGTATAAAAGACACACCATTTCTCCCTTCTTATCTACAAATTTTAATCTAAGCATTAAGCATTGGCGTACAGTGTCAGAAGTCACAGAAAAAAATATATTCAATTCCTCTTGAGAATAAACATTAATGCTACCAAAATAAAGAAAGAAATTTCAGTAAAAGTGAAAACAACTCACCATATTTTTTCAAGGGAGGCTCTTCCTCTTCTCCTAATCCAAGACAGAAAGAGTAAATTAGAAAATATTCAGCATGACAATACTGTCTCTCTATTTTCTCTTTTTCTTTCATGTACGTATTAAATTCCATTGCTAATTTTGACAAGCGAGTCCAGATGAGCTGCAGTCTATTTGTTTTTGCATATAACTTCCTTCACCTCTGTCTCCCAAATTCAAAGCTTTTCAATACTGGATAATCCTGGTTTATCCATATTCATTTAAGGCAGTTTCACTTTCATGCATTTAACAAAATTATGGCAGGAAATCATTTCAGAGAGTAACAGGTTCACATCATGCTTTCTTCAGTTTGTCTCTGATCTTCATTTTGACCTTTTCCAGGGGGCCAAATGAATCAGAAATGAAAATTTAAAAACCATCAAATGAGTTCAAGAAGGGAGCTTTACAATAAACACCTGTTAGCCTGACATGACTGTGGCACCCATCAAATCATAGTAGGCCACTGCCTATGACCTTTACTTCCAAAAGCTAACATGGAAATAGCTACTGAGCCATCATTTTAAAAACAGGGTTGTAAAAAACTGGTTTTTGTTTTTTCTTCCTTTCTTTTTTCTCAAAATACACTGAATAGATTTTTTTTCAATATTTGCAGTTTCCTGTTACCCTGATTGATATAACTGAAAAGATAGGTTAGTTACATAATGATGTCACATTGAATAGAATTGCATTCTACTTTCCCACGACCCATCTAGTTCAGCTATCTTAGTTGAGATTTTGGCAGCACTACCTCCTACTGTTCTGAATGGAATGAAAAGGCTGTCTCCAGGTTCCCTAAATGTTATGTGTACATTTCGTTTCACGGTTGCCCTTTTAGTCCTTCTGGTCTCAAAATTAGAGATAAAGCTGTGAACTAACTAAGCCTTATCCTAAGCAGCATCTGGAAATGTATTTCTATCATGGGTTTACAGTTTCAAATGATCTAGCCCTCTTCTCTGACATTGGAGCTGTAATGGCAAATCGAATGCAAGATGAAAGCTTTATAGAGACCCATTTACTGAGCAGAGCAGCCAGTTGATGTGCTATTAGTACTGGGCTAGAGATCCATTTCATTATTTTCTGGCTTGACTTCAGTGCCATATGTAGTTAAAACTGAATAAGCCATGATAACACATGAAGAATTACAGTACGAATAATTAAACACAACCTCTGTTCCTATTACCTTCATCGGTGTCAGCTCCAACATCATCATCATCATCATCTTCACCATCAGAAGATATGATATCAGACAGCAATGAAAAAAATCCATAGATCCAATCTGTAGTTTCTTCCACAGCATCATGTACAATTTTTAGAGGGTCAGAGCCAATCTTGGAAAGAGAGCTTGCTAAAAGTAATTTGAGACAAAAGAAGGAGAATTATATAATTTATTTTTGTACATATTTTCTCTACCAAGAAAGCTAAGAAAAATAATTTTTTTCTGATTGGTTCCTTTGACAGAAATTTCAGGAACTTGAAAATATTTGTTACCTATGCTTGTGTTGCTTAGGGAATACAACTGAAAATCATATGATTTTTTTAGTATAGAAGACTTTCCGAAAAGTAGGTTGATACAGTCAAAAGAACACTAGATTGAGATCAGGGAATCTATATCCTAGTTTTGACTGTTAACTATGGGGTGTTCCTAAAGTCTGGACACATAGGAAAAAATGCATATTTTCAAGAAATGAAATGAATGAAATTTTCAATAACACTTTATTTAATTGGAATATTAACGAATAACATCTTCAATATGATTTCCCTCATTCATAATGCAAAAGTTGATGTGCTTTGCAAGATTCACATGAACTCAATACAATAACTTCACATTGCCATCAATTTTAGCACATTCACTCTTTATGCGTTCAATCAAGTGTGTTGCATCTGTGATTTTCATTGAGCACACCTTCTCCTTTAGCATACCCCAGAGAAAGAAATTAAGGGGGCTAAGGTCTGTTAATATTCCAAATATTTCAAAATATGCATTTTTGTCTATGGGTCCAGACAGTAGGGACACCCTGTAATTCGCTATGTGACTTTGCCAGTTGGGCAAGTCTAATCCTCTAGGACTCAGTTTGATCAGGTGGATGATCTGTAGGGTCCTTCCCAACTCTGATTGTCTATGGTTTTATGATTTTAGTCCAACCCTCTTATTTTACAGATGGGACAACTGAGGTCCAGAGATTTCAAAGGATTTTC
Organism: Trichosurus vulpecula; assembly: GCF_011100635.1. Classification (NCBI taxonomy): domain Eukaryota; kingdom Metazoa; phylum Chordata; class Mammalia; order Diprotodontia; family Phalangeridae; genus Trichosurus; species Trichosurus vulpecula. The sequence continues at coordinate 139,889,124 of NC_050579.1, read as the reverse complement.
CCAACATCATATTGACTTAATGGAAAAATAAAGACTGGACTGCTGGTATTTTAACAATCTTTCCTCCATTCTTTCCTCTACAACTACTTTCTACTACAACTTAACGTGAATGTGTATTAAATCAGCAAGTATTTATTAACTGCCTACTATGTGCACAATATTATACTTGCCACTACACTGTACATTGAATAGGATGCCCAACCTCAGATACATGCTAGTTTCATGACCCTGAGCAAATCACTTAAACTCTCTGCACTTCATCTACCTTGTTTGTAAAATGGAGATAAATAATAACACACACCTCCCTTCTTTGTTGTGGAGAAAAATGAGGCAATATTTGTAAAATGCTTTGCAAATCTTAAAGTGTTATATAAATGGTTGTTGCTATCAAAGGATACGACACACATACAAAAGTGCCTGACATATTCAAGAAGCTTACGATCTATCTTAGGAAACTTTCATATGTGAAACAATTAGAAGACAATAAACCAATCAAGTGCCCCAAAATGTGGAATAAGCTGCAAGTGGTATTATAGATCAAAAAAGATTAAAGCCAACTCTAGCTTAGAATTGTTGATGGTGATATCATGAGAGAGGTAATACTTATTTTGCAAACTGTCCCAATATGATTGATGATCTTAGGTCCATACACTTAATACCTTTACAATTCTCTTAGGAGAAGGCTGGGAAGTGCTGCTGGGCTTCATCAACACTAGGAACAGTATTTGGGTTTAGGATCATATTATGCTGTGTCATCACTAAATAAACCATCTGCTTTTCTGTTCATAGAATTAGTGATGTCTGTGAAATTCATCATCTAAATCTACTTGTCAAATAAAAGAGACAAGACATTTATGAGATGAAGGAAACCAGTAGTAAATATACATACAAGTAAAGTGAATGACATCCTAATATTATCCTGTTGTCTACTACATCCACTTGAGTTATCTGTAAGTTGTTCTAAAGGGGTTTACTACAATATCCCACAATTGGATGCTACAGCTCAAATAATGTTTATATTTTAATATTGCCATATGTTGTTATTTGTAATTGTACCATCAAGTTGGGGCTGAGAGGGATTCACCGTTAGGGAAAGAGAGGAGTCAAGGTAGGCCTGTGCCTCAAAATGGTAACGTGAAATTGATTGAAAATCTCTAACTGAGAATGAGGGGAAAGTGTTTAGTCTCTATTGATTCTCTAATACACAAGTTTAGCTTAACCCAGAAGAGATAAATGGGAGTGGAGAAGGGAGTTAGGGTATACCCACCTGGGAGGGCAGATTCAGAATAAGGAATTAAGTTTTACTCGAACAAAAAGAAATTGAGTAAAGAGATGCCTCTACATGAGGTAAGAAAGGGTCAGATGGAAGAGTTTTAGGGACAAGATAGAGAAAAGTTGTTTCTCAATGAAGGATTAAATTGGGAAAAGTAGACTTTTCAAGGCTTTAACTAAGAAGTTACGGTGAAGTGACTCATGATGACCAAGCTAAAAGACTAGAAAATAAACACTACTGCTTCAGACCAGACTTTCATTGTTCCTGCTGAAAGATAGGAGGAAGATTCAGGAAATCTGTGAAGGTTTTAGTCAGCCAATTTCTTGATTATAGAATTAGAAGTGAGTTATAATCAAGGCTAATAGAAAAATTGAAGAGCATGTAAGAAAGAAAGGGTACGGGGGAGGCATAGGGGAGGTATAACAGGAACTTCCTACATAGTTTGCCTGACAAAAGGCACATTATTGTTTGAGAATATGTTATGATTTGGATTTGGGTTGTATCTAAAAATGCTTTAGGACTAGTATATTCTTTCTCAGACTGCAAGGACACATTAAATGGAATGTTTATGCTGAGAATAATTTTCTTCCATTCCCTCAATTCCTAAATTTTAACTGAAGAGCTTAACAGTAAAATTCAATTAAATAGAAATCAGTTTAATTACCTACATTTCTAGCTACAGTATTTGTTCTTGGCAGGCATGAATCTTTCCAGGCACTAAAAACAGATTCATAAAACCAAGTTCCCCCATGTAATCTAAGTGCCAGTTTTAAAGTCAACTTCCACTTAGAAATAAGCAGAAAATTAAAAAAAATAAATACATAGACTGAAATAAAATGAGAGAAAGATGGGATCTTATCCAGGAATGGACTATACTTAACAAGGGTAGATAAAATATGTTTACTTGGAGATGAAAGAATCTGCTTATGAGAGCTTAAAAATGAAGATAAAGGGAAGTGAAACCTCACCACATTCATCAATTGAGGCAAAATTCTCATGAGAATTGTATGACATAGGAAGACAAACATTGATAGAAAAGATGAGTAATTATTGAGAGACATTATCTAAGAAGAGGAGCAGTAGTAAGATTCATGACCTCAGTTGTCCATATACAAACAAGCTGAGTTTGGGTAATAAAAAAGGTGAACTAGAAACCTTAACATAAGGAAGTATGTTTGACTTCACTGATACTTTTCCCTTAATTCTTAGATAATCCCTAGAGCAGACTGAAGAAAGAAATGGCTATATAGATATAGATACATATATGGAGCCTATAGAAAGGGAAATGAGGAAAGCATCAGTTCATCAAGACATTCTAGACTAATCGCATTTTCTATTTTACAAGATTACCATATTGGTAAATGTCATGTCATTGGTAAATGGAGAGCAATGTCATGGGCACAGTTTCAACAAAGTATTTAATGAAGCCTTTTATCATATCCTTATGGAAAAGATGGAGAGATCTTGGCTAGATAATACTATGGTTAAGTAGATTCAGAACAGCACAAATGGCAGAAACCAATATATAGTCAGTAATTGATGAATGTAAACATGAAAGTGCTTCTATTGCAGTCTCCCAGTGACCTGCCATTGGTCATGATTTTTCTCCTTATTTTTATTAATAATTTGGATGAAGGCTATCTAATTGCACATGACATATAGCTGAGAAGGATAGTTCACAAACAAAACTATTAGGAGTCAAAATGATTTTGTTAGACTAAAATAATAGGGCAAAGGTACAAATTAGGGCAAACAAATATCTAAATAAACAATTTAATAAGTATGAGATAAGGGAGACGTGGCTAGACATTAGTTTGATTAGACAAGATCTGTAGGTTTTAGGGAACTACAAACTCTATGTGAGTCAACGGTGTGACAGGGCACCTGAAACAGTTAATATAATCTTGTGTTCATTCAGAAATACTGAGTCTAGAGCTAGGGAGATAAAGCCCTATACATACTCTTTTGCCCTTGGACAATATCTGGGGTACTCTATTCAGTTCTAGGCATTCCATTTTAAAGACGTTCAAAAACCACAGTTCATCTGTTAAAGAGCTACAAGGATGGTGAGGGGACTAGTGGTCATGCCGTGTGATGTTCAGTGGAAGACACTGATGAGGTTTAGTGTGGAGAAGAAAAGACTTTAGAATAATATGAGCACTGTCTTCAAGTACTTGAAGGAGTGTCTTGTTCTGCTTGGTCTCAGAGTTAGGATTAGGAGCCATGAAAAAAAGTTGCAGAGAACCAGATTTTGGCTCAATAGCTGGGAAGACTCCCTAAAGCACAGGATGGACTGCCGAGAGAGAGAAAGAGAGAGAGAGAGAGAGAGAGAGAGAGAGAGAGAGAGAGAGAGAGAGAGAGAGAGAGAGAGAGAGAAACATCCCCAAAGCTTTTTAAGTTAAGGCTAAATAATCATTTGTCATGACCAATGTGCAGTGGATTTGTGTACATATAAGAATTGTATTTGATAAACCTTTGAAGTATTTTTCAGCTCTAAGATTCTCTGATTCTTTGGTCTACAAAGTATTATAAACTTAATCCTAGGTAGTATTATTAACTTCTGTGATTCTATTTTTTGTGTTCTACATAATAATATTAACTTATTCCTAAAATCCCTTTTAGAAATTATTTTGCATTGTTATTGAAGGTAGAACTGAAATACTGATATCGGTAGGAATAATACTATCATACAATTGATAAAAACCCTTGCTGGACATCTAGCTTCCTTCTGTAGAGTTTACCATATTCTCCCTCCTTAATTTCTCATTATTCTATACATTAAAATGAACTGATCTAAAAGTTCTTCAGTCTGTAACTTCATTTTAGGTACCCTAGAAGTGTATTATGTAATAATAAACTTGTGCCATAAAAATCAAAGTCAAATAACAAAAATGAATAAATAAAAGTTTAAAATAAAAAAATTAAATGAGATAATAATTGTAAAGTGCTTTGCACAATGCCTGTCACATAGTAGATACAATAAAAAGTCATTTATTCTTATTAACTATTATGAAAAGGAGGTACATTTCAGCCCTCCTAAATTAAAATGAAAAGTCTATGGGATTGAATTGGATTTGAAATTTAAGGAACAATTTCTTTAAAAATGAACTACCAAGAAAATTGTGGCATCTAATCAGGAGGTGTTTAAAAATATGATATATTTTTATCTCTCTCATAGCGTTTCAAGGATAATCCTTCACAGGATTTGGACAAGTAATCTCAAAAGATCCTTTCCTATGAATTTATCTACCTCAGCATAATATGGTCAGGATTTTTGAGAGAGGCATAGAATTCTTGACCTGGAGTCAGGAAAATATAGGTTCTAATATTGCCTCCAATAGGTATTAGTTGGATGGCCATGGGCAAGTCTCTTCTCTGAGCCTTAGTAACCTCATTTTAAATGGTGGATAATAATGTCTGTAGTACCTACTTCACAAGGCTTCTATGAAACTCAAATGAAAGAATATATGTAATACTGCTAACAAAACCCAGAAGCAATAGATAGAAAGAGAAATTAAATTTAAAATAATCATAGACAATATAAAATACTTGGCAGTCTACCTACTAAGACAAACCAGGGATTTACAAAACACTTTTCATAGAAATAAAGACATATCTAAACAACTGGAGAAATATTAATTGCTCATCAGTAGGCAAAGCCAACATAATAAAAATGATAATTCTACCTGAGTTAATTTACTTATTCAGTGCCACACCAATCAAACTATCAAAGAATTATTTTATTGATCTGGCAGAACAAAAGATCAAAACTATCAAGGGAATCATTGGGGGGACAGAATGTAAAGGAAGGCAGTCTAGCAGTTCCAGATTTCAAACTATATTGCAAAGAGGTAATTACTAAAATAATCTGGTACTGACTAGGAAATAGAATGGTGGATCTGTGGAAGAAATTAGTTATATAATACACAGTAATGAATGACCATTGTAATCTAATGTTTCATAAACCCTGAGATCCAAGCTTATGGGGTAAGAATTAAACCTCTGATAAAAATTGCTGAGAAAACTAGAAGGCAATTTGGCAGAAACTAGGCGTAACCCAACATTTTGCATAATATACTAAGATAAGGCCAGAATGGATAAATGGTATAGATATAAAGGGTAATATCATAAGTAAATTAGGGGAACTTGGAAAAAATGTACCTATCAGATCTCTGAATAAGGGAAGTGTTTAGGACTAAACAAGAGATAGAAAGGATTATGGGAAGTAAAATAGATGATTTTGAAATTTAAATTTAAAATATGAAATTTAAAACCTTTTGCATAAACAAAACTAATGCAGCCAAAATTAGAAGGAAAACAGAGAAATGGGGAAAATATTTCAACAAGTTTTTCTGATAAAGACATCATTTCTCAAATACATAGAGAGCTGAGCCAAATTTATAGAAATAAGAGCCATTCTCCAGTTGATAGATGATCAAAAACTATGAACAGACAGTTTTCAGAAGAAGAAATCAAAGCTAAAAATAGTCACATGAAAATGCTCTAAATCACTATTAATTAGAGAAATACAAATTAAGAGAACTCTGAGGTACTGCCCTACACCTTTCAGATTGGCTAATATGACAGAAAAGGAAAATGAGAAATGCTAGAGGGTATGTGGAAACATTAGGACACTAATGCACTATTGGTGGAGTTGTGAACTGGTCCAACCATTCTGGAGAACAATTTGGAACTATGCCTAAAGGTATACAATATTGTATAATGTTGAGGGGCTGCCCATTGATTAGGGAATGGCTGAATAAGTTGTGTTATATGATTGTAATGGAATAGTATTGTGCTACAAGAAATGATGAGCAGGATAGTTTCAGAAAAACCTGAGAAGACTTATATGACCTCAAAGTGAAGTAAGCAGAACCAACAGAACACTGTACACAGCAACAACAATAATGTAAGGATGATCAACTGTGACAGACTTAGTTTAAAATGATGATTAATAATAATTGATATAATGATCCAAAACAATTCCAAAGGATCCATGATGAAAAATGCTATCAATCTCCAGAGAGAGAACTGATGAATTCTGAATGCAGATGGAAGTTTACTTTTTTTACTTTCTTTTTTTCTTGTTTTATTTTTTTGTCTGTGTTTTCTTTTCAACATGGCTAATATAGAAATATGTTTTCCATGACTTCACATGTATAAGCAATATCAAATTCCTTGACTTCCCAAAGAAGAAGGGAGGGAAGGAAAGAATTTGGAACTTAAAAAATTTTTAAATGATTGTTAAAAAATTTACATGTAAATGGGAATTAAATAAAATATTAAAAAACAAAAGAATAAATAATATGTATAAATTATTACCAAAATGTGAGATATTGTTATTTAAGTGGTTCCACTCAAGAAAAAGTTCAAATTTAGCCTAATTTTCAAGCTTTTCTCTTATCTGACATCAGCATATCTTATCCTGGCATTCTTGCTCATTCGTCATCTGGTTCCAATATACCTTTCAAACTTCAAGTCTAAACTTCTCCAATACATTCCTTCCATTATAGCCAGCTGGTCAACTCACTGCTGCTAGGATACAACTTGAATTTCTGTTTATTTGTCCTTAGTCTGTTTCTCCCCCCAAATACCCCACCTCAAATATCTCTGTGCTGCTCTACTCATCAATATCTGGTTTTCTGGCAATCACTGTAAAACACCTTTCACATCTCTGCATGTTAAAACCCTTTCCATCTTCCAAAGCCTCATCTCAAATATTTCTCTTCCTTGAAGTTTGATTTCTCTCATCTAAGAAGAATTTCTTTACATTCAAATTTCTTGAAGCACCTTGTCTAGATAACTCATTTGACCCAGCCACATTCTATATTTTTCACATTTATTCCTGTGAGACCCATGACCTTGTAGTCAGAAAAGTCTGGTTTCAAGTCCCACTTGTGTCCATATTCCTGTGTAAGTCTCTTTAATTCTCAGTGCCAAGACCAGGGCTTCTTAAAGTTTTTCTACTCATGATCCCTTCAACTCTTCTTAAACTTCTTAAACTCCCTATGGGGTCATGACGCACCATTTAGTCAACTGTAAGATTATAAATTGCAGGGTAGAATGTGACCTACTTTACTTGAGGAAGTTCACTATACCAGTTAAATAAGAAGCACAATGCCTATTGCTATATTTGTCCCCATCTTATATCACTCAATAGATTCTAAGATCCTGAGGGGGAGGCACAACCTTTATATTCTAAGTTCCTAGCCCAGTATCTTTGCATATATTATGTTTTCAGTTAGTGTTTGTTGTATTGATTTGAATAATGTTGAGAATAGTGCTTTGTACCAAATAGGTTTTCATTAAATACTTGCCAAATGAATGAAAAAAAAATAAACTAGTGGTATACATATTTTTATCTCCCATAGTATCTGCCATATTGCTATATACAGAGTATATTAAATAAATATTTGCTAAGCGAATGAATGTGGTCGCATGAAATAGTTACATGGCCAAAGCAAGAAGAATTACTCCTTACCTTAAAACACCCACACTTAGTCATGAAAATGAAAGTACTGGCCCACAGTCCTAGGAACTAAAAACATCAGGGAAACCTAAAGGCAGTAAGCTTGATTTATGCCTTGATTTTAATCCCTTTTACTCTGAATTTCATGGGAATATTTGTTTGCAGAGGAACTCTGAATTAATCTGCCTTTGGCAGATGTGTGTCATCTCTTAGTCTAGTGAGACAGGAAACAATAGGTAGGTATGGGGATTTGGGACTCTGGCAGAAGTATAAGTAGGAGGGACAGATGCAAATTTTCAAGCCAAATAGGATTTGTACTGGTCTAATGTTTTGAAAACTGTCCATGCAGATACTTCAGCTGTAGCAGGAAAACTGAACCAAGTATCATCTTTGTTTAACTGGCATTGCTTTGCCACTTCTCTATGTCAGTTCCATCTCCATCCTCCTTAACAAAGCTCAAATCTTTGAGTCTTGCTTCTCCTTCATTAAAGTTCTCTCTTTCTTAAGCCTCTCCTTCATTATATTCTATCAGTTCAGTTAACACTGTTATAATACCACATGTATCTCTACTTTCCTAGCTTTCCCCCCTGATTCTACCTAGCTCATTCAGGCTCTTATCACTCTTTTCTTAGACTATTTCTATAGACCACAATCCTCTCTGATAAACTCCAATCCATTGTACACATGGCTGCTGGAGTACTCTTCTTTATAGACAGGTTTGATTCTGCTTCACTTGTACTTAAAAATACCTTTTATAGTTTGTCATTGCCATCCATATATATTCTAAATATATTTGATATTCAAGGAAAACTAGGTGGTGCAGTGTCAGCCCTGGAGTGAGGCAGCCTCATCTTTTTGAGTTCAAATCTGGCCTCAGATACTTCCTAGCTGTGTGACCCTAGGCAAGTCACTTAACCCTGTTTGCCTCAGTTCCTTACATGTAAAATGAGCTGGAGAAGGAAATAGCAAACTATTCCAATATCTTTGCCAAGTAAACCCCAAAAATAGGGTCACAAAGAGTTAGACATGACTGAAAAAATCCAAGAACAACCACAATTTGGCTTCAACCGGTTTTTCAGCTTAATCCATCACTTGATTCTGCACCTTTAAAGAGGGCATTCATTGTGCCTAGAATACATATCTTTATGATAATAATGGTGGTGGTGGTGATGATAATAATACTAATAACTAACACCTATGTAGGTTTCAAAATCTGTGAAATGAGTTACATATATTATCTCATTTAATATTCACAACAACCCAACAAGAGAGATGCTATTGCTATTCTCAGTTTGAATGAATATGTAAATAAATAAAGCATTTATTAAGTGACAGGGATTCAAATAGAAAAGTAAGATTATCTTTGCCTTCAAGGAGCTCACATTTTAATGTAAAAGATAATACAAATGGAAGGTTTCAGTTGTGAGTCAGATGCCAAAGTCCCATGGTCTTTGGGGTACAGCATGAAGCAAATAAAGATGCCTCAACATCATTCCTGCTGATAAAATCACATCAGTTTCTGATGTTGAACAATCTGATAATACTTCAGTTTACAGATTAAGAAAATGAAGCTGGGGGTGGAGCCAAGATGGTGGCTGGAAAGCAGGGACTTGCGTGAGCTCCCCCGCAGTTCCCTCCAAACACCTATAAAAATGTCTCTGAACAAATTCTAGAACTGCAGAATCCACAAAATAGCAGAGGGAAGCAGGGCTCCAGCCCAGAACAGCCTGGATGGTCGCTGGGTAAGGTCTATCTCACAGAACTGGGAGCAAAATGGAGCAGAGCCCAGCATGAGCCGCGCCTGGACCAACCAGACCAGGAGGCAGGTGGAACAGGCCCTAGAGCCCTGAATCAGTGAGCTATGGCAGTTACCAGATTTCTCAACCCACAAACACCAAAGACAACAGAGAAGGTTAGTGGGGAAAGCTGCTGGGAGAGAGTGAAAGGATTTCTTGGTTTGGCTACCACCCAGGGGCCAGCGGAGGTGATGCAGCTCCAAGGCTGCTTACAGAACTATAGTTGCATTTGCTTTAGGCCCCAGGCCCACCTGGTGGGAGGAATTAAGTGGTGGATCTGAGCAGGAGTGCAGAGCCAACTTAGATCTGAATCCGGTCCAGGTTGTTGGTTCTTGGGGGAGGAGTAGCAGTGGTGTGGCAGAGCTTGCTGTGTAGAAATAGCTCTGAAAACAATAGCACAGCCCCTCAAGCTTGGGACAAAGTAATCTCTACTCTACAAGCAGTCATACCCCAATGAAAAACTCAAGGGTCAAGTAAGTTGGCTGGGAACATGGCCAAGCAGTGAAAACAGACTCAGATTCAGACTTAGACTTTGGAATCTTTCTTTGGTAACAAAGAAGACCAAAACATACAGCCAGAAGAAGTCAACAAAGTCAAAGAGCCTATATCGAAAGCCTCCAAGAGAAACATGAACTGGTCTCAGGCTATGGAAGAGCTCAAAAAGGATTTGGAAAAGTAAGTAAGAGAAGTAGAGGAAAAATTGGGAAGAGAAATGAAAGTGATGCAAGAAAACCATGAAAAACAAGTCAATGATTGGCTAAAGGAGACCCAAAAAAATACTGAAGAAAATAACACCCTAAAAAAATATACTAACTCAAATGGCAAAAGAACTCCAAAAAGCCAATGAGGATAAGAATGCCTGGAAAGGCAGAATTAGCCAAATGGAAAATACTGCCTTAAAAATTAGATGGAGCAAGTGGAAGCTAGTGACTTTATGAGAAATCAAGATATTATAAAACTAGTGACTTTATGAGAAATCAAGATATTATAAAACAGAACCAAAGGAATGAAAAACTGGAAGACAATGTGAAATATCTCATTGCGAAAAACACTGACCTGGAAAATAGATCCAGGAGAGATAATTTAAAAATTATTGGACTACCTGAAAGCCATGACCAAAAAAAAGAGCCTAGATATCATCTTTCAAGAAATTATCAAGGAGAACTGCCCTGATATTCCAAAAAAAAAGTTTTTGCATGCAACTAGGAAATAAGATATACAGGCAATGGGGCATAGAAATTTATCTTGCCCTACAAGAAAGTAAGGGAAAAAGGGATGGGGGGGAGTGGGGTGACAGAAGGGAGGGCTGACTGGGGAATGGGGCAACCAGGATATATGCCATCTTGGAGTGAGGGGGAGGGTAGAAATGGGGAGAAAATTTGTAATTCAAACTCTTGTAAAAATCAATGCTGAAAACTAAAAATATTAAATAAATTAAATAAATTAAAAAAAAAAAAAGAAAATGAGGCTGAGAAACAACTACCTTGCCACAGGCAATACATCTAGCAAGAATTTATTTATTTTTAATAGTATTTTATTTTTCCCCAAGTACATGTCAAAACAATGTTTAGCATTCATTTTTACAGAGGTTCCAAATTTTTCTCCCGCCATTCTTCTCCCCTCTTCCTAAAATGGTAGGAAATTTGGTATAGGTGGTACATGTGCTATCATGTAAAACATATTTCCGTATTAGTCACAATTTGTTGTAACCAGATTGACCTTTGTTTTCTTTGAGTGACTCAGCTTACCTCATTGAGCCTCCCTGGGCGCTGGGGGCTTCTCTTCCAGGGCAGGAAGCCCAGAAACCATGCCAGGAAGAAGAGAACTTCCTGTGTGATGAGTCATGGGGCTGGCTGAGGGGAGGTGTTGACTCCAGAGCCACGCCCTATTGGGTGTTAACCTAGTGTACGCTAGGGGGAGAGATCAACTCAAGAACCAATCGGCCCTGGTCATTCAGGCGGCGCTTGATGATGTCAAAAACTCTATAAGAGGGGAGAGGACAGCTTGAAGAGCTCTCTTTCCTTTTCTGGTTGGGGCAGCAGTGGTGGGGAGCGTGACTTTGGGCCAGCCCTTGCTCTCGGGCCAAGCCCAGATGTTGGTAACTATGAATCGTATTGGGTCTGTCTGTTGATATTTGTAATTTGTTTGCATTTTGGTTTTGAGGTTCGGGGTGCTTGTTTGTTTTCCCCCAAACTAAATGAATGTTCTGAACCTCAGGGTGCTGGTTTTTTCCCCTGAAGTAAGTGAATGAAATTGGATTTGGTCTGTCTCTTGATGCTTGTCTCTTTGCTCCCCTAAACTAACTGAGTGCTAACTGAATGCTAGCATTTTCCCCTGAACTAAATGAATGTTGTCTGTATGCTAACTGAATGTTGGATTAAAGTAAGTTGGTCAACCCCTTCACCGTGCTTTCCTTGTTTAAGCAGATAAAAAGAAGCTGTGCTTTCCCAGCGAACTGGCAGCCTACTGGGTGCCGGTAGCCTCCTGGGTGTTGGCTGGGGTGGGGGGGATCTTACGCCCCCACAGAAGCTGCTAGCTGATTGTTAAAACATTTGTGAAAGAAACAGATCATAAAAGGGAGGAAGACTATGAAAAAGAATAAAGTGAGTAGAAAAAATATGCTTCAGAGTCCATCAGTTCTTTGTCTGGATGTGGATAGCATTTTTCCTTCATGAGTTCTTTACTTGTCTTGGATCATTGTGTTGCCGAGAAGAGCTGAGTCATTCATAGTTGATTATCACACAGTATTGCTGATACTGCATACCATGTTTTCCTGGTTCTGCTTATTTCACTTTCATCACTTTGTACAAGCCTTTGCATTTTTTTCTGAAATCTGCCTGTATCATTTCTTGTTGAAATGTATCCCATTACATTCATATACCACACCTTATTCAGCCATTCCCCAATTGATAGGCATCCTCTCAGTTTCTAATGTTTTGTCACCACAAAAAGGGTTGCTATGAATATGTTTGCACATGTAGGTCCCTTTCCCTTTTTTATGATCTCTGTGATACAGACTGAGTAGTAGTATTGCTGGATCAAAGGGTATACGCCGTTTGGTTGCCCTTTGTGCATAGTTCCAAATTGCTCTCCAGAATGGTCAGATCACAACTCCACCACCCATTGGTACATCATAAGTGTCCTAATTTCCCCACATCTTCTCCACCATTTATTATTTTCTTTTTTTGTCATATTAGCCAATCTGATAGATTTGAAGTAGTACCTCAGAGTTATTTTAATTAGCATTTCTCTAATCAAAAGTATTTAGAGCACTTCTTCACTTGCTTATAGATGACTTTGATTTCTTCATTTGAAAACTGCCTGTTCATACAATTTGACCATTTATCAATTGGGGAATGGCTTGTATTCTTGTAAATTTGACTCAGTTGTCTATATATTTGAGAAATGAGGCCTTTATCAGAGTCCTTTGCTATAAATGTTATTTCTCAGCTTTCTGTTTTACTTCTAATCTTGGTTGAATTGGATTTGTTTTAACAAAAGCTTATTTTAATATAATTAAAATTACCTATTTTACATTTCTTAATGTCCATCTCTTGTTTGATCATGAATTCTTCCTCATAGATCTGACAGGTGGGCAATTCCTTGCTCTTCTAATTTGCTTATGGTGTCACCCTTTGTGTCTAAACAATGAACCCATTTTGACCTTATCTTAGTATACAATATGAGATATACAGCATACCGAGTTTGTGTCCTTTTGTTTTCCAGTTTTCCCACCATTTTTTTAAACAGTACGTTCTTAGGGTCTTTGTATTTATGAAATGCTAGGCTAGTATGGTGATTGACTATGGCATCTTATATACTTAACCTATTCCACTGATCCAACATTCTGTTTCTTAGCCAATACCAGATAGTTTTTTATGATTTCTGCTTTATATTAAAGTTTAAGATCTGGTATTACTAGGCTATTTTCTTTTGAATTTTTTTTTCATAAATCCCCTTGATATTCTTTGAACTTTTGTTCTTCCACATGAATTTTGTTGTTATTTTTTTCTAAATTTATCAAATAATTTTTTGGTAGTTTGATTGGTATGGCATAGAATAAATAAATTACTTTAGGTAGAATTGTCATTTTTACTATATTGGCTCAACCGACCCATGAGGAATTGATATTTTTCCAAATGTTTAGATCTGACTTTATGTGAAAAGTGTTTTGTAATTGTGTTCATATAGTTCCTGGGTTTGTTTTGGCAGGTAGACTCTCAAGTATTTTATATTGTCTGTAGTTATTTTAAATGGAATTTTTCTTTTTATCTCTTGCTGCTAGATTTTCTTGGTCATATAAAGAAATGCTGGTGATTTATATAGACTTATTTTATATCTTGCAACTTTACTAAAGTTGTTAAGTATTTCAAGTAGTTTTAGTTGCTTCTCTAAGGTTCTTTAAGTATAGCAGCATATCATCTGCAAAGAGTTTTGTTTCCTCATTGCCTATTCTAATTCCTTAAATTTTTCTTCTCTTATTGCTATAGCTAACATTTCTAGTACTATATTGAATAATAGTGGTGATAATGGGTATCCTTGCTTCACCCCCGATCTTATTGGGAAGCTAGAACTTCATCTGCGTTATAGATAATTCTTGCTGATGGCTTTAGATAGACGCTGCTTATCATTTTAAGGAACATTCCCTTTATTCCTATGCTCTCTATTGTTGTTAATAGGAATGGGTGCTGTATTCTGTCAAAAGCTTTTTTAGCATCTATTGTTGGTTTTGTTATTGATATGGTCAATTATTTGATAGTTTTCTTAATACTGAACCAACCTTGCATTCCTGGTATAAATCCCTCCTGGTCAGAGTGTATAATCCTTATGAAATATTGCTGTAATCACTTTGCTAGTGTTTTGCTTAAAATTTTTGCACTAACATTCATTATGAAAATTAGTCTATAATTTTCTTTCTTTGTCTTAGCTATTCCTGGTTTAGGTATCAACACCATATTTGTGTCATAAAAAGAGATTGGTAAGACTCCTTTGACTATTTTTCCAAATAGTTCATATACTATCGGAATTAACTGTACTTTAAATATTGGCAGAATTCACTTGTGAACCCATCTAGTTCTAAGGATTTTTTTCTTAGGGAGTTCATTAATGGATTGATCAATTTCTTTTTCTAAGATGGGGTTATTTTGGCATTCTCTTTCCTAATCCGTTAATCTGGGTGATTTATATTTTTGAAAAAATTCATTCATTTCACTCAGATTGTTAGATTTATTGGCATGTAATTGGACAAAATATTACCTAATGATTGATTTAATTTCTTTTTCATGTGGTGATGTCATCCTTTTCATTTTTGATACTAGATACTTGGTTTTCTTCTTTCTTTTTTTTAAAAATCAAATGAACCAATCTCTTATTGTTTGTTTTCAGAAGACCATATGCTGCTGAGAAAAAGTATATTCCTTTCTGTTTACATTCACTTTTCTCCACAGGTCTGTGTATTGTTAATGGAATAGGAGGATCTTCCTTGCCCATTAATAGGCCTACGTGACCTGCTTGAGTCACATGGAAGCCTGAGTCACATGAGCCTATGGTACAAGGAGCTTGCTGAATGGGTGGCACATGAAAGGGTGGAGCAGGAAGTTGGAGTGAGTTGGAGATCGGAGAGAGAGAGGAGGCAGAGAGAGAGCATAGTAGCTAGCATGAGTGACAGAGGGAGTGATTTTGCTTAAGGGAGTTTGTGGGGAAGTTTGATGGAGGGAAGGTTTGGAGATGTCAGTGCCCCCTACATTGATAATGTATATAGATTTCTTTGTTGTTATGATGGATTTGGCTTTCTGGTGTTTGAATGAATGTTTTGGGTCCATCTTCAATGGAGAGAGTCTGTTATATCTTGTGATTCAAACCTAGGAATACTCTGGCATATTCATAGCAGCTGCTGTGGGAATCACATTGGTGATATAGTCTGTCATATCTAACTTTTCTAACATCTTATTTACCTACTTAGTCTCTTTCTTATTTATTTTGTGGTTGGATTTATCAGGTTCATAGAGGGGACAGCTAAGGCCCTCCACTGGTATAGCTTCCCTGTCTATTTCTTCTTGTAACTCATTTAACTTCTCCTTTAAGAATCTGGATGCTATACCACTTTGTGCATCTTTAGTATTGGTATTGCTTCATTGTCTATGGTACCATTTAGCAAAATGTAGTTTCCTTCCTTATCTTTTTAATTAGCTCTATTTTTAGTTTTACTTTATCTGAGATCAGGATAACTACCCTTCCTTTTATTTAACTTCAGCTAAAGCATAATAGATTCTGCTCCAGCCCCTTACCTTTATGCTGTGTATGTTTCTCTGCTTCAAATGTGTTTCTTATAAACCACATATTGTAGGATTCTCATTTTTGATACACTTTCTATGTGCTTGCATTTTATGGGAGAATTCATCCCATTCACATTCACAGTCAGGATTACTAAGTGTGTATTTCCCTCCATCCTATTCTTCCTCCTGTTTGTTGTCTTCTCTTTTCACACTTCCTCTCCTCATCTCTATTTTGCTTCTGTCTGTCACCTCTTCCTACCTACCCTTCCTTCTGTCAGTCCCTCCTAATCCTTCCCCTGCCTTTTACTGAATCTCCTCCCCTCCTATTTTCCTGTTGAGTAAGATAGATTTCTTTGTTCAACTGATTATGTATAGTATTTCCTCTTTGAGGCAATATTGATGAGAGTACAGTTCAAGTGAGGCCCATTGCTCCCACCTCCCATCTTCCCCTCCACTGTAATAGGTATTTTGTGCCTCTTCATGTGAAATAATTTATGTCAGTCTGTCTCTCCATTCCTTCTGCATACATTGTACTCCTCTTTCTCGTCCTCTATTTTTTTATATCATTCCCTCAAAATCACTTATATTCATACCCTATGGCTATGCATATTCCTTCTAACTGTATCATTAATAGTACAATTTTTAAGAATCACAAGTATAATCTTCCCATGTAGGGATGTAAGCAGTTTAGCTTTATTGAATCTGTTATGTTTTATTTTCCCTTTTCACCTGTGTTTATTTCTCTTGGGTCTATTGGAGATCAAATTTGGTTTAACTCTGATCTTCTCCTTATGAAAGCTTTGAAATACTTCTATTTCACTGAATGACCATTTTTTTCCCTGGATATATTATGCTTAATTTTGCCAGGTAAGTGATTCTCGGTTGTAGTCTTAGTCCTTTGCCTTCTGGACTATCATGTTCCTTAACCTCTGATCTTTTAATGTTGCAGCTGGTATATCCTGTGTAGTTCTGATTGTGTCTCCTGATATTCAAACTGTTTCTTTCTAGCCACTTGCAGTAATTTTTTTTTGACCTGATAGTTCTGAAATTTGACTATAGTGTCCTTTGGAGTTTTTATTTTGGGGTCTCTTTCCTGAGTTGATCATTGGATTTTTTTCAATGTCTATTTTGCCCTCTGGTTCCAGAATATCACGGGAGTTTCCCTTAATAATTTCTTGAAAGATGTTGTTCAGGCCCTCCTTTTGATTATGGCTTTCAGGTAGTCCAATGATTCTGACATTTTCTCTCCTGGATCTATTTTCCAGGTCAGTTGTCTTTTTTTCCCCATAAGGTATTTTGCATTTTCTTCTTCTTTTTTTTCATTCTTTTGAATTTGTTTGATTGATTCTTGTTATCTCATATAGTCATTAGCTTCCACTTGCCCAATTCTAACTTTTAAGGATTTGTTTTCATCAATTAGCTTTTGTACTTTCTTTTCTAGGAAAATTGTACTTTTTAAGGAGTTTTCTTCAGTGTATTTCTGTATTTCCTTTTCCATTTGGCCAATTCTACTTTTTAAGTAGAATTTCCAGGCTGTCGACTCTTTTTTCATAAT
The DNA here is from genome assembly GCF_011100635.1 of Trichosurus vulpecula. Lineage (NCBI taxonomy): Eukaryota > Metazoa > Chordata > Mammalia > Diprotodontia > Phalangeridae > Trichosurus > Trichosurus vulpecula. The sequence continues at coordinate 139,871,756 of NC_050579.1, read as the reverse complement.
TCTCTTGCATCACTCTCATTTCTTGTCCCCATTTTTCTTCTAACTTTCTTATATGATTTTAAAGCTCCTTTTTGAGCTCTTCCATGAGTTCTTTCTGGGCTTGAGACCACTTCCCATTTTTCTTTGAGATTTTGCCCATAGGTGTTTTGTCATTGTTTTCCTCTTCTGAGTTTGTGTTTTGGCCTTCCCTGTCACCATAATAACTTTCTATGGTTAAATTCTCTTTTTTTGTTGTATTTTGCTCATCTTTTCTGGCCTTTTTCCTTTCTTGTAAATTTGAACTCTGCTCCCAGAGTGAAAGGGCCTCTGTCTCAGGCTTCTTGTAGCAGGGGCAGTAGGCATTGGATGTTTACTTGGTGCTGCCGATGTTGTCTCAGATCCACTGGGGAACCTCATGTCTGGTAATGTACTGAGGGGGTTGGTTGGAGGGTGGCTGGCACTGCTGGAGGCTGTACACATCTGGCAGCTTACCTGGTGCTGAGCCAGCATCCTAATGGTGGTGTCTGGCATATGTTGAGGCCAGTGGGGTGTTTCTTCATTTTCCTGGAGATACACTGAAACATGAGGTGGTCTGGCCACTGGTGGCTGCCTGTTTGCCCACGGCTATGCTGAAGCACATGGCAGGGCAAGTGCTGGAGGCTGCCTGTTTGCTTAGGCATTTATAGGTTTGGCCTCTACCTGTTTGCCTGGGGGTACACTGAAGCACATGGCAGTTCTCAGAGCTGGAATCTGACCATTTCCCTGTCTATGCTGAGACATATGGTGGGTGGTGCTCCTGGTGTTAGGGTTTACCTGGTCCACTGCATTGGGCTCAATATTTCCTGCTGATTTGATGAGGTGGGTCTTGCAGCTGGCTTTCAGGGATGTTTCCTTTCCTGGACTGCATCCCCTTTTACACAATGGTCTTCTAAGTTTCTTGGGCTCACAGATTGTTTCATCCCATCTTTTTGATGGTTCTAATGTTTCTGGATTTGTTTTGGGGTACTGTTTTATGGTTGTTTGGAGGTTAATAATGGGACAGTTATGGAGATTTACTTCTCACTCTGCCATCTTGGCTCCTGGTATTTTAGCTAGCAAGTATTTAAATCAGAATTCTAACTCAGGTCTTAACTCCAAAATCCAGCACTTGAATGACTATGCTGACGCGCTGTCATAAAGTTAACATTTGTAGTGAACACAGATCCCCACTGGAATTTCATAATATATATGACTATTCTTATATCTTTTCCAATAACATCCAATATGTGACCAAGTTGTAGGTTCTTAGAATTCTCTGAGAAGTTTATCTAAGAGTCATCTCTTCATCTTCATTTATAATGGCTACTATTTCAGGTCAAGAGCCCTCATACTCGAATTTCTGTAACACCTATTTTCCCAAATATCCAGTTTCTCTTCTTGTTCTAAATATGGTCCTAAGGTAATCTTCCTCTAACACTACTTTGTTCATCTCACAGATTACTTTTAGAATCATTTGCAGCTACCTATTTTTGTATAATAAAACATTTGCACATAAATTGACAAAATTGTTTTTGAAGAAAATTTATTGAATCTTTTTAATTTAGTTATAATTTCCAAATGCAAAACAGAAATTCTAATTGCTGCCATGCAGCAACACAGGACATGGTAAGTATTGCTATTTTAAAATAATATATTCAAACAAAATTGTATATTCAAAATCTGATTGTTAGAAAAAGAAATGCTCTGAACCCAAAAAAGTCCTTTTATTCTTCAAAGTTAATACAATTATTGCATTCCCAAATTAACTTTGGTGACAACTTGTTTATTTTTCTGTTAGGTCTGCTCTAGTTGAAGAAAAGTTTTCACCACAATTATCCAACATTGAAGTTCAGTGGAATTATTTGGTCTCTGTCTTTGGAGTGAGCAGCATTCATTAGAACTCTGGTAATTCCAAACTGAGACTCCTCAGATGTAGTCTAGTCAGTGGTGGACGGAAGAGTAACTCCCAGGCAGGAGGAAGAAAAACCTTGGAGGAATGTGTGTGTGTGTGTGCGTGTGTGCGTGCGTGTGTGTGTGTGTGTGTGTGTGTGTGTGTGTGTGTGTGTACATGAAGAAAGTCACCGTTGCTCCCAGGAAGCTAATGTGTTCCTTAGATCCAGGAACATAGCTGACAGACTGCAAACACCTATTAAATAGTTCAAGCTTGAGATTTTGGTATCACACTTAAGAGTAAACCACTCCTTCAATGCATAAGAGATAGGGAAGCTGATTTAATTTAACTTACTTTTAATGGAGATAGATTCGAAACCACATGCATTTGCAGCATGTTAATGTTCCAGCACTTGGCACATAGGAGACGCTTCATAAACACTTGTTAAATTGATTTGAATTGAATGATACTATGTCTTTAAGCTTTTTGATGTTCAGTCAATTAGCATTAACTAAGAGCCTACTATGTGCCAGGCACTCTGCTAAGCACTGGGGATAAAAAAACAAAACAAAACAAAACAAACAAAACAAAAACCCGCCAGTCTTTGCTTTTGATAACACAGCCCCATACTGCAAGACACACATACACATTTTTTAAAAGACCCTAAAAGGACCGTGCATTATCCATGCAAAAATACTTTGTGAGTCTCACCCAAGTCAGTTAGTGTATATGTCATGCTCTAGTTAGTTTTCTGTCTTCTCTGTTTCCCTTCTTTGATCCCTCTTATCTTCTAAGCCCTTATTATCAGTGTTCCCTAAGGTGCTGTCATTTATCTTCAGCTGTTTTTTCTATAGTCCCCCGGTAACTCACTTATTGTTATGTGCTCATCTACCACCTCTCCCAAATATTCACTTCTCTTTAGGGTTAGAGATCCTCATCTCCACAGTCAGTGGAGCACTCTTACCTGAACAGCCCACTGTTGTCAAAACCTCTCCAAAGCAGAGCTAAGTATCTGTATCACCTGCCCCTTCCAAACCTATTCCCCTCTCTGACTTTACCATTTCCGGCAGCGACATCACCACATACACCTACAATTTTCAAAACATTGGAATTAGGGACTACTTTTTTCTTCTCCCTCACCTCCAAATCAGTTACCTAAATTATGTCCTATGTTCAAAAATCTTCAGTGCTTCATTATCGGCTATTACGTAAAGTTCAACCAGGACCTACCACACATTTTCAGCCTTCTCTCAAGTTAATTCCTTACAGGCACCCAATGTGTCAGCCAAAATGAATTCCTCACTGTGCCTTAAATATACCCTGAGCTCTCCCATCTCTATATCTTTGCTCATATTATTCCTAGAATGTCCATCCCCTCATTCTAAGCCTCCTCATCCTTTAAAGCCTGATTCAAATGTCTCTTCCACAAAACTTTCCCTGACCTCCCACTGTTAAGACTTTTCCCTTAGACTTTCTACATTACTTCCTTTCATGCCTCTCAGTGGCATTTATCATTTAACACTGTGCTTAATAGTTATCAGTGACTGTTTGGTGCCTCTCACCAACCCCTTTTGTAGTTGTGAACTCCATGAAGGGAAAAAGCATGACTTAAATGAACTTTTTTTAATCACTCTCATCACCTAGGACAGTGTTCTAACACTATACTTAAGTATTTAATAGTATAGTTAAATACTTAATTATTTTTAATAAATGGATGACTGAATAAAAAGGAATCAAAAGAAGGGAGATGCATGTGTTTTGGTTGAACAAAGAAGCCTTTCTATAGTTCAAGTGGAACAGGTTCCTGAGTTGGATGAAGTTAGTCAATATAGTGCAAGTTGAATAAGCGAACTACCCAAACATATCTCTCCCACCTAGGTGAAAGAGTGAACAAAATCCATATCTTTTGGTTCTTTTTCTTAAAGTCCTTTATTTAAAACTAAAGATATAAAAGAAAAATTTCATTCATTTCATAATTTTCCTGGGGCCCCTCTTGTTGGCAAAATATAATCCTTTTTTAATAGTCTCATATTAAGGAAGATTGAAACACCTATTTATTTTTTTTAGTTCAATCTGCAATCTAAAAGATTTCTTTTTCCTCTTTTCCACTGTACCTATATGACTGATATTTTGTATAGAAACTATACTTTAATTTACTTAAATAATTCAATTTTAGAGAAGTTAAATTTATTTACAAAGTAAATAATCAGCCTCAGACTTTCAAAGAAATAAATATTGTAAAGTCTCATTTTAACTTAGTTTAGCTGCAAGTTTTCATGTAGATATTAGCAATATGCCACACTTTAGAGAAGAATTATAATTGTAAAGGGTTCCCTAAATTGCTATATAAATTAAATATACTCTTTTCCCTATAAGTAAAATAACAGAGGGAAAAAAAAAAACTAGCTTTGGCTAGGAACCACTTTTCATAATACAAAGTTCTGACATAGAGCTTAAAATATTTGTGTGAAAATATGCCAGAACAGTGGACTCAAGCCAGTCACATCAGAGACTAAGACATTGAGGCCCAGCTAAGGTTAAGGTTTTATCCTCAGTTACTCACATAGTAAGTCTCAGAGACTGGGTTTGAACCTGGATCTTCTGAGTACAAAGTCAGTAGACAGCTCAGGGTACTGGAAAACCAGGCAATGAGTTGGCACAGTGGATGATGTTTACTAGTTGTGTGACCCTGGGCAAGTCACTTAAACCTATTTGCCTTGGTTTTCCCATCTGTAAAATGAGGTAAAGAAAGAAATGGCAAACTAGTCCAGTATCTTTGCCAAGAAAACCCCAAATATGGTCATGAAGAAGTGGACACAACTGAAACAACTGAATAACAACAACAGAAAAAAAGGGAAACTAGAAAACACTCTTCTGATCAAAGCTCTATGCAACTATCTATTTTACTATTATACTTAAGTTAGGTAAATTACTTTCCCTTTCAGCTTCACTTTATCTGTAGAATAATAGGGTTACATTAGGCGACTTCTAAGGTTCCTTCCAATTCCAACATTACTAGAATTTTGTAAATCTCTCTATTGGCCAGCTAAGTAATCTACATGTAGTAAGCACTTAAAATATTTGTTGTGGTCATTATTTTCTACAGGCTTCTATAGGTTTCTATGATGGACCAAGACAAAATCCAATACAATAGATCGACATATATTAGGAAAAAACTAATTAGATCTTCTAATGTCATCATTCCCTCAATCTTTGTCCTCATTTTATAACTCCAATGATTTCAATTCAAGAAATTGAGAAATTAAAGAGATTCTAAACATATAAAACATACCATCTCTTCTGTCTTGCATACACATATTCACACAGTACATGCATAATCCATTATGTTGATAGAACTTTTTTTTAAAAAAATGGGCTTTTTCTTAGGTTGATCTAGAGTTTTTAAAATCCCTACTATGTACAATCATGCACCATATGCAGATGCCAAATGTCGTCAGTATCATCATAATACTATGGTGAGACATGGAGTATGCCACCACTTCCCCTTCTTCTTTAGGAAGAAGAATGCAGAAAGCAAGGGGAGGGTTTGAAAACTCATGCAATTCATCAAGGTCTAAAACAGATCTGAACTCCTTTGAATATATTCAGTGCTAACAGATGTTGGGTATTTTACAGCTTTTAAATTTATTAAAATCTACCTTCCCAATTTATAAGAATTTTGTGACACTGATTATCTTTACTATAGAAAGAAATGGCTGGCACTTCTCTAGTTTGCATCTGAATGGTTATATTTTTTGAAATTTGGTTCAGTGGTGTGGGCCCTTCACCTAGGCTTCCATGCTGTCTTTTTCTTGAAGCCATCACTTCTTTGCATTTATTCAAATGGCTTAGAAATAGAATATTTAAAGAGAATGCTGCAATTCAAAACCTAAGCCTATTCACTTTAATTGAAGTATTTTTTTTCCTATTTAGTAGTCCCCTTATAGCATTTCCCAGTTGTTCTGCCCATGCTCCTGTTCAAAGGCATTACCAGCATTTTTGCTGAATGCAAATAGCAGCACACTTCACCTGTTTTTCTCAATCTGACCCTAATCAACCAATTTTTCCCTTGCAAACTTGCCTTGCAGATGTTTGAGCTTGGAACACTTCCAAGTAACTAGAGCCAAAGCCATGTCAAAAGCAAGGCATTTATATTTCTAAGTAAAGTCTTGATGAAACTGATCCTAATCACAACTCTTAGGGCTTTTTAAATTCAATCATTGTCTCTGTGGAGAAAAAAAATGCAATGATTTTGAACACCCTTCAAGATAAACATTTATAAAATTTTGGGGAATGATTAATTAGTTAAGAAATGAGTAATTAGATAACAAAAATGGAAAGGTGACCGCCTACAAATAACACTCTCTTCTAGTCTTGGCTGCAACATTTACTAATTGTATGATTCTGGACAGGTCACCTTAATGTTACTGAATCTGGGATTACTCATTTATAAAATGTGGATGATGATAATATTTTCAAACCATATCTTACATTATCATCGTGAGGAAAGTTCTTTGTAAACCTTAAGGTACTGATATGGGAATGTGAATTATTGTTTTGCCTTAAAAGCAGAAGTTATAAAGCTCAGATTTTACTATAAATGCAATGGATTTGAAATAATTTTTCATGAGGATGAAATCCATTTGGGATTACAGTAAATTTATTTATTTTTCAAACATTACTGCTGCAAAAATAGCAAAAGGGGCCAACATTCAAAGGGATGAATTATCTCTGGTACCATAGGAACCATCAATTCAGCTTTCAGCAAATTCAGGTGGCTCATATTGTATCTTTGATTGCCATAAAAAATGGATTTCTATAATTTTCAAAGTCCCCCAAAATAGACTTTTAAGTACCATACCATCTACTTCCCAAAGAGGAAAAGGTTTAGGGTAGTACCTTGAGTATGCAAATATCTTTTCTTTTGACTACTGCCTCTCCCCATCTGCCCTACCTTCTGTCAATGACCCCTCCTTTTCTTACCCCCCCAACTTTCTTATGGAGTAAGATTGATTTCTATAACCAACTGATTGTGTATCTTATTCCCTCTTTGAGCCAATTCAAATAAGAGTAAGTGTCAATCAATGCCCACCCACTGCTCTCCTGCCCCCACCATCTTCACCTCCACTGCAATAAGTCTTTCACACCTCATGATGTGAGATGATTTACCAATTCTACCTCTCCCTTCCTTCTGCTCCCAGGGTAATCCTCTTTCTTTCTCCTTAATTTTTATATATCACTCTTTCAAAGTCACCTTATACCCATACCTTCTGTCTATGTATACTCCTTCTAATTGCCCTAATAGTTATATAGTTCTTAAGTGTTATAAGTATCATCTTCCCATGAGGGCTGTAAAACTTTTAGCTTTAATCCCTTATGTTTTCTCTTTCCTTTTTACCTTTTTATGCTTCTCTTGAGTCTTGTATTTGAAAATAAAATTTTTGTTCAATTCTGGTCTTTTCATCAGGAATATCTGAAAGTGGTCTATTTCACTGGATGACCATTTTTTCCTGAAGGATTATATGTTCAGGTGTTCAGGGTAGCTGATTCTTAATTGTAATCCTAGCTCCTTTTCCTTCCATGATGTATTTCAAGCCCTTCCCATCCTTTAATGTAGAAGCTACTAAATCCTGTGTAATCCTGATGATGGCTCCTCAATATTTGAATTGTTTCTTTCTAGCTGCTTATAATATTTTCTCCTTGACCTGAGAATTCTGGGATTTGGCTATAATGTTCTTGGGAGCATTCATTTGGGATCTCTTTCAGCAAGTGATTGGTAGATTCTTTCAATGCCTATTTTACTTTCTGGTTCCAGTATATCAGGGCAGTTTTCTTTGATAATTTCTTGAAGTGTGATGTCATCATCCTTTTTGAATCATAGCTTTCAGGGAGTCAATAATTCTTAAATTATCACTCCTATATCTATTTTCTACATCAGTTGTTTTTCCAGTGAGACATTTTACATTTTCTTCTTTCTTTTTTCTCCTATTTTTTCATGCTTTTGATTTTGTTTGAATGAGTCTTGATGTCTCATGGAGTCATTAGCTTCCACTTGTACAATTCAAACTTTTAAGAAGTTATTTTCTTTAGTTAGCTTTTTTACCTCCTTTTCCATTTAGCCAATTCTACTTTTTAAGGAGTTGTTTACCTCAGTAATTTTCTGTACATATTTTTCCATTTTTTCTGCTTCTTTTATCAAACTGTTGACTCTTTTTTCACAATTCTCTTGCATCACTCATTTCTTTTTTCAGTTTTCTCTTCTCTCTTGCATTTTTTTAATCCTTTTTGAGCACTTCCAGGAGTTCTTTTTTGGATCTGAGATCAATTCACATTTTTCTTTTGGCTTTGCACGTTGACATTTTGACATTGCTGTCCTCTTCTGAGTTTGTGTTTTGATCTTCTCTATAACTTTCTATGATTAGTTTTAGGGGGTGGGGTTGCTCATTTTTTTCAGCCTATTTTAATATTTTTAAAGTTGAGCTCTGCTCCTGGGGTAGAGGGGGCACTGTCCCAAGCTTCTAGTGCCAGGGCCTGTAGGCCCTCATTGCTCACCTAGTGTTGTGCAGGTGCTGTGGGGGGGGGGGGGGAGGCTGATGCTGCGCTGGGGCTGAGAAGTGATGGGGTAGGACTGGCTGCTTGCCCAATGATGCATCAGGGCCCGGGGGGGGGGGGGCGGGCTGGCAACCTGTAAATATCTTTTCAGGAAAATATATTCTGTGTTTCTAAGTGTACAAAGTTTTATGATGGCCACTCTTTTCATACTAAAATAGGAAATGGCTGGCACACTGTCAGAATTACAACTCATATTCATAAATCCTCTAAAAGTGTTACATAATGGCAATATATGTAGCTTGTCATATCACATCATTCTTCCCTGGCCACCACTCCCCATAAATATTGCTTCACTCTTTTAGAATGTTACCTCCATGAAGTCAGGAAGTCTTTCACTTTTGTATTTGTATCTCAAACATTTAGCAGAATTCTTGGCACATACTAAGTGTTTAACAATGTTTTTTATATTCCTGCCTTTATTCAACTAAAAGGGTTCTATAGAACAATTAGATTATCTCCTTTGCCAGTAGAGTTTTTAGACAAAGGGTTTTTATTATGTAGTTGGTGAATATGAGGGTATGATATTTTAAAATCACAGATGACGAAATCAATTCATCTCACTGAAGTACTAAAACATAGTTGATGTCATGAAGACTGAATTAGAACATAGACCACTCCAGTCAGGAGTAAAGAAGAAGTATAGCACCACAGATAGAAGACTGGGTTTAGAATCACTTAACCTCCAGCATTTTGCAATTTTCTCATCTATTAAATAGGATATTGGACATAGTGGCTTCTAAGGCACTTTCCAACTTCACATCTGTACTTGTATGAAATCAAGTCATAGAAATAAAGCCATGAACATTATTTAGTCTGTCAGGCTATGGAATAACCACATTTTAACTTAATTTCAAATGTTTTTGATGAGAAGGGCTTTTATGTAGCAATTGCATGCAATGACAACAATAATTATAGCATAACAAATGATGATTATTTCATATAAGGGTGAATTTGCTTATGAGATATAGTTTCATTCATGTATAATGACAAGATGCATGAGGAATAGTTTGCATTGTCTTATATCCTTTTTATAAACACATGCAAATATATCCTACAAAAGCTAGAACAAAAGGTATCAAATTTAAAATATGCTGCACCTAAAAATTACATTCAACATTAGTATTCACAATTAAGAACCTGTAAGAGGAACCTAGTAAAAGAGCTTCAGTACTGATCTTAAAGTCATGAGATCCTACCTGCTACATCATAATATTATCAAATAGCTTGAATCCTAACTATCTCCCTCCCACCTCCATTATGAACATATTTTTACAGAACATCTATCAAGGTGACAGGTACTATGATGTACACATGTGAAAAGAATTAATGCCCTGAAGAAGCTCATAATCTACTTAAAGAGAGAAAATATATACACAGAATGATAATCAATATATATAGTAGCATGTTCTAAGCGTCAAATGACTCATATACACATTAACAGCTTCAAAAAATTAGAGGAAGGATGATATGCGCTATACAATTATTTCAATAGGAGAGGAGTTCTCGGGGGGGAACAAACACCCCAAGTGTTTTCTACATTTGCCCCCATCAATGTCTCCAATACTTTTTTTTTTATCGAGCATCTATTCAGTTAGGTAAACATTTTAGCACCTACCTCCTATGTAAGAGACACTATGCATGGCATATAGGATAGAAAAACCCAAATAAAACAGTCCTTAGATTTTGGGGAGACTATACTGAATTAATGTAATTGTATTCAATATAATTAGATATTCAAAACCTTCACTGAATCTCCATTAGAAATATGTGTATGTATATATATATATATATATATATACATATATATATATATATATACACATATACACACACACACACATATACAGAGAGATATTGAATATATATGTAGATACATATTTATTTTCTTAATTTTAGTATTAAAGGTGAAAGTTCATCTGTGAATTGAGGGTTTCCCTGAAGGTTTTTTCTCCCTATTTGAAACCCTGACAAATAGTGACAAATAGCACACCTGCTTAACTGGGACAAGTGCCAGTAAAAAAAAAGAAAAAAAATCAGTGGAATTAATTTTCAAGAGCAATAGATAAATGACACAGTTCATTATGAAACTATTTTAAAATGTATTTTATTCATTACTTGTAAGACTTTCAATTGAAAATGTTGAGTTCTACTGTAACTATCTCCTGGACCCAACTCTATTCTCTACTTCCTTTTAGTAACCAAGGCATATAAAGGGAGCACACGTCTATACTGACAAAATGAATAGATGCCTATTTGGACAATCAAATCACATTGGCCTTCTTAATAATCACTGCACATAGCCAAATAATTGCTTCAACATTCATGATTAGTATTGATCATAAAGGTGGCCAGAATGATTGGATTAGCTATGCCTCCATCCAATTCAGTGACTCTTTATAGAAATATTGAATCAAGCCATTAAGATATTCCTTAGCATTCTCAAAGAGTGAATGAACTTTCCTAAGCACCACTGAATAATACACGAGTGCTCAGGATGGCTAGGCTAACTCTAGAATTTTCTTAGCTTTCCTCAGTATATTTTTTGGATTTGTTGTCGCCATTTGTTAAGCAAAATAACAAACCAAATGTTTCTGTGCCTAAAATAGTACGTTAAAATGTTTACTTAGTTAAATTAGAAGGAATTCCAAGTTTATTAGGTAATAAATAAAGCTCTTCATCTATATTATGAATATAGGACCAAAGTTACCAAATGGCAAATAAAAATAAATATTGTTAACAGAAAGCTATTACTTACAATGCCACAAATCACTGCAACTGAAATGAAGAAACTATTTCTTATCGTCAACATTAGAAAAGCCAGGTAAGAACTTTCTAAATGGAAATGCAAAATTAGCAACTGAATTGGATTAAATGTGTCCAGCTCACCTACAGATGAAAAGAAATAGCATATTTTACACATAAAAGGAAATTTACTACATTAATCCCATGGTATTTGAATTCATTGTCCAAAGGAACTAAGCATTTAATTTTTAATTAGATCAAGTTTTACTGGATCATTGTTACATTATCCCTTTTAATGAAGTATCTTATAACTATTAATTAGCTAATTATGTTCTATTTTTTTTTTAAATTTGAGGCATTTAAAAATCTTTTTTCCAAATACTTTATATTAGATTTTTTTGCAGTTACTTGAATTTTACTTCTGAAAATTTTTTTACATATGACCACTTTGTGAATGGAATCTACATATAATTCCTTTCTTCTAGTTCAAACCTTTGAGGCATTAAGGCACAGTTGCCAAAGTATTTTCTAAAGGTTCAAAATTGAGCCATAAATTGTTCTATAGAGTCATACATAGCAAATGAGGTTTAAAGGCGACGAAGATTTTTTTGTATCTCATTTTTTAAAAGGAAAATTTGTCTAAAACAGTAAAATTGTTTATATTACATGAAAGGAAAATCACTGTTGTGATTCAAAATGATATTTGTACCATTAAGTAATTTTGAATGCCTTTACCATATGACTTAAAATACTTGTTATGATTGAAAAGGTAAACTGTGCACACAGACAGAATATTTCAAGAGGATTTTGAGGCTTTGGGGGCATTCACAAACACCCCAAAACGAGATGCAGCAGAATGATGAGGAATAGCGTGGTATCTTGAATGAATTCACTTGGACCATCGCCAAGCAGGGACCCAGAGGTCCCTGCTCCCCAGGGAGACAGAACACTTAGCCACATTAGATATCTGGTCTATATACAATTTAACAGAATAGGGAGCAAGGGGGAGCTATGAAAATGGGAAGGGGAACAGGAGGAGGGAGAGGGAATGCTGTTCAGCAATGTCACCTAGTCCATGTAGATAAGTAAAGGGAACAGGAAAGGGAGAAGGAAGGGGAGCTCTGCTCTGGAATGTCTGGAATGTCAGGGAGTTGGAGGTGCTTTGTGAATGCTTACAGATAAGCACACTGTGGGGGGAGCTTAAATATATAGTCTTCTTGAGTACTTTCTCACTGGTCACATCCTGCATTTTACCCCATACCTCACATCCTGCATCCTGTTTGCTCCATCTGTATCATGATTTTGGCAATTATTTTTATAAAAACTCAATTTATTCAGCTGTTAATTAATGTGGCCCATGCAGATTGTACTTATGGTCATATAACAAGACTGTAAATAATGATATTCTTGAGTAAAGTTAAAAAAAAAAACTTATAAAGACTTTGGAAAGGCCTTCAATATACCTTTCCAGTCTCACAACCCATCTCTCCCTGATATACATCCTCCATTCCAGCCAAACTGAACTGCCTTCTATTCCCCTCTCTGGGAGTGAATATGATTCAAACCATATCTGTACAGGAACTCTCTACAATATACCTGACACATGGATATCCAGTCTCTGGTAAAGACCTCCAGTGGTGTGTGGAACCCACTACTTCCTGAAGAATCCCACTCTACTTCTGGCCCAGCTCTGTTCATAGGAAGTTTGTCCTTACTTGAAGGCTCTGTCTCCTTCCTGGCACCTTACTTACCTGGTTGTACCCTCTGGAGCCATGGAAAACAAATCTAATACATCTTGTACTTGACAGCCTTTCAGGTATTTGAAGGGAGCTGTCTTGTCTCCCTTAAACCTTTTATCCCCTTTGTCTCCAAATCCCCAGTTTCTTCATCTGATCCTCATCTGGCAGCATCTGCAAAACCTTCATCACCCTAGTGGTCCTCCTCTCAATTTATAGCACTTTGTACATCCCTTATGGAACTTGTGCCTTTAATCACATTTATTTCTGTCTATATTTTATTGATCCTACAAGGTCATCAGCTCCTTGGAGGCTTTCTTCCCTACAATGCTTAGAATAACTCTTTGCTTAAAAGCTACTCAGATATTCTCTGCATGCACAGCATTTCTTTCATTCAACAAATATTTTTCAGCACCTACTATGTACAAAGCATGGAGCTAAATGCCCAGGGAAAGGCAAAAATAGAATAAACATGGTACTGAACTTTAGGTTCTTACAAGATAATAGATAGGGTGTAGGGGTGGGACTGGAAAGAAATGTGCACAATTAATTAGAAAGCAAACTAGAGCATGGTAACAAAACAAAAGAGCTAGGAACAAAGTGACTCAAAGTTAGAATAAATGGGAGATTAATTCTTCCTGGTATTGAGTTGAAAGTATGAGATCCATCAGAGAAGGCTACAAGGAAGAGGTTATATTTGATGGGTTGAATTTAGGCAGGCAGAGAGAAGAGGGTGGGGAACTAAAGAAAGTGGTGAAGGGAGATGAGGAAAACATCATTCTAGCCTATGGTGTGAAAAAAGACCTAGGGCATGGATCTGGGATATATATACATTCATATATACATTTTTCTTTCTTTATCTCTCCCTTCCTTCCTTATTTCCTTTCTTCCTTCCTTCCTTCCTTCCTTCCTTCCTTCCTTCCACAAAACCTTAAATCCTGTTCACTCTGAAGCTCATAGGCTGGACCACAATAGGTCCAGCCACAAGATCCACTTAATGGCTGTATTTTGGGCCCTCCAGGCTTAGAGCAAATGTCCATGGTTACTGTTTCTCTTTGGAACCGCAACCCTGAGGGTCTTCCCCTCCCAACTTTTCTTTTTCTTTTCCTAATTAAAGGGGCCATCCCTTGACTCACTTCTGAAATAGGCCTATTCACTGAATGGACTCTACCTCACTGTAAGTGAGCATAGGAAAAGGCCTTAGCCTACAAGGGCCAGGGTCTCCCAATGCATCCTGGATCATCTCCAGTCATCCTGGTAAATACCTGGTCCCTGGATCCAGATGGCTCTGGAGGAGAAAGTGAGGCTGGTGAACTTACACAGCCCTCCCTCACTCAAATCAAAGTCAACTGCAAGTCATGTCATCATTTCCCTGATATCATGGTCCTCTTTGAGAATGAAGGACAAACACAGAAAACATGTTCATATGCACACATAAGTCTGTTTGTGTGTGTGTGTGTGTGTGTGTGCGCGTGTGTATGCGAAGCAGCAGGTGGAGCAAACAGGATGCAGGATATGAGATATGAGAAAAAATGTGTATGTATGTATGTGTATGTGTATGTGCATATATACACATACACATACATACACATATAATATTTTTACATTTAATTTTCAATAGAATTATATTTTATGTTAATATTAATATTGTATTTTATATTGTAATTGTATTATATTATAATATATTGTTTTTAACATATTTATATATATATTCTATATTTTTACATTTAATTTTTGAGTAATACATTTTTTTCAATGGAGTAAAGAGGGATACCTATTTTATGCTAGATATTTTGTCCAAATGTTTACATAAATGCAGTAATGCTATTGACTTTAGGAACAGACTCAAGGGAATTAGATCTTCTCAGAAAAATTTACCATCTATTTTCTATTTAAAAGTTCATTTTATTATTTCAATGAACAAGTTGTATAGGCATTTCAAAACATTTTATGGGCATTAATATATCGTGAACATTTCAATACTGTCTATTTACAGGAATTATTTATGGTAACAAATAAATCTTCACACTGAAAACCAACTCAACAATCAGCTTATTATTATGATTTTTTTAAAACAAATAACAAATGTGCTTAGGGACATTACATACACAATAATACACAATATGTCCATATATAATATATAACACAAGGTGGTACTATTATTGTCAACTAGAATTAGAATATGTAAATTATATACTTATATGTAAATAACATTTAACATATTCATATACAGCACATAATTATTAATACTGATCACATGTGGGGGCGGAGCAAACATGGCAGCTGGAAAGTAGGGACTTGCTTGAATTCTCCCCCAGATCCCTCCAAAAACCTGTAAAAAATGGCTCTGAACCAATTCTAGAGGTGCAGAACCCACGAAGTAGCAGAAGGAGCAGGGCTCCAGCCCAGGAAAGCCTGGATGGTGGCTGGGAAGGGTCTATCGCATGGAGCTGGGAGCAGAATGGAGCACAGCCCAGCGTGGGCCACGCCAGGACCAACCAGACTGGGAGCCAGGTGGAACAGGTGGTAGGTCCCTGAATCATTGAGCTGTGGCAGTTACCAGACCTCTCAGCCCACAAATGCCAAAGACAACAGAGCAGGTTAGTGGAAAAACTGCAGGATCAAAGTGAAAGGAGTGTGCAGTTGGCCCCAGCCCCAGGGGCAGCCTAGGTGGTACAGCTCTGAGGCTATTTCCAGAACTACAGCTGCAGTTGCTTCTGGCCCCAGACCCACTTGGTATGAGGAATTAAGCAGTGGATCAGAGCAGGAGTGCAGAGCCTGCTTGAATCTGAGTTACGGTCCCAGGTTGGCAGTTCTTGGGGGAGGAGGAGCACTGCTGTGGCAGAGATTGCTGTGTAGAAGTAGCCCTGCAAACAGCAGTGCAGCCCCTAAGGATTGGGACAAAGTACTCTATGCTCCACAAGCAATCATACCCTGACAAAAAGCTCAAGGGTCAAGTATTTGACAGGGAACATGAACAGGCAGCAAAAACAGACTCAGATTTTAGAATCTTTTTTTGGTGACAAAGAAGATCAAAACATACAGCCAAAAGAAGTAAACAAAGTCAAAGAGCCTACAACAAAAGCCTACAAGAAAAATATAAATTGGTCTCAAGCCATGGAAGACCTCAAAAAGGATTTGGAAAAGCAAGTAAGAGAAGTAGAGGAAAATTGGGAAGAGAAATGAGAGGGATGCAAGAAAATCATGAAAAACAAGTCAACAACTTGCTAAAGGAGACCCAAAAAAAAAATACAGAAGAAAATAACACCTTAAAAAATAGACTAACTCAAATGGCAAAAGAGCTCCAAAAAGCCAATGAGGAGAAGAATGTCTTGAAAGGCAGAATTAGCCAAATGGAAAAGGAGGTCCAAAAGACCATTGAAGAAAATGCCACCTTAAAAATTAGATTGGAGCAAGTGGAAGCTAGCGACTTTATGAGAAATCAAGATATTATAAAACAGAACCAGAGGAATGAAAAAATGGAAGACAATGTGAAATATCTCATTGGAAAAACCACTGACCTGGAAAATAGATCCAGGAGAGATAATTTAAAAATTATTGGACTACCTGAAAGCTATGATCAAAAAAAAGAGCCTAGATATCATCTTCAAGAAATTATCAAGGAAATATAGATATTCTAGAACCAAAGGGTAAAATAGAAATTGAAATAATCCAATGATTGCCTCCCAAAAAAGATCCAATAAAGAAAACTCCTAGGAATATTGTCGCCAAATTCCAGAGCTCTCAGGTCAAGGACAAAATACTGCAAGCAGCCAGAAAGAAACAATTTGAGTATTGTGGAAACACAATCAGGATAACACGGGATCTTACAACTTCTACATTAAGGGATCAAAGGACTTGGAATATGATATTCCAGAAGCCAAAGGAGTTAGGATTAAAATTAAGAATCACCTACCCAGCAAAACTGAGTAAAATGCTCCAAGGCAAAATATGGATTTTCAATAAAATAGAGGACTTTCATACTTTCTCAGTGAAAAGATCAGACCTGAATAGAAAATTTGACTTTCGAAGACAAGAATCAAGAGAAGTATGAAAAGGTAGACAAGAAAGAGAAATCACAAGGGACTTACTAAAGTGGAACTGTTTTGCTTACATTCCTACGTGGAAAGATGATGTGTGTAATTCATGAGACCTTTCTCAGTATTAGGGTATCTGAAGGGAATATACATATACACAGGCAGAGGGCACAGGGTGAGTTGAATATGAAGGGATGATATCTAGGTAAAATATATATTTTTTTAATGTTCCCTTTCCCATTCTTTTTTTTTTAATTTAAATTTATTTATTTAACATTTGGTTTTCAGCATTGATTTTCACAACAGTTTGAATTACAAATTTTCTCCCCATTTCTCCCCTCCCCCCCACTCCAAGATGGCATATATTGGGATGATATCTAAAAAAATAAAATCGAATTAAAGGATGAGAGAGGAATATATTGAGAGCAGGAGAAAGGGAGAGACAGAACGAGGTAAATTATCTCACATAAAAGTGGCAAGGAAAAGCAGTTCATTGGAAGGGAAGAGGGGGCAGGTGAGGGGGAATGAGTGAATCTTGTTCTCTTCAGATTTGATTTGAGGAGGGAATAATATACACACTCAATTGGGTATCTTACCCCACATGAAAATAGGGGGAAGGAGATAAGAAAGGGGGGATGATAGAAAAGAGGGCAGATGGGGGAAGAAGTAATCAAAAACAAACACCTTTGAAAAGGGACAGGGTCAAGGGAGAAAATTCAATAAAGGGGGACAGGATACTATAGAGGGAAATATAGTTAGTCTTTCACAACACGACTATTTATGGGAGTGTTTTGCATAATGATACATGTGTGGCCAATGTTAAATTGCTTGCCTTCTTAGGAAGAGTGAGTAGGGAGGGAAGAGGGGAGAGCATTTGGAACTCAAAGTTTTAAAAGCAGATGCTCAAAAAACATTTCTTTTTACATGCAACTGGGAAAAAAGATACACAGGCAATGGAGCATAAAAATCTATCTTGCCCTACAAGACAGTAAAGGGAAAAGGGATGGGGCAGGCTGAGTGGGGTGACAGAAGGGAGGGCTGACCAGGGAGCGGGGCAATCAGAATATATGCCATCTTGGAGTGGTGGTGAGGGTAGAAATGGAGAGAAAATTTGTAACTCAATATCTTGTGGAAATCAATGCTGAAAACTAAAAAATATTAAATAATAAAGTATGGAATTCAAAAAGAAAAAAAATAATGATCATATGTTATATTATAATTGGATTATCATTAATAGTACCACCTCATATTTATATTATACATTATACAAACATACATAGATATATCCATGTATTATTGCATATTTAATATCCCTAAGTATATTTGTCCCCAAAGCCCCTCTTCTCCTTTCTCTACACTTTCTCTCAATGATCTCATCAACTCCAATGGTTTCAATTATCATTTCTATGTAGATAATGACCAAATCTACATATACAGCACACTACTCCCTCCTGGGCTCTAGCTACCTGCAAACATTTCTATGTGGACACATAGTCATTTGAAACTCAATCTGTGCACAATAAATTCATTAACTTCTCACCAAAGCTACACACCTGCTTCCTAACTTATTGCTTCCAGTCTCTCAGATTGGCAACCTCAGACTCACTTTGACTTCTTCCCTTGCCTCCACCCTTATATCCAGTGTATTGCTAAGTCTTATGTGTGGTACAAAGGAAGGAGTTCTGACTTGGAATCAGAAAACTTAGGTTCAAATATCAGCTTTGCCACTTGTTAGCTGGGTGACCTTAAGTAAATCACTTCACCTCTCTGGGCACCAGCTCTGTCATCTGTAAGAAAAGGAAATTGAACTACATGATATCTAAGGTCCCTTGCAGCTCCAAATCTATGAACATCTCTTGAATCTGCCTTCACACAGCAAGTATCCTGGTTCCAGTTTTCACCACCTCTTGACTTAAGCATCACAATTGCC
Organism: Trichosurus vulpecula; assembly: GCF_011100635.1. Lineage (NCBI taxonomy): Eukaryota > Metazoa > Chordata > Mammalia > Diprotodontia > Phalangeridae > Trichosurus > Trichosurus vulpecula. The sequence goes on along the minus strand of NC_050579.1, from coordinate 139,852,811 downwards.
TCCTGATTAGTCTGCCTGATTCTAGTCTCTCTTCTTACTAATCCGTCCTCCAAAGAGCTATCAAAATAATCTTAAAGCAGAGATGAGGCCAGGACATTTCCCTTATTCATTTCAGTGATTTTGTACTGACTTTAGGATAAAATTTTAAAATCCCTAAGATGGCATTTTAAACTGGTCAGTCTTATTCAAGCCTACATCTACAGACTTATTTTGTGTTACTGTCTCCTCCTTCTAATGCTCCTCCACCCCCAAACCCCCACCACACACGCGCGCGCGCGCGCACACACACACACACACACACACACACACACACACACTGAACATTACAGACAAACTGGCCTACCTGTTTTTAGTACATGGCATTCTTTCTCCCCTCCTCTATCTCCTTTTTTGTGAGAGAAATGATTAGTTCTCTTTTATATTAATAACCATTTACTATTGGGGAGATGCAGGATTTTTTCCCTTCCCTTCCTATTTCATCATTCTCTACTAGGTCAAATCAGCTCCTGAAAAATAGGGTTGATTGGATGATTGGATTAACTTTCTCCTCAATCTTGTTCAGACCCCACCCAAGTGGGGATTGTGCTCTACTCAGGCTTGGGGAGGGGTAGATCATTTGTCTAGATTATATCATTTTCACTCTCAGACTACTCCCAGACTGGTGGTGGCCTGAGAATAAAAGTGATATAATCAAAGTCATGTCCCCCAGTCCCTCACTAGATTAGGTCTACCTCTCATTATAATATTCATTCTTCTCATTAATCGTTAACCAATCAGAGTTGATTTCTGACTGTTGGGAACAGCCATTCTTCCAAGGGCATATAAGCATCAAGAAGCTGCCATGATCCATCTTTGGTTTAAGAGAGATAGCCAAATGAACAATCTTTTTATTAACTATTCATTAGCCATAATTAATAAAATCTTTAATTACCTAGAAATTATGTCTCTCGAACATTTTATACATCATACCTGAACACTCTATATCCTCACTTCTATGTCTCAGAATGGGGAATGAGTAATAAGATAAGAAAAGTGGGAAGACAGAAGCCTGGATGTAACACTGCCTTGTCCTAGCTGCAACATTGGCTAGTTGTATGAACCTCATAAAGGGGGCCTTTCACAGTCTCACCACCTGTTAGGGTTCTCCCTTATATGAAACTACTCTGTTATTTTCTATGTACACGTTATGATCTCCATTAGAATTTAAGTTCCTAGGGGCAGCTAGGTGACACAATGAGCAGAGCACCAGCCCTAGAGTCAAGAGTACCTGAGAACAAATCCATCCTCAGACACTTGACACACTTACTTGCTGTGTGACCTTGGACAAGTCACTTAACCCTAATTGCCCTGCCTACCCCCCTCCAAAAAAAAATTTAAAAAAAGAATTTATAAGCTCCTAGAGGAGAGAAATGATTTTGTTTTTATTTTCATTTTTTTTCTTTCCCCAGATCCTAGTGTGGTACTTTGCATATAGCAAATCCTTAATTGAATTGAATTTTTGAATAATCTTTCATGCATGCATCTTATTTAAATAGTACATTTTAAGCTTCATGAGGACAGATTCTGTTTTAGCTAATGTTTCTGTTTCTCAAAGTTCCTAAACATGGAATCATGTGTGCAGTAGGTACTTAATAAATGTTTCTTTAATTTAGTTAAAACAGCATCAGTAGAACAGAATTAAGGAATTAAGGAAACTGTACAAGTCTTATTCATTCCATTTTACAAATGAGCAAACTGAGGTTTAGAATGGTTAGAGAGCTTGCCCATGGTCATATATCAGCAACTGGGATTTGATCCAAGGAATCCTGCTTCCTGGTTCAGACTTCCTTACACTAAGCAGCATAGTCATCAGATATATCATTCCTCCACTTAGATAAACCCAGGTAATCATTATGATAAAAAGGTATGATGAAGAAGATCCTTAGATTTGTTATAATCACTGTTGCCATACGTGTCACTACCACGTTAAGTCATTATTTACAAAATAAGTTCTGTTCTAATTTCTGAAATGCACCTAATATTTGATCTGATTTATTAGTTTAACACAGGCCTCAAACTCCATGATTTCAAATTGTTTGTTCATGTTATTTCACTTGATAATTTCAGTAACACATCTGTTAAATGTCACTATGAGCATGAGGGAGCCAAATGTCTGAAGCTGAAGCTAGGGTACTTGCAGCTGCCATCCTCCTGTCTCTACTCTTGCCGAAAAAGTTTTTTAATAAAGGCTAAAACCAATGAGGAGAGAATGAACAAGAAAACTGAGATTTGTAGGGGAAAGAGAGCTTCGGTTTTTGAAATATATAATCATGGCCCAAAGTCTCCTCTACCATGCCTTGCTGGGTTATTTCAAAGGCCTTTGCTTTCACATTGTTGCTTCAGGTTTTGAGTAGGACCAATCAATCAGTATTCAATTCAGCAAAACTATTACTTGTCTACTAATTCTTCAAAAGATGGATATAATCTAGAGACTCCCCAGTCTCTTCCCTGAGTTCCGTCCCATCTCCCTATTGGCCACATCCTATCTCTCTGTCCTACCTGTATACTGGACTCAATAAGTCAACTCCAAAAGTGAACTAATCATCTGCACCTCCTACCCCCAAACTGACCTTCCATACTTCTACCAATGACACCATCTCCCTCCTAATCCTCAGATTCCCTCTCATTACAATCAATATATTAACAGCTATTCAAAAGCTAATATTACAAGGATATACTAAACATTTTCAGGGGTTCTTAACCTTTTTGCTTCTCATGACAGATAAATGATACAGTGGGTGGGGTGTTGAACCTGGAATTGGTAAGACCTAGTTAAAATTCAGCCTCAGACACTAATTATGTGACCCTGGGCAAGTCACTTAACCTGTCAGCTTCAGTTTCCTCATCTATAAAAAGGGGATAATAATAGCACCAAGCTTCCAGGACAGTTGAAAAGATAAAATAATAGATGTAAAGTGATTTGCAAACCTTTAAATGGTATGTAAATGATTAATTGTATTAATTATTATATATTATATCATATACTTGTATATTATATATAAAATACTATTTACTCTTTCATACATATATATATGTATGTGTGTATATGTGTATGTATATAGATATATAAGTATATGTATAAATAGTTATGACAGCAACAATTATCATGGACACCCCTGATAGTCCAATCTGGTGAAGACTATGGATCCCTTCTTATAATAATGTTTGTTGTCTACAACCAGATTTGAAGGCGATGTTCCATTTTAGTTAGGTATTAGCAAAAATAAAGGTGTGATTTTTTTCCCATTCAAATTCATGAACTTCTGAAATCTATCCATAGTTCTCTTGTTTGTCTGTAGACATCAGATTAACAATTGCTGGTATAGACACATGTACCATTTAATGAATGCATAATGACTGAGTAGGGACCCCCCCCCCCCCAAATGTGGTAGATAAAAAGCAAATCACAATTGAGATTTCTAAAGCAAAATTGCATGTGTCTTACCTGAAAAGTTTTTGTAATCCACTAGATCAAACATGACAACAGCCACAGCTGACCAGGTAATGATTAGGGCAATAACCAGAAGCCATGCAGCTGGAGAGCTGAACGTCGTGACGATATCTTCTGTCACTGATCTTTTCAGCATTTTCCCAGATGTCCTGGGCACAGATCCATTTTTGCCATCTATCACAGTGGTGGTTGTAGATGTGTGACCTATAGAAACATTAAACCATAACAGAAGACAATTTAGAAATCTTTAGGCTATCCATTTTAAAGATGACAAAGGGTATAGAAGTTACATTCGCTGTTTAGAACATGCTAAACTACATTCCATTTTCAGGACTAAGAAATCATGGGCAGAGGCAAAATGAAAACTATAATATTATTTTCTAGTTTCCCCTTCAGATTTCTTAATTTCTGTTAACAGCCTCATGATTTTCCCAATCATCTAATACTCATAAACCTTTTTATAATCTTTGATTTCTTTGCTCCCTATCAGTTGCCTGATTCTTTGTAATGTTATTCCCATCTCTGCCCCTTCTTTCTATTTCTGATTCCACCATGCATGCTGCTTCAAGTCAATACACAGTATCAGGCCACGTTCCCATGGAGGGCAACTGAGTGACACAGTGATAAGCACATGGAGCCTGGAGTCAGGAAGTCATGATCCAAATCTGACCTCAGACACTTATTAGCTGTGCGACCCAGGATAAGTCATGTAACCCTGTTTGCCTCAGTTTCATCTGTTACAAATGAGCTGGAAAAAAAAACGACAAAGCACTCTAGTATCTTTGTCAAGAAAACCCCAAATGGGCTCACAAAGATTTGGACACAACTGAAATAAACTCACTTTGAATGTTTTGTACTAAAAGTTGTTGGGTTTTTTTTTAAGTAGAGTTTGAATTCATTTGCACATCTTCTTTAAAAAAGGAGAATCATGTACACCAACATGCTAGAGTAGTGGTTGGAATTAGGGCAGATGTTTAATGACTATTTTATTTCTTTAAGTTTACTTTTTCAGTTAATAAGCATTTTTGGTATTTATTTTCTCTCCCTAACCACTACCTTCACCCCTGCTGCTGAGGGAATGAAAATTAAAACAAGGCAAAACAAAACAAAACAAAATACTTCTTATAGTAAATATGTATAGTCAAGCAATTCAAAATGTCTCATTGGCATATTAAGTTCATAACCTCTTTGAAAAGAGGTGGACGACATCATCATCAGTCCTCTGGACTTCCGGCTAGTCATTGCACTGATAAGAGTTCTTAAACCTTGCACATTTGTTCACTTTTACAATATAGTTGTTACTGTGTAAATTATTTTCCTGTTTCTGCTCACTTTACTTCTCATCAGTTCACTCAAATTTTCCCAGTTTTTTTTTAAACCGTCCCTTTTGTCATCTCTTATACACAATAGCATTGTATTACATTTCTAGATTATAATTTCTTTTGGCATTATTTGTCGATTTGATCCTAGGAAAGGAGCAGAGCAGAATCTTTCAGATTCTGAATCGCAGAGCAGAATCTCAGAAAATGAAAGAGTAGTTAGGAGCAGGCTCATAAAAGCCCTGGGGATCAAAATTAAAGCTGATCTGCCATCTTAGAGGTTGAAAGCTATTTACTGCCACTAGCCTGGTACAAGCCCTTATCACCTCACACCTGGTCTACTGCCATATCTCCCACAAATTTCTCCCTCCTCCAGTCCATCCTTCACTCAGCTTTAAAAGTGACCTTCCACAAGTGCAGGATGAACAATTACCCCCTACTCAATAAACCCCAATGTCTCCCTATCACCTCTAGGATCAAATATAACATCTTAAGTACAACAAAGTTCTTCATAACCTATCCTCACCTTTTCCCACGACCTTTACGGTCTTCATATACCTTACACACATGTATGTATTCTGTAATACAGACACTGACCTCTTTGCTCTTCTTCCCACAAGAAATCTCATCTCTTGACTCTGGGCCTTTAAGCTGGCTATCCACAATACATGGAATGCTCTCCCTCCTCATCTCTGCTGCTTGGCTTCCCTGGCTTCCTTCAAGTCCCAGCTAAGATCCTACCTTCTACAGGAAGGCTTTCCTGATGCCCATTAATTCTAGTGCTTTGCCTTTGTTGATTATTTCTGATTTATCTTCTATATAGCATGTTTCTACTTAGCTGTTTGCATATTGTCTCTCCATTGGACTATGAGCTCCTTAAAAGCAAAGGTTGTATTTTACCTTTCTTTGAATCCCCAGTGCTTAGAAAAATGTCTGGAACGGAGTAGGTGCTTAATAAATATTTACTCACTCACACACACACACACACACACACACACACACACGTGCATATTTGTGCCTCTTTTACAAAACAGTTAATTTTCTTTTCATTTTTTGCATTGCTCTCATTCTTTTTCTCAATTTTTCCTGTATTATTTGATTTTTAAAATAATTTTTTGCTCTTTTAAAAAAATCTCTTTGTTTAGCTCTTCTAGTAATTCATGTCCAACTCTTGTCCAATCCTCGTTTTCTTTGAAGTTTTGCTTGTAGATCTTTTCAAATCATTTCCTTCCTCTAACTTTGTATCTTCAGCTTCCCTGCCACCATAAAAGCTTTTTATGGTCATGTTCCCATTTTTTGCTATTGGCTTATTTTTCTACCCTATTTCTTGACTTTGGGCTTTATATTAGAATTGGACTGCTTACCTAAAGGTGACAGTCGAGGGTGAGGAATGGCTAGCCTGAGCTTCTGTAGCTTGCTCTGAGGGCCTTGATCTGGGTAGGTTTTAGTGCTCCCAAGGTGGTGTGATTGAGGGAAAAGTCTGGTCATTGCCCTCCTGCTCTACACTTTATCCTTTACCCAGGTAGGGCCCCTGCTCCCTCGCGATTGTTACTGCTCCTCTCCTCCCTATAGTTGCAACCTGGAACTGGTAATTGGAACTGGGTAACAGTTTACAGAGTTGTATATTAGGTTGGGATAATATTTTGGTAGAATTAACTGTTCATGAGTTCATTAAAAAACCCAATTAAATTTTTAATGATATTCTAAAAGTTCTGTTGAATGTTAGAATAAAATGTAATATTGTGCATCATCAGGTATTAATTTGTTATCAAATCACTATCACCTTTTGTACTTTAAAGATCACATCTTACAACTAAAAGTGAATAGTTTCAATATTGTTTACTGTATTCATTTCTATTATAACATCCTTATTTTATTGGTCTGAGTAATATATTATAGGGACCTATGTTACAGTCACATTTGAGAGGAAATAGAATTTTATTTTAGAAAATACCAAGACCATGACCAAAGCTAAAAGATGAAAAATAAGCATAGTTCCAAAGTGACTCAATGTTATATAATATCATTAGGATGCAGACAATCAAAATTAATGGCCAGTTGTAGTAGGAAAAAGATATTTATGTTGGCTGTGTCAGCTGTCTGGTAATGTAGAGGGGGGACTGGGCATGCAGAATGGAACAGAGATAGTAGAAATAGATAACATAGTTATAAAGAACACCAAAGGACTCTAAAGCCAAAGGATAAACCAGGAATGGGTCCCAAGGATAAATTACACCAAAGGAATGAAGAGAGCAGCCAGGAATATGAACTAGATGAGATATAAACTAAGAGAAGATCAAACACCAGAAAAACAAGGTCATAGGTGTGTGCAAAGTTCAAGGAGACTCATGGAAATCAGGTTATGTTCCAAGGCTTTCTTGGTAAATATGAGATGAAAATTTCCCAAGGGTGCATTGATTAGGTACCAATGTCAATCATCAAATCAATGATGCAGAGGTAGTTAACGCAATTTATTATGCTTAGATTGCACTAGATATAAAAACAGCGAGTCACAAGCATCAGTTTCAGCAAGAATTGGTACAATGAAATTTTACAGAAAGTAAAAGGGCAAGGTAAGAGTTTACTCATCAGGAAATAAAAAACAAAAGAGGAAGATAAATATTTCTACATAGGGAAGGTCAGGGGACTAGCTGGTCAAAACTGGAGCTGAAGTTTATGTCCCAAGCTTGATTTTGCAGACTTTAGCTGTATGTGTATCCTGTGAGCTTCTGGCAAACAATGTCAAGAAAGCTCAAGACAGAGTCAAGGACAGAGTTTTTCTTAGCACAGTGGTGGCAAGAAGACTGAGCTAGAAATTTTCTTGTTACAACAATAAGTTGGAGCATACCAGTCCTAACTACTGAAATCTTTGAAGAGCCCATTTTGCTGAGACTTTGGAACACAATGTTTAGAGATGCAACTGCAGCATAAGAAATGAAATGTGTTAGTGTTGGAAAGTTGAATCCTGATTGATTACCAAGGCAAGGAAAACAACAACAAGATAATGATTTAAATATGTCTGCATGTGTATCTGTATCTCTATATCTAACTATCTATATTTGTGCATACACACACACAGATATGATGAGAAAATGGGAGATGGTGCAGGAGAATCCCAAGTTTGGGAAGATGAAGACAGCAATGTGTGCTAAACAACAAACAATGACATCAAATTACTGAAGGAATGGGATGAAGATATGGAAATGGAAAAGGGAATACCAATATAGGAGACTATAGCCAAAACTCTGGGCAGTATCGAGAAATATATTTTTTTTAAAAAAGTGAAGGCAGAGATTGAAAAACTTAAGGATATGTATCATAAAGATTAAGGGCATTAAACATAGGAAGTAAATTGAAGGCCAAGAGAAATAAAGAAAAATCTAAAACTACTAAGTATTGTTCTGGAGCCAAACTGGTGGAGTGGTCAAGTGACACATTGACTAATTTCAATTCAATTTAATTTTTTTTCCAATTTCATGGGGCACCATAATATGAAACAGAAGGAAAGACAAAACTTATCAAAATAGGTATGAAATAGAGAGACAGGAAATGTAAGATAGTCAGGAGTGAACTGGCTGTGTAATTTGAAGGGAAGGAAAATGATGAAAAGACCAGGTTCAGGTTCTGCAGGATAATATATATATCAACACACACACACACACACACACACACACACACACACACACACACACACACACACATGGAGTAGCATGGCCAGAAGACAGACAGATAGATAGATAGATAGATAGATAGATAGATAGATAGATAGATAGATAGATAGATGGAGTGGCGTGGCCAGAATCTGACTGTAGGAAGGCAACATGATTGAAGATGGACAAAAGATACTACCACCGGCATTGAAGAAAGTGGAGAAATGTAACTGAAAATAAGGAGAGAAAGAAAATTAATACCTCGCCAGCATTCTTGGGCCCTTTGCAAATTCAGGTTGTCTGATAACAACAGGATTTTCACTGATGCCCAGAATTCTCTCTTGTTCATTGCTTGTTGATTTCCTAACACCCTTCCAATTTCATTTGATTTTTATATAGTTTCAGTCAAAAGGTGTTTTGTTCTTGTATTCTCCTAGTTATTTCTTCCAGCAGCTTGACCTAAAATCGTACTCTCTCTTATTAATCTTCAGTCTGTACTAGTTCCTTCCTCAATGCCTGTGAGTATGCCAGGGTCTACTCATCCTTAAAAATCCTCATTTGACCCTACCTATTTCTCAACTTTCATTCTATATCTAATTTTCTTTCTTTCATAGCATAAATCATAGGGAAAAAAAGCTTTCTACACTCTTTGCTTCTATTTCCTATCCTCCTACTCATTTTTCAACCTTTCAGTTTAGTTTGTGACCTTATCAACTCAAATTCAGACTGTTTTCTTTGAAGATTCCAATGATCTTTTAAATGCCAACTCCAATGACCTTTTCTTAAGTCTCATCCTTTCCACCCTCTCTATTGTATTTGACCCTACCGACCACATTCTCTTCCCCGGGCTTTTGTGAAAGTTCTCTCTCTTGATTTTCCTACTTCCATTTCCTCCACAGTTGTCAAATTGATATTCCTGAATCACATCTATGTTGCTCAGGAACCTTCAATGACTCCCTACTGTCTCCAAGATAAATACAAACTACATTGCTATTTGAAAGTCTTCCCAATCTGGCACTGCCCTACATTTCTAAGCCTACCATAGTAGGCTTATAATTATTCAGACACAATTACCTTTCATGTGCTTGATAGTCCAAACAAGTGGTTTTACTTGTTGTTCCTCATATACTCTATCTCTCATATATCCTGGACAGCTTGTGCTCTAATCCTGGAATGTACTTACTACTGACCCCTGCCTCTTAGGATCTTTAGCTTTCTTCAAACACCAATTCAAGCATCACTTTATACATGCGATTTGTCCAAATACACACAATTGCTAGTGCTCTCCACTTTCTTTATATATGTTTGCTACGATGTATATAGGTCACTCCTCCCCAATAAAATAGAAGTTGCTGGAGGGCAGTAACTGTTTTATATTTGTCTCTGTATCCCCTCAATGTTTCTCACAGTGCCTGGCAAGTATTTGATCCTTAAATGCCCACTTACAGAATGATATGTAAAGGTATATGTATGAATGATGGTATGAAAGCCTGTCACAACGCACTGTAGTTCAAATCTTGAATAAAACCTGAGCTTACAAGTAAATATACCAAATTCTAAAGTACATGTGATTTTTTTCCAGTTAAGATAATATCAAGATTTCCTCTTCTTAGAAGAGTGTTTAAATCAAATATTTCATTATATGAACAGGAATCTTCTAAGGAATGATACCATAAGGATCAACCATATCTGTAAAAAATGCATTCAATGTTCTTATGTTTTGTTTACTTGCATTAGAAACATTGATAACATGGTTCAAAATGAACTGAATTCATATTGGCATTCTGAATAAATGAGGCACTACCTGCTCAACATGTTGCAAATTTCCTCCTAGAAAGTAATTCATGTTTTGTGGAATAGAAGAAACAACCCACTTTAACGGGACAGAACCTGATTGTTTTTTTATTAGAATGTCATTATATTTCCAATCAATATAAGAATAATTCCAAGTTGTCTCTTGTCACCAAAGCCTATCATTTTTAATAACAGTATTCTGCTTGTGATGCTTTATGGCTATCAATCATGGAAAGTCACAGTCTCAGAAGAAACAAAATTATAGGTGACCCAAAAAAGCAGTTGAAAGACACATGGCATATGTGAACACAGTGTACTGGAGCATATGAACACAGTGAGAGTCTAAGGAATTATTGAGGATATACACTGCAAAAAGGAAGTAGGCCAAGTATGTGGCAAACTATGTAGCAAGGAATAAGAAATGACTATCGAAGGGCTGCAACTGTATCTATGAAATATTAAAAGAATCAAAAAAAGTCTCCGGAGACAGGAGACAAACTTTCTATTTATTTACAGAAAGACATAGCGATCAATAAGTAAACATTTTATATCTACATACTATGTTTTAGGCATTGCCCTCAGGAAGCTTGCATTCTCTCAGGGGAGACAAAATAGCAAAAATATATGTACAAAATATGCTGTAAAATAATCAGGAATTGCACAGAAAGGGAAGACATGGATGAGTTATAATCATCAATGAGATCATTTATTCATTGAAATAAGCAAGTGTCACATGCTAATATGATTTAATGCTAGTTCATGGTTCATCTTCTTTTTTTTTTCCTGTGTTGGGAAAACGAAAACAAACAAACAACAAAAGGATACATATGAAATTGACCTCCTGAGAAAACCAGATCCATTAGACCTCATCCATAACAAAGATGTCACTCAATTTACATCATATGAACTTTGTGGTAAATGAATGAGATGATACATATTAAATTCTATGAATATTCAGAAAGTGCCAGAAGTGAATGATGAAAATTCAAACTATCAAATATTTTCCATACTGCTGTTAAATTTTAGGACTTTTTTTTTTGAGGGAGGAAGGCAGGGCAATTGGGGTTAAGTGACTTGCCCAAGGCCACACAACTAGTAAGTGTCAAATGACTGAGTCCGCATTTGAACTCAGGTCCTCCTGACTCCAGGGCTGATCCTCTACTCACTGTGCCAACCTAGCTGCCCCAGGACTTTTTTTTAAGAGAATGAAGGCTGGCAGAAAACACTGATGATAGAATGATTAAATTAAAATTACAAAATTAGGGAAAATCAAGAATAGAAGAACTATACATATATTTTTTAAAATGATGTGAATATACCTCCCAAGTTTGTGGACTCAAATAAGTTGAAGCAAGAGCAAGCCAGAAAAAAATTACTTTTAAATAAATGCACCTCATAGTAGTGGCTATTGTTTGTCCTTCTTTCTTTAAGAGGACCAGGACATCAGGAAAATGATGCCTTGACCTACAAGTGATTTGGATTTAAGTGAGGGAGGGCTGTGCAAAGTAACCAGCCTCACTTTCTCCTCTGGAGCCACCTGGGTCCAGTGGTGAGATATAGATCAGGACAATTGGAGATAGCCCCTGACTTCGGGCCCAGTATTCTAGCCACTGCACTGCCTAGCTGCCCTAGATTCAAATTTACATTTAAAACATTACTTGTCATTCTCACTCAGCATGAGGTTTTTAGTCAAAGAATTTGGCGAAATATAAAAGTTTTTTTTATCAAATTATGAAATCAATTTACATTTTAAGAAGTTAAGATCACATCTCTCTCACGATTGCTCTGTCTCCATTGTAATACAGAGCTAGCAGTTAAAATAACTCACTAACATGATGTCCACAGGTGGCACAATTTCAAACTTGTACATTAAGTCTATTACATAGATCTTTTTTCATCACTCAAAAAGGGTGAGGGGAGGAGCAGAACTACTATATCACTATATCTAGACCATGAAAATGAACAGCTCCCAAAATGTAAAACAAATAAAGTAGGGTTAAAAAGAGAAAGGCTGCAGGTTCAGTGGAAATTGGGCAGTGAACCTAAAGTTCTGTAGTTGAGATGGTACTGAAAGGAGGGAAAATTAGGAAGAGCCCACCATTGATTTTTATGCCCAATTCCCATCACCTGTAATGGCCATTCTGAAAATGGATGAAGGATAGGAGTGTTTTGAAATGCAATTTAAGACCCAAGTGGGATACAAGTGAATCAAACCTTTGGAATAATGAGTTGTAGGAGAGTAAGTGAATTATGAGTGTTTAGCAGAAGCATGTCTGAAAGCTGATATGTAGTCAATCCCCAATTTTCTAAATCTAAAAAGGTCTCCTATAAACTCCAACTACAGACAGAAACTTCAGGAATTGTATTCACTACTTCTGGATTCACTTGAAAAAGTGCCAGATTAAACAGTACTTAGGCAAACAAGATCTTATGAACACTTGTTTCAAATAACATCATAAAAACAAGACAAAAAAAAACAAAGAAATCTCAATCTAAAATTAAAGGAAGAAATTGGAGTTAATAAGATCTTGTGCAAAATAACCACATATTCATAACACTCTAAAATCTGAAAGGTTGACACAATTTAAAAGGAAAGCAAAATTTGAATTCTTTTTAAAAGTCTAAGTCAGGCTTCTTTTAAATTTATTTTATTTTTTCATAATTACATGCCCAAACCATTTTTAGCATTCTCTTTTTATAAATTTTGAGTTCCATATTCTCTCCCCCTTTACCCTTCCTTGAGAAGGAAAACAATTTGATATAGATTATACATGTGTAATCATGCAAAACATATTTCCACATTAGACATGCTGTAAAAGAGAATTTTTGTCACATAGTGGAATCTTTTCCCAAAAGGTTGTATCTTAGCATTTTCAAATACTAGATTACTGTGGTCATTTACTACTATGTATTATATATCTAATCTATTCCACTGATCTATTTTTTAGGCAGCGTGGGATTGTTTTAACGATTACTGTTTTGTAATACAGTTTGAAATCTGGTACTGCTAGCCCACTTTCCTTCACTTTTTTCCCCCACTGATTTTCTTGATATTCTTGACCTTTTGTTCTTCTAGATGAATTCAATTATTATTTTTTTCCTTCTTTATAAAATAATTATTTGGTAGTTTAATTGTAGTGTGGTGTGGCACTGAATAAGTAAATTAATTTAGGTAGAAATGTCATTTTTATTATATTGTCTTGGCCTAACTAATTGTGACTAATATTTCTCCAATTATTTAGATCTGACTTTATTTGTCTGAAAAGTGTTTTGTAAATGTGTTCATATAATCTTCAGGTTTGTCTTGGCAGGTAGGCTCCCAAATATTATTAATATTAATATTTTAAATGGAATTTCTCTTTCTGTCTCTTCCTGCTGAACATTGTCGGTCACATACAGAAATGCTAATGATTTATGTGGGTTTATTTTATATTCTGCAACTTTGTTGACATTTTTAATTCTTTCAGCTAGTTCTTTTAGTTGATTCTCTAGGATTCCCTAAGTATACCATCATACCATCTGCAAAGAGTGATAGTTATGTTTCCTCATTACCTAGCCTAACAGCTTTAATGTCTTTTTCTTCTGTTACTGCTATAGCTAGCATTTCTAGTACAATGTTGAATAGTGGTGCTAATGAGTATTATTGCTTCATCCCTGATCTTATTAGGAAGGCTTCTAGCTTATCCCCATTACAGATAATACTTGTTGATGGTTTTAGATAGATACTTCAGGCTTTTAACAACGAAAAATACAGAAATAGTGTAGCATAGCAATCAGAAAAGAAATTGAAAGGCATTTAATGTAAAAGAAAATTATAGTTTAAACTTGATTTATCACTGATTATTCATTTAAGGGATAACATGCTTCCAGAATTTAATTTTGCAGAAGCAGTGATGCCGCATTATTTTGAATAACTCAAAAGATTGACTTTAGCACCAAGTTTATATTTTTATTTATGTTTGTTTATATTACAAGTTTACATTTTTCTCTTGTTTTTTAATTTGTTCCTATTCTAGTCTCTACTCAGTCAATTCTTAATTAACCTATGGAAAAATCATAAATAAATAATTGCAGTTAAATCCTATTTTAAGAAAACCAAATTCACAGCAAGGAATGAATCAGATTTCTGTTACTTATGGGACAGCACTAACTAGCACCTTTCCATTCCTATATAAATTTCCAATAATCACTTAGTGCTAGACCAATAAATTTTAGGAAAGAGTTCTCTCCATTCACTTTCCTGCACTTATCTTAACACTACTGTCAAAAAGAATCTGTAATCAGATTATTTTAGTGTTGGTACAATACTTTGAGGATGACAAGAGGCAATTATGGATATGGATGAAAACAGAAGTGCTAAATATTGTTGAATAATCCTCAAGAAATTCTGGGATCATATGAAGTCCAAATCTCAGAAATGAAATCAAGCTGTTTAAGAGGTTTGATAGAAGCTTTGAAGATATATGTATATCTATCTCTCTGTCCATCTATCTACATACAGATGTAGATATATGTGTATATATGTATATATGTATATGTATATGTTTGTGTATATTATATATATGCAGAAAGAGAGATATTGATTTTTGTTATTGTTTAGTCATTTCAGTCATGTCCAACTCTTTGTGACCCCATTTGGAGTTCTCTTGGCAGAGATACCAGAATGGTTTGCCATTTGTTTCTCCAGTTGATTTTACAGATGAAAAAACAAACAGAATTAAATGACTTGCCCAGGGTCACACAGCCAGTGTCTGAAGCCAGCTGTGAACTCAGGAAGACTCATCTTCCTGACTCCAGGCCTGGCACTCCATGTACTGTATTTCCTAGCTGATGGATAGATAGATAGATAGATAGATAGATAGATAGATAGATAGATTGATAGATAGATAGATAGATGGATAGATGGACAGATGGATAATAGATAGAAATAGAGTATAGACAGATATAGATATATACACATCTATATATTCACATCTATGTATATAACTACATAGATCTATTTCCTCCTATTTTTTTGGATTTTAGACAACTATTTTGGTTATTAGTATTATAGAAATAGTTTCAAAACAATTGAGGAAAGGAGGGTGTTCAGAGCATATCTGGAGTATTATGTTCAATTTTGGGTGGGGCCACAAATTTAAGACAATGTTGACAAGGTAGACAATGACCAGAAGATGGCAGCAAGGATGGTGAGAATGGAATCCATGACATGCAAGATCAGCTGAGTGTAACTGAAAATTTAGATTATTTCATTGCTTTCACTTGTTTCCCTAGTGCCTGAACAGTGCCTAGGACTGCATAGGTGCTTAATGAATTCTTATGAATTGATGTTTAGCTAGCATGGAGAAGAGAAGACTTAGGGTTTTGTAAGAGCTCTTCAAGTAACATCACACTGAAAATTTGTCATTCTGGGCCTCAGAAGGCAAAACCAGACTCAAGCATACTATAAAAGCCGCAGAGATTATGATTTCAGCTCAATATATGAAAATGATTTCCTAACAATGTTTGCTATCCAAAAATAAAATGGGTTAGCTATCTCCAAAAGTACTAGTTTTTCCATTACTGGAGGTTTTCAAGCAGAGGCCAGGTGAATACATTTAAGAATATTTAGAGAGGATTCATTACTTGGGTGTTAGTTGAACTAGAGTCCTCTTAAGGTCTCTTCAATTCTCAGATTCCGTGATTCTTTGATTCATAGGTTAGACAGCTATGGAAGAAAATGTGCTTTACAAAATAAAAGTTTGTGCCAAGTGGCCACTTACAATAGTGGCTAAAGCACTGGATTCATGGTCATTTTATAGTAAGCAAATTCTGGGTTCCAGAAAAGAAGGTACAGACTGTGCTTGACTCTTCTCAACCCTAGAATGTCTTATACGAGAAGATCGTGAAATCTGTTCTGGGATTAAAATAACAATATGTCTCTATTTGGAAAAAATTAAGAATAGTTTTTCCTCATCATTATTACAAAATATTTACTAAATTTCTAAATTTGAGCAGGATCATGCTACGTATATGTAAATAGAGTTACACCTACATCCCTTTATCTCTTCACTTTGCCAATATGAGACAAGCAGCTGCTATGCATTATTTTTGTTTTAACACAAGGATTTTCTCTCCTCCCTTGGTTTCTAGGGCACTATTTCCTTCTGGTTCTCTTATCCTTCCATCTTGATCTCCTTAATGTCCAATTTAAATATTAATTAAGAAGAAAAGATACTGGAAGCAGACAGGGCTGTTAGGAAGCTATTACAGTAGTTTAAGTGAGGGGTTATCAGGACCTAAATATGGTAGTATCTGAAGGATTAGAGAGAAAGAGATGGATGAAAGAGATATTTCTTTAAAATTGGCTGTTACTGATATCTTTTGTTTCCTCATCACCTAGATTTCCTCCCTTCCTTCCCTTGCCTCCATACTGGAGAAAGAACAAAAATTCCTTGGGGGAGAAAGGAAAAAAAGGAAAAGAAGACATCAGGTGAGAAAAGTCAGAAAAACAATATACACAATAGCTATGTTAATGTAAATCAAGAACCATGACTGCAACACAATAAAAAAATGAATGTTGTGAAGAACAAACTTTGCCCCAAAGAAGAGATATGAGAATATTACTTCCCTCTGATCCTTTGAAGAACTGGGTGTGTTGGGGGTTGGATGGTGGGAAGAGGTATCCAAAGATGAGGAATATAGTCTATATAATGTTACCTTTTAAAAAATGTATTGATCTTTTATACTGAATCTTTTTTCTGCTTCCTTTACTTTTTATAATTGTTTCCCTTTGCATTTACTCCCAGAAACATATTCTTCTATCCAGTGATGCTGGACTCCTGGTGGTTCCACAAACAAGACATTCCATCTCTCAGCTCCAGGCATTTTCTCTGTCTACCCCCCATATCTGGAAAGTTCTTCCTTCCCTGCTCTGCTCCAGTTACTGACCTCCCTGGTTTCCTTTAAATCCCAAATAAAATTCCACCTTCTACATGTAATTTTCACCAATTCCTCTTGTGAGAAATGGTGGGAGGAGTTTTGTTTCCATAGGATAGTGATAGCAGATTCTAAGTGAGGTGACTGGTTCTAACAAGAGCTGTGATCTAGCAGAAAACAGGCTTCTGATCTGGTAAAAGGTTAGAGGCTTGTTCTCATACTTGACATGCCGGAGGGGGTTGAATTTGGCCAATGGAGAACCAGGCAGGAGATTCGAATTGGGAGTGAATAAAAGGACTGGCTTTGGTCTGAGTCCTTGTACTCTCCCATACTCTGTTCAGGGGATGCACCCATTTATTCAGACCAAATAAATGTAAAATACAATTAAAACCTTCCTGGCTTTCCAGAGTATTGTTTATTCCTAGACAGCATACGTATATTTATAACAGTCTTAATTCCAGTGTCTTTCCTCTGTTACCATTTCTTATTTATCCTATATATTGTTTGCTTTGTATATATTTATTTGCTTGTTGTCTCCCTCATTATATTGTAAGCTCCTTGAGGGCACGGACTATCTTTTGCCTCTTTTTGTATCCCCAGAGCTTAGCACAGTGCCTGGCTCATAGTAGAAACTTATTAAATGTTTACTGATTCATCAACTGATTGATATGACAATACTACCTTCTCCTACTTCTGGTGGCTATTATCTATTGGCTCCCACTTTCCTGGTTTGCGTCCTTCCTTCCAAAGGAGTCATCAGTTTTAAGAGAAGCTTCATGAAGTACAAGCTAGAGCTCTAACCTTGGAATCATTTAGGTGTACTCTTTTTCCCAGATACATACTACCTATATAAGTCACTTGATAAGCTACTTTTTGTTTTAATGTGACATTGAGTTTCAGTTTCTTCATCTGTAAAATGGTGATAGTAATAATCCCTATGTCACAGGACTGTTTTGAGGATCAAATGAGTTAATATAAAGTACTTTCCAAGTACTTAAAATGCTAAATAAATGTCAGCCATTATTAATTTCTTTAATCAGTTCAGAAAGTCTTAAGGGTCATTTTCAGCAGTTGCTTTCCTAAAAATAATCAGCTTTCTGAATTGGGCTACAGGACAGATGAGAGAGCATTTTGAATTTAGTTGATTTCTATTTCTTTAAGATGTGAATGGGATAAGTAGCGATCTCTCCTGAAATATCATTTGGAATATCATATATGTAAAATCTGTGAAGTACTTGCAGATCTCTGAAGGAAAAAAAATTCTGAATTTAATGTTTTTTGTTTAGGTTGTCAGTGTCTCTCAAGGACAAATATGTAGATAATGGGGAAAAATGCCTTTTCCCATTATCCCTCAGACACAATTACTCTTTCACTATTAAAAAACAAACTCACTAAAATATAAAAATGAGTTTTAAAAATTTTGCCATGGGAAAAAAAAAAACTAAACTAAGTATTTCAAAATGATGAGTTTTGTATGATTTGTTGGCTGTGATTCTCTTTTCCCTTACTTTCTCTTTCCTAAAGACATTTGCATGGGACCCATTCTTTCTTAAGAATTCCTCTTCTCCTGCTGCTTCTACCCCACCTAGGGCTATAATCCTTCCTTTGTGATAACACAATGACTTCCATTTTTGTTCTATTAAGAGAAGGAGCATAGCTAAGAAATGCTACCTCCTGCTATTTTAATGTAAATATCTCAAATGATAAAGATGAGGAATCTATTCAAAGCTTCTGAATAAAACTGTGTCCAAGTGAAATATTTCACTGGGACTGCTATGAAATAGTCCTAAAGAAAATCAGGATATTCAAGAAATAAGACTTGGGGGTTTTGTCTTTCACATAGAGTCCCCATGTAATTTTTTTTCATGGGCTAACAACTTACTTGTTAATATATTTAAGTTCAAGAAAAACAGGAGAATTTATTGGCCTTCATTCAAAAACTGGCAAGACTAGACATTGACTCACTGGTATTTTCCTTCTGGCTTGTTGGGGGAGTACTGAGTGGTTTTGGGGATTTATTCCAAAATATGTACATATTTCCATTTGGGATATGTAAATGTTTAAGAAAAACCTGCAATGATTTTATCCATCTAAGTACACTTTATTCTCACTCATAATATTTTGAGACCACCTACCAGCTATGAAGTGGTACAACCATTTTTTTAAGAATTTGAGATTATGTAAATAAAGAGACTAAAATGTCTAAAATGTCTATACCCTTTGAACCACAGACTCTGAGTAAATCTGAAAAATTACAAATAAATGAAAAGTCCTATATTTGGGTCCCAAATGCCAACTTCATCTGTATAAGATGGGACAGATACCACTAGAATGCCATTTGTTTGTAAAAGAGTTGGGGGCTTTGGTAGACTACAAGCTCAATATAAGTAAATAGTTTACCAAAACAGATAAAAAAACTAATATGATTTTAGACTATATTAAGAAAAATAATTTTATCCAGGATTTGGAAGGTGAGAGCTACTAATAAATTTAGAATGTTACATTTTCAGGGAAAAGTAGGGAGCCAGATAAGTATGGAAGAGGAGCACAAGATGACTTCTTGGGGATGTAAGGTAAATAAATTAATGTACTTTTGATGGGGTACAGTCTCTGGGAGCCCCCTTGAACTCTCCTTGAATCTTCCCACTAGATCTGAGGCCATAAACTTTCCATTATTACTAGGCACAAATCTCTGTTACCTCCACATTGCTTCTGGCTACTTCCAACCCTAGATCCCATCAAAATCCCATCCTCTTGGTTCCAGGAGTCTGACCTCTAGTCACTCCAGTCCTATCAAGATCCTCTTTAGGGGCGGAGCCAAGATGGCAGCTAGAAAGCAGGGACTTGTGTGAGCTCCCTGCCAGTTCCCTCCAAAAACCTATAAAAAATGGCTCTGAACAAATTCTAGAATTGCAGAACCCACAAAATAGCAGAGGGAAGCAGGGATCCAGCTCAAGACAGTCTGGATGGTTGCTGGATGAGGTCTATCAAGCACAGAGTGGAGAGTGGAGCTCAGTGTGGGCAGAAGCAGGACCAACCAGACCAGGAGCCGGGCGGAACAGGCCCTAGTGCCCTGAATCAGTGAGCTGTGGCAGTTACCAGACTTCTCAACCCACAAACACCAAAGACAACAGAGAAAGTTAGTGGGAAAAGCTGCCTTGACAGAGGGAAGGAGTTCACGGTTTGGCCACCACTCCAGGGGTAGAGGAGGTGGGGCAGCTACAGAACTACAGCTGCAGTTACTTCTGGACCCAGGCCCACTGGGTGGGAGGAATTAAGTGGCAGATCAGAGTAGGAGTGCAGAGCCTGCTTAAGATTTGTGTCAGGTCCAGGTTGGCGGTTCTTGGGGAAGGAGGAGTGTTGGTGTGGCAGAACTGACTGTATAGAAATAGCCCTGAAATCAACAGCACATCCCCTCAAGCTTGGAACAAAGTACTCTTTGCTCTACAAGCAGTCATACTCCGACGAAAAACTCAAGGGTCAAGTAAGTTGGCTGGGAACATGGCCAGGCAGCAAAAAACACTCAGATTCAGTCTCAGACTTTGGAATCTTTCTTTGGTCACAAAGAAGACCAAAACATACTGCCAGAAGAAGTCAACAAAGTCAAAGAGCCTACATCAAAAGCCTCCAAGAAAAACATGAACTGGTCTCAGGCTATGGAAGGGCTCAAAAAGGATTTGGAAAAGCAAGTTAGAGAAGTAGAGGAAAAATTGGGAAGAGAAATGAGAATGATGTGAGAAAACCATGAAAAACAAGTCAATGATTACTAAAGGGGAACCAAAAAAAATACTGAAAAAAATATTGAAGAAAACAATGCCTTAAGAAATAGAATAACTCAAATGGCAAAAGAGTTCCAAAATGCCAATGAGGAGAAGAATGCCTTGCAAGGCAGAATTAGTCAAATGGAAAAGGAGGTCCAAAAGACCACTGAAGAAAATACTACCTTAAAAATTAGATTGGAGCAAGTGGAAGCTAGTGACTTTATGAGAAATCAAGATATTATAAAACAGAACCAAAGGAATGAAAAAGTGGAAGACAATGTGAAATATCTCACGGGAAAAACTACTGACCTGGAAAATAGATCCAGGAGAGATAATTTAAAAATTATTGGACTACTTGAAAGCCATGGTGAAAAAAAGAGCCTAGATATCATCTTTCAAGAAATTATCAAGGAGAACTGCCCTGATATTCTAGAGCCAGAGGGAAAAATAGAAATTGAAAGAATCCACAGATCACCTCCTCAAAAAGATCGTGAAAAGAAAACTCCTAGGAACATTGTTGCCAAATTCCAGAGCTCCCAGGTCAAGGAGAAAATACTGCAAGCAGCCAGAAAGAAAAAAATTTGAGTATTATGGGAAAACAATCAGGATAACACAGGATCTAGCAGCTTGCACATTAAGGGACCAAAGGGCTTGTAATATGATATTCTGGAGGTCAGTGGAGCTAGGAATAAAACCAAGAATCACCTACCCAGCAAAACTGAGTATCATGCTCCAAGGCAAAATATGAACTTTCAATAAAATAGAGGACTTTCAAGCTTTCTCAGTGAAAAGACCAGAGCTGAATAGAAAATTTGACTTTCAAACACAAGAATCAAGAGATGCATGAAAGGTTATCAAGAAAGAGAAATCATAAGGGACTTACTAAAGTTGAACTGTTTTGTATACATTCCTACATGGAAAGATGATGTCTGTGATTTATGAGACCTAAGTATTATAGTAGCTGAAGGGAATATGCATATATATGTCTGTATGTATATACATATACATACATATGTATATGTATGTGTATATATATATAGACAGAGGGCACGGGGTGAGTTGAATATGAAGGGATGATATCTAAAAAAATAAAATAAAATTAAGGGATAAGAGGGGAGTATATTGAGAGAGGGAGAAAGGGAGAGATAGAATGGGGTAAATTGTCTCGCATAAAAGTGGCAAGAAAAGGCAGTTCTGTGGGAAGGGAAGAGGGGACAGGTGAGGAGGAATGAGTGAGTCTTGCTCTCGTTGGATTTGACCTGAGGGGGGAGTGCCATGCACACTCAGTTGAGTGTCTTGCCCCACAGGAAAGAAGGAGGAAGAAGATAAAAGGGGGGCATAGAAGGGAGGGCACATGGGGGGAGGAGGTAATCAAAAACAAACACTTTTGAAAAGGGACAGGGTCAAGGGAGAAAATTCAATGGAGGGGGATAAGTTGGGAAGGAGCAAAGTATAGTTAATCTTTCACAACATGAGTATTGTGGAGGGGTTTTACATGGTGATGCACATGTGGCCTATGTTGAATTGCTTGCCTTCTTAGGGAGGGTGGGCAGGGAGGGAAGAGGGGAGAGAATTTGGAACTCAGGGTTTTAAAAACAGATGTTCAAAAACAAAAAAAAAAGTTTTTGCATGCAACTAGGAAATAAGATACACAGGCAATGGGACGTAGAAATTTATCTTGCCCTACAAGAGAAGAAAGGAAAGGGGGATGGGAGGGGAGCGGGGTGACAGATGGAGGGCTGACTGGGGAACGGAGCAACCAGAATATACACCATCTTGGAGTGGGCGGGAGGGTAGAAATGGGGAGAAAATTTGTAATTCAAACTCCTGTGAAAATCAATGCTGAAAACTAAATATATTAAATAAAAGAAAATTAAAGAAAAGATCCTCCTTAGACTCCTCCTGAAGACCCTCCCTAAACCCCTCCTCTAGTCACCCCAGACCACGTGACCTCCACCCTCAATCCCTCCCACGACCTTTCTGTATATAAAATCCATCTTACCTCCATGAAAGAGCTCAGATTCTAGCTCAGCTAAGATGCAATCTGGCCTGCTGGCATTAAAGTCACAAATGCTCAGCCTCCCTAACAGTCTACCCACTATGACAAATATTTAATAAACCTTGTTTTTCATTGACTGTAAGAAGGCTTAGGTTGAATTCATTCAGCAGGACCCAGCCTGTTGGTATTTTGGGTCCCTGAGCACCCCTAAAACGTCAACATATTATTCCCTGACCTCAACACTTTTACTAGTACCAGTCAGTCAGGAAGTATGAAGTTGTAGGGAGCAGGGAAGAAAACATTGAGAGAACACATGAGGATGAAGAAAATATTGATTATGGGCTGCTCAATAGAAAACATTGCTAATTTAAAGTGCAGGCTTCCACTCCCCATTACTATCAGAAATATTCTTAGAGGGAACCTCTAAGTACTATAGAAATAATTTGATGAGCAATTAATTGATGCAAGTGGAAATGCAGAATTATTAGTGAAGATAACAAGGATAGTTATAGATTGTCATTGTTTTTGAGTTTTGTGATGCTTTTTAGGGCATGTCAGTAACATTTTTATAATAAAAAATGTCTTAGCATTACATAGGGAATATTCATTTAGTGATGGGCAGTATGTAAATAAAACATTGTTATCACAATTGTAATATTTATCATCAAAATCATTAATTCCTTTATTATTTCATCTGTATTGACCCCAAACCTTGGTTATGCACAGAAGTGTATGAAAAGTTTATAGAGTGTAACATCACAGCCTATCTCAGATCTACAAGTCTGTACATTGCTTCTATATTTCCCAAGACAAAAATGCAGCCTGAAAATTAAGAAAGCACTGAGATTTACTAGGCTCTTATCATTTAACCTGCAGAAAAAAGCAACTTCCTATGCCTTTCAAAGGAGTTCAAAATGAGCTTGAAACTCCTTTATATGTTTCTGAAAAAAACATTAAGGCTTTTATACCCACACTGCCAAGCAACAATCAATTAGGTATATACAAATAATACTTTATGCAAAACCTTTCTTCTGAAGAATTCAAATATTTTTAAAAACATACTCATCCAAAGAGAGGGAACCATTATTTTATTCCCTTGTGATATTGAAGTAAAGAGCCTTAGAAAGGTTAACAATTTAATATAAAACAAGAATACAAGTTTTCTAGGTCACTTAGCTCCAAACTGAAGTGCACTGTTTCATCTCAAATACTTCCCTCCCCTTCAAGCTGTTTGTCTTCATGGAGACAAAAATGGTATGAAAATGAGGTCAGGTAGGACTGAATCATTTGCAAGCAATAGAGGCCTTTTGATTGGGGAAACTCCACTTATAAACCAAGAGGCATTTCAAAAACAGAGATGCAAATGCTATTTTTGAAAAATAGAACAACCTCTTTTCCATCTTCTCATTCTGCCCTGGTCATACCTGTTTATTCTATATTTACTGAATTATCCCTGTATAGAGAACACTTTCCTGGGAACAGTGATGGAAAAGACTATGCATCTGTTTCCTAGAAACTTACATGGCATTTCTTGTTTTGTAGGTACTATGAGTAATTACAAAGTTGAGAAAAAAGATTCTTTCCTCACTCTCAGTCTTGGATAGGATGGATGGATGACCTTTCTGACGGTATTTGAATAGAACCATGATATTCTCAATCAATGTATGTTCTATTCAGAGAAACTATATAACCATTAAAATCTGACCCTTAGATTTCCCAGAGAAGTTATTTCTATGGAGCATACATTTTTAAAATAGCTTTTATTTGACTCAGCTTATTCACGTATTGCAGCAGCATGAATTTCACTAAACCTTATATAGCTGATCCTGTGAAATAAGCTTTATGAAATTGTAGTTGCCCTATAGCACAGGTTCTCAGTAATTACAAAGCAATCTTTCCCTGAGTAAAACAGCTCTGGGCCCTTGCCTAATAATGTATACAGTGTGATATATTTTCATGGGAGGCAGTCAGCGAAGGAACTGTCTATGTGTTAGAAGACAATAGGAAGACAAATGTATGAGAGCAGATTTTGCTCACCTATAAGAAGATATAGTGCTCACTGTTCTTTCATATTGAATAAATCATGATTTTTATTTCATATAGGAAATGAAAAAAACTTATTGATCATTAAAATTTGAATATATAATACTTTATTTTGATACTGAGTCTCCTCCTCTAATCTCTTTTTCCCTTACTTTATTTCTAACTGAAAATCTTAACAACAAAAAACTCTTTAGATCATCTGTTGTCAAATTTGAAGGGAATGAGACCTGAATCTGAGAACTAAAACATCAACATCGTTTTTTTTTCTATGAGAAAATCATAATGGTAACTATACCATTTAAAATTTGTGTAATAGTTATATACCTTTAGGCTTCTACATATTCCCTTTCTTCCAAAGACATTTAAACTACAACAAACTACCACAGGTTGTGCCAACTTTTATTAGTATATAAATGACCTTTTAGGAATAAATCAGATATGCTTATAAGCTCTATTAAACCTTCAGGGGTAGTCTGATGATTGATTTCAAAAATGAACATTCATTAAACTCTTACTGTGTACAGAGCATTGTACTGTATACATTGAGGAGGGAAAAAAAAAGTTTAGGAAATACACAGCCACCCACCCTCATAGGTGCTTAAAGACAAGTACCAGAGTTGACACACAGATAAATAACTATATAATAAGGCCACAAAAAAGACAAAAATAAAGTGCTATGTGAGGACTAAAGAGAGAAAGGTCATTCCTGACTAGGGAAATTATGAATGGTTTCCTAGAGAAGGTAGAATAAAGGAGACAGGGATTACATGTCAGTCTAACAGGGAAAGGCACGCAAAAAAACATGCTCATAATATATGAAGGATTACAAAAAAGACAGAGTTAAGGGAAGGTAAAAATTACCTTCATCAAATAATTCAATAATATAGAATCTCCGTGCTACAGTGCTCAAATGGATCTGTGATCCCATCAATGTGGTTATTGCTTCTAAAGAGGCTGATGGCAGCCTATCTGTACTTCCCCATTCCATGGAATTTTTGTCCACGTCCTCCTGTGCATCTGTGAATAAGCCATGGACAAGGTCCACCCAATGTACTGGAGGTCTTTCTCAAGTACCTGTGGCATTTTGATAGCATGAGGAATACATACATAACACCAATAAGAATACATGTATTATCCTTCAGTTATCACTCACTTTTACAATATGATTAGATCAGCATTTTTTTCAAATCAAATTTCTTTGAAGGCATCCTTTACACAATTCCCCTGTGTAATCCCTTGTTTACAATGTGTCAGAGTATATGCTTACCCACCCTGTGCCTTTTCATTCTGTGTTAGGTGATGCTCAACTTTCAGTTTTTTGGAGAATATAGTGTTAAATCACCAGATTATAGGTATTAAAAAGATAGGCCTTTATTTTAGAGAGAATTAAAATAACTCTGTAATTTCCCAAAGGCTGGCTTTCATCCTTCTTTTCTTTCTGTGTTCAGTTCATTCTCCATGAACATGTCCAAGTTTCCATATGATATACTGATAGACTAGTTCTCTCTAGAGCAACAGATAGGTAGGTAGGTAGGGAGGTAAGTAGGTAGGTAGGTAGATAGATAGATAGATAGATAGACAGATTATCTATTCAACTGCATATTACAATCTGGAAATCAGATATTCTTCATCCATTTGAATTTTCCCGAGGGTGGACATTTAGAGTCGCAAACTCTTTTGAGTAACTATGAATTTCGTTTAGAAGCTTCTATAGTGTTCTGGGGCTTGATACAATAGGTTTAATCTCAACACACACAGGAGCATGTGGAAGACATCATCTACAGAAAATCTTGGGATATGAATTGACTCTTCTTTATGACTTTGTTAAATATTTTTGACAGCATATGTCTCCTTGTTTTGTGCCTTGCCTGATATTAACGATCAGAGAGGGTCATTGAACAACATTGCATTCTTTTTTTTTTCAAGAAATAGTGTATAAATTTGACATATACTTGCAGGACACGTTGAGGAGTCTTTATGGTAGCATTTTGCTCTACTAAATCAAATATTTTTGTTTCTTTTCAATAAGCAATAAGCAATGTAGCATCTAGTATTCATTACCTTGTTCAATTCATTTTATCATGGTAAAGATGAGGTCTACTGTAGAATGTTGCTTATAAAATCCTGCCTTTACCCTTCTGAAGTGCTCATAAAGGATGTCCTTGATGCATGTGTAGATTATTCTCATAAAAATTTTATGTAGATGGGATACTAGCCATATGGGTTGATAGTTATGGATGTTCTCTTGGTCAGCTCTTTTAGTAATAGGCACGAGACTTTTCCCATGTCTTTGATATCTTTCCCTCCATGAGATACTTTGACAACCGATTTTTAACACCCTGAAAACTGTATCACCTGCAGCACAGATAGCTTCCAGGTATATACTTGGTCCAAATGGGAATGTTTTGTCCTATCTTCTTCTCTTTCAAGGTCATTTCTACTTCCTCTGTAAGCACATAAAGAACTGTAATATTAGAGTCCAAATGTGGGATTCTATCACCCTGGATAGGGAAAGGAATTTGTTAAAAAAATGTTTCTTGATCATTTATATCTCAGTTTATGTTGTTTTGCTATCTTTCTTCCAGTTGTATGTTCTTGGTATGACCTGGCTTGGACAGTTCTCTCACCAAGATTTCTTTATATTGGTTTCCCGTTGGCTACTTCTCATTTTTTATGTAGCAATAATGTTCCTCTTCCACCATCTTTCTTGGTAAGGACCTGGTTTTATATTCTAAGCCAGCATTGCCATGGTTGCCATATCTTTCCACTTTGCATTAAGGTCAAATGTTTGCCTATTAATTCTATTTTAGACTCTTTGTTCTCCTCATTATAGTTATTGATTTATATCAGTTAGACTTTTGTATAAATTTATTATTATCTATGTTGATGTCCTTCTGTCCATTTTCTAACATTAATAACTTTTTAAAGTAGGTCATGTTAGATTTGTTTTAATTGCACCTCCTATCTTTTTCTCATTTTTATTCATTCTTGCAGCATTGTATTATTTTTTCACTAATAAGTTGAAAATAATTCTATATAGCTGATTTTAAAATAATTCTCAAATCTGTAACAAGCTGTTCCCTGTCTGCAAAATATAATTAAATTCATTTGGTGATTTTATTTTGTGCTTGCCAGGTCTAACATTTCTTGACTCTTTTCTTGAAGAAAATATTCTTACTATCTTGGCAGAAAGCTATGCAGTCTCCTAATCATTGGCCTTCCTCATATCTTTTTTTGAATTATTTTTTCTGACTTTTTTCCTGCACTCACCTTTGCATTGAAGTCACTTAGTATCAAAGTACATATAAACTTTAATTTAAAGTCTATTTTCTACTTCTAAATTTATGTTTTCTACCTCTTCATCTTCTAGAGATATTGGCCACTAACAAGCTAAAATTATTTTCATGGTTGATTCTTTGGAAATACTTATCATGAGTCTTTCAATATGAGATCAAATGTACCATGAAATGATGCTTCTTATTTCCTTAAGAAAACAATAAAACCAATTCTACCAGCTCCCTTACTTGTTTCCCCAAGGAGGACCTGTGAGACAACCTTCCAATTAATTGTATCTGTCAATATTGATATGACTCAACTCTTCTAGCAGTATGTCCCCTTGTTGGTCACCTGCAAAAGATCTCAAATTTAGAATAACAGCAGTTAATGAGTGTGGACAGTGTGAAAATTGGGATTTTTAGTACCATTAGTCTCCTTTTATATCATTTTTCTACCCTTACTGCATAACACAAAGTTGTCTGCGTTGGCATTTTTAAAATTTTTATTTCCTTGTAAGTTTCCATAGCCAAATAACTCATTAGTGACTGCTTAGGCTACTAGTGATGAGTTTCTTTGTACTTAGCTGAGAAGATCCCAATATAGATTCTTCATTTTTTTTGGAGGGGGAGTAAAACTAAGTCATTGTCATTTGTAATGACATCCATATGCCCTTTACCCAATGCAACAACAAAAAAACTTGCAAACTTCTTTTTACTCAAACTCCAAAGAAATGCTAAATCTTGAAAAAAGATTCAAGTGTTGGTATATAACAGAGTATAAAGAGATTGCGCTTATTTGTTGCATCAGAGGAATTTCAGATTCAGGAAAACATATTTCTTTTAGTTTAGAATCAAAACACATTACATCAGTTCCATTTCATGGAGTGCTGGGATGCCAAAATTTAAAGAGACTGTCATTTTGATAGATATTTAACACATATACCACATAGTAAGGATATCATTTGTACTCTCAATGAACTTGTACAAATTAAAACTACATAGCATATTATGGTATGGTGTGATATACCACTACACTAGTATCTAGTGCATAGTTCAGTATAGTATACTGTATGCTAGTACTACTACATACTAGTAGTAGTACCTCATACCATACCATACTGTATCACATTCACCATATGATACCCTAAACTATACTATATTACATTATACTATACCATACCATATAATGTCATACTATGCTATAGTCAAGACACATTATATCAGTTCCCTTTCAAGGAATGCTAGAGTGCCAAAATTTAAAGAAACTGCCATTTTGATAAATATATAACACATATCTCGCCTACTGAAAATAAGTCATTTGAACTCAATGAATTTTTATAGGCTATCAATTAAACTATATACTATATCATTGTGTGACATCATAGAGTATAGCATAGCATAGTATAGTTCATTCCACTAGCATGTCTAAACTATGAACTTTTTGCTTTTCAGTCACAACTGTGACTATGAGTAGTTACCAGAAGTTGAATCACAAATGGCACAGGTTTTGTAACCAAATTGTTTTCCCATAGCCTAACGAGACCAGATTCTGTACCAAAATGGTGACTCATATTTCTTTTCTCTAGCCATTAGGCATGCTGGCTCACAACAAAAACATATAGCAGCAACAAAAATAACTGCCATACATATCGCTTAAGGTTTGTTGTTTGATACACTCCTGCATCCCCCACAATATCTCAATGGAAAACTGAAATGTCTATATGTAATGCCCTTTGAAAAGTTTAAAGGTCTATGGAAATTCTAGCTCTAAACATAATCATTATCATCATCGTCATCATCATCATCAAAGAACTACAAACAAAAATATAAAGAATTACACATATCATATAGTGATAATAACAATCAATTCATCATATACAGTACATCATTTATGTCAGTACTGAGACTAGAAGAAACGTCTCTCAGTCAACGTGAATTGCGCCTTATCCAGACATTCAATGAGGCAGTGTGACAGATAGAGGGCTAGCTTTAGAGGCAGGAAGATTTGAATTTGAATCCTACCTCAAACACTAACTAGATATATAACCCTGGGAAAGTCACATAATCTCCTTGCATCTCAGTTTCCTCTTCTGTAAAATGCCAATAATCTCACAGGGTTGCTCTGAAACAATAAAACCTTAAGCATTACATATGGTAGCTATTTTTGTTGCTGATCATATGTTTTTGTTGTGAGCCAACATGCCTAATGGCTAGAGCAAAGAAATGTGCTATTGGAATGCACATTATATTAAAAACAGTATCATTTCCAAATGCAATGCATATTTTCTCAAGAAATATCAAAATAAAGAGTAATCTAGAATGTCTAACTCATCATTATATAAAGCAAAATGAAATCACTTATTAATTTATTCCATTGTACCTTTCTCACTTGCACAAATCTTACCAGCAAGTCTTTAAAAAAAAAAGCTCATTACTATTGAGGTGCCCTGCCGAAAAGGGGGCAATTATTATTTTCATATAGAGTATTCTGTAAGTCATCTTCTACTTGTATTCTGTTACCTAAATCAAACTATTAGAGAATGGGACAAAATCAATTTGCATTCCATTGGAAGATGATGAAAGGCTGAATAAGCTGCTAAGTGGACTTTCTGCAAAGTGGTTTGCAAACCCAACTTAGAAATTAGAAAGCATTCAAGCATTGGCAATTCTGTCCCCCTCCCTCTCCCATTTTTTAGAGAGAGATTCAGCATATGAAAAGACACAATTAGAAAGGTCTTGTGTGATTAGGAACAAGGCAACTAAGGACACACTAGAAATGTAACAGAGATGTGTTGTGAAGAGAATATTTGGGGGGGGGGCTAGTAGAGAATAATTATCTATATAGAGCCTACTACGTGCCAGGCACTGTGTGAAGCACTTTGCAAATATCATCTCATTTGATCCTCATAACAACCCTGGGGGTACTTGCTGTTATCCTCATTTTACAGTTGAAGAAACGGAATTGAACAGAAGTTAAGTGATCTGCCCAGGGTCACACAGATACTACTAAGTAGACCAGGGCTGTCCAACCTTAGGTTATCTTAGGGCCTCATTAAAATAAAATAATTATTTGAAGGCCACACCCAGAATAAAAAATACAGTACACTAATAGAAAGTGGGGGAACACACATCATCGATATGATAGGCAAAGGCACCAAGTGCGAAAGCAAACACAAAACAACAAAGTGAAAACACAAGAGTATAAAGGTAGGTGCAAACTGACTAAATTGCATCATACAGACTGAATGCATCCCACAGATGGATTGAAAATTCTGTGCGATATGTTCCATCCATAATACTGCTTAAAAACACCAAAGAAAATTAACATCAAAGAGATAATTTATTATTGATAGAATTAAAAAATCTAATATGCATTCCATGCAAATTATTATTTTATTTTTTCGCTCGTGAAAATTAAAACCCACAGGTGGGCTGCATAAAATCACACTGCAGGCCACATGCAGCCCTTGGGCCATATTTTGGACAACCTTGGAGTACACATTAAAACTCAGGTCTTTTTTTTTACTTCTGGGCCAGGGCCCTACCTGCCTCTGTAAGAACAGAGACCTAAACCTTCCTCCCAATTCTTACACTGCATCACCTAGTGAAAGTCACTTAATTTTTCTGTTTTAATATCTTGATTCTTCAAATTGAACCCCTTCAGGGAGCTTACAGTCTAGGAGTGCTAAGGGGGGCAGGGAGAAAACAACACACCAAACAAAAATTATACACATTTTGGAAGGAGGGAAGGAACCTTGATACAGGAACATGAAAAATGGCTTCCCATAAGAAGTGACACATAGGCAAAACCTTGAAAAAAGAAAGGAATTTTAAGAAGGGGATGCAAGGAGATAATTTATTCCAAAAAAAAAGGGAAAGCTAAATTCTGGGAGTAGCATGTAGGTCAGTAGAGCACAATGAAGCAGGGAGGGTTTTCAAATGCAAAACTGAGACATTGTAATGGCAAACAAAGTGGGACTTTCTGCTTTTCTTTTTTTTTTTTTTGGAATGCTTCTCAGGACTAAGGCAATCAAGTGCCTTTGATTGAGTCTTGCCTTTGTTTGAATCGAGTCTTTGATTGAATCAAGAGTCCTTGATTGGAAACAGTATATATACTCTGAGGTTAGCATTTTGCTTTGGGGGCTCGCTCATTGGAAGAATGTTCATGTGATTTGGCCAGATGAGACTTTGGGTAGCTGTTAAGGACCTCCCCCAGCTTTGAAAACCCAGATATTGGTGCATCTCTCTCTGGTAACTATGTATGTATTGCTATGGTCAGACAGGAGCCTTTCTGTTGATTTGTGCTATTTTCTCTGTTTGTAATTTCTGTTTGTATTCATTCTGAAGTTCAGAGTGCTGACTTTTTTCCTCTGAACTAAGTGAATGATGTATGTATGTTTAATTAAAGTAAGATTATTAACCCCTTAAAGTTGCTTTCCTTTAGAAAAACAGATGAAAGAATCTGTGCTAGTAGCCCTCCTGTGTGCTGATGTTATTGGCCTTACACCTCCACAGCGCGACAAGCAGCATTGTTGTTACAGACATTTATTCTTTATCCTGAAGGAACTACTGAAGATTTTTTAATAAGGGCATGACATGGTTAGGCAAGTTTTGTTATGCCCATTTTACAGAGGAAGAAACAATCTCTTAAGAAGTCATGTGATTTGTTCGTGGTCACACAGTTGTTAAAGAGGCAATGCAGCGATAAATGTAAGTGCTCAGATCAGCCACAAAAGTATACTTAACATAAAATTTAGCTGAACAGTTATATTGCCATATATCCTAACCACCCTTTCTAACAGTGTTTCTATCCAAAATGTGTCTTGATATGCAGGTAGAGATGCCAGGAGTAGATCTCAAGCTGTAATCAATCCTATTAGCAAGAAGGTCATTTTCTAAACTCCATCCTCTACAGAAGGGAACAAGGAATCTCTCCATTTGAAAGAAGTCCTTTAGGGCATGGGGAGAGAGGAGCCAAGTGGAGTGGAATGGGATTGACTTTCCATCTTCAGTGGTTCAAAGATGATAGTGATTCAATAGGAATATTTCAGGGCAGAGAGAAAATGAATTTTTGACATGGGGATGGGAGTAGAGACAGGGCTGTTTAAGCAATGACAGTTCAACAAAAGTGAGTGAGGTTCCCTGAAATGGTGGCTCAGTAGGTGGAAGCAAAACAATAAAGTATCTTTAAGGGCCGTAGTGAGAAGATGTATCTCTTGGTGTGTTTTTTGGGCCTTAAGTTGGCAGTTGGAGCAGCTAAAGTGTTGGTTGGCAAACTCTAGAGACATTGTTGTTCCTATGTTTTCAGTCATGTTGGACTCTTGGTGATGCCATTTGGAGTTTTCTTGGCAAGGACACTGAAGTAGTGTGCTTTTTCCTGTGCATTTTACAGATAAGGAAGCTGAGGCAAACAAGGTGAAGTGACTTGCCCAGGGTCACACCACTGGTAAGTGTCTGTGGCCAGATTTGAACTCAGGAAAGAAGAATCTTTCTGAAATCAGGTCCAGTGCTTTATCCACTTTGCCACCTAGCTGCATTACTAGAGTTAATACCACCTGTATTAATGGCAATGGAGGTCAACAACAACCACCACCACAATAGTAAGACTGCAGTGTTGAGATCACCCGCTATTCACATGTATGGTTTGTCTCTAAGTCTGTCATTCAAAAGTCCAGGAAGGTCTGTGTGGTATCTGTCCTGATTCTAAACTCTGAACTCTGGAAGGCAGGGACTCTGGTTTTGCTCAGCATAATTGAATTCATTGAGCAGCACAGTGAGCATTTATGGCACTTTATAAATTTTTAAAGGAACACTATAATAATTTATTATTTATGTTATACCCATCAATTGAATATCTGAACAAAATTGCAAATATGAAAATTTAAAAAAAAAGATTGGCCACAATTTTCTAACCCTTGCCTACCCCTCCTCCTACCCCCAAACCCTTTCATGATCACTGCACAGTTATTAGACTTGGAAGTGAAAGAGGCCAGGGCCAGTAAAGGCTTCTTGCAAAGTACTTTAATCCAATTTGAAATCTCCTGGATGAGGCAATGAATATCATGTATTTGCATATTCTATTTATCTGAAGCTCTTTGCTCATATTAACCAAATTCTCACATTACCCCAGAGAGAAGAAAGGGGATAGAATTGGAGTTTTGTAGATGGAGGACCTCAGGTCACTGAGATGCATTTTGCTAGGGGCAATGCAGTAATTCAGTGTTCATTGTTTCTTAATTCTTAAATATGTCAAACACAAACCTTCACTTAGAAAATGCCCATGATCTCTCACTGAGAAAGTTATTATTAAAAAAATCTTCAAAATTAACTAAAGAAACCTAAAGCTTTACATTTTTTAAACACAAGACCTATGATTTCATCAGGCTAGGGAGCTGGGGGTGAAGAACTTTCTCTAATAATGCAGATTGGTACTTTCCTTACAATTCAGTCTTAGAGAGTTGTTTAACCCAGAACTGTAAACCGCACTAAGACTTGTGGGACACTTGGAGTAAGTTTTCCATTATTTGTGCCTTCTCTTCAAAAAATAAGAGAATTCTAATGAGATTCCCATGAGAAAAGAATTTTCTTTTTGGAATGAGAAAGAACCCATTTTGCTAACTTTGGTACCTTCAAGTGGGTTTAAAATTACAACTAATGAAGTTACAAAAGAATATATTTGGATTAAAAACAAACTTCCTTTTTCTCTTACTCTCACCCACACTAGCAAGAAGCTCAGTAGGCAACACATGATAGTGGAAGTCCTGATTTCTAGATTTTTACCTGGCTACAAGAAGCTTTATAAATCAGTGAGCACAGTCAATTATACATATGTATTAGTCCTAGACGTGACTGCATACGTGAAAATATGCAGCAGCTATAGGCTTTATTTGGAAGCATAGGAGGGGCATGTGATGCTGCACATCGTATAGATAGTCTTTAAGTTAGTATTTCAAAAGCCTGTGATTTAGACAACTAAAGGGGACCGATGAGTTAGGAATCAAATTAAACCCAGGAACATAACTGTTTTTGATAAAGATGATTACCACACGATCTCAGAAGATTTTACACATTCAATAAAAAAGGAAATAGTTTTCATCAGCCAGAAAATGTTGACCAGGCAACTGCTATATCAAATAGATTTCCCATAGATTCTCACTTCCTTCTATGTGGGTCATTTTCCAAATGCAAATATGTATCCCTTCTTTGCAAAAAACTATTTTTACCTTATAAATTAGAGATGTGTGTATGTATGAATGTGGGGGAAGGGGGTTTAGACAATGAGACATATAAAAATTCATTCTTCCATCTCATTTCCTTCTAGAAACTATAATATCCAGCTGACTCATATAACTAATCATAATTTATGTAAGATCTATCTTTATTGGTATCCTGGGCAAAGTCCATCAGAAGTCTGGGTCCTGTCCTTGGTAGACTATAAGATGATAAAGATGACAACAGAATAGGTCACAGTTGAAGATGAAACATTTAAGTAAGTTAATTATTTTTAGCCTTTAGTTGGTGGTAATTTAAATAACAAGGAAAATACTTAGCGCAGTCAAAATTTTCCCACCTCTGATACTTGGACCCACGTCCATTAATGTATCTATTCCACATATTAATGGAGAAAAGGTAAGAAGAATCCTGTCCTCATTATTGCAGAGGCTGATCTCCATAGAATCTCATGTGGATAACAATATGGAGACTGACCTCCATAGAATTCCACAAAGGCTTAGCAAGTGGGGGGGGTTGGGTGGGGTGACAGTGGCAGGGAAGGGGGAGGGAGAAGAGAGTGGGGGATGGGAAAATTGTCTGACATCTGATTTGAATTCAAGGCTTCCTAACTGCTTGCCCAGCACTTTATCCACTGTACCACCTGGCTATCTCACCTCTCAAGAAGGTGTTAAGCTGGCTACTTTAATTTTTTTTATAATTTATTTCCTTTTTTAAAAGTATGTTTTATTGATGTGTTTGGTGTTTACATCACCATCATTTCAAAGAAAGAGCTGTTTTTAATCCCTTCCTCCATCTCCCAAATGGAATCTTCCTTTGTGATACAGAAAAAAAAACCCAACAACAGTTAAGTACTTATGTCAAACACTGTGACCACATCAAACATTACATATCGCATTCTGTCCCAGCAGTTCTTCACCTTAAGGCTATGAGGAGGGTAGATAGGTTTCACTATCTATTCTACACAAACTTCCTTGTTTTTTCCCCATCTGACATCCTCTAAGTGATCTTTTCATATATTTTGCTGTAGACACTGTTTATGCATTACTTAATTACATAATTCTTCCTATGTTTATCTAAATTCAAGTGTCATTTTTTTTATAACACGTTATTCCCTTACATTCATGTGTCATAGTTTGTTTTGTTCTTTTCAACTTTGTTTCCAGGCTTTTGTTTTGTTTGTTTTTGCTATGACAGGGAATGTTGCCCTGATTTGGGGTGGGTGGTGTATGTATTCGACCTTTATTTCTATGTATTTTTAAACTTCCTTGGGATATATGCCCATTATGGGTTCACAGAATCAAAAGGTCTAGACAGTTTAGTCACATTTAATACATATTTAGAAATTGATATCTAGACTAATTGGACCAATTTATAGCTCTAGCAAGAGTCTATTAGTGGGCTGTCTCTCCTCAGTCACTCCAACATTGACTGTTTCCATTTTCTTGCCTCTTTGTCAATTTTCAGGTTGTAAGGTGAAACCTCAAAATTGATTTCATTTATATTTCTCTTCTTCCTAGTGAGTCAGATGATGTTTTGATATGGTTATTAAAAGTTTGCGATTCTGATTTTGAAAACTGCTTATTTGTATTTCATCGATTAGGGAATTAGTACTTTTAGTGTTGTGTTTTTGTGTCTCTTCTCTATATATCATAAATAACAGACTCTTATCTGCAATATTTGATGCAAATATTTGATCAGCTCTAAAGGAAAATCAATAGTGTTTGGAAACACACTTATAATTAGAACATTACGAAACTATAGAGCAATGCTGTATTAAATTAGTGCCTTTCAATCTAGGAATCTAGCTGTATCTGTCTGTTTGTTTTTATATGAAACCGTATCTGGAAAATCACAGGTTCAGTCTCAAACATTTTATTTGTCAAATATTAGCTTGGTTTCTGAGATATTTGAAAATCAAATATCTGCTGCTTTATAGTCTAATTTACAATGGACAGATTATGAACTTACTGAAATCTTATCACAACCATAACAGTCACTCATTATTACTACCCTCAGACTACATTTTTCTAATATATTTAGCATAAAATCCCATTGAAAGGGCATTGTAAAATAGGAGAGGATAACTTCTCTTTCTGAGTGTGAGTTCCCATGAATTTTTGCCACATACTAAATTAGGTCATTATGTCAGGATTTGAAGTGGAAATAAGAATATCTACTTAGCTTTATCAAATAGGCCTTTATATTGGAATATATATATATATGTGTGTATACATATATATATATATATATATACATATATACACACACATATATATATATATATAGTAGCTTCATAGATAAATACAATCTCATTTTATTTTTGGTGATATTATTGTTTATAAATGACAACTAAAAATATTTCATCTACCTCTCGTAGTTTCATTCAGTTGTTTCCTCTTTATATCCAAATCTGAGGTTACTTCATGGAAAATTTATCTCATATTATCTCTGGTTAATCTTAACTGAAAGTTTTTGCCATAGAACTGCCTCAACTCAAGCTCAAAAGGCACACCTTGTGGGATATATTGTGGGAGAGAGTTGTATATGTGTGTGTGTGTGTGTGTGTGTGTGTGTGTGTGTGTGTGTGTGTGTAAAACACTTAGCTAAGGAAGAAAAGGTACTTGCAGTCAGTAAAATAAGTAAATGAAGAAATAAGCATACCTCCCCTTGAAATAAGTTGGCTGAACACAAAGCAGATTTGATAGTTCTTCCCTGCTACACCATATAATTTAACAATTAAATTCAGCAAAACTTTATTAAGAACCTACAGAACACTTGGATAGCTAATGAGAAAGATGGAAAGTTCAGATATGGAAAGTCCCCCAACATCATGGGGCTTAGAGTATAGTATCAGGCACATACAAAAATGACTAAATCAGAATGATACATACTGAATGGATGAGAGACATGAGCAAAGTGCTATGTGAGAGATATGTCATATATAGAAAATCTTGTCTCCTTTACGATGCGCATAGCCTGAACTCAACATTCAGCACAGAGCCCAATATCACAATTTAATGCCATTGATCTTGGTAGGACACCTAGTTTTCTTAAAGGTGACACAACAGATAGAACACTGTGCCTGGAATAAGGAAGACCTGAAATCAACACAGATGCTTATGAGTATATAATCTCAGCCAGGTCACAATCTCTTTTTGCCTAAGTTTTCTCAACTGTAAAATGAGAGTAATATAGCACCTACCTCCCAGGGGTTGTAGGGTTGTTGGGAGGGTCAAATGAGTGTTTAGCACAGTCTCTCGCACATAGTTGGTGCTATATAAATGCTTATTATTCCTGTTATTGTATCATCATTATGTATTGCTGCCAAAGTAAACACATTTACCTTAGGCTGGACAAACTCTTCTTTTAAAAAAATAAATTCTGTATCTATAGTTAACTATATCAAATAAGTGGGACTTTACTGAATTGCACATTGTACTAGTTAAAACCATACTTGAGGGAACATCCCATTTGGGAGCTTCATGAGAATGAATTGGAGTGATTCAGGCAAGTTTCAGACTTGATGCCTGTCTCTGACACATACTGTCAATATGGCCATGGACAAGTCACTCAATCTTCCAGTGTAAGGCAAGACTTTAAGCCCAGAGATTACAGGAGAGTTAGTGAGCTTCAGTAGCAGAGAGAATTTCTGCATCAATTTCCCATATTTATGAAATATCAATTCTGCATTCCTCCTTATCTTCTAACCCCTGAAAAGAACCACACAGCGACACTTTTGGTAATAGCTTCAATCATTATGATGAACAAAGCTCTTTTATCAGTTTCCTTTCTTAGTTTCTATTATTAATTTTTATTTGGAATAACTCATAGAAGTAGATTTTCCTATGGAAAATTGATTGTTCCATTTGCAGATGCTGTATAGTAACAACAGCTGATAAAATATTATTAGTTTATGAAGCCATTAATATATGTCATGATCATTAAAACTTCAGTAAGCTGGAATTGATCCTTGAACTACCAATGAAGAAAAGGTATGTGAAGTATATTTAGACTATATCAGCTTCCAAGGAGAATGTTTCATCCTAAGTGACCTATGATGCGGCTGTACTTTATGAAGTATGAGCAGTTCACATTTATGCAGTACTTTGAACTTCATAAAGCACTTTCTTTACAAGTCTGTGAGGTAAGTTGTGTTCCCACTTTACAGATGAGGCAACCAAGGATCAGAAGGATGGTTTGACTAGAGTCACAGCCAATAAGAGGACCAAGACTTACGATCCCAAGGTCAGTACCATTTTCCAGCCATTACCAGACCATGTCTACTCTGCTCTGATCATCTTCCTCAATTCCCTCTCACTGAAAGCACTTGTATTTTCCCCCTGGGATTCTAGGCTCAGACAGGTTAGCTTTCATCTTGCTTTGCCCTAACCTAGGTTTCCATTTCCAAACCAGGATACCTCCATTCCCATCAACCTCACCAACCCACTCACCCTTTTTATTCCCTTTACATATTGTTTTCTCTCTAAAATGTAAGCATCTTAAAAGCATACACTAATTTGTTTATATTTGTATTTGTAGGGATTAGCACAATTCCTGGTGAATAATAAATGCTTAATAAAGTATTTTTCATTCATTCATAAGTGAGCTTTCTACTAGCTCAATTACCTCCAAAACAATATGATCTAAAAAGAATTAAAAGTGGAAGAACCTCTTAAGACAAGGTGAATGTAATTAGGTTGCTGCTTGTTACCAATGGTGACTTACATTTAGAGTAGCCACCCTGACCCTCAGTTCCTGAAGCCTAGGTATGTTCGATTTCACCCTTCCACCAGAGTTATCTGGTACCCTGGAAGGGGGTAAGTTATCTACGTTCTCTGCAAATGGCTCCAGCCTCCACCAATGGTGTTCCCCTAATTATAGCGGGTAAGTCCCCAGCAACCCAATTCCACTTACTTAACAGACAGGTTACCTTTTACCAAAGAATATTTATTTCAAAAAGAGTACTCACAAATATACACACTTATTCCTCTGGCATTATCTCCCCTCCAACCTTACAACACCTCAGTCTCTGGAAAGGGAATTAGGTTCGTAGCTTAGCCCAGTTCCCATAGAGCATAGTCCCAATTCCAAATCTGAAACTCTCTCTTGGTTCAAGTCCCCATGCCCTGGCTTCTCCAGACTTCCTTGCCGGTGGCTGACTGCACCATCCTGCCTGCAAACCACCAATGGTTCCATAGAACACTTAGGAGATTAAGTGATTTGTCCAGGTCCTTCTTGTTGTTGTTGTTGTTGTTGTTTGTTCTTTGTTCTAGAAGAGGACCATGGCATCTGGAAGGTGATGCCATGATTTACAAGTGAATGGGATTCAAGTGAGGG
This sequence comes from Trichosurus vulpecula, assembly GCF_011100635.1. Classification (NCBI taxonomy): domain Eukaryota; kingdom Metazoa; phylum Chordata; class Mammalia; order Diprotodontia; family Phalangeridae; genus Trichosurus; species Trichosurus vulpecula. The sequence continues at coordinate 139,811,992 of NC_050579.1, read as the reverse complement.
AGGGCTGTGCAAAGTCACCAGCCTCACTTTCTCCTCCAGAGCCACCTTGGTTCAGTGGCAAGATATAAATCAGGATGACTTGAGATGGCCCCTAGGTTCACACAACCAATAGTACCAAAGGTTGGACATAGACCTAGATATTCTAGACTTCAACATCAGCTTTTTATCTACCATCCCATGCTGCTTTTATAAGGTTCATACTATATTAGATAAAATTTATTTTCTAAAAGAACCTTAGCTTTCATTAAAGAAAGAGTACTTTAGTAAAAAGCAGTAAGGCTAAATTAAAAGCACACAAGTTGGAGTAAAATCTGAGCTCAATTCCCATGAGTCACTACCTATATGATGAAGGATACCACTTTTTCTGAGCTTCAGTTTCCTCATCTATAAAATGGAAATGGTAAAGCATGAGCTACCAATTTCATAGGGTTTTTATAGGGAACATACTTTCTGAATAAGACAATGATATATAATTAGCATGGGTTAATATTTAACTAGACAAGCTATATTTTATATGTTAAAATTGTTGGAATATTTCAATGTTGAAAAATCAGCATTTAAATCTATGGCATATCTTTTAGAAAAATGATTACTTTTCCACATCTTCTGAGGGGGCCAGATGAAATGCATTTTAGTTAATATCTTATTAACAAAGATAGGTTTGTAAGAAAAGGTTAAATAAGGATAGAGTGGAAGAACAACAAACATGAGAAATAAGTGAAAACACTTTTCCAAGGCTGGAAGAAGGATGGGAACAGGGAAGGAACAAGCATTTTTTTAAAAGTGTCTACTATATATAAACCAGGTATTGTGCCAAGTGTTTTACAAATATTATCCCATTTGATCCTCACCTCAGCCCTTTGAGGTAGATACTATTATTATCCTCATTTTGCAGTTAAGGAAACTAAGGCAAACAGGTTAAGTGATTCCCTAGGGGTAACACACAGATACTAAGTGTCTGAGGCTGGATTTGACTGGGATCTTCTGGACTCCAGACTCAGTATTCTATCCACTGTGTCTATTTCCAAGGAGTTTACAATCTCCCCATTTCAATGATACTTGTTAAGTGGAAGGAGGATGATCTTCTGAGGTTCTCTATTGCCTTATACAGTGCACTGCAAGTAGTGGGGACTCACAGTTCTGCTGTTGATAATTATGATTGCCATGGAGAATCTATTATCCATTCATTTATAGGAGCATCTCTTCTCTCCCCAAATAATCCCAGAAGTCTTGAAAGGCTTCCAGAAGCCCAAACCTATTTTTATTATTATTATTTTTAATGCATAATGGAGTTAATTATAGTATAACTAGAGTTTCAAATGTCTTTTATTAATTTGGAATTTATCTCACTAATTCTCTTTCATAAATGATTATCTGTTAGATTTTTTTACTTCTGTTGTATGGTATCTAGCTATCAATTTAATAATGATATTGATTCACAACTTTGAAATTAAATATAGTTTAGAAACCACTCCCATTTAAAGACTGATTAAAGTCAGGCAATGTCTACACTACAGTCTTAAAGTGATTATGGTCAGTTAGGGATAAAATAGAACCTCACAATTTGAATATTTTGCTCTAGAAAGTAATATTAATATATTAACAAAGCCAAAGAAATGCAGATCCCAAATTCACATTCTGATCTATACCCAAATCATAACAATCTCCTGAAGAATTGAAAATGCCTTACATCACCAGATATTAAACTGTACTACACAGCAGCAGTCATCAAAACTGCCTGGTACTGGTTAAGAAACAGGGGTGTGGATCAGTGGAATAGGATAGGTACACAAGTAGGTGAAATCAACAAGTTTAGCAATCTACTCTTTGATAAACCCAAAGAGACCAGCTTCTGGGCTAATAATTCACTATTTCACAAAAACTGTTGGGAAAATTGGAAAATGGTAGGGCAAAAACTGGGCATAGACCAATATCTTACACCATATACCAAAATAAAGTCAAAATGGGTTCATGATTTAGGAGTAAAAGTTGATACTCTAAGTAATTTGGGAAAGCAAGGAATAGTTTACTTATCAGATTTGTGGAAAAGTAAAGAATTCATGACCCAACAAGAGATAGAGAGCATTACAAAATGCAAAATGGATAATTTTGATTATGTCAAATTGAAATGTTTTTGTACAAAAAAAGCCAATGCAACAAGAATTAGGAGGGAAGCAGAAAATTGGGAGAAAATCTTTGCAACTAGTATCTCTGATAAAGGCCTCATCTCTAAAATATACAGGGAGCTGAGCCAAATATATAGGAATACAAGCCATTCCCCAATTGAGAAATGGTCAAAGGATATGAACAGGCAGTTTTCAGAGGAAGAAATTAAAGCTATCTACAGGCATATGAAAAAATGCTCTGGATCACTACTGATTAGAGAAATGCAAATCAAAACAACTCTTAGATACCACATCTCTCCTGTCAGATTGGCTAATATAACAAAACAGGAAAATGATAAATGCTGGAAAGGATGTGGGGAAATTGGAACATTGTTGCATTGCTGGTGGAGTTGTGAGCTGATCCAGCCATTTTGGAGAGCAGTTTGGAACTATGACCCAAGGGCTATAGAAATGTTCATACCCTTTGACCCAGCAATACCACTTCTAGGGTTGTATCCCAAAGAAATCACACAAGCGGGAAAAGGACCCATATGTACAAGGATATTTATAGCAACTCTTTTTGTGGTAGCTAAGAATTGGAAATCAAAGGGATGCCCATCAATTGGGGAATGGCTGAACAAGCTGTGGTATATGAAGGTGATGGAATACTATTGTGCCATAAGAAATGGGGATGATGCAGACTTCATAACAACCTGGAAAAACCTACACAACATAATGCTGAGTGAGCGGAGTAGAGCCAGGAGAACATTGTGCACAGCCACAGATATATGGATTCCGTGAGGACCAACCCTGACATACTGCGCTTTTCTCAGCAACCTAAGGGGCAAGGACAACTCCAGGGGACTCACGATGGAGAATGCTATCTTCATCCAGAGAAAGAACTGTGAAGTTTGAATACAGATCGAGGCGCACTAAATGCTCGCCTTTTTTGCTTCTTTTTTGTTTTTGTTTTAGGGTTTTTTTTTTGGTTCTGTTTCTTCTTTCTCATGATTCATTCCATTGGTCAAAATTCTTCTCCACGACTTGACTAGTGCATAAATTAATTCAATGCGAAGTTATACATGACAGTTATATGAGATTCCATGCCGTCTTGGGGAGGGAGGGGGGAGGGAGGGGAGAAAAACTGGAACTCAAAACTATGTAGAACCGTGTGTGGTAAACTAAAAATAAATAAAGAAATTTAAAAAAAAAATAAAAATAAAAAAATAAAAATAAATTAAAAAAAAAAGAAAATGCCTTACATTTGTAGAGCACTTTTAGCTTTTGAGGGTGTTTCCCCCCCAAAGCTACACTAAATATTTCAAATCTATGCAACTATCCACTGTTCAAATGATTTTGATCTCTCTCAGATTGCCTGCAATCTTTGCATTCTCTCTATATAATGGGGTGGTCATAGTTTAATTGAGAAGGCCCATCTCTTCCTTTGTTTCAGAGAGATTTTCAGAATCGCTCAGCTTTCCTTGATTCAAATCTTACAGTTTGGGGATCAAATCCATTGTCAGCATAATGAAAAGATACCCTTTACATATTCACACTTTGATGAGACTTTCTTATTCTTTCAGTAAATCTTCAGAGAGAGCTACTTACCAATTCACTCTGCATCGCTGCAGGACATCACAGTTCTATTCTGGTCAAAGGGCTATTCATCATCCAACCTTCTTTATTAATTTCCCTCTCTACTCTATGAATTAAGCAAAGCTTCTACTATAATTAAGAAAGTGCCAATAAAGAAAAACTACAAAACTGAACTCTTACTAAACATAAACATGACTAAAATGCCAGAATTACATAGTAACAGGAAACTAAGCATCAAAAATTCCATGTTTGATTTCCCCAATTATGTCACCACTAGACTCTGAAGCTTCAGCAAACGTCTTCCTTCCCATCATTTCTTCATCTGTGAACTATCCATAAATTCTGTCTTTCACAAAACAGTTACAAGGAATGTGATATTTTAGTCCCAGTGATCTTAGTATACAGACAGTGTAGCATAGTGAAGTTTCTAGCTTTAGAGTCAGGAAAAATGGGTGTAAATCCTTTTGATTCTTATTCATTATGTGACCTTGGACAAGTCATTTAATTTTTAGTGCCCTTAGTTTTCTTATTTGTTAAATTGGAATGATACTCCTGGTTTCCTCACAGGGTTATGTGAGTTTCAAATAAAATAATGTATGTTAATCTCCTTGCAAATTTTAAAATGCTATACAAATATCAGTTATTATTGTAGCTTGCTTTAGGTTTTCATTTTTCCTTGTTTATCATAGAACTTATGGAGATCAAAAGAAAAAAAACATAGGTATGGTGCTTTGCAAATCTTAAAGCACTATATAAAGTCTTTCTACTAGATGCAAACAAAATTTTATTTCAAAAACTTTAGCTGTTTTAGGGGCTCATAGGAAAGAATCAAATCTGAGAGACAAGAAAGCCAATAACCCAACATTAAAAAAATGATTTCTCAAGGAAATCTACCAGTCTAATATGGGTAATTGATGCATTTAGAATGGGACATAGTGGGTGCTTTATTGATTCCTGTTGATTGATTACTTCAGTATTCCATCCCTTGAGGAATAAATCAACAGATATCATGTATATACATACATACATATATATATATATATATATATATATATATATATATACACATATAGACAGAGGGTACATGGTGAGCTGAATATGAAGGGATGATATCTAAAAAAAAATCAAATTAAGGGATGAAAGAGGAATATATTGATAGAGGGAGATAGGGAGAGGTAGAATGAGGTAAATTATCTCACATAAAAGTGGCAAGAAAAAGCAGTTCTGTAGGAAGGGAAGACGGGTAGGTGAGGGGGAATGAGTGAATCTTGCTCTCATTGGATTTGACCTGAGGAGGGAATAACATACATACTCAATTGGGTATCTTACCCCACAGGAAAGAAGGAGGAAGGAGATAAAAAGGGGGGATGATAGAAGGGAGGGCAGATAGGGGGAGGGAGGTAATCAAAAACAAACACTTTTGAAAAGGGACAGGGTCAAGAGAGAAAATTGAATAAAGGGGGATAGGATAGGAAGGAGCAAAATATAGTTAGTCTTTCACAACATGAGTATTGTGGAAGGGTTTTACATAATGATACGCATGTGGCCTATGTGGAATTGCTTGCCTTCTTGGGGAGGGTAGATGGGGATGGAAGAGGGGAGAGAATTTGGAACTCAAAGTTTTAAAAACAAATGTTCAAAAAAAAGTTTTTGCATGCAACTAGGAAATAATATATCCAGGCAATGGGATATAGAAATTTATCTTGCCCTACAAGAAAGGAAGGGAAAAGGGGATCAGGGGAGTGGGGTGACAGAAGGGAGGGCTGACTGGGGAATGGGGCAACCAGAATATATGCCATCTTGGAGTGGGGGGGGAGGGTAGAAAAGGGGAGAAAATTTGTAATTCAAACTCTTGTGAAAATCGATGCTGAAAAGAGAAAATATTAAATAAATTAAATAGAAGTACAAAAAAATAAATAAACAGATATTTATTATCTACTAGGTGCAAGGTGAGCATGGGCAGTTAGGTGGCATTTTAGATAGAGCACTGGGCTTGGAATCACACTCTTCCTGAGTTTAAATCTGGCCTCAGACACTTACTAGATGTGTAACCTTGGGTAACATTTAACCATGTTTGCCTCAGTTTCCTCATCTGTAAAATGAGCTGGAGAAAGAAATAGCAAACCACTCCAGTATCTTTGCCAAGGAAACTGCAAATGAGGTCACAAAGATCTGGACACGACTGAACAACAATAACAGATGCAAAGTAATTTGTTAGGTGCAATGGGGAAAATCAAAATGGCACTCAGGAAAGCCATACTATAAATGCTTCAAACTTAATATAGTCACTGAAAATAGTACATAAGTGACCTGAAGGAATTGTTAAATGAATCTCCATGATTATAAAGGAATGAATAGTAGAAAGATACTTTTTAAAAAAAATGAGAAATTTCTAAAAGAAAAAGGTAGTTTCTAAGGTAAATTTCTAAAAGAAAAAGGTATCCAGAGAAAAAGAAAAAAGATGTCATAATAATAAGTTAATATTTATATATTACTTACTATGTGCCAGGGATGGTACTAAATACTTCACAATTATTATCTCATTTGATAAAATAAGTCATAAAGAAACTCATGAAAATAAAAATAAAAAGAATAATCAAGAATGAAAAGTACAGATTCATTGTCAGCAAAAAGAACATAAGGTGATGAACAAGGGATTCAGCCCTACCATTCCTCCCCCAATGAGATGTATCCTTGAATCTAAGGTCAAAGTCAACAAGTGCCTCTCTTTGCAAATGAAAATAACAAAAATCCACAAACCATGGATACATATCAGTAGGAAGGCTTCCCAGAAGGAACTATGCTAAAATGAAATTTGTAGTTAATCTACTGATGAGATTATGTTACTTCCCTATATGTCCCTGGGAAGCAGCCAACCTAGAAAATGATCAATGAAAAATTATCTGTTAACATGGGAATTCTAACACATTTTGACAATTTGTTGAAATGAAGGAGAGAGATAGAATGTTTCAGACAGAACCAGAAGAGCATACAGCCTAGAGAAAGTTGGACAGTATAAATTAACCTTTAAGTTACCTTCTATTTCTGAATCCATTTTCCCCCCAATGTTGTTTATCCTTAATTCTGAAGAGGACCAATGACATCATGGGGTGATGTTTTCAATAGCGAGGTAAATGGATTTAAGTGAAACAGAGTTGTACAGAGACATCAGCCTCACTCTTTCAGAGTCACCAAAGGCCAGTGGCAAGACAAAAGTCAGGATGACTGGCAATGGCACAGGATGTTGTGGATGACCTTGGCATATTTATCTGAGCAAACTCTAAGTGCTCCATAGTGCCTGCTTCAGTCACCGTCATGGCTGCTGAAACAAATTGCTCTCATTCGCCCATTCCCCTGGGGGAAGTCTTCACATGGGTGGGGTAGACATCCCCCTGACTCATCAATGGGCTAGAGGCCTGTCAGTTACCGCACAGGTTTAGCCCTTCTGCAAGACAGTTTTCCCAGTATGTGACTGCTACTCAGGCTACAGCTTCCTGGAGCCGCAGGTGAGAGACAGGTGAAGCTGGACAACAAAGGTGACTGAGCAGCTCTGAAAAGGGTTCAGAAAAGCTTCATGCCAGAAAATGCTAGTCCTCCCTGAACACCCCACACATCCAAGCCACAATATATGGGACTGAGCCACATTGCCTGTTCACTAGAAAGAGATAGATCATTTGGTTCTATTATAGTCTTTGTGGAATATCACTCAATATCATTTAACTACATGCTTAGCAATCTGTCCTCTATTATGAATTCAGTTTCACAGGTATATCAAGAGCAGCAAGTTGGTACTTTGGTTGAAGGTCACAAGTGTTATGGTCAATCAGCAAGTAATTCCCCACTGTAATTCATAGCGTTAATAAATTAAAATTCTGGTTTAATAATAATGGCTCATATTTACATAGCACCTATGCTGTATTATTTGGATTTAAGGAAGAGACATACAGGTCATTCTCACAGCAAACTTACCCAGTGCATTTTGTTGATATGTTATGGATACCACTCAATACCAGATAGCTTGTTAGGTATTAGCTTATATAACTTATGACAATAATTACCAGCATTTATATACTGCTTACTAAGTGTCATAGCATTCTAAGAGCTTTACAAATATTATCACATTTGTTCCTCACAATAATGCTGGCAGGTGGGTATTATTATCCTCATTTTACAGCTGAGGAACCTGAGGCAAATAAAGGTTTAAATAACTTGCTCAAGATCCCACAGTAAGTAAGTGTCCAAGACTGTATTGAAACTCAGGTCTTCCCAACTCTAGGATCAACACACTACCAATTCTACTACCTAGCTGCCCTGTTTTCTTTCAGGACTTTAGAGCTATTGTCACTTACCCTTAATTCTACCCTTGGCATGGGTGATGCTGGCTTCCATAATTGCCTAAAGATGTATACATGTTGTGTGTATATGTGTTGTGTTGTTTGTGCTTGTTAAAATTCTAAGCATTTTACAGAAGAGGACACTGGGATTTCCAGGAGGTTAAGTGATTTATCCAGTGTCACATACTTAATAAATTGCATAGAATGAGGATGCAGATCTTCTGATAACAAGTCCTAGTACTTTACATTAATATACTATACAGTTTCTTGTGAGTTTGACCAAAAGATAAATTCACTCCCTGGGAATTGCTCATTCTTTAATGAGATGATAAAATCAACTTTTGGTTGCTAAGGAAGGACCACACCTTAGACTGTGGTGAGCCTTCTGAATTGAAGCGGACCTTGGGAAAGCCAAGCCTAAACAATCTGCCAACCTACACCTTGTCCTGGAACTTTAAAAAAATATTCAATAAAACTGCATAGATCAAGTGTTCTTAACCTGGGGCCTATATTTTTTTAAATTAATAACTATTTTAATATAATTCTTTTTAAATCCAATTAATTTTATTTTAAGCATTAAAACATAATAATGATAATGACATTTGTATAGCACTATATTTAAGGTTTGCAAAGCACATTAAAATTTTATCTCACTTGATCCCCACAACAACCTTGGGCAGTATGTGATGTTATTTTCATCTTACAGAAGAAGAAACATAGATATGACGACATCACTCCCATACTGAAATTCCAGTGACTCCATATTACCTACAGGATCAGATATAAACTCCTCTGTCATACATGTAAAGTTCTTTACCAGCTGGGCCTGTCCTCCTTTTCCAGTCTTCTTACATATTACTCCCATCCATGTACTTTGTGGTCCAGCCCTACCATAACCTCTTAACTGTTCCTCTTACAGCACTCTCTCTACCACCTCTGAGCCACTGGCTGGAATGTTCATCCTCTTCTGGCCCTTACAATTCTAGGATTCACTCTGTACTCAGCTCAAGCAACATGCTTTACATGGTCCTTTTCCTGTCCTTCTTAGCTGCCACTATCTCCTAAAACTACCTTGGACTCATTTTGCAAATTTCCTATGAATCTTTCTATATGTGCATATGATCCTATATTGCCTCCCCTTACAACGGAGGCTCCTTGAGGGTAGTCACTTCTTCACTTTTGTCTCTATATCCCCTGAGTTTAGCATAGTGCGTAACACCTAGTAGGAGCTTAATAAATACTTTTTGATTTATGGTAAAATTACGATAAGTTCACCTTTCCCTGTTCACTTTCTGAACATATATGTTCCTATGTTAGGAGGCAGGGGATAGCCTAAAAGTTATTTCCCTTCATATAACTGTTAAAAATGATTGAAAATCTTTTGGATTTCAATAGGCACTTGCTACAGCCAGCCTTGAAGTTCATCTTAACACTATTTTTCTACAATTCCTCATACACATAGTTTTTATTGTGGTGCTTATTTTTCATCAGAGGAGCAACATTAGAAACTGAATGCAAAGAAATAGGTGAAATAAGATGCAGTGAGTAATGAAGAGAATTAATGTACTTGGTGAATAATGGCCTATAATAAGGACGAAAGGCAATTACATGATGCTTCACTTACTGAGGCATTGCAATATATCATACCATCGAACAAATCTAATGCTCACAAAATGTGCCAGGAGGACGAGAAAACAGACTCATGAATCAGGAAATGCCAAGTGATCCCAGAGTCTGTGTAAGCAAAAACCAAAAAAAGAAAAAAAGAAAAAAAATCTGACCTGTATGTATACCAGGAAATATTTCTCATTTAAGCTGAGCCAAATGTATAGATTTTTAGTAAGAACAGACATCTGAAAATTTATTTCTCTGAAAGTTTATTTTTTAAACTTAATTATCTTAATGTTTATTCAAAACTTCCTGCTTTTCTTGCAGACCGTCAGAATTAATGATTATGTTTCAGACTAATCAATTAATTAATGTGATTATTAGTACTAATCACTAGATGCAAGTAGATAATAGCATTTACATTAGGTTTGGGAGATAGCAGGTATATGTATATGTGGTTGTGCGTAGGGGTGTTTACACCAGGATTATGGATTTTGTTTGAAAAGTAAACAGCTTATTTACACAGAAATATAACTCTGAAGTGATTTCCAAGTGTCTACCACAATGCGGAACACTCAGTGGGGATACAGTGTATATTAATTGATAAAGGGTGATTTTAAAAGTGTTAAATGATTCAGGCTAACTCATTTTACACTTCTCTGAATCCCTACAGAATTTTAAGTCATCATAAACACTCACAGCAATGTTCTGAAAAGGTGATAAAATTCCTCTTTAAGTGTTATGGCATTGAGAGCTACTCAGGTGAGATTGATATGAAATTTTACGTACAGTGAGTATATGACTTGGAAGGAACCTTTGGCTTCCCATTATTTTGAATGTCATCTGCTGGAAGGAACAATGATGGGTTTTAGATGATACTTTGAAAATAACCAACTTTCTACTTTATCTTTATGTACTTTGGCTTAATTCTTGATATTTTACTACCTCAGGCTAAAAGTTCTCTATTCTTATACTTCCATAATTCTTTGTATTACTGGATCCTTCTAGAGCTCAAACTAAAAAGTTTGGTCTTACCAGAATGAGCTAGTTATTGTAAAGGAAGAAGTTTTCAAGAAACAACCTTTCATGACACCACCTGGCCTCAAGAACATCTGTCTACTCCAAACCAACGTCCTGAAGCACACAAGACCATGAGCATTTCATTTCTGAATGAAGTACCGAGGTGGACAGCTACATTTCAGTCTCATGCATGGTAAGTAATGATGCTATTCCTCCCTTCTGTAACTTGCTTTTATTACAGCTATGGTACGATCATAAAATGATACACATCTTTTGACCTAGTGTCACTCCTAGAGTTTAATTAACATTATTAGTCTTGCCCAAGGTAGATGCTAAGGCTTGATTTTTACACATGACCCTACAAGCTACGGGTTATAAATGAATCATTTGCGATTTTGCTGGACAACGTTAGGTGAGCAGTTTAATCTCCCTAATCTTTAGTTTCCTCAACTCTAAAATCAATCAATGACCAAGTAATAAATTATTAAATGAGGGGGTTGGTGTGGTACCGTGAAAACACCATTTACTGTAGTCAGAAAGCACGAGCACTGATCCTACTTTGATCCTGCTGACTGTGTGGACTTAGGCAAGTCGCTAAACCGTCCTGGGCTTTAGTTTCCTTATTCCTTCCAGCCCTAGATCCACAATCCTATGATCTGCAATCTACCAGAACTGAAGGGAAAGAGGAACGGTACAATGCAGCATTCCAGGAGGATCATTTTAGGGAGAAATGAGAAATATCAAAGGGATATAAAGGGCTCCTTTTGCCTCAATATACAGTGAAAGAGACTACAGGGAGAGACAGGAGCCTATCACTATACAGTGTTACACAGGCTTGCTTCAATGATGATGATGCAGAAGAAGATGATGATGGTGAAGATAAGTGACAAAATGGATAGAGCTCTGGACATGGAGTCAGGAAGACCTGAGTTCAAATCTAGCCTCAGATACTTGCTATCTATTTGACCCTGGACAAGTCATTTAACCTCTGTTTGACTCAGTTTCCTCAAACCATAAAATTGGAATAACAGTGCTTACATCCCAAGGTTATTATGAGGACTAGATGAGATAATTATCATAAAGTGCTCAGCGCAGTGTCTGGTGCACCATAAATGCTACATAAATGTTAGTTATTATTAGCTATTATAAAGCTCAAATGGGTATTAGAGGTCAATGATCACAAGCACCTCACTTTAGAGATCAATCAAGTTAAAGCAAGTTATTTGACTTGCTCAACATCACCAATATATTAAATAGGATAGCAAGAGTTTGAACCCTGATCCTTCTGTTTCCAAATGCAGAATTTTTCCTACTATCCAGCACTTCTTAAACTGTGGGTCGTGACCAGGGTACACAGGGTCCCAAAGAGTGGGACATGACTGAACCAATAGAACAACAGCGCTAGTGAGACTAGTATAGCTAATGTCGTGGGCAGCCCACTAGAGCTGTAAAGCATCATTTAAAGACTTGATCACAGAAATTTGATAGAAATTTGATGGAGCTTGATGGACCATTAGAAGACATCTACTCACAGGACCTGTGAAATGTAAAATCTATTTCACAAGGTTGTTATGAGAAAATGTTCTTGTAAACCTTAAAAAAATACCATAAATGTCACCTATAATCATTAGGAAATACAGAGCTGCTTCTGCTGAAGGAGGAGAATGCAAGGACCTTGACCAGAAGGCTCTAAGAGCTACAAATGTATGGAGTTGTCAAGAGGAGTAGGGAGCCCTTAGACATCTATGTTGGAATAAATAATTACCTCGTAGGAATAGTATATCAGCCCTTTTTATATAGCTCAATGGGCATGGGTGGACATTGTTTCTTTAAGAGCTCCACTGAGTGACTTAGTAGGACTACAGCCTCCCAAACCCTGAGTGGGAAGCAGATATAATCCAGGAAAGATTATGCAAAAGACAAAATTATCTTTTACATAAAATTTTATCTTCTATAATAGATTTTTTAAGTTTCTATTTTTTACAAATAGAATTTTGAATTTCCTCAAAAGAAACCAAAACACTGTATTTCTTGATAAAATATATTTACACTTAATTTATAAATCTCAGAAAAAATATATAAACAATAAGGTATCTGAGTATAGCAGAAGGAAAAAAAAACAGTAGACTGAGAGTAGCAATAAGAGCTATAATTTTTTAGTGTTTTGCTTATGTTGCCATATTTGACCCTTACAAAAGGGCTGGAAAATTGTTAGTATTACCCCCATTTTAAGGAAACTAAGATTCAAAGAGTTGAAGTCACTTCACAGGGTCATCTAGCTGGTAAATATCTGAGGCAAGATTAGAACTCTGATTTTCCTGGTGCACAGGTCTGTCCACTGTGCCACCTAACTACCTAACTAAAAGTAAGAATGTCTGGGGGCTATTCATGACTGCCATTCACACATACATATATACATACACATACACATATACATGTATATACATACACACATATACACATACCTATAGAGCTTTGGGGAAGTCACTCTGGATCTCATTTTCCTTATCTATAAAATGAGGGGGAGGGGAGAGTACATGATTTCTATGGTATATGCTCTATGATCTTTTTTTCAATCTAGATCTTCCCTGATTTTATGTAATTCTGAGTATATCTAATTCTTTTGCTCATATAATTTAAAAATTAAACAGTAAATGAATCAGCCTAAATAGTCTTGTAGTGCTTTGAGTCCCCCAAAAGGACAGTAAGTTCTCCATTTCAACATGTTATTTTATCTGGGGTGTTTATTAGCTGTGTGACTCTGGTCAAGTCACTTAACTCCTAGCCTTTTTTTGTTTGTTTTTGTTTTGTTTCTGCTTTGTTTTTTTATCTATAAAATGGAGATGATCCTATCACCTATTCTATAGGATTGCTGTGAATGCCAAATGTGATAACCTATGAGAAATACTTCACAAACCTTGAATGTTAGACTAATGGTGTTGTTCACTTGTTTTCAGTTGTGTCTGATTCTCTGTAACCCCATTTGGGGTTTTCTTGGCAAAGATACTACAGTGGTTTTCCATTTCCTTCTCCAGTTCATGTTACAGATGAGAAAACCAAAGCAGAGTTAAGTGACTTGCCCAGGGTGACATAGCTAGTAAATGTGTGAGGTTGGATTTGAACTCAGGAAGATGAGCTCTTCCTGACTTCAGGGCCAGTGCTTTATCACTGCACCATCTTAGTGACCTTATATAAATACTAGCGATTCTAGCTATTATAGAGTATCATATGTATTAATTAGTACATGCTATTTAGTGTGGGTGTGTAATGAAAACATTTATAGAATTGCACAAGCTTCTGTAAATATCAGCTGTGCTTATACACTGAAATTTTCTCCCTCTTCTTTTCTCTCTGCCCTCCGGATTGCTTCACATTACCTGCCTAGATGTAACATGCCTCATTCTCAAGCTTGCCCTGTCTCTTCTGTTGGATAAGTACTCTTTCTAGCATCCCAGTTCCACAGCTATGAAACTCTTAAGTTACCCTCAGAGCTTTTGCCTGCTTTTAGCATTAATATATCAGTTTCCTGAGAATAGGGCCTGTTTTTGCCTTTCTTTGAGTTCCCTAGTGCTTAATGCGAAGCTTGGCACATAAGTGCTTAGTGAATTTGTGTTGACTGATTGATTATCATTTGATCAATTTTTATTACCTTTCTTTCACTTTTTTATGTCAAGTTCTTCAACCTTATCACACCCTAATTAAATGAAAGTTTTTGCAGTTCAAAATCAAGAACTCCATGAACACTGCAGTTGGAATACACTGGAAATCTGTTTCTGTAGGTATAATGTAGGGATGGTCTAAAACAGAAAACAGAAATCTATCCTGTTACCTGCCTGAGGCAGGATAGGTTGAGCTGATATGACTAATAAATCCATGAAATGAATCTCTGACCTGATTTATTTATTTTAATTTTAGCAGTGACGGCTTTCTATTAATTGGCTAAGATCCAGAAAGAAATGTTCATAGTTTGCTAGGCTGTTTGAACTAGGAAGATTAAGAATGCTTGTTGCAAAGAAGTTCAAGGTTACACATTCTAAAAGAAATGGGAATCTCCTTGTAACCTGTTTTTTTTTAATAGTATATGTTGCATTTACAATGTGAATATAAATGCACATTTGGAAGCCATTTAGCACAGTGTTCAGAACATTATTGGGGTCTCAAGAAATACTCATTGAAATGGCTTGAAGCAGATCAGTTGTGGGAAAAAACAAAAACAAAGACTATTGTTACTGTTCCTCAAGGCCTAGTTAAACTAACCACTTATAAAATCCGTTAGTTAACCACTTATGAAGGATGAAAGACTTCTTCCCTAAACAAATCCCTCTACATCAACAAATGATTCCATTCCACGCCATCTTCTTCAGCTGACCATTCCCTCTATCATCTTCATTCTTTCATTAATGATTCATTTCTCCTTGTCTCCTCCTGCCTAGAAGCATACCCACGTCTCCTCCACCCTAAAATACCCTCACCTCAGCCTATAACTGTTATACATTTCCCAGCTAAACTTGAGATGGCCATCTATAGTCAGTGCTTCCATTTCCCTTCCGCTCATTCTCCTCTTAACTTCCAATAGTCTGGCTTCCAACCTGGTCATTCAAATGGAGCTCCTTTCTCCAAAATTACCAATGATCTCTTCAGAGTCATCTCAGGCCCTAATGGTCATATGAACTATTTGAGGCCGACCTGTGACAGGGCCTTCTGAGCTCAAGCCACATCTGGACATACTGTACATTGACCCCGACTTCAGGATGTCATTTTGATTCTCTTCAAAGACAAAGAACAAACCACAACAAAAACAACCAAATGTAATGGCATTTTCTCAGTCCTCATCCTTCTTGACCTCTGCGTAGCCTTTGACATAGTCAAGCACCCTCTTCTACTTGTAATTTCTTCTCTCTAATTTTTTATGACACTGCTTTTCCCTAGCTCTTCTCATACCTGTTTGACCATTCCTTCTCAGCCTTCTTTGCTGCATCTTCATCTAAGTTTTATCTGCTAATAGTGAATATTTACCAAAGTTCTTACCTGGGCCCTATTATCTTCTTCCTCTATATTATTTCACTTGGTGATCTCATCAACATCCATAAATTCAACTCTCATGTCTATGCAAATAATGCTCAGATCTGCTTATCCAGGCCTACCCTATGTCCTGACCTATAGTCATTCATCTGCATCCACCATTAGATAGTAAGAACTGAATGTCTCATAGACATCTTAAACTCAGTATGTTCAAAATTGAACTCCTTATCTTTCCCCTAAAAAACCCTCTTCCTAATTTCCCAATTAATATTAAGGCTACCATCATCCTTCCCTGTCACCCAGGTTTACAAACTAGGTGTCATTATTTAATGCTTTTCTCTCTCACTCCCCAGTATACAATTTCTTCCCAAGTCCTGTCAGTTCTATCCTACAAAATCTTTTATATATGTTCCCTTTTCTCCTCTGACACTATCACCACTCTGTTACAGGACCTTATCGCATCACATCTGGATTGTTTCAATAGCCATTCTGGTTGGTCTCTCTGTCTCAGGATTCTCCTTACTCTATTCCATCCTTCATTCAGCTAATTAAGTAATTTTCCTAAAGTATACATCTGACCATGTCACCTTCCTATTTGCTAAAATACAGTAACTTCTGAAAAAATGGATAAAAAAATTTAAAAATCAACCTTTGAAAATAATAGTAAATATATATATATATGTATATATATATATATATATATATATATATACATACATATATATATATAGCATCTACAGGTTTTATGATCCATGGGCAAATCATATAACCTCTCTGAGACTTAATTTCCTCACCTGTAATATTGGAACGAAACATGTACTACCCATTCAATAGGACTGTTGTAAAGAAGGAGTTTTGTAAGTCTTATAAATGATATAATTTTAAGTGAGTTATGCATACATGTATTCTTCACTGAAAGCAGATGGATGCGGTACCTGATTTCTAGACCCATTGTGTCCTGCAAGTGATTCTAACATCTATCTATTTTAATAATCCATTGTATTCTTGCCTTTTATTATGTGATAGGTAAGTTATAAAAGTCAGATGAATTCTCTTGATGTCTCCACTCATCATCAGCAAGCTTTCATTGAAAATATACTATATGCAAAGCAATATGCAGACCATTTTGGTAAGGGGAATATGGGAGGAAATTAGTGAAAGGTAAGGGCCAGAATGCTGAAAACAATAAAGAAATTAAAACTATATTGATGAGGCAAAGTCCAGCCATTTATTCTTAGAATACTTAATTTCCAATGAATCTCATTTTAAGTGCCACCTTCTAAATGAAGCTTTTTCTGTTATCCCAAGTGACATATGCCTCCCTCCAAAAATTACCTCATATTTAATTTGTATAAATTTTTTTGCCTAAACATATCTACTTCCAAAATAATGTAATTTCCTTGAAGGAAAAGATGGTTTCATGTTGTCTTTGTAGAGTCACATATTACATATTTAATAAATGCTTATTGATTTATTTTTGAGCAAAGAAACAGTATATACAAAGCTATACATTTTGGGATGATTAATCAGATAACACCATATCAAAAAGTTTGACAAATTGTATTGATAGAACTGATGCCTGTGATAGGGATACAGCAAGTATCCTTACACCGTTGGCTCATTAAAGAATTTCTTTCTCCCCTCTATCAAACTTTAAATTTCATGAAGGCAGAATCTATATTTTATTCAAACATTGCATTTACCCCAAGTCTTAGGGACTGTACTTTGCCCTTTGGAGGAAATTAATAAATAACTGCTGAATGCTACTGAATTAATGTTATTATTGAAAAAACATTTTAGTGAGCAGTAAGTGGTGTGCTACAGAGAAAAAAAAAAGTGTTTTATTGGAATCAGGAGTCCTAGATTCAAATCCACTTACCAGCCTTGTGATATCGAGCAAATCACTGAGCGTCAGTTTATTCATGTACAAAATGTAGGTAATGATACTTATACTCCCCAGCAGTTATTGTGAGGAAAGTGCTTTTTAACCCTGAAATTGCTGTAGAAATGTGAGCTAATGTTGCCAGAATAACATTGACAGGGACCACATGAATCTAACCATAAGATACTTTTTGCAGGAATAAAGACAGGCAATAATTGGAAAAATATTATGTGGTCCTGGACAGATCAAAGCAATAAAATAAAAATTAGAGTATTATCCACATTATTCAGTACTATACCAATTAAACATCTGAAAGAATATTTTATAGAACTAGAAAAAATAATAACAAAATTCACACAGAAGAACAAAAGGTCAAGAATCTAAAGGGTAATCATGAACAAAAATGGGATGGAAGAGAATCTGTCAGGTTTCAAATTGCATTACAAACCAGTAGTCATTAAAATTATTTGGTACCAATTAAAAAAAAAGAATCATCAGTGAGTAGAACAGATTAAGCGTATAACACAGAGCAGCAAACAAACATGGTGTCTGATAAAAAAAAAAAAAAACAAAGAACAAAGCTACTAGGGGAAGGATTCACTATTTTGGAAAAAGTGTTGGGAAAACAAGACATCAGTGTGGCAGAAATTAAGTGCAGACCAAGAGCTCATACTATATAGCATGCCAAGCTCCAAATGGCAACATAAACCTAGATGACCATGGACAAGTCACCTAAGCTCTCTATACCTTAATTTCATCATCTGAAAAACAGGGACAATAATAACATCTATCTCTCATGGTGGTTGTGAGGGTCAAATGAGATAATGTTTATAAAATACTTTGCAAATCTTAAAAGTGTTATATAAATGCTGACTATTGTTAAAAAGATAATTTTTTAAACAAATAGAGGGAGCAAAGAAGAAAATACTTTTCTGATATATTGATAAAGGAAGGGAGTATGATTAAACAAGGGATAAAGCAAATTTTATGGGATAAAATATATCAATATATTTTTTGCATAAACAAACCTAACATATTGAAAGTTAAAAGGGACAGCGTATCTTGGGGGGAAAATGTTTGTAACAAGTTTTTCTGATGAAGGCTTCATTCCCACGATAAACTATCTTAAGAAACCGTACTAAGACTTTTGAAATATCTTGAAAATGGAATTTTAAATCAGTACTCAAATGTATAAGCCTAAGAACCATTCTCCAATGAATAAATGGACAAAGGATAGTTTTCAAAAGAAGAAATACAAGCTATCAATAATCATATGAAAAACACTCTGTCACTAATAACTATAGAAATGCAAATTAAAGAAACTGTGAGGTTTCACCTCACACCTATCAGATTGGCAAAAATGAGAAAAAAGAAAAATAATAGTCTTGCAGGGAATGTTGGGAAATAGGTATACTGATGGAGCTCTGAATTGGTCCAGCCATTCTGGAAAGCAATTTGTAACTATGCCCCCAAAATTACCAAACTGATGAATCATTACATTTATGATTTATCTTTAAACCAAAAGGAAAATTTAATGTTGGAGTGGTGATCTTCCCAATAGGTTCACAGGCAGACATGATTTTTATTTACTTCTAGTGGGAAACTAATAATGGTAATCCTAAAATTAATTTAATTAATTATATCTTTGTGTTGAACTTTCAAAGAAAGATTACTTTGTGAACCATTTCCAGTATTTCTTAGTCCTTGGTAAGATTGTTAATTTATACCGATCCATCAACACTCTTTGAACAAGACCCAGTTTGGTTTCCCCTCTGAACATCAATGAACATTTGAAAAATATTTGGTTGGCTTTAGGTATGCCATTCAAATCCACAGAGCACAACACAGTTAATGGGCCATATAGAGATGACTCAAATTCAAAGCTTTAGTCCAGTAACATAGTCCTCCAGTTTGGGACCACACTAAGCTAGGGAGAGAGAGAGACATACATATGCTAGAGAGATAGTAATAGGGATAAAGATAATTATGTATTTCTTTCTATATATACATGATGTAGATGATTTAAATAATGTTTACATAGGAATGAGTAGCATACGGATCTCCTCCCTCCCCAGTTTTATGTGGTATGATGATTTACTGAGTACCTGTTATGTGCAAGGCACTCTACTGGACGTTAGTGTTGAAATCAAAATAAACCATGAAATTAGGAAGTTCTTATATAGAAAAGGAAGTAAATCAATTAAAAGTAGAAAGTACATATGTAAAATGAGATATTTTGGTAAACTGGGCCCATGATTTCATTGATACAGGGAACTCTGCTTCAGGTAATTCTCTTTACCAATGTAGACTCTCATCTTTCCATCTTGTTATCTTAGAGATTTCTCCAGAGAACCGACATGTTAAGTAATTTGCCCATGGACTTACAGCAATTATATGGCAAAGGCAGGGACTGAACCTAGTTCTTACTGATTTTGAGGCTGACTTTCCATTTATTATGCCATGTAATTTCTTAAAACGATATGCAATATAGACTAAATAACTAAGTGCTTTAGTATGTGATAGCATGTGAGAATCTTTAGGCCTGGCATTAGCCAAGCAGATGCCTCCATTCTCCACTTCAGGTTTAAATGACAAAATTTACCTAAGCCTAGAAGTACTATGCAAATGGAAGTTATTATTAATCATTATCATTATTATTATTATACTTATATATCATTATATTATCATTACTAGGTAGCTAAGTGGTGCAGTGGGCAGCTAAGCAGTGCAGTGGGTGGAGCACTGGGCCTGGAGTCAGGAAAAACTGAGTTCAAATCCATCTTCAAACACTTCCTAGCTGTGTGACCCCAGGCAAGTCCCTTAACCTTGTTTGCCTCAGCTCCCTCATCTGTAAAATGAGCTGAGAGGGAAATGGCAAACCTATCCTATATCTTTGCCAAGAAAACCCCAAAATTGGATCACCAAGAGTTAGACACAACTGAAGGAAGTGAACAACAACCAATCATTATTATTAGTGATAAATATGTACTGTTTTCCCATTTGCTCCTAACTTAGGATTACATAAAGACTAACTCTAAAAAGACCACATGTTCACAATTTGATCCATGAACTTTTACGAGGGATGAAGAGAATTTTATCAGAGGAATAAGCAGACATGTAAAAATCGCCATGTCACATTACAAAGTGACTCCCCTGCTAGTTGAACAAAGAAATTCAATCTCTTCTCAAGTTTGTGTTTTAACTTCTGTAAAATTATATGAGAGAATTTTTCAAAAGTACAACCCTTCAGATTACCCACAAGTGCTGTTCCCACCTGTGCCTCTACTCAAATATGCTGTCACTTCTTAGCTCATTAGCTTAAGGACATACTAAATAAGCTATAACTTTTCTCTGATTTTTCTTAAAGGGATAGTGTCCCATCCATTCCCTACAAGTCCCAAAGTCTTGTATATAGTCAACAGAATCTTGTTTCTTTTCTTGAAGTATGGTCATATGAACACCAAACTATTTATAAGAAATGGGTTTCTTTGGTAATAATGATATCTGTCTTAGGCGAAGAGGCCACTTTAAATTAGAGGGAGCTATACTCTATCAGGACAGAGCGATAGACATGGGGTCAAGAAGTCTGACTTCAAACACTTGCTAGGTATGTGACCCTATGGAATTCATAACCTCTGTTTGCCTCAGTTTTCTCATTTGTAAATGGGTGTAATAATAGCACCTACCTCCTAGAGTGGTTGTAAGGATCAAAGGAAATTATATTGATAAAGCATTTCGCAAACCCTAAAGTGTTATATAAACGTTAGCTATCATTATTAAATAAATCTCTAATTCACTCAAGTCCTTTGAATCCATTCTGTATGATGGGTTCATCAGCAAGCTGTCAGCAAGAGAAACTTCTTAGTGACTATTTGTGACCCTTTAAATGCAGAGAAGTTTGCAAGTCAGGATAGAACTACTCAAGCAGCAGTGCATTGCTCTAGCTAAAATGGTAACAGACGACTTTTGCCATTCTTAAAGCAACTCTTGACGCAGACCAGTGCTGCCATTAGTAACCATATGTCTCTGAAACCTCTTCTAGGTTAATCCACTGACCACAGTTTTTGATCTAAACTTATAGATAGTCCATAGACACCTCAGGACCTTGGACTAGGTATTATGTCTCAACTCTTATTCTGCAACTTGGCAATATCCAGTCTGTCTAATCATACTGTTGTCTTGACTTTCATGATTAACATACTTCCTTTTGTGAACCAATGAATGTGAGAATGTTTAACCTCTACCCAATAGTTCAGCTGACCAGAATGCAACAGTTTACTTTTCTGACAGTGACTAGCATAATATAATATACAAGGTCAAGGTCAATTTTTTTTTAAATTGAGCTGGCATAATAGGAAAAAAAACACATGCTACACTTTGATTAATAAAATCAGAATCCAAGTTGTAGCTTAGATATTTACTAGTTATATAAATGTGGCCAAGTCAGTTTACCTCTCTGATCTTCAGATTTCTCTTCTGTAAAAAGGTAGATTTTTTTAAACTATCAATTCTTTCCGATTTTTGGAAGGAAAACACTTGAAAATCATAAGGCATTATGTAATGTAAAATAAGTTATTATCATTGTTTTTTCTTGTTCACCCTGAGAGATATAATCAGCTTCACAGAATCCTCATATTGGAAGGTACCTTGAAAGTCATTCAGGCCATACTTAACTGAGAAATTTCGTGAAAATCTCCCTTGAAAATTTATAGTGGAGGAGAACCTATTACCTAATGGGGGTGCCCATTCTGCATAGCTCTAGTTTTAGGAAATTTTTCTTGATAGTCAAAGAGGCAAGCTGGTAGACATTAGTGACTACTATTTGGTTTAATTATTTAACTGATTTTGAATCACCCTAACTGTACTTTCACCTAGAAAATATTTTTCTTTTTTGAAAAAAAACAAGAACATCAGAAAGTTTATAAAATGCCTTCCTGTACTTGATGCATTACCTGGTTTTATAAATCTAGAAATCCTACCCCACCCCCAAATAAGGTTATTATGGCATAATTTATTCTTGATGAACTCATGATGGTTCTCTATGCTCATGACTATTTCAAATGTTCACTAATAATTTTCCAGCAATGTTCTAGATTTTCCCCCCAAGAATTACATTTAAGCTTATTGTCCCATAATTTCCACATTCTCTTCCCTTTTTTAGAAATCAAGACATTTGACTGCCTACCTAGAGGCAGCTGGTGATAAAGTGCTGATCCTGTAGTCAGAATAGACCTAAGTTCAAATCTTTCCACACACATTTACTAGCTGTGTGATCCTAGGCAAGTCACTCAACTTCTGTAAGCTTCAGTTTCCTCGACTGTAAGACAGGGATATTAACAGCAGGTTGTTATGAGGATCAAATGAGATATTTCTTAAAAAAACTTAGTACAGCACCTGGAACATAGTACTCACTAAAGAAATTCTTATTCTCTTCTCTTCCCTTTCTGTCCTGGATTTTTTATGCTCACTGACCTTTAAAAAGTCACTGACAAATTGCTTGGCTATCACAACCACATGTGCATAGCTTTGGATAGGCTTCATCTGGACTTGGTGAACTAAACTCTTTGAAGGAGGCTACAGGTGGGCACTCTCATTATTTTAGGTTTCAACTCTCTACTAGCTATTTTTGTTATGTCCTTTCCTGTCAAAAAAATATTTTTCCTTGGAATCAAGAACAAAACAAAACAAAACGTTTCATTCCACCTCCTTAACATTGTTACCATTAAACTGACAGACACCTTATCTGACCATCCTCTTTTCCTGCAATGTAACAGAAAAAGAAACACTTTTCTATTGCTTTTAACATTTCTCTCCATCCTCAGTTTGTTTAGAACTTTAGCACGCCTTTCAATATTCTTACATGCATGTGTTTCATTCTTGTATTTCTATAGCCCTCCAGTGTATGCCCTTGCTTCCTTCTTCTGTAAATACTTCTTTAATGTATAAATTGGCTGATGAAATTCCCTCTTTGTCTAGATCAATTGCTTTTGATAAATTTTCCCTTTTGGAACAGCTTTCCTTTGTGTCTTCATGGTTTCATTCTAGAGAACTCTTCATTTCTTCTGGGCTGTTTTGCCCTGTGGAATTTTAGGCCATGGAATCCTATATTACCATTTTTTTTCCTGAAAGAGCTGGTTCATCTTTCCAGTAATACTAAATGCAGCCTAGCAATCCACTGCAGAAAAGAGCATGCAGACTTTTACTTATGCAAACAAAAACAAAAAAAACCTTATGCACCAAAGATAGCCTCTTCACTTTGGTCAGAGAACTAGGGGAGTAGAGAAAGTTGCAGAGAGACAGGACAGAACAGATATATTCACTGTCAGAAGTAGCTGTTTGTTAAATTGTTTTTTCTCAGCTGTCTTGCAATTGTTACAAGGGAAGGCTCAATCATCTGCATGGGGAAGCCGTGGGGAGGAGTAGTACCCAGAAATGACTGTACCATAACAACGAAAACATGTCAATGTTAATTTATTTTAAATTCTTCAAGATCCTGACTGCCATGGCCTCGTGAAATCCTTCATTTCTCCAAGGCTCAACTCAGTTGCAATTTCCCTCTATAAAGCCATCCCTGATCCCTTTCTTTCCCTACCCCCTCCTTTAAGTGATTTTAACATAAGTTATTAGTGATATCTCCCTTATCAAAAATTTCTTACCATTCTATTTGGACTTTTCTTCTGCACTTAACAAATTATAGCTTATACTCAAATTATTTGTGCATTTATTTTTTAAAGAGTACTTTGTTTTTCCAATATGCATAAAGACAATTTTTTATATTTTATAGAAATTTTGAGTTTCAAATTTTCTCCCTCCTTCCATCCCTTCCTTCCACCCCCTGAAAAATAGTAAGCAATTTGATATAGGTTACATATGTGCAATCATGTAAAACATATTTCCATATTAGTCATGTTGTGAAAGAACAAATAGATCAAAAGGAAAAAAAACTGGAAAAAAATAAAGTGAAAACAGTATGCTCTTATCTGCATTCAGTCTCCATCTGTTCTTTTTCTGGAAGTGGACAGCATTTTCCATCATGAGCCCTTTGAAATTGTCTTGGAGCGTTGTATTGCTGAGAATAGCTAACTCATTCGTGGCTAATCATCGTGCAATGTTGCTGTTACTGCATAAAATGTTCTCCTGGTTCTGCTCACTTCATTTTGTATCAGTTCATGTAAGTCTTTCCAGGTTTTCCTGAATCTGCCTACTCATCATTTCTTATATGTGCATTTTACCACCCTACCAAGCTATTCAAGAGCAGAAACAATATACTGTTTTGCAAAGGAGAAAAATGAGCACTAGTAATGTGAGGACTAGGGAGACATTTTCTCCTTGGTTAAGGTAACTTGGGCATCAAAGGAAAAGATCTATGGGGATGTGTAAATGCAGAGCCTCAGTTTCCTTCCTGGCAACAACAGGATGAGAAGAATGATTCTGTTTTAAAAGGGATCTCCCACTATCTTAGGTATTTCCTACCAATAACAGGAATTATGAAAAGACCAAGCTTTCTCAGTGAGAAGACCAGAGCTGAATAGAAAATTTGACTTTTGAACACAAGAATCAAGAGAAGCATGTAAAGGTAAACAAGAAAGAGAAATCATAAGGAAATTACTAAAGTGGAACTGTTTGCTTACATTCCTACATGGAAAGATGATGTGTGTAATTCATGAGACCTTTCTCAGTATTAGGGTAGTTGGAGAGAATATACATATCTATAGACAGAGGGCACAGAGTAAGTTGAATATGAAGGGATGATATCTAAAAAACAAAATCAAATTAAGGGATGAGAGAGGAATATATTGAGAGAGGGAGAAAGGGAGAGATATAATGGGGTAAATTATCTCACATAAAAGTGGCAAGAAAGAGCAATTCTATTGAAAGGGAAGAAGGGGCAGGTGAAAGGGAATGAGTGAATCTTGCTCTCACTGGATTTGATTTAAGGAGGGAATAACATACACACTCAATTGGGTATCCTACCCCACATGAAAGTAGGGGGAAGGGGATAAGAAAGGGGGGATGATAGAAAGGATGGCAGATAGGGAGAAGAAGAAATCAAAAGCAAACACTTTTAAAAAGGGACAGGGTCAAGGGAGAAAATTGAATAAACGGGGACAAGATAGGATGTAGTGAAATATAGTTAGTCTTTCACAACATGACTATTTATGGGAGTGTTTTGCATAATGATACACGTGTGGCCTATGTTGAATTGCTTGCCTTCTTAGGGAGAGTGAGTGGGGAGGGAAGATGGGAGAGAATTTGGAACTCAAAGTTTTAAAAGCAGATGCTCAAAAAAAAGTTGTTTTGCATGCAACTGGGAAATAAGATATACAGGCAATGGAGCATAGAAATATATCTTGCCCTACAAGAAAGTAAGGGGAAAAGGGATAGGGGGGAGTGGGGTGACACAAGGGAGGGCTGACTGGGGAATGGGGCAATCAGAAAATATGCCGTCTTGGAGTGGAGGAGAGGGTAGAAATGGGGAGAAAATTTGTAACTCAAAATCTTGTGGAAATCAATGCTGAAAACTAAAAAATATTAAATAATAAAATATGGAATTAAAAAAAAGACCAACCTCCTAGTAATTAATTTCCAACAATAACAAACCTGACTTTCAGCAACTCCTGTGACCCTAAGATTTGCATGCTTCCTTCATTTCCATTCTGCCTTAGAATGTCCCTAATTGAACATATATTGTAAGCAAGCTTAAAAAGTGATTAAAACCCCAATCTGTAATCTAAGACACTGGAGCAGCTGCCAGGGAGCAGTCCTGAGTACACTAAGAAATTTCTTTTCCTTGCTGTCTGACTACTCACTTTTTGAACCACAGATATGATAGTGGGTTGATTTCTCTCTAAGCTCTCAAGGAACCCAAGCTAGGAAACTCTCACAACATTTTCATCTTTGTTTTTCCATTGCATTCTACATATTGAGGCATTTGACAAATTAACTGAATTAAATTTGTTGCCAAATCCTTTTGATTCTACTCTCATACTCTCTCCATATCTATTCCCTCTTTATCATTATCACTTTGCCTTCCCTCATTCAGGGCCTCTTACCTTCTGCCTAGTCTGTACAAATAACCTCCTACCAGGTATTCCTGCCTCTAATTTGTCTGCCCTCAAATTCATTCTGTATACTGCTACAAGATAAATGCCCCCTTTCATAGGTCTGATTTCATTATCTCATAAACAGAATTTTCAATGGCTCCCCATTACCTACTCAAAAAAGTCCAGATTTCTTGGATGGCATTTAAAGCCCTCTACGATCTGGCTCCAATCTGCTTTTCTAATCTTGTCTCATGCTGCTGTGCTCAAATAGTTTACATTCTTGTTAATCTAACTGTAAAACCCATACTTTAATATCTCTGTGCCTTTGCACATCCCTTTGAATCCCTCTCCTCACCACCCGTTGGATCAAATCCTTCTATAGCAATGAAATTGTCTTTGATTCTCACCTCAGAAATGACAAAATTGGAAAATTCTCCTTTATCCAATCTCACAGAATTTCATACTGCCTCTTGTGTGTTTACAATAACATAATTTGCTTTATATTTATTTATATTCAGGTAGTTGTTCCTGCTAAATTGCAAAATCCCTGAAGACAGGGATCATGTCTTATTTATCTTATTTCCCCTTTTTCCTAGCATAGTGTCTCTTACATATTTAAAGTAATAAGTTGTATGGTTATCTTTTTTAAAAGATATTTTTCACTTGTGAAATAGGAATTTGGAAGTCTAAATATATTGTGTCCATTGGTTCTCTATGATGTACAAGCACATTTCCCCTCTTAGAGAACTATTATTACTGTCCAATAAATACCTATGAGTTATTTTCTTTTAACAGATGGATACCTTATATCAGGGACAGGTGGAATGACAAAGTGAGTAAATAGAAGACCAAGAATAGAATTGGTGTGTCATTTCTTAGGTCTCATGTCCTCTCTGCCAAGTCAAAACATAGCCCTAAGGGTCAGAATCAGTAACTCTAGACTGTTTTGCATTTGCTTTGTAAAATATCTGACTAGATAATCTCTAGAGTCCCTTCTAGATCCAAAATTCCTTAATTGATCTACATTTGTATTTGTTAAATGGCATTTTTACAGAACACTATTCTTCCCTGCAACATTGGGCTAATTGTGCAGAACCAAATTATAAACAACAGTCTAAACTGGGTTCAGATTTTGATATTTAAAGGAAATTACAACCTAAATCTAGTCTTTGAATTCTAGGGGGAGCCTGCTCATTTACATACCAAAGGATCTCACAAAGTCTTAGATTCATTGTGCTTTGACAACTTGACTTCAGGCATAGAGATGGGGATGCTTTGATGCTTGAAGAACAGCATAGAGAGAGAGAGAGAGGAGCAGGTCTTTATTCATTACATATGTGCTGAGGATATTCTCTTAAAATCTCTTTGAAGAGAAAAATACAGTCCTTTTGGACTAGGAAGTTCATCTGTTTCTGCATAAGTCTCACTTTGGGGAAAATATGTTCACATGACATTAAGAGAAAGTACCCAGTCATCGCCTACCCTGTGCTATAGTGTCCAGGCTAATCCAATTACCCAGAGTAAGCAAGGAGGAGAATAGCTCTTTCATTGTTAGATCACTCTGCTTTGGGGTTTCAAATCTGAATCATTTTTAATGATGGAAATCCACAAGCTAGAAATGACTGGATTGCTTTAAGAAATAGTATCTAATGGACCTTTCCCTCTATTTGCTCTATTAAAATATGCTGCTGTATACGTTGCATGCATGTAGTTTCATACAATGAGCATGCCTCCAAAGAATTCTTCCTCTAGTCTGGAAAAGTAAAACAATAATTGATGTTACCTCTAAGTTCCAATTGAATGGATCTGTAAGGCTACAAACTAACTGGAAAGTCATGCCTTCTCTTTTCAATTTGATGTATTCAACCCAAAGGTCAATGGAAATGATTTTAAAAGTGCTTGGTTGTACTATTTTATACTTCTCTAGTATTAAATATTGTTAACTGATTAAACATTAATGCAAACAATGTTGGAGGCCTAAAGTCTCCAAGGATCCTTAAGCCTTCAGTATAATGGCTGAATACCCTCAATTCATTTCAGCATTGTAAAGTAGCATGATTTTTAAATTACAATCACAATGATGACTGAAAATAAATAGAAAAATTAAGCAGCATTTAAGCTGATAAGAAAAATTTTCCATTTGCACCATTTGCTTAAATAGAACAAAACGTTGAGGGGAAGGGGGGGGGAATATTACAGAATGTTTCTTAAACCGAGTGGATACTTCCCCGTGGAATATGGCCAGGCTTGCTTTGCAAAATACACTTTAAAATGAACTAAATGTACTTTTTGTTTTTATTCGCTGGGTATTATGTATTACGGACTAAGCATGGATTGCTCCCTCAATTAGCAAAGAAATAAAGTCAGTCTTCAACCGGGACAGCTTTGCAAATAGTTTGCTGATTGTTTTTTTAATCTATTAGGACACTAAGCTTCTTACCTACCTACAATTTTTCACCTATGACAACAATTAAAAGAACTCTACTCACAGAATCAAATTCCAAAGTTAAAGGAGCTTATAATATAAGCTCCTTGAGAGTAGGAATGGTTTGTTTCTTTCCTTCCTTCTTTCTTTCCTTAGTACTGAGTACAATGCTTGGCACACAGTAGGTGCTTAGTCATTGCTTGATGATCAATAGACCAGTGGCCATCTCCTACACTTATACCAGGAAGAAATTCCCCAACTGGTTGTCATATAGCCTTTTCTTGAACTGCAAGGAGGATCAACTCACTGCCTCCCAAAGCATTCTAGTCTACTTTGGGTGAGCAATAACTATTAAGAAATTCTCATATACACATCCACTCAGTAAGGAAGAACACTGTAAATTATCATTTCATTTTGAATATTAAGGTCTAACTTGAACTACCTCTGTGTATTTGCCTGTGTGTGTGTGGTGTGTGTGTGTGTGTGTGTGTGTATACCTTTACACATCCCTAATATTCTGTGAGACTGCCTCATCTCATTTGACATTTGTTACCATATCATATCCCAAAACACTCCATTTCCTCTGCCCTCTAAAAGGTACCCCATCTTTTCCATCAGCCTAATATTTCTATTATCCCTGCCAAAATGCTAATCTCTTCTCCTATGCATCTGAAATGGTAACCAGGACAGGACTTTTGCTCTTCTCTTTTGGGATGCCAAAGCTATCAAGTACCTTTAATGAGTCTGGCCTTTGTTTGAATGGGGCAGGTAAAGTGGGATCTTTTTTGTCTTGAAGGTTTCTCAGCCCTAAGACAATCAGGAGTCATTGATTTGAAAACAATGTATATGATATAGTACTATAATTGAAGAATTTTCCCACACCTAAATTCTAAGTTGATCCCAGCCTTCAGGGTCCCGAACAGGGTACAAGAGCTCTGAGGTTGGCATTTTGCCTTTGAGGGTACACTCATTGAAACTGAGATGAGACTCCGGGCAAGCCAGTGAAATAGCTCCCTCCCTTGCTGCCCTGGCCGCCCCCCCCCGCCCCGGCTTTGGTAACCCAGATGTGGTCCTTCTCTGGTAACTGTATTGCTATTAACAGACTGATTTGTGTTAGTTGATTTATTTATAATGTATGCTTGTAATTTCTATCTGTATTTGCCCTGAAGTTCAGGAGGCTGATCTTTTTCCCCTGAACTAAATGAATGATATATCTATGTTTAATTAAATTGAGATTGTTAATCCCTTAAAGTTACTTTCCTTAGAAAAGCAGATCAAAGAACCTGTGCTGGAAGCCTTTCTGTATGTACTTGTCCTTGGTCTTACACAGCCACAGTAGCTGATAGTGACATTGTTGTTACAGCATCTCACTTCTACCTTTTCAATTTACTCCTGTTTTCCCCCTCCACTGATGCATATTGTCCTTCTGTTATTCCTTATAAAAACCTCATCCTATTGAAGTAAAATTCCCCTCTTTTACTATAACTACTTTTAAGTTCTTCTCCCCTTTTAATTACTCTAACTGAAAATCAGCCAAGGAGGAAGTCCCACTGCTGTCTTCCACAGAGACTAAACCTTTTCCCATTTCCCCTATCAAAATGATGCATTGATCTTCTCTTCACTTCATAGTATCATTTCTTAGTACCACATTTTCTCTGCTAATCAAGTGCATTCCATGACATTCTGCAAATTATTGTGATGTTAACTATGGTCCCGCAAAACCCAATACACTGTTTCCAAAGGACTTCAGAATCTAAGTAACATTCTTCCACTCAGACTCAGACTTTGTGAGGTAGTGTGTTACAGTGGAAGAATGCTGAATTTGGACTAAGAGGACCTGACTTCTGTCAGATATTACTCATGTGACCTTGGCAAGTCACTACACTTCTCTGTTTCTCATTTTTTTTCACTTTTTAAATGAAGGGGTTGGATTGCATGGCTTCTAAAGTCCCCCTGCACCTCTGAATCTACAGTCTCTAGACTTCTGTGTTAAGGTGACCACATAAAAGAGTGACCACCTCCTAAGCCTCATTATTATCAGCTTCATCTCCAAGATATAACTAACACCCCCAACTCTAATCACAACTTCCTTACCTGATATTTTTCCCCTTATTCTTTTACCATACCCAAACCTCATCCCTGCCCTCTTAGTTACCTTCAATTAAGCAGTCAGTCAATAAGTACTTAATATGCCAGGCACTGTGCTAAGCACTGCAGATATAAAGAAAAGCAAAAACACTGTCCCCTGCCTTCACAGAATTCACATTCTAACAGGAGACTCAAAGAGTTACTCAAGAGGATGATGGAGAACTGTCCATCCAGTTCAATACAGATTTATGGTTTTAACTTCAGCCTGTTCCTTATTGCTTTTTAGAATTCATTTTACTCATCACTCAATGACTCCTTAGCCAAAGAGTTCAATTAAGAATCATTAAACAGTAGAATGCAAGCTCATTGAGATAGGAACTGTTTTGTTTTTATCTTTATCTCTAAGACTTATCATAGTGCTTCCCATATGGCAAGAACATAATAAATGAATGTTGAACCTAACTGATGTACTTAATATCTGAATAAAACTGCATAAAGTGCTATGGATGCAAGGATGAGAAAAGGTTCATTGCCCTTAATCAATAAGCATTGAAATGGAGTTCAGTCACTGTCCTCAGTTAATCAACAAGTGCTGGAACTGTTTCCTGGGTGATGGAATACAAAGACAAGAAATTACATTTTAATGTTCTAATGTCTGTAGTATTTAAAGATGGAAGAAACCTTAAATATTAATTAGTCTGACACACTTGCTTTCAGATCAGGAAAGTGAAACACAAAGGATTTAAATGATTTCCCCCAAATTCGCCTAAGCAGTAAATGAAAAAGCTAACTCCAATATAACACTAGAGGTTATTTCATGATTCTCTTTTTTTTTCTTCACAGGTTCTTTTCCTTATACATTCAAATATGTTCAAGTTTTTTTATATCTTCCCTTAACCCTCCAATATTCCCATATCTTCAATTACCTACATCTTCATTTCAATAGCCTACTCACGTCTCATTAAACTCAAGGTTTTCAAAACTAAACTCATCATTTCTTTTCTCCTCCCCTTCTACCAATAAAACTTTCTCTCTGGGTTAGAAGCTTTGGTGGCATCTTTATTTTACTATTCTTCTTCATACTTCTATCTGTTATCCTTCACTCTTGTTTAATGACCAATTTATCCCTTTTTCCTTTATTATGAAAGTCCTAAATGATCTTTTATATCACTTCTTATATTAATTTCTTATACCATTCTAGAGCCTCTATACCCACCATGCATCTTTTTACTGTATACTCTTTAGGTCCATTGAAATTCTAAGGATGTAGTATTCTATGATTAGTATCAATATCATGTAACTGGGAGATTACTGTAAGTCACATAATCATTTTCAAATCCTAATAGTTCCCATTTGGTCATCAAAAGTTATTTTCTGTGCTCTTTTATTCAATTCCATAAACACAAAGTTATGTTATATACATATTATATGTTGCCTTTGATAGCAACATTGGCCTACTACATGTCTCACTCTATGACTTTTACATGTTTGGAAACTTTCCTGTTAGCCTTAAGTCTATAATAATTTGGACTCAGGTATGCAGCTCACCTAATATCTAAAAGGAAGAAGCTCTATAGTAAGATTCTCTAAAAAGATGCTTATGGATGTAGATGGCCCCTTAAATATCTTAGCATATGGGGCACCTCAATAGGTCACTAAAATTGGTGGTTGTCTAAAAATAAAGCAGAACTGGTATGTTTCCAAGAAGAACAGTTCAAATTCTCATAGTATATGTCAGTATAGGTTAGAACCATAGAAGGACATTGAATAGTATGTTCTAGTCTCTCATCCCAGATTTTTTGGGAGCCTGGTATAATCTGAGGTCTGATCTTGATTACAATATCAGGAAGATTCAGCATCAAGGACATAGCAACCAGTCTCCTTAGGAAGGTCCCTGTAAACCTTTCATAAGTTACCTAAGTTTTGCAAGTCAATCCAATTAATCAGTCAACAAGCATTTATGAATAATGTTCCAGACAATCTGCTAGGTACTGTGGTTTAAAGCCAAAAATGAAATAGTCCTTGCCTTTATAGTTTATATTCTATCAAAGGAGGCACATTCACATATATAAGCATACACAAGGTAATTTTATTGGAGAAGCATAAGTAACAAGGGTGAGTCAGGAAATTTTGTCTCATGTAAGACAGTGTAACGAGCTGATCTTTGAAGGAAACGAAGGAAAAGATGGAGGTGGGGAGGGAAGGAGCGTGAAAGGCACACTTATACAAAGGTAGGAAGACAGAAGATGAATGCTATGTATGATAAATAAACCATAAGACTGGTATGGTGTATGAAGGGAACCGTTATACAAGTACAGATTGTGAAGCTCTTAGAGGGAATTATATGTGATACCCGAAGGTAATAGAAAGAGCACTGGAGCTTAATTGATCAGTACAAAAGCATATCAGATTCCATAATTCATACATATCCTTAGGTAGCCTTTATGAAGGATGAATTGGGGGTGGGGGGGGGCGAAGTTGAGTCACGATGACTAATTAAAGTAGCTATTACAATAGGCCAAGAGATGGTGACCTGAGGTTTTAGCCATTTGAGGAATACATAAAGGAACAGATTGAGAGATGCTTACAGGAAGACTTACATAATTTGCAACATATTGCATTATCTTGGGTA
Source organism: Trichosurus vulpecula (assembly GCF_011100635.1). NCBI lineage: Eukaryota > Metazoa > Chordata > Mammalia > Diprotodontia > Phalangeridae > Trichosurus > Trichosurus vulpecula. Next base: position 139,778,236 of record NC_050579.1, on the reverse strand, counting down.
AGGGAGAGTGAGGACTGAATTATGGCTTGAGCTGCGAACTTTTTGGGACTGGAAGAATAGGAATTCTCTGACGGATTTAGGAAACTCAGAAGTGTTGGTGGTTTAGGAGGGAAGGGCACGATGTTGGGTTTTGTTTTGCTTTGCTTGAATTGACTATTGAATATTGAGTTGAGATGGTGATGTAGCGTCTAGTGTTTTGTCCACTGGATATTTGGTTATGTGGAGCTGGAGGTCGGGGAGAGAAAATAAGGCTAGATATATTAATCTGGCAGTCATCTGTGAGAGATGATATCTGAAGAGAGACAGACAGACAGACAGAGGAGGGGCAGTGGGGAAGATGCATGGGATAGGTGCACAGTTAAATGGTTTTCCAATATCACTGGCAGCAGTGGCACAAGTCTGAACAGCCTTCCACAACTGACTAACTCTGTGTGTGGATATAGGCACTTCTCTTGATCTCTCTGGACCTCAGTTTTCTCATACAAAAATAAAGATGAGGGTCGAAGGGGCAGGCATGGTAGACTAGATTGTCGCTGAGGGTCCTCCTCCCAGCTCTAAAATTCCATGATCTTTTTCCTGATATGTGGACAAATGAAGGAGAAGGCCGTTTGATAAATAGTTTAGCTCCAGCAAAGTGTGACATATTGTTCAAGTTAGCAAAATCGGCACCAAGAGCCACGGCAAAGAAAGTGTGTTAAAATAAACAGGCTTAATAGTTGAAAAGGGCACCTCGAACACCCTTGTGGATTAACTCCAGCACCTATCTGCTGGGACAAGCTCTCCTTAGCTGACAGCCTGAATGGCATTTGACTATCACTGAAATGAAAGACATAAAAGGAGAGAGAAAAAGCTGGAAATGATGAGGTTTTAAGATCCTATGAAGCTGGAGCAGTCAGAGAACAGACAATATCTGAGTCCTGGCTGAGGGGGCGTTTAAAAATTTAGATTCTAAATGGTGGTTACCTGTATTTACTATATGCAAAAATGAAGGATATTGTCCCCAGTCCTCTTAAAATGATGCACCTGGGGACAGTAGGACCTAGCATTTTGGCATATACCACGATTTCATTTGCAGAAGACTTCATTAAACAAATGCAAGATCTACTGAGCCTGCTCAAGTACAAGTAAGGAATGGTTTATTTTAGCCACTTGATATTATAATTCTTGCTGAAGGTCAACACTATTCAGAGGTAGAGAACTAAGAGCACGTGTCTCTAAATACCATGCACAGGGCTGAAATTGTGGTTATCATGGAAAGCCTTCTCCAAGAATAAACCAAATAGAACGTGAGTGGTTTATCAATCAGTCAATGAGCATTTATCCAACACTTCCAAAATTCTGGAGTTTAGATTAGGAAAACATGGGTTCAAGTCTCCCCTCAGATACATACTAGCTTTATGACTCAGTTTCCTCATATGTAAAATGTGGATTATAATGTATGCAGTAACTAAAAAAAGGATTTTTTAAGGCTCAGATGAAATGATATATGTAAAGGGTTTTGCAAATGTTAAATTACTATATAAATACTGGTCTTCATTGTTATTGTACAAAAATAAAAAACAAATAATACAAAACTGTTCACATTCAGCCCCCAAATTCTAAATTGTAGATTGAATAAGGCTAAATTTTGGTGTCTATTAAATTACAAGGTGTAAAACATTTTGAAAATCCAAATGAGTACTTCTTGGATTCTCATGACAGTTTCCAGCTACAAGCTTATAGAGAAAAATTAGGAACTGAAAATTTGACCCTGGCCTAATAACCTCAGAAAGAACTAAGACCACAAACCTCCTATTTCACCAGCTCCTCTGGCCAACACTCCAATTTGGAAACTGTCGAGCAGTACCACCTGTTTCATTTTCTTCTAACTGCCAGAAGCAAATTATAGATAGATTAGCTCTAAACTCTGAAACTCAAAAGCTATATTAAATGTGTACTCATTTTTCTAAAGAATAGAGGTGAGTTCTTTCCTTCAGCAGATTTCTTCTTTATCAGTAGCCAGGGAATTTGGATTTTTGGAACTAAACTAGGTCTTCTCTCTCTGTCTCTCTGTCTCTGTCTCGTCTCTGTCTGTCTCTCTCTCTCTTCTCCTCTCTCTCTCTCTCTCTCTCTCCCTCCCTCCTCCCTCTCTCTCTCTCTCTCTCTCTCTCCCTCCCTCTCTCTCTCCCTCCCTCCCTCTCTCTCTCTCCTCTCCCTCTCTCTCTCAGATCTAAAGTAATTTTGTTTTCCTATAAAAATATACTGCTGAATGTTCAACAGGAATATAAATATATCATGACTATTTAGACTAAGCATATCTTCATGTCAGTGTGACTATATGCACAAGGTATTCCAAAAGCCATAGTACAATTTTAAACTATAAATGCTTTTTTAATGTTTAAACTGCACTAAGACTTTGTATGTACTTGTACACATATGTATGTATACATATGTTTTTATATATGACAAACTACAAGAAAGGGAATAAAATACTAATCTCATTTAACTCGTGCTCTGCATGTGTGCATGTGTGTGTGCATATTATATATACATATATATACATACATGTGTGTGTATGTTTAAAATAAGATACTTTAAAGGATAAATATTAAGCCTAATGGTTTAAGTTAGCACAAACTCACCCACTGTCATGGAAGGTACATACTCAGGCATCTGCTCTCATATTACAGATACATAGCTATTTATAGAATTTGGGGGCAACAGTTTTTTAACTAGTAGGCCCACTGCCAGCCCTTTACAGTTCCCCCTACACAAAACCAAACACATTTAGAACCCTTCCCATCTCACCCCTACAACAAACTCCCCTGAGGCCCCAGCCTCCTACACAATCACAGACAATATACACCACCCTGTGTATTCCAATCTGAAAATGGCAGGGGTCTCTTTCAATCTGTTGTACATCAATTCAGTGCAACTGTCAAATTCAAGATTTCCCTACACTTGTGTTAGAAAATGGTTATACAGTACCTTCTGCTGTGATCTCAGTCATGGTGGCAGGGGTGAGTGTTAGTTTAAAAAGGTGCTGTTAAGAAGGCAGTCTGAAGAATGCTTCAGGGTCCTGGAGCTGCCCCGGGCCAGAGGGTGCACTGTTCACTTGTGGGGGGGCCCTGCTTTTTCCTTGCTGTTCTAGCTGCTTCTTGGGGCTTCGTTGAACTTTGGTTCTCTTCTGCACAGTTCTCCCCCGGAAACAACCTGAGCCCTCTTCTAGGCAGTGACTTCAACTCATGCAAAAAGTATCAGCTTCAAACAAAAATAGCCCTGCCTGCCTCCCTCGGACTCTTCAGCAGATCTTTTTTGGCACTGCTGAGACCCCCCCACACACATACATACACACACGCGAGAGCACACACACACACCAGCTTTCCAGTGCCAAAGGGGGACAACAAAGCCAAGAAAGAGAAAGATCACAGGCACTAACAGACGCACACGTGCTCACACACAGGCAGAATAACTAGGAAGAAGCAGGCAAACCCCCACAGCAATCCCAGGATAATTACAGATCTTTGGGGTCTGTGTCACAGAAAACAAAATGTGTTGAGAGTAACCTTATCCACAGGAGCTCAGGTTTATTCTTAGTGCACTCAATGCCGGGTACATTCTTCCTTTCCTTATTTGGGCTGGGGAGGGTCCCTTGCTGTCTACCAGAGCTAAAGGGGAGGACAGACTTAGGTAATTCTCTCCAATTTGAGTCCCTGTCTGTCCCAGCTCCTGTTAGTGACTCTACATTTATGTAAGGTCACATTTGTCAGTACAGCTACTAAAACCTGTAGCTTCCTCCTCAAGTTAATAGTTTCACATGGGAGTCAGTGGCTGTTAAATGCTGAAAATAATAATCATCATAACCCACACCTTTTGAATTTACTAGACCAGGAGTGGAGAACCTGTGGCCTTAAGGCCACATGTGACCCTCCGGGTCCTCAAGTGCAGCCCTTTGACTGAATCCAAATTTCACTTCTTCTGTGAAGTTTGCATTCAGTCAAAGTGCCGCACTTGATTTGTTCTGTGAAGTTTGGATTAAGTCAGAGGGCCACACTTAAAGATCTAGAGGGCCACATGTGGCCTCCAGGCCACAGGTTCCCCACTCTGTACTAGACAATACTGGGGGATCCATGCACTCTAAGCATTTATTTATATGCAATAAAGAACTTTGCAGGAAAAAAAAACTTAAATCTCTGGGTTTTTTTAAGATTAATTTATGTATTTTGGTTTTCAACATTCATTTCCACAAGATTTTGAGTTACAAATTTTCTTTCTCCTCCCCACCCCAAAATGGCATGTATTCAGATTTCCCTTCTTCCCAGTCTGCCCTCCCTTTTATCACCCCATTCCCCCCCTCCCCTTCCTCCCTTCCCCCTTACTTCCTGTAGGGCAAGATAGATGTCTATACTCCATTGCCTGTATATCTTATTTCCCGGTTGCACATAAAACAATTTTTAACATTTGTTTTAGAACTTTGAGTTCCAAATTCTCTCCCTTCTTCCCTCCCTGCCCACCCTCCTTGAGAAGGCAAGCAATTCAATATGGGTTATACATGTATCATTATGCAAAACACTTCATAGTAGTCATGTTGTGAAAGATTAACTGTATTTCCCTCCATCCTATCCCATCCCCCATTTATTCAATTTTCTCCTTTGACCCTGTCCCTTTTCAAAGTGTTTGTTTCTGACTACCCACTCCCCAATACGTCCTCCCTTTATTATTCCCCCCCACTTCTTATCCCCTTCTCCCCTACTTTCCTGTAGGGTAAGGTACCCAATTGAGTTTGTATCCTATTCCCTCCTTAAGCCAAATCCAATGAGAATAAGGTTCACTCATTCCTTTTCACCTCCCCCCTCTTCCCTTCCATTATAACAGCAGAAACCTTAAATCTCTTGCAGCCATCCTGATGGAGGGAAGGCGAAGAGAGGGTTATATTCACAAGTAATTCTCAAACCTCACTTTATATATTAATGTCAAGTTTCTTCTCTCTATCCCTCCTCCTCCAAGATGATCAGGGCTGCTAATAATTAACCAAATTAGTTGATTATATTTCACCTTCACAACTAGGTTAAGGTGATAATGAACAGAGAAATATTCTAACGATAGATAGTAGAGGTGGGGGAAGGAGACTCAAAGGCCATTGATAATTCATAAATTCATAAACAATTCCTGAATTCTCAAGTACTTGACAGTACCTACGTATGATTCCATCCTCCTAACCAAGCCAACTTTAGGTTAGCTAACCTTTTTGTCTTCAACTTGTTGCTTTTTCTGCTAGAATATGGACATTCTCCAGCTGTGTTGTAGTCTCTACATTATGGAAACCTCCAGTGGGATGCACACTATCACTACTTGTAGACAATGGTGGGTGCCACAGTTTGGGTCAGCATTTGATACTAGGGGAATTAATTCCTTCCCACTCTATGCCCCAAGACCCTTTTCATTCATTCCATTCAAGCATTTGTAATCTTTGGAGAAAATAGGACTTAATATTTAAATTCATCAAATGCTTTAATAGCTTTTCAGTATAGTCAGTCATCTAAGCAAATAAAAATAGAGAAGAGGGTCATTTTTTCCCAGGCTTGAAAATCACAAGATCACTGATTTAGGGCTAGCAGTGTCCTTAGAGGGAAAGGGAAGGGAATAAGCATATATATAGTATGTACTATGGCTAGGCACTGTGCTAAGTGCTTTACAAATATTACTTTAGAGGCCATTGAATCCCACCCCCTCGTTTGATAGAAGAGGAAACTGAGACTCAAAAAGGTTAAATGACATTCCCAGTGAAGAGGTCTAAGCAAAATGATGATGGTAGGGAACCATAGGTTTCTAGGGGTGCTCGTGACCCCAAAATATCTACACGCCGGGTCCTGCCAAAAGAATTTGACTCAAGCCTTCTCAACCAAGGAAAAAGACAAAGTTTATTGGGGATTCACCATAATGGGTTGTCTTAAGAAATCCCACCCTTTGTGACGCCTGTTTTCACAAGCGGGCCAGATTCAGTCTACTGAGCTAGCTGAATCTGAGCGCCTTCATGGAGGCAAGATGGAGATTATATACACAAAGATTGTGGGAGGGATTGAGGGGTGGTCTGGGGTGACTAGAGGAGGGGTTTAGGGAGGGTCTTGAGAAGGAGTCTAAGGAGGAGCTTGATAGGACCCCAGAGACTAGGATGAGGTCAGACTCCAGGAACCAAGAGAATGGGATTAAAGGTGGGAAGTAGCTGAAGGCATGGATAGTATCAAGGTGGGAAGCAGCTGGACCACAAAGGGCAAGGCTAGGTAGAGATTTGGGCCTAATGATAATGTAAGGCTTATGGCCTTAGGGGAAGGCCAGATCTAATTGGAAGATTCAAGGAGAGTTCAAGGGGGCTCCCAGAAAGTGTATTCCAGGTTCAAGGGGGTTCCCAGAGACTGTACCCTCATCATTAGGATCAAACACTTATTCCATGTTTGAGACAGAATTATAAAACAGATCTTTGACTCGAAACCCAGCCCTATCTACAGTGCCAGCTAGCTGCCTTAAATAAAATAGGTAGTCAATTGCTAGTGCCAAATTTCCCCTGTGCCACAACACCCCTCTACCCCGAAAAAATAACTTCATGTCAGTCAATATTGTCAAACATAAATTTTAAATTTGATCTACAGCACTAATTGAGGAAGTTTTAAGTCCTATATCTGAGAAATATTAGCTGAGTGACTGCTATAAAACATAGAAGAATTAACCATTTATTACCAATCAGTAACCATTCATTAGGTACCTACTATAAGCATAGCATTGTGTTGGTCTCTGGGGATATATAAAGACACAAACAAAATAGATTCAGCACTCAAGAAACTTATGTTTTAACATCAGTAGAGGGAGGTCCCACACTGAAATCATCAAAGAATAATGTTCACATGATGCCTCATTAGTGTTCCTTTCCCCAACTCATTCATGAGGTATATGTGAGAAAAGGAGGATGAGAACAAAACATTTGTTGCTGCTGTTCAGTTGTTTCAGTCATGTCTGCCTCTTCATGACCCCATTTGGGATTTTCTCAGCAAAGATACTAGAGTGGTTTGCCATTTCCTTCTCCAGACAAAAAAAAGAAATTGTTGATTTAAAAGACGAAAAAACCCAACTTTGTGCTTGCTTGAAACATTATTTCCTTAGCCTCCCTGAAAAAAAAAAGAGCTTGTGAATGTTTCTTTCATTGAGAATATGATGCATTTCTCATTTTGAAAAGGCATAAGAGCCCTTTTCACATTTTGGTAAATTACAATTTTGATGCTAAACGGGATCACTTGACACCTTTAAAAAACAAAAAGCTGAGTGTCTTTTCAAAGAAAGGATCAATCAGTTAGCAAACAAGCATCTGTTAAGCATTTCAGTAGGGGTGTATAATGTCTTTCTCTGGGAAACTCAAATAATGAATATGCCTTCCCAGGGAATAAGTTGCTCAGTTCTGAGACATTCATTAAACCCTCAAACCTTTAGGGTTGATTTATGGCTTGTTGTCTTAAGTAGCAGTGGATTGAGGTCATTGAACTGAGACTAGATGGCCGCTTATGAGGGATATTATAGAGGGAGTTCTGGTTCAGGTATGGGTTGGATTAGGTAGTCTCCAAGGTCTTTTCCAACTCTGAGCTTTTAGAATTTTATAAAAGTGTCCTGGAAGACTTAAATAAGGAGTCAGGAGATTTGGTTTTGTAACCTAGCTCTTCAGCATTATTAGGTATGTGATCATGGGCAAGTCATTTTACTTTTCTAAGGCTGTTTCTTCATCTGTAAACTAGGAATGATATTTATGTTATCTGCCTCAGAGGATGCCTGTGAAGTATGCCCTTTAAAGTGCCATATAATTGAAAATCATCATTCAGTCTAAAAGGTGAACAATTCTCTTCTCAGTATCTAATTAATTTTCATCTTTCCAATCAATCCACCAACCAGCAATTATTATGCCCCTACTATGTGTTGGCAGTGTGCTAGTTACAAGAAAGAAAGAAAGAAGGAAAGAAAGAAAGAAAGAAAGAAAGAAACAAACAAACAAACAAACAAACAAACAAACAAAAAGAAAAAGAAAGAAGGAAAGAAGGAAAGAAAGAAAGAAAGAAAGAAGGAAAGAAGGAAAGAAAGAAAAGGAAGGAAGGAAGAAGGAAAGAAAGGAAGAAAGGAAGGAAGGAAGAAAAAAAGAAAGAAAGAAAGAAAGAAAGAAAGAAAGGCAGGAAGGAAGGAAGGAAGGAAGGAAGGAGAAAAGAAAAAGACCTTTGTTTTCAAGGAGCAGTTACCTATTACATTCCTAGTTCCTACAATGAATGAATGAATGAAGCACATATTAAGCACTTACTATGTGCAAAGCACCAGAGATACAAAAAGAAAAATAAGGCATTTCCTGTTCTTAAAGAGCTCACATTCTAATGAGAAAGGCACACATTTGGAAGACTTCAGCCTCAAATCAAATGGAAAAGTCTCATGGTACCTAGGGTGCAATGACAAAGCAGTACCAACAAAGATATCCCTGTTTTTGCAAAATGAAAAATGTATGAAATAATGAAATTCGATAACTGACCTATAAGTATCCATATGAGTCTATAATCGAATTTAGGCCTATAATATCCTCTTCAATGGTTTAAATCATGTTATTTCTCTGATCCTATCATATCTCTAATTCAACATTTATTAAAAATTTACTCTGTGCAGTGTACTAGGCTAGAGACTAGAAGGGAGTAGATACAAATATAAATAAGATGTGGCCTGTGCCTTCAAGAAGCTCACACAGTCTGGTAGGGGTTATAAGACAGGTACAGATCAACAGAACGCAAATTAGAATATGCATAATACTATAAAGTTCGCCTTTGGGAGTAGCTCCTGAGAGAAGAATCATTTCCAACTGGAGATATCAGAGAAGTTTTTACAAAGGGAGGACAGAAGGTCTTGGATAATGGTTTATAACTAGTCTTACTGCTGAATTGCCTCAATATGAGACTGTTGTTAATGAAAGTAAATTCCCATTGCTCCCCAATTTACATTTACCTCTGTCATCCCAGAACAAGCAGTAAAGGGGATTTCCCCAATATTTTCCCAGTTTTTTATTAATATTATTTTTTCAAATATATGTCGAGACAATTTTTAGCATTCATTTTTATAAGATTTTGAATTCCAAATTTTTCTCCCTCCCTCCCTCCCTCCCCTCCCCTCTTTCCTAAAAAGATAGGAAATTTGATACAGGTTATACATGTGCTATCAGGTAAAACATATTTCCACATTAGTCACAGTTGTGAAAGAAGACACAGATTAAAAGGAAAAAAATGAAAAAGAATAAAGTGAGTGAAAAAACATATGCTTCGATTTGCATTCAGAGTCCATCATTTTTTTATCTGGATGTGGATAGCATTTTCCTTCATGAGTCTTTTGTACTTGTCTTGGATCATTGTGTTGCTGAAAAGAGCTGAGTCGTTCATAGTTGATCATCACACAATGTTGCTGATACTGTGCATAGTGTCTTCCTGGTTCTGCTCATTTCACTGTATCAGTTTCTTCAAGTCTTTCCAGATTTTTCCAAAATGTTCATCATTTCTTATTGCACAATAGTATCTCATTACATTTACATATAACACCTCGTTCAGCCATTCCCCAATTGATGGTCATCCCCTCAATTTCCAATTCTTTACCACCACAAAAAAGACTGCCATAAATATTTTTGTGCATGTAGTTCCTTTCCCCTTTTTTATGATCTCTTTGGGAAACAGGCCTAGTAGTGGTATTGCAGAATCAAAGGGTATGCACAGTTGTGTTGCCCTTTGTGCATAGTTTCAAATTGCTCTCCAGATTTAGATCAATTCACAACTCCACCAACAGTGCATTAGTGTCCCAATTTTCCTACATCCTCTCCAACGTTTATCATTTTCCTTTTTTTGTCATATTGGCCAGTCCAATAGATGTGAGGTGGTACCTCAAAGTTGTTTTAATTCACATTTCTGTAATCAAAAGTGATTTAGAGCACTTCTTCAATGTTTATAGATAGCTTTGATTTCTTCATCTGAAATGCCATATCCTTTGACCATTTATCAATTGGAGAATGGCTTGTATTCATATAAATTCAGCTTTCTATATATTTTAGAAACGAAGTCTTTATCAGAGATACTTGCTGTAAAAATTGTTTCCCAGCTTTCTGTTTTCCTCCTAATCTTGGTTGCATGGCTTTTGTTTGTGCAAAAACTTTAAAATTTAATATAATCATAATTATCTTTTTTGCATTTTGTAATGCTCTCTCTCTCATTTGGTCATAAACCTGTAACTCATTTAACTTCACCTTTAAGAATCTGGATGCTATACCACTTCATGCATATGTATGTTTAGCACTGATATTACTTCATCATCTATGGTTCCTTTTAGCAAGATGTAGTTTCCTTCCTTATCTCTTTTAATTGGGTCTATTTTTTTCTTTTCCTTTGAGATCAGGATTGCTGTCCCTGCTTTTTTTTTTTTTACTTCAGCTGAAGCATAATAGATTCTGCTCTAGCCCCTCACTCTGTGTGTCTCTCTGCTTGAAATGCTTCAAATCTGCCTCCATTTTATGGGAGAGTTCATCCCAGTCACATTTAAAGTTATGATTACTACCTGTGTATTTCCCTCCATCTTATTTTTCCTCCTGTTTATCCTCTCTGTCTTTTCAACCTTTCTGTCTCGACAGTGTTTTGCTTCTGTCTACTGCCTCCCAGGTCTGCCCTCTCTTCTGTCAGCATCTTCCTCAACCCTTAATTTACTCTTCTCCTGCCCCACACCCATTTTCCTGTAGGGTGAGAAAGATTTCTATATTCAACTGACTGTGTATATTATCCCCTCTTTGAGCCAAAACTGTTGTGAGTAAGGTTTAAGTGATGCCCATTGCCCACCCTCTCATCTTTCCCTCCACTGTAATAGGTTTTTTGTGCTTCTTCTTGTGAAATAATTTACCCCATTCTACCTCTCTCTGCCTTCTTCACTGAGTATACTCTTCTTTCTCATCTCTTAATTATATTTTATGTCATTCCCTCAAATTCACCTTATACCCATGCCCTCTGTCTATGTATATTTCTTCTAGCTATGCTATTAGTGGTAGAATGGTTTCCCTAATTTTTATTGTTTTGGTTGTAGCAACTAAAAAGAAACTAAAACCATTTGAGGCTATAGTTATCTTTCAATTTTGTTTGAATCAGAAATTCAAGGTTAGTGATGATAACTTGTTTTTGCCATCAAATGGAATATGGAGCCATGTGCCCAACAGTTTCCAAAGAGCCAGTAGATAATGATTGTCATAATACCAGGCAGGGTACATAAATAACTTAAGAATAGTAGATTTAATTCTTTTGGATCTCCAGAGTGTCCCCTGAAGGTCCACCCTTTTTTATCAGACTTTTTTTTTGACTGTAATTTCCTTGACAGATTCTACAACATATTCTAGCCAAATGGAATTGCTTTCTGTCTTCTTAACACATCTTCAGTCAGAGAATCTTCCCTCAAGATGTTTCCTATATGTGGGATGCTTTCCCCTCTCTCCATATATCCCTCCAATGCCATGTGTAAATGAGGCACCATAATGTAATTAATAGAGAACTGACAAGTGCTGGAAAGACCTGGGTTTAAGCCCCACCTTTAACACATACTGACTGTGGGACTATGGGCAAGTCACTTAACCTCTCCATGCCAGTGGCAACTTTATAAGAATTTAAGTTGCAGGGAGAATGAGAATCTTCATTGGTAGAAACAATTTCATTATCTGGGAAATGTCTTTAATTGATAAAATTGAAAGTCCAATTCCTATCCACATATGCAAACACATACACATGCATATACATATACACATATTCTTGCTCTTGTTTGTCCTTCGTTTTTGAAGAGAACCACGACATCAGGGAAAATGATGACATGACTTGCAGTTGACTTTGATTTGAGTGAGGGAGGGCTGTGCAAGGTCACAAGCTTCATTTTCTCCTCCAGAGTCCTCTAGATCCAGTGACCAGATATTCATCAGGATGACTGGAGATAACCCAGGATGCAATGGGAGACCCTGGCCCTTTTAGGCTCAGACCTTTTCATGCATTCACTTGCAGTGAGGTAAAGCCCATTCAGTGAACAGGCCTCTTTAAGAAGTCAGTCAAGGGATGGCCCCTTTAATTAGAAGAAAAAGAAAACAAAATCAACCCAGAGGGGAAGACCCTCAGGGCTGCTGTTCCAAAGAGAAACAGTTACCATTGACATTCACTGAATGGGCATTACAAGGAAGGACAAACACAACCTGTGAGTAGACCCAGCTGCCTAAAACAGAACCCAGCTAGTTGGGTAACTAAGCTCATGCTCTCCCTCTCCCTCTCCCTCTCCCTCTCTGTCTCTTCCTCTCCCTCTCTCTCTCTTCCTCTCCTTCTCCTTTCCAAAGGAAGGTAAATTTTTAAAGTAATATTTTCTTCAGTGGTCTTTTGGACCTCCTTTTCCATTTGGCTAATTCTGCCTTTCAAGGCATTCTTCTCCTCATTGGCTTTTTGGAGCTCTTTTGCCATTTGAGTTAGTCTATTTTTTAAGGTGTTGTTTTCTTCAGTGTATTTTTCAGTATTTTTTTGGGTCTCCTTTAGCAAGTCATTGACTTGTTTTTCATGGTTTTCTCGCATCCTTCTCATTTCTCTTCCTAATTTTTCCTCTACTTCTCTAACTTGCTTTTCCAAATCCTTTTTGAGCTCTTCCATGGCCTGGGACCAGTTCATGTTTTTCTTGGAGGTTTCTGTTGTAGGCTCTTTGACTTTGTTAACTTCTTCTGTCTGTATGTTTTGGTCTTCTTTGTCACCAAAGAAAGAATGCAAAGTCTGAGACCGAATCTGGGCGTGTTTTCGCTGCCTGGCCATATTCCCAACCAACTAACTTGACCCTTGAGTTTTTCAGTGGGGTATGACTGCTTGTAGACTAACGAGTTCTATGTTCCACGTTTGGTGGAGAGGTGCCAGCTCTGTCACACAAGCACTACTCCTTCCCCAAGAACCCCCAACCCGTACTGGGCTTAGATCTTCAGCAGGCTGTGCACTCCTGCTCTGATCCGCCACTTAATTCCTCCCACCAGGTGGGCCTGGGGCCAGAAGCAGCAGCAGCTGTAGCTGCCCCACCTCCGCTGCCCCCGGGGCTGGAAGCTGAACCTCGAACTCCTTCCACTCCCGCAGCTTTTCCCATTAACCTTCTCCGCTGTCTTTGGTGTTTGTGGGTTGAGAAGTCTGGTAACTGCTGCAGCTCACTGATTCAGGGTGCTAGGGCCCCCTCCGCCCAGCTCCTAGTCTGGTTGGTCCACGCTGCTCAGGCTGGGCTCTGCTCCACTCCGTTCCCAGCTCCCAGCTCCCAGCTCCATGTGGGATAGACCTCACCCAAAGACCATCCAGGCTGTTCTGGGCTGAAGCCCTGCTTCCCTCTGCTGTTTTGTGGGTTCTGCAGTTCTAGAATTGGTGTAGAGCCATTTTTTATAGGTTTTTGGAGAGACTCGGCAGGGAGCTCACGCTGGTCCCTGCTTTCCAGCTGCCATCTTGGCTCCACCCCTCCCATAGTAGAAATGTAAATTTTGATGGCCAGAAGCTGCCCATTCAACTTGGGGTTTACTGACTATATTTCTCCTTCCTTCCTTCCTTCCTTCCTTCCATCCTTTCTCAAAACCTGAAGCTGATAGATTGGACCACAATAGGTCCCTGGCCAAGCTCCAGTTAATGGCTGTATTTTATACACATACATATATAGATTTATAAAACTAAGTGTTGAGTGACAAATCTTAGCTTTAGGTGGCTATCTCAGGGAGTAGGTATGAAAACAATAGAATGTAGTAAAGGATGTAGCAAAATACAAAATAATCATAGTCCAATTACAAATAAATGTGAGAAGTTTCCAAGTGTGTTTGGATATGCTACCTTGTCTGAGTCCTAAAAGGAGATTTGGCACAATCTGGATAGTCTGATTTTAAAGTCCATTCACTTTTACAGTTGTTTTGTTGCTGTCAGTTTTTTTTCCCCCTCCAGCAGAAGACAAAGATGATGAGCCAAACAGAATGATTTCAAAGAGACTTAGACAGTCACCACTTAAGAACCTTCTCTAATCGAGAGCCAACAAAATGAGACATTGGGAAAAGCATCTGAGTTGTAGCAGCTTACTGAAAGGAATCTATGGATTATAATTGTTGTTCATCTAGCCTTGTAGGCTATTTAAAACTGAGAATAAGCAATAATCATTGGGGCAAAGTAACTGGAAAAGAAGTGTTGTTTCATTTAATCATTAGAACAAACAAATATAAAGAAAATCTGGTTTCCTTTCAAAAAAGTAAAAAAAAAAAGCATTTAGGAATATGCTTTTTAATATTTATATCCACTTCACTCTGCAGCTATACTTGTATTTTCCAATTACTTTGTCTAAATTAATATTGCATAACCCCAATTTTTCTTGGCTTACCAGGCTAAATATATAGCAACTATTATCCATAGATTCCCCTTAGCATGGCTTCATTTCAAATGCCTTTTTCAATATCTAATTTGGTTGGCTGTTGATTAACATAAAATTTACCCTTAAATTCCTTTCAGGCTCCTAAGTGTGGTGTCTAAGTTGCCCTGGCATAAGAAAAACCCAGCCCAATAGACCTAATTATTCTATCATCTTACCTTATCTCAGGTATATTTTCTTTTTCTTAACTTTTTAAATTCTATTTAGTGGAAGAATCTAATGGCACCAAAGGGATTATATACTCTTTTCTTTAGTCAAGGATGAAAGTCTCTTCCAAAATTTTAGTTCACTGTCTAATCATTTGGAAACTGCATAATCCAAACTTGTTTCGAATGACAGAGGACATTACATTGCAATTAAAAACTTTCCTCTCCCTAACACTGTCACATAAATAACTTAGTCTCCAATATCAGTCATCTTTCTTCATTGGTATTTGACACTGTCAAAAAAAGTCTTTCAGAAAATTGCCTGCGTCAATCTAATCTTCAGTTAAGGAAGTGCTTAATGTTCTTTCTCTCTTTAAGGTCTTTAGTGTAGGGCCTGGTATCCCGCTTCTGCTATTATTTTGCCTTTTTTTTTTGTCTGGGCCTGGAATTTCATGGGCCTTGTTCTGCAACACGAAATCCTTAATTTTAATGGACACGTCTGTTTAGCCAATCAATAAACATTTGTTAAACCTTTATGTTATAGGTAGACATTGAGCTAAGCACTGGAGGCTTAAAAAAAAGTAAAAATGTCCCTTCCCTCAAGGAGTTTACAGTCTAATGCGGAGGACAACAAGCAGACAGATGTGTATAAATAAGCAATATACAGGAAAGACAGGAAATAATTAAAAGAAGCAAGGCAATAGAATGCAGAGGAATTGGGAAAGGTGTTTTTTATTCGTTTGCTTGTTTCTTTTTAGAAGATAAGATTTGAATTGAGGATTGAAGGAAACCAAGAAAGGAAACCAAGAAAGCCAGGAAGCAGATGAGGAGGGAAGAGAGCATTCCAGGCATGAGGGAAAGCCAAAGAAAATGGCTGGAGCCTAGTGGAGGCCAATGTCACTACTCCTCAGGCACTAGTGTATATATGCCTTTTAGTTTTTTGGTTTTGTTTTTTTGTCTTTATTGTTGTTTGGAATATTGTGCATCTTAGTAGCAATTTATGTGTTTTTTTTCTTCCTTATAAAGGGCAGCATACTAATTGAAAAGGTCTTAAATAAATGACTTTTGGGAGGTCATTTTTCTCTTGCAGAATGGAAACTCCTACAGACTTTTTTTTTTTCATGCTTCCCAAGCTGCCTTCTATATTTATGACAGTTTTCGTCACTAACTGAGCAATCTGTTGAATCTGGTTTAGTGCTCCTGATTGCTGATTAGAGTCATTAACTTCTTCTTGAGCATCTCCAACAATAAGGAAGTCATTTCCTATTTCATACATTTCTAGTCCCCTACTCCCTCCACCCCTCAATATCTGGGATTTGGATTTCGCTTAACTTCCCTATCTTGGCACCTTGGATGGCCTGCAAAACAACAGAAGAAACAAACTTTACCATGAAGGATCAAAAAGATCCTAGCAAGAATAAAACCTCTTTTGGGAAATGACTATGTATATACAGGTGGCTTCACTTTCTATGAACAATTTAAGAGTGTATACATATACAGAACAACAACAGCAACAAGCCTATCTATACAGGGTGTAGTGGATGTCCTGGGAGCTAGGAAGACCCAGGTTCAAGTCCTCCCTCTTTGGCTGTGTGACAATTAGCAAAGCAAATAATTTATCATTTTTGTTGTTGTTGTTTCAGCCATGTCCAGCTCTTCATGACCCCTTTTGGGGTTTTCTTGGAAAAATACTGGAGTGATTTGTCCTTTCCTTCTCTAGCTCATTTTACAGATAAGGAAACTGAGGCAAACAGGGTTAAGTGAATTGCTAGTAAATCTAGTAAGTGTCCGAGGCCAGATTTGAAGTCACAAAAATGAGTCCAACTTCAGGTCTGGCATCCTATCCACCAGCCTCCTAGCTACCCTAGAACTTATTATTGCCCCCCCCCCAAATAAATCTAAGATTGTGCATTTCAGAATCTTTGCTGATTTACATTGGTAGAAGGAGTTACCACACAAGGAGTCCTCTGTACCAATAAAATTGCATGCCCTGTCCAAAATACACATAAGCATGCACATACACAAACACATACACGGACACACACGCACACCTTGAATATATTATTTCAGAGTCTATCACCACTTCAGATTAAGGAATTGGGATGTATATTGCAATGTGCTGACACTCCAAGTTTTGAGAATAAGTAGAACTATATTTATTTTTTTATCCTAACCTGTCATTTCATTGATTTGGAGAATTTCTGGGGAGGAAGATCCTATCAATATTGTTCTGCAACTTACAGTCCTAGAGAGTTACTTGAAGCATCGAAAGATTAGGTGCCTTTTTCAGGGTGACATCATTTGGGGTTTTCTTGATGAGGATAATGGAATGCTTTGCCATTTCCTGCTCCTGCTCATTTTACAGATGAGAAAACTAAGGGGCACAGTGTTAAGTGACTTGCCTAAGGTCTCACAGCTAGTAAGCATTAGAGACCAGATTTGAATTAAGGAAGATGAATCTTTCTGATTCCTGGACTACCACTTATCAACTGCACGACCTAGCTGTCCTAACACAGTTGTGGTAGTATTTAAATACTTGACCTCTTGGCTTCCTGATGCTGATATCAGTTCTCTTTTCACTACTGTATTTAACATGGCTTCTAATTTACTAAATGTTGAATGTCATTTTATCACAAAAAAATCTGTTTTCAGGAGAGTTTGTTGTTTTGATATTCATTATTCATTTGAAGTCATTATCTCCCATTTGCCACACTGGAACTGATATGATTACTTATGATGTCACAATCCTCTCGGGCTGCAGTCTTGGTGGATGTCCTCATTTATAAATTGTATGTTTATTCCATTTTAAATATCTTTAAAATGCAACAAGGTAGTACCAAACATTTTCATTTAGCCAAATAAATGTGCTTCTCCTCCTTTTTTCCTGCTTTTTCTTTCATTTGCCCAGAGCTGTTTTCTATTTCATACATCCCCTAGCTATTTGAGCATAAGGCCCAGAAAGCCAGTCCAGTATTTGCATTAGAAATAGAAGAACCTGTTTTGTCAACTGATGCATCTCACACAAATCAAAGGCTCTCCATTTAGAACCAGACTGGGAAACAATGGAAGTTACCTGAATATGAAGAACAAATCTGAGCCCCTGATAGACACTTAAGGAGTAAACAGATCACTGCATAACCTGCCTCATGTGGAGGTGGAATAGACAGTGTGATGGGAGATTTGCTCCCTGAAAAGGGCCTTGTCCTAAAATAGCTCCTCCATTAGACTGCCTGAAATACAAACCCTTAGAGATCCATTCTTTAAGTGACAGCATTATCTCCATAAAGTCCCTATTAAAATATGAGCACTTCCTAAGCAGTATTACCATTCACATCAGGAGAGGCAGAACATGGTAGCTCAGGGCCTGGCACATTGTAGGGGTGAGATTGATTGAGGCAGACATCTGAGGAGGTTGCGGAAGGCGAATGGACTTCCTTGGCCTATTTACCCAGCCTTATCTCCACAAAAAGGATCTAAACATAGGTCTAGAGCTGGAAGGGGTCTCATTGACCACCTAAACCAGAGGTTCTCATACTCATTTGGTCTACTGCTCCCTTTTAAAAAAGAATTACTTAGCACCCCCCTGGAAATCTACTTTCTTTAAACTTTAAGTTTTTTTTTAATTTGCATCATTTCAAAAGATATGATATATATATTTTTAAATGACACATCTTAAATTTAATAATTTATTATAAATTTGTGGGATTTTTCCTGCATTAAAATTTTGATGATGCAGTATTACATCACGTAACTGTATAGTATTGTATTGTAAACAAGTTATATCACACATATATTCCTGCCTATATATGCTGACAGTGAGCTAGCCAGCCAACACTTGCTCGTTAAGACCTGTTGAAACTTGGCAACTGATGGCTTATAACTTACACTTTGTGTGTTTATTTGGAAAATAATGTAATCACTATGACTTTAAGTCTGTTACACAACAGATAAAACATGTACAAATGGTTTTTCAAAATTTTCTGAACCTTGAGTCAGGAAGACCTGATTTCAAATCTTACCTTACACGTACCTGTGTGACTTTACACGAGTTATTTAACTTTTACTTGCCTGTTTCTTTATCTGTAAAATAGAGATAATAACACCAAAAATTTCTCCACATTAGTCAATATTTGAACCCAGGGCCTTGGGACCATGAATATGCATAGAGTATGAATTCAATACTCATTCTCATTTAGCCATTCCTTTAGGGGTCTGGTGCATGGTAAACACTTAAATGCATGACAGTGTTTAAGAGATAACTTGATAAATCCTTAATCATTGAAACAGCTAGGTTCCACAGTAGATAGGGCCCTGAACCTTGAGTCAGGAAGACCCGATTTCAAATCTCACCTTAAATGTAGCTGTGTGACTTTACAGGAGTTATTTAACTTTTACTTGCCTGTTTCTTTATCTGTAAGATGGAGATCATAACACTAACTATTTCTCCACATTGTTGTGAGGATCAAACCTTAAAACACAAAATAAACCCTAGCTGTCATTTTTATTTTCATTAATTAATCCCCTCTCCATGAGAATACTGCCCCAGGGTGTGCCAGTACCCATGGCCCTCTGAGCACACCTGTGTGCTCTAGAACCAATGTTCTTTCCAGGATGTTATGCTATCTCTGATAAAAGTAGCCAGTGTAATAACCCCCCGCCAGTTCTTTCCCTTCAGCCAATCAACATAAAGTATTTTATGGGTTCTAAAAAAAAATCAGCAATTACTTTAGCTAGTCAAACGAGTAGCAAATATATTTTTGTTTCTGCTTTGAAAATCGTGTGGAATCCAGGCACACTTGATTTCATCACTGATTACATCTTGATTCTACTGGATTAATCAATCTAGTAGCATTCCTCATCTTTAAGTGGAAAGACTAAAAACAAATGAAGGGACTAAATAAATAAATGAATGAATGAACAAATGAATGAATAAAACATATCTATCATCTAAAAGCTATCATTTCAAAATATAGACAGTGAAAAAAGACAATAAAAAACAAATGTATTGGGTGTGGCAGAGTGAAAAAAACTCTGGATAGGTGT
The DNA here is from genome assembly GCF_011100635.1 of Trichosurus vulpecula. Taxonomy (NCBI): domain Eukaryota; kingdom Metazoa; phylum Chordata; class Mammalia; order Diprotodontia; family Phalangeridae; genus Trichosurus; species Trichosurus vulpecula. The sequence goes on along the minus strand of NC_050579.1, from coordinate 139,758,590 downwards.
CAGTGGTCATGAATTTCAATCTTGCATCTGCTACATACACACTACCAGTGTGACCTTGGGTAAGGTAACCATCCTAGACCTCCATTTGTTGGCCTTCTAAGCCAGGATGCATCAAGTTCTAAGTTCTTTGACCTTTAGATCAAACATCTTATTCTTAGTTATCCACATCACAGAAAAGAAGTTTGCTGATGTCTTACCCTAGAGAGTGCCTGATCTAGGCATCTGAGTTGCTATGGTTAGAGCTATGGATTTGGAGTCAGGAAGATTGCATTTGAATCCTGGCTAATGACACCTATTAGCGGTGTGACCTTTGTAAAGGCTTCTTCATCTGTAGATTGCTGTGAGGATCAATGATATATTATGTAAAAATATGCTTTGTAAACTTTAAGTTTCTTGTATAAATATTAGAAATTAGTAACAATAGTATTTATGTATTGTTTTCACAAATCTGCTATACTCTGCAACATTTTTTTCTAGGAGGGGGGAAGGCAGGGCAATTGGGGTTAAGTAATTTCCCCAAGGTCACACAGCTAGTAAGTATGTCAAGTGTCTCAGGCGGGATTTGAACTCAGGTCTTCCTGGCTCCAGGGCCAATGCTCCAACTAGCTGCCTCTACTCTGCATCATTTTATGTCTTCTCATTTTCCTCTAAATTCTTCATATTTATTGTTTTTTTTTAAATAGAACAAGGGTATTCCATCATATGCCTATATCATAAGTTGTTCAGCTATCTATCAATCACTGGACATAACTTTTTTTTTACTATTACACAAAGTGCTGATGAATCTTTTAATATATAATTGAAAGAAATTATTATTTTTTAATATTTATTTTTATTTTTAGTTTACAACAGACGGTTCTACATAATTTTGAGTTCCAGATTTTCTCCCCTCCCTCCCTCCTCAAGACGGCATGGAATCTCATATAACTACCATGAATGACTTCGCATTGAATTAATTTATACACTAGTCAAGTTGCGGAGAAGAATTATGACCAATGGAATGAATAATGAGAAAGAAGAAACAGAACCAAAAAAAAAAACCCAACCCAAAAACAAAAACAAAAGAGAAGAGAAAAAGGCGAGCATGAAGTGTGCCTCAATCTGCATTCAAACTTCATAGTTCTTTCTCTGGATGTAGATAGCATTCTCCATCGTGAGTCCCTTGGAGTTGTCCTTGCACCTTGTGTTGCTGAGAAGAGCGAAGTCTGTCAGGGTTGGTCCTCACAGAATCCATATATCTGTGGTTGTGTATAATGTTCTCCTGGCTCTACTCCGCTCACTCAGCATTATGTCATGTAGGTTTTTCCAGGTTGTTATGAAGTCCGTATCATCCCCATTTCTTATGGCACAATAGTATTCCATTACCTTCATATACCACAGCTTGTTCAGCCATTCCCCAATTGATGGGCATCCCTTTCATTTCCAATTCTTAGCTACCACAAAAAGAGCCGCTATAAATATCCTTGTACATATGGGTCCTTTTCCCGCTTGTGTGATTTCTTTGGGATACAACCCTAGAAGTGGTATTGCTGGGTCAAAGGGTATGAACATTTTTATAGCCCTTTGGGCATAGTTCCAAATTGCTCTCCAAAATGGCTGGATCAGCTCACAACTCCACCAGCAATGTAACAATGTTCCAATTTTCTCAAATCCTTTCCAGCATTCATCATTTTATTTTTATACCATATTAATTATCAATTATTAAATTGGGATTCAAGGCCTTTTTTTCCCTCAAATTCCCTCATTCAAGGACAGCCTCTATAGGTCAGTCAGCTAGTTTCTAAAGAGTAAGGTCAATAGATGAGATTGGCCTAATCCTCATGGTACAGGCTCTGAGATCTTGGGGGAGACTACGTCCCACCCAACTAGGAGACCTTTCTTCTGTTTAGAGTATAAACAGAATCCAAACTAGGTGAATTCCAGCCCCAAAGCATTGAGCCCATATCCTTGTACACCCCTCATTGGAGTTTAGGGTAACCTAGCTCTTAAAGAAAACCAACCAGAGTGGTCTGGGTACAGTTGGATTCCTTTGTCCACATTGCTGTAGGGGGCTGAGTCTGATCAAGCCATGCTCTTAGCAGGAGGGGTTGGCCCACCTCTTCATTTAAAGGTCCACACCCTTATTAATTCATTCACCAGTTAGGGTTGATTTTCATCTGTCAGAGGGTGCTCCCTTTTCCAAAAGCATAAGAAGGCTTCCAGTTTCTTCATTTTTTTTTGTCTTTGGTGATCAAGAGAGACCAATGATCACCAATTTGTTGATTATTATGTGACCTGGTTAATAAATTAATTATTAATTACACAGAAACTCTGTCTCTCAGAATTTTGTATTTGTCACAATTTTTATTATATATGCATATTTAATATATGTTGTTGGTCAGCTTGTTAGTGCAGTGGATAGAGCACCAGGCCTGGAGTCAGGAAGATTCATCTTCCTGAGTTTAAATCTGACCTCAGACACTCAATAGTTGTGTGACCCCAAGAAAGTAACTTAACTCCATTTGCTTCAGTTTCCTCACCTGTAAAATGAGCTAAAGAAGGAAAGGGCAAACCATTCCAGTACGGTTGCTAAGAAAACCCCAAATGGGGTCACCAAGAGTTGGACATGACTCAAAAATGATTGAACAACAACCCATGTTATGTATGAATATTATATATGAATGTTTTAGTTATTTCTTTGGGGTATATGCCTAGCACCAGGATCTCTGGGTGAAAGGGTATGAACAGTTTAAGTACTTTTTTTTTTAATGGGTAGAGCATTGGTCCTGGATTTACGAAGAACTGAGTTCAAATTCAGCTTCAGACACTTGACAGCCCTACGAACCTGGGCAAGTCACTTAATCTTCAGTTTCCTCTGCTGTAAAATGGGGATAATAAAAGTGCTTACCTCACAGTGTTACTGTAAGGATCTAATAAGATTAAGTGTGATGATATTTATAAAGCATTTAATTCGGTGCCTTGTAGTTTGTCGTTGTTTAGTTATTTCCAGCTGTGCCCAATTCTTTGTGACCACATTTGGGGTTTTCTTGGCAAGGATACTGGAGTGTTTTGCCATTTCCTTCTCCAGCTCATTTTACAGATGAGAAAACTGAGGCAAATAGGGTTAAGCAACTTACCTAGGGTCAGACAGCTAGGAAGTGTCTGAGGTCTGATTTGAACTCAGGTCTTCCCAACTCCACGCCCAGCACTCTATCCAACGCACCACCTACCTGTCCCTGCCATGTATACAGTCAATGCTTAATAAATGCTCATTCCCTTCACTGTTTATTCCTTCCTATATTATTGCAAAATATTTACCAGAATGGTTAGACCAAATCATAGGTCCATCGATAGTTAGTGTGCCTTTTTCCATGCAGTAATTGTTGGAGGTGGCAGAGATGGCCCAATGCCCAGTGGACAGTGGAAATGTGATACTCATATGAGATACACAAGAGAAGCACAATGACTGCATCAGCAGAAATCACCCAGTAGACATCACTGCACTGGTGTTTTCAAAGAACATGAGCAGTTCTGTAGCATCAGAGCTATGGAATTCCTCAGCCGTATATACCTCTCTGTTTATACCCTCAATAAATGTTCCCAGGTCCCATGTGTTCTCTGCAGATGCACCCTTTCTCACTGGTGGTGTGGCAAAGTGTGGGAGAATATATCTTCTACTATGTATAATGTAGTATGGGAATATATTGTATTGTTTTACTGTAGTTGGGAGTATATTTTATTGTCATTTTACTTGCTAAGCTGTTTGATTAAATGTCCTTTGTTTTTATTTAATGTGTTCTACAGCTGATTGGTAGAAGTAAACACATGAGTATGAGCTCAGCCAGTATGGTGTTGAATGGACATTGACTCACAGAATGACTCAAATTGGGAGTACGTTTTGGGGGGCCCACATGTCAGGAGGTGCTCCAGGTGCTCCACTATTTGTGGGCTTAAAAACTGCTCAGGCCATTTCTATTCATTGTTCCAAATTCTGACCTCTGGGGTCAAGCAGAACAAGCTTCATCCTTCTTTCTACATTATAGAACTTTAAATATTTTAGGACAGTGCTTTTATCTCCTGTTTAAGTCTTTTCTTTTCCAAGCTTGACATGATAGGTTCTTTCAACCAAACTTCATTGGTCATGGTCTCCAGGGCAAGTAGATTAGCTTCTCCAAGGACTGGGGCATTAAAGTCATTCCAGGTGGGGAGTAGGGAGTGGGGAGCAATGACAAGTCAGAGAGCAATAAATATGGGATGAATGGATTTGTGTAGTCCTTAATAATGGTTGTTAAATTGAATTGAGCTGAATTGAATTGTGGTGTATTACATATTGAATAGCCTTTATTACATCATTTGGAGAATAGTGAGGTTATACATATGATTTGTTTTAAGGGATGTTTCTAGCAGCTGCTGTGGGGGTGACAAAATCTACACAAGCCCAACAACAAGAATGCTGCAAGCCCAGGTTCTTTTGATCTGCTTTTCTAAGGAAAGCAAAGTTAAGAGATTAACAATCTTACTTTAATCCAGCATACAAATATCATTCACTTAGTTCCAGGCAAAAAGCCAGCACCCTGAACTTCTGAGCAAACACAAACAAATTACAAACATCAACAGACAGACCTTGTCTGATTCAAATCTCAATGCATAGTTACCAGAGTTTAAAAAAGTCCCAACATCCGGGTTTACAAGCTGGAGGGCTCTTAACTACAGTTGCCCAGAGCCTCCACATCAGCACACCGCCAAGAGTGAGAGCCCTAAGCAAATAGCTCTGTCTTCCCTTTTTAAGCACTCTTCAGCCTTCATCAAACATCATCTGAGCGATCAGAACTTAAGCTTTTACTATTGGCTCTGGTCTTAGCAACTCCCCTCAGAACCCTGGGGGCTTCACACCCACACTGGCTTAGCTCCTGGTGGCTAATATATAATCAGAACTCCCTTCATTGTCCCTACTTGGGGCACCACCTTAGTTACCAATGCACTCCGGCGAGAGACTGAGCCAGCCTTGTCCAGCTCCCGGCTGAACGCAGATGTGGATGGTTCCTTGGTAATTTTGAATTATATTTGGTCTGTTCATAAACGTATGTTTGTAACTTGTTTGTATTCGCTCTGAAGTTCAGGATGCTGGATTTTCCCCCTGAGCTGACTGAATGATATTTGTATGCTGGATTAAAGTAAGATTGTTAACGCTTTAACTTTGCTTTCCTTAGGAAAGCAGATCAAAAGAACTTGGGCTTGCAGCATTCTTGTTGTTGGGCTCGTGGTGGTTTTTCACCCCCACAGCAGCAGCTAGCCTAATTGTTGAAACAAGGGAATACCTTAGAATTATTAAAAGAACTTGGTTAGGCACTATTCCTATTTTTTATGAAAAAAATCATTGTTCTTACCATATCTTCATTTTCCAATGTATTATTAGATTTTTTTTGTCTCCCAGAGAGTAACAAAGAACTGAAAGAGGAGGAAAAGGCGGTATTTCAATAAAACTAACCAAAATAAATTCTGACTACAGGCACTGTCCCTGACCCAGTCACCTTTGTAAAGAAACAGTGCAAGGTTCCTTCTTGTATCTCTTCTTTTGGGTCCAGTTTGATATTTATGATTTCTTAGCATTCAATTTTGATTGTTTATAGTTCTCTTTCTTTCGTATTATTAAAGGCCTTGTGTATATGGTTTTCCTATTTCTTATTTTCATTTTGCATCATTTCATGTCTTTCCATACATCTCTATATTTCTCACATTCAACAGTTCTTACTTTTCTAAATTGTTCTGATGCAAATAGCATTATAGTGTTGAATTAGAATCCTCAATGGTTTTGGTGTTAATAGTTACTCTTTCTATCTCCTATAAATATGCTTCATATAAACTCATATAAAATTATAACCATTCTACCATTCTCAATTTGCCACAACTTTTTTTTTTTAATGCAATTTATTTATTTAACATATTTGGTTTTCAGCATTGATTTTCACAACAGTTTGGATTACAAATTTTCTCCCCATTTCTGCCCTCCCCCCCCACTCCAAGATGGCGTATATTCCGGTTGCCCTGTTCCCCAGTCAGCCCTCCCCTCTATCACCCCCCTCCCCTCTCATCCCCTTTTCCCTTCCTTTCTTGTAGGGCAAGATAAATTTCTACGCCCCATTGCCTGTGTATCTTATTTTTAGTTGCATACAAAAAGTTTTTTTGTTTTTGAACATCTGATTTTAAAACTTTGAGTTCCAAATTCCCTTCCCTCTTCCCTTTCCACCCACCCTCCCTAAGAAGTTGAGCAATTCAACCTAGGCCACACATGTATTATTATGTATAACCCTTCCACAATATTCATGTTGTGAAAGGCTAACTACATTTTGCTCCTTCCCAACCCATCCCGCTTTATTGAATTTTCTTCCTTGACCCTGTCCCCTTTCCAAAGTGTTTGTTTTGATTACCTCCACCCCCATCTGCCCTCCACTCCATCATCCCCCTGCCTTTTATTTTTTTTTTTTTTATCTTCCTCCCTCTTCTTTCCTGTGGGGTAAGATACCCAACTGAGTATGTATGGTATTCCCCCTCAGGCCAAATCTGATGAGAGCAAGGTTCACTCATTCCCCCCTCACCTGCCCACTCCCCTCCTCTCCTAGAACTGCTTCCTCTTGCCACCTTTATGGGAGATAATCCACCCCATTCTATCTCTCCCTATCTCCCTCTCTCAGTAAGTTACTCTCTCATCCCTTAATTTCATTTTATTTCTTTTAGCTATCTTCCCTTCATCCTCAACTCACCCTGTGTCTGCTCTCTCTCTTTTACATATATATATATACACATACATACACATACATACATATACACATAGATACATGCATACATACACATTCACTTATATATATACATAAACATATATATATGCATATATATATATGCATATTCCCTTCAACTACCCTAATACTGAGGTCTCATGAATCATACTCATCATCTTTCCATGTAGGAATGTAAACAAAACAGTTCAACTTTAGTAAGTCCCTTGCAATTTCTGTTTCTTGATTACCTTTTCATGCTTCTCTTGATTCTTGTGTTTGAAAGTCAAATTTTCTATTCAGTTCTGGTCTTTTCACTGAGAAAGCTTGAAAGTCCTCCATTTTATTGAAAATCCATATTTTGCCTTGGAACATGATACTTAGTTTTGCTGGGTAGGTGATTCTAGGTTTTAATCCTAGCTCCATTGACCTCCGGAATATCGCATTCCAAGCCCTTCGATCTCTTAATGTAGAAGCTGCCAGATCTTGGGTTATTCTGATTGGGTTTCCACAATATTCAAATTGTTTCTTTCTGGCTGCTTGCAGTATTTTCTCCTTGATCTGGGAGCTCTGGAATTTGGCAACAATATTCCTAGGAGATTTCTTTTTGGGATCTATTTGCGGAGGCGATCGATGGATTCTTTCAATTTCTATTTTGCCCTGTGGCTCTAGAATATCAGGGCAGTTCTCCTTGATAATTTCCTGAAAGATGGTATCTAGGCTCTTTATGGCTTTCAGGTAGTCCAATAATTTTTAAATTATCTCTCCTGGATCTATTTTCCAGGTCAGTGGTTTTTCCAAGGAGATATTTCACATTGTCTTCCATTTTTTCATTCCTCTGGTTCTGTTTTATAATATCCTGATTTCTCATAAAGTCACTAGCTTCCACTTGCTCCAATCTAATTTTTAAAGTAGTATTTTCTTCAGTGGTCTTTTGGACCTCCTTTTCCATTTGGCTAATTCTGCCTTTCAAGGCATTCTTCTCCTCATTGGCTTTTTGGAGCTCTTTTGCCATTCGAGTTAGTCTATTTTGTAAGGTGTTGTTTTCTTCAGTGTATTTTTCAGTATTTTTTTGGGTCTCCTTTAGCAAGTCATTGACTTGTTTTTCATGGTTTTCTCGCATCCTTCTTATTTCTCTTCCCAATTTTTCCTCTACTTCTCTAACTTGCTTTTCCAAATCCTTTTTGAGTTCTTCTATGGTCTGGGGCCAGTTCATGTTTTTCTTGGAGGCTTTGGTTGTAGGCTCTATGACTTTGCTGTCTTCTTTAGGCTGTATGTTTTGGTCTTCTTTGTCACCAAAGAAAGAATCCAAAGTCTGAGACTGAATCTGGGCGCGTTTTCGCGTCCTGGCCATATTCCCAACCAACTAACTTGACCCTTGAGTTTTTCAGTGGGGTATGACTGCTTGTAGATTACAGAGTTCTATGTTCTACGTTTGGGGGGGAGGTGCCAGCTCTGTCAGAGCCGCACTCCTCCTACCTCAAGGACCCCCAGTCCAGACTGGGTTCAGATCTTTGGCAGGCTGTGCACCCCTGCTGTGATCCGCCACTTAATTCCCCCCACCAGGTGGGCCTGGAGCCGGAAGTAACAACAGCTGTAGCTGCCCCACCTCCGCTGCCCCCGGGGCTGGAAGCCGAACTGCGAACTCCTTCCACTCCCGCAGCTTTTCCCACTAACCTTCTCCGCAGTCTTTGGTGTTTGTGGGTCGAGGGGTCTGGTAACTGCTCACGTATTCAGGGCGCTAGGGCCCCCTCCGCCCGGCTTCTGGACTGGATCGTCCACGCCGCTCAGGCTGGGCTCTGCTCCACTCCGTTCCCAGCTCCCAGCTCCCAGCTCCCAGCTCCGTGTGGAATAGAGCTCACCCAGAGACTATCCGGGCTGTCCTGGGCTGGAGCCCTGCTTCCCTCTGCTGTTCTGTGGGTTCTGCCGTTCTAGAATTGGTTCAGAGCCATTTTTATAGGTTTTTGGAGGGACTCGGGTATGGAGCTCACTCTAGTCCGTGCTTACCAGCCGCCATCTTGGCTCCGCCCCCCCACAACTTTTTTTTTAACTACAGAGGATGCTAAAGGAATATAAGAAGATCACTGATTCCATTTGCTCACTTGGCTAAAGTAATTTATCTTCTATGGGGCCTTCCTTGATGACCTACAGTATAGATGCTCTTTCTCTTGTTTGTGAACTTATCAATATGATTATCTATACCCATTAAAATGTAAACTCTTTGAGGCTAGGAACCATTTTGGATTTGTCTGTTAATTCCTAGTGGCACAAATAATGCCTTGTACAAATAAGTGTCTAATGTTTTTGTCTAATTAAATTTAATTGAAGAAAAAGTTAAAATGAAATTCTTATATATAATGGAAGAACTTTCAACATTAAATTTGCATAAATCTTTCCAATGAGAAATTTTTCATATATTGAGAAAAACCTCCTTTTCTTAGGAAACTATGAGTACAAATATACTCTCATATCATCAGTGATGATATAAACCTAATTTTTTAGAAAATTATAAATTGTCTAATGAAGCTGACCTTCAAAACTTTGCGAAGTCTAACCTTTTCAAGCTCTATGTTCCTTTCTTTTAGTTGCAATGTATTGTACTGTCCACATAATAAATTCAGCCTGGCTAGCTTGTTTACCCTTCCCACATATAAAGCATAAATATACAAACACCCACATTACAATCACAAATAACCAGGAAATGATTTCAGAAGTCATGTTTTTGGACCAAATCTTATAACAGAGTGCTATGTGGATGTTTTGAAATGAGATATAGAATACAGGTGGCTTGAAATTAATGGATCTTAGGTTCTCCAAATATAACAATGTGCTTGGAGAGGAGAGAAATAATAAGGAAAAATAAAGTGCTAAATAATTCCAATGAATATTAATGAGAGATGGGCATACCAGACAGGCTTTCATGGGGAGAAAATAAATAGAATTCATGAAAAGGTAAATTTTATTAAAAAGTTATTTATAGATATGGGGAAATGAGTTATACTAGAACTAGAAAGTGTCCACATGTTAGCTAATACCCAACTTTTTGAGAATTGAAGCTTCTTCAATATGCCATCAACACAAATTTTGAAAATTTTTGCGGGGAAAGGAAGAAGAGTAACTAACCAATTTTTGTTTAGTCCATGCCAAATAACCAGTCTGCTATTACACTGAATTTCTTTATTGTTTTGGTGATGCATGCACATTTCTACATCTGGTTCAAAGCCCTATTTCATGCAGCTCTGAAACTGTCTTTAAAATGTTTGGTGATTCTATATTGTCTGAATCCAGCAGATGAAATCGCATCAGGTCATAGTTCATTTTTTGAGTACTTCAATACGTGAAAATTGTGTAGAAGAGGATAATTAAACTAGTTTTCAACTAGTGTCTGAATTAGTGGAGGTTGAAGAAAATAAGAACTGGTATAGTGTTGTTGTGGAAGAAATAAATTGTTTATTGAACAAAGTAAGACTTAGGTCTCCAGGCTCAGAAGAACCAACTAGGCTTTGAGAGAATGTTAGCCTTTTTAAAGTAGTCACTGCAGAGGGAAAGTATCATAAGATTCAGTATCCAATTTAAATGAGCAAACCCTGATGCAAGTTTCTCTGGAGCTCATTTTGAATTTTTTCGAATGAAAATTAATCGACAAAATGTCAGGTCCAAAACTTCAAAATGATAGTTCATGATACTTGCTTGGGCCCTAAAATTCTTTCAATTCATCCCCTCATTATTTTTCTAACAAAAGGAGTTATTTTTGAGTGTTATTGTTTCCATGCAACCGTCTTCCACTGTTAAAGTCAGAGCGGGATCTGTCAGAGCTGTCAATATCCTTCTATGTCGGGGATTTCATTCTTTCATTTGAACATCTAAATGTGGAGCTTTTGTATTTTGCAATTTCATTTTTTTTCATAAGCATGAATGCAAAGGAAACTGAGCTAAGAATGGCAGCTGCAAATGCTCCAAGGAAGGAAAAATATAGAAAGAGACATTTTTAAAGGGCAGAGGAGTGAGGTTGGAGTATTAAAGGTTTTGCCACTTAGTGATATGCTCAGTTTTTTTTTTTTCTGAATAGTGTGACATCACTTGTTACTGTCAATCTGTCAATCACATTAGATTATTCTAAAATTTTAGATTGTGTCAATTTTTAAATGCGAAAGAAACAAAAAAATAGTATTCCTTTTACTCCATCTTTCTTGTTTCTTGGTGTCTGTTTCCTCCAAATGATACTAGGATGCTTGATGCAGCACCTGCTCACTGATTTAAGATGTGGAGAGTCAAAGTTATAAATCCTCTGGACCAATGGCCTTCAAACATTTTGACCACATAGCCTATTAACAAAAAGTTTGGCACATGCACCTTTGAATGATGTGTATTTATTTATAAATTATGTTCATGCACTATTTGACTAATACATTAACATGCATTATGAAACATCTCAAAAGTAGAGATTTAAAAAATGAGATAAAAGATGATAAACATTTTAAAAGAATTTTCTTTCATTTATTAATGGTGGAAATGTTTAATCTCACTCAAAAAGTTTATATTTTTAGTTAGAATAATGTGACTGCTTCATTATTTTTTAAAACCTTAACACCGCTATATGGCATTGAAGATCTGGTTCTAAGTTTGAGTGCTTGCTTTTAATGACTGTCATATGTGACATAGTTCATAAGTTGCATAGATTCAAATAGAAGAAACTCATTGCTGTCTACTTGCCAAACCAAGATACTACTTTTTAAATCTCATCCATTAATTGTGCAAAAATAGGTGGTATAGTGGACAGAGCACCAGACCTAGAGTCAGGAAGGCCTGAGTTCAAACCTGACCTCAGGCACTTAACTAACTGTGTGACTCTGGACAAATCACTTACCCCTATTTGCCTCAGTTTTCTAATCTGTAAAATGTGCTGGAAAAGAAAATGGCAAATCAGCACAGTATTTTGGCTAAGAAAATCCTAAATGGGGACATGAAGAGTTGGTTACAACTGGACACCAAATTTGTTATGTTTTGCTAGTGAATTTCTATCTTCCTTGATGTCAGAAGGATAGCTGGGTATGGATTTTAAGTTCAGGTCCCAGGTCAAGAGGGTAGCCATTCCAGGTAGGGAGAAGGGTACGGTGGCAAAGCACATTAAAAGATATCTGGATAGGCCCTTTCCTGGTGGTAGATGGGCTTTTTTATTCGCTTCTCAGAAGTTCAATTGCTTGGGGCTTTGGCAGGGGGGACAGTGGATCTGGGGAGCAGAATGATAGACCTGAGAGTTCTGTCATTGGTTATTTGAGCCCCAAGCCCATTTATAATGGCAGCCAGTATTGCTCGCTGCTGCTGCTGCTTGCTCCCACTGATGCTGTAGATTGATGTGCCTATTCTTAGTGTCTCCAAAAGTTTCTCCTAGACTCTGCATGAACCTCTCTTGTTTTCCTAAGGTAAGATGGAGAAGAAAGCTCCAGCTAGCAACAAGAAATCTGTGTCCCAAGGGAGTGAGGGCCAGTGGAAGGAAATCTTGTCCCAGGATTCTGTCATGGAGTGCTCCTTCTTACTTAACTTACGGTGTTCCATCCTTTATCACCTGAGGATGAGGCTGTAACATGGTCTCATTTTTAGGAGGATGGGAGCCAGGAAGGGGATCATTGCCTGACTGCTACCTGCCTTCCTAAGGAAGTATGCCCAAGTCTGACTATCCAACACTCCTGTAGGACACTCCCTAAGTCCTGGCAGTGAGGAGAAGAGCAGAGGCAGACAGTATTTGCCAGTACTGAACACCTTTCATGCTCTCCTCAGTTCAGATATTTTCTTCATGCACTTGAGTGCATTGTCTTATGTACCCCCTGAGATATGCACACTTCACTTTAGAAACCAATGCTCCAACTCAAACACAGTCATGACAATATGTATCTATCAGAAGAGAGAACACTAAGACATCTGTAGTAAATTGTGCTGTCAGACTGTTATATAGTATAAGAATTACTGGGTATGTATATATTGCTCCCTTTGATAGAATAAAAGCTTGATGGCAGGGACAATTTCATTTTTATTTTTGAATCCCAATAGCCTATCACAGTGCCCATATATTGCATGTGCTTAATAAATCTTATTGACTGATTTAGAGTCAGAAGCCTCAGCTTTGTTACTTTTTTACCTGTGTAAGTAACCTTGGCCAAGTTACTTAGCCAATCAGGACCTCAATTTTTTTCACCTGTAAAATGAAGGCGATTACCTAGACAATTTCTAAGATCCAGTCTCATTCCTTTGGCTATTCTATAACAGAGGGGGAAAATGGCCACCTTGTGATCATGCTAGCCCCCACAAAGAGCAGCTGCCCATAGAATAGTAAATACACGGAAAGACTCTTACAATTACTCACAAGCAGCTGTTCCCTGCTGAGCACTACCCGGTTCCAAGGCTCCATTGCCTTGTCAGCATTAGCACACAGGGGCTCCAAATCCCATAATATGCCTATGGTTGTGTTTCAAAACATGGCACAAGAATCTCTTCCACTATTCTTCAGAACACAAACTGATCTTTGCCTTGACTTACATGATCCTTCCTGAGTTGTGTCAGACAGAATTGGCCATTATTTCAAGGTAAAACCATTCTGTGAGGTGTTTATAGTACTTCTTCAAAGAAATAATTATCTGAACCTCAATTTTATATTCAGATAAGGCAAAAATTTGTGAATGGTGAATTGTCATTTCTGGGCAAGTGTTGTATCAGAAAGACCTGAAAGTGCAGACATGATATAGACTGCTGATGAAAGGGACACATAGGAGAAATTGTTTTTCAAGAGAAAAGGTGATAACTTGCTACTGCAAGGAGTATGTCACTAGCATTAGAATTAATACCATAATTTAAATGTGTAATTCCATTGTAAATAAGAAGATTCTTTTTCACATTTTAAAAAGAAAGGCAAAACAAATGCCTTTTGTCAGACAACATACAAACTTTCTTGAAACTTGAGGCAAGTAAGCCATGTAGTTGTTCATTTTTCTTTGGTAATTGATTGATTAGAAAGCAAAGGAAAGATGCTTGAGACTGCAGTTTATTACCAACAATGAATAGACCAAGATGTGATATAATTGATACCATGAAGAACATGCCAGGCTTGTCCTCTATCAGGAATCATTGACAAAGGATGAATTGGCCAAGTGGTAGCAACACAGAGACATTAAAAAAGATCCAAAATCTAAGACAGGAAGGCCTCCCATGCACTCTGTGCACCATTTATGAACTATTTCTGAAAAGATAAGAATGACAATAGATGAAAAGATGTGAATTGCTTATAATATGCACTAATGAATCAAGTGCCTACATCCAGTAAAACATGGATCTACAAAGTACCATGGCAAATGCACCTTGTATCTTCTCCTTCACTTAAACAGCTGATTTTCTTTAAAACAATCTAACTAGTCATCAGGTCTCATTGATTGAATGAACAAGTGAACAATGAAAAAGATTTATTTACTATGTGCCCAGAATTGTGCTAACCATTGTTGATACAAAATCAAAAAGGGAGAATGTCTCTCTCTCTCTCTCTCTCTCTCTCTCTCTCTCTCTCTCTCTCTCTCACACACACACACACACAGATATGATGGCAAAGGCATCACATATTCATCTGGGAGTTCACAAGGTCACAGGATGAATGGATCTACTACATAGGGCATTTGATTAACATGATTTTTCCAGGAATAGTAATGATGATTTGGTTACTCTTTCTAGAGCTAGAGGTGGAAAGTGGAAGTGAGAAGAAGAAGGTGAAATAAGGGGAAAGGTCCTCAGATGGCAGCATGGCATTAAGATGACTTGAAAGCATTGTGTGCCTATTCAGCATCATTGTGTCCCATGATCTGAAGCAGAGTTGTCAAACACACATCCCACGACAATTTCAAGTGAAGCAGAACCAGATTAAAATACAGTTGGGAAATAGTTAACAGAATAAATAAAAATACAATAAAACATAGGTAATATTACAGTTTAAAACTAAGTTAATATGTGGCCTGCAGAGATTGTTATGTATGGTTTAACAGCCCCGTTTCTATTTGAATTTGATACCACTGCTCTAAAGGATATTCAAAATGTTGGCATCTATTTTCACATGTCATCTGCATTTTTATGCCAGTGTTCCTGAAACCAAATGGCCAAAGTTGAATTTGATGATAGTATTTACTCCAGAACTTGGCATTTGGATATTTGATTGAGTAATTTGGTTCTGGACTTGTAATGAATTCTTCAGAAAAGGGCAGCACTGCATTATGTTGATAGAACTCCAATTTTGCAAATAACTTTCTGCATTATATTGAATGACCATAGGGGTTTTTTTAAACCTTCATTTTTTTAGCAAATATATTACTCATAAATTGATCTGCCTCTTCTGTCTACCCCATGCATCAAGGTCCAGCTAAAATACCACTTCCTTTATGAGGTCATCCCTGATGTCCCCAGACAGAGCTGATCAAAGGATTACTTTCTGCTTCTCATTCATCTGTGGTACTCTATTTCCTGCTTTCATTGTATGAATGCCCTATCTCCCTTACTCAGTTGAAGTTCCTTGAAGACAGGGATCTTGTTTTATTCACCTCTATATCCCTACTGTCAATTCTACCCTTCAGAATACTTTTATTCTTTGAAGACCCAGCCCAAGTACTACCCTGTCCTTAAAGTCTACTGTGATGACCCCTAATTTAAAGTATTGATTTTCCCATCAAATAGTCCTTGAGCTCTTTGTTTTAAACTCTATGCTGCCTTTAAATTACCCTATACCTTAATAGTGTCATATTTTGACAATAGTATTTTTAACAATGTCTTACACACCAGCGTCACTTAATATATTCCTGTGGAATTAAATTGATTAGGACTTGGTAATATTTGTTGGATGAATTATTTTTAAGAATGTTCATTTGTAATACTGTAGGACCACTCAGACCCTCTTAAAAATGTGCTACAGCAAGTATTCCATTTCACCACTAGTATTAATTTAGGTGATGACTAAACTGAAGCTATTCAGGTTATGTTGATACAAAAAAAATCAAGTTAAAATTAATTCAGATGTGTGTGTGTGTGTGTGTGTGTGTGTGTGTGTGTGTTTAATGGTGAATTCAGTTTAGTAAACATTTTGTTTTTGTAGTTTGACAAAAAAATTTCTAGTAGAAATTAATTTTTAAATTTTTAACAACTTGTTTTATCATCTAGACACAGCTTTAGAGTGGAGGGAACCAGCTGAATTATTGGCTAATTGAAATGTATTATGAATGTGGCAAAATATTTAAAGCAATCATATAACAAATGATTAACTTTATTTGTATTAGAAATATAGAATAGCTCAACAGATAAAGAGTAAGGAAAACCTAGATTCAAGTCCTGCCTCAATGCATGCTGACTCTGTGACACTGGACAAGTCCATTCACTTTTTAGGGTGCCAGGCACCTCTTTAAACTATAAATTGCAAATTAGTCCTCATCTTCACTACTATAAGATTCCTGATTGGGAGTTCCTTATGCAGAGGGAATCAGACATTCTGACCAGTAATAAAAAAAACCACCCTCACCCCAGTAAATTATTCTGTTGAATTTCTTCAGTTACTTGTCTTGATGTAATTTGTGTCTTGGTTTCCTTTTTTTTAACACATGTCACTAGAATGAACAAAATTACTGAGTGAGAAATTTTAAAGACCAATTTCCCCCATCACTTCAAGCAACAAGACATGCTGCAAATGAAGTAAAAGAACAAAACACAAAGAAAATAAAGAGAAAGAACCTTCATAAGGCAATCTCCACAGACAAATCAGAAGAAAACACCAGCAAAAGAAAAGCAAGGAAAAGTATGCATTACAATGGAAAATACCATAAGGTAAAATTACTCACCACCTCCATGACTGTGGTCAAGTCAGTTAACTTCTCTGGAACTGACTCTCTGCATGAGGTTGGCTTAGGTGACACCCAATGTCCCTACCAGCTCTCATTTTATGATCTTATGAATATCAAGAGAAGACTCCATATGAATCAAACAATTCTGCAGTAACTATAACTAGAAACTAATAATAAAAAGAATGGTATCATTATAAGAACTCCAGCATATCCTAGAAAGTCCAATGGAAAAAAAAATTGAAGGAAGAGATAATGAGTAAAATAAGATACCATAATAACACATTTGAAAGAAAATCAGTAGTTTAGACAAGGAGTGAAAAAACCTTAACAAAATAGTAGAGACTATGGGGGAAAAGAGTGAAACAGAACTCAAAATTTAAATGGTAGAAAATTATTAGAGAGAAGGGAAGAATTTATGATGAGAAGGGAAGAATTTATGACCAAACAAGAGATAAAGAACATTGTGAAATAAAAATGGATAATTTTGATTATATCATATTAAAAAGGTTTTGCACAAACAAAGCCAATGCAACCAAGATTAGAAGGGAAGCAGAAAACTGGGGAAATACATAGATAATTGAGTCAAATTTATAAGAATACAAGTCGTTCCCCAATAGATAGATGGTTAAAGGATATGATGGATTGGATGAAGAAATTAAAGACATCTATAGCCATATAAAAAATGCTTAAAATCACTATTGATTGGAGAAATGCAAATTAAAACAACTCTGAGGAACCATGTTACACCTGTCTAATTGGCTAACATAACAAAACAGGAAAATGACAAATGTTGGAGAAGATGTGGGAAAATTTAAAACTCACAATCTTATAAAAATGAATGTTAAAAACTAAAAATAAATAAATAAATATTATAAAAATAATTATTAGAGCAAAGTTCAAAATTGAAAAGCCATGCAATTTCTCTACTATCAAAAACAATTAAGCTGAATGTAGTTCTGAAAATATTTCTCAAAACTAATCTAAATAATAGAATTTCATGTTTGCACATACAATCCTATTTTTTGTTCCTTGTATATTGCTTATATGATATATCTATATTGATGATATTAAGTTCATAACTAAAAATAAAATTACTTTAAAATAGATAATTTAAGAATCTCTCACTTCTGAGAAAAGAAAATGAGGGTGAAACAAAATTCTAAATATCATAATTCAGGAAATCATAATTTTAAAAAAAATTTTCCTTAGAAAATTGAAACCAGAAGAAAAAGTTCTATTTATCATAATTTACACTGTGATTCCAGAGAGAAACCTGAGGTTTAACTAACATTGCAAAGCTAACACAAGGGTTAAAGGGAAAATACTACAAAAATTTAAGAGGCACTTTATATAGTAAGAAATTCCAGTAAAAGTTATTCAGGATTACTCACTGACAAGAAATGAACATTTTTAGCAAAAGAACCACTACACACACACACACACACACACACACACACACACACACACATATATATATATACATATACATATGTATATATGTATGTATGTATTTATGTATGTGTGTGTGTAAATGCTTGAAAACAAGGAGAACTTATCCTTTAACAAGTGGAACACAAACTAATAGAAGGGGGAAAGTATTTTTAACACAATTGATGAGTTCTATACATTCCTATAGAGGAAACAAAAGTGAAGCAGAGGTTTTAAAATGAAAGTGAAGTGGGAAAAATAAACTTAAGAAAGGTAAATTAGGTATCTTAAATTAGTAGATATCCTATTTTTCTTTTTTAATTAATTACAATATTTTCACAATTACATATAAAAACGTTTTAACACTCACTTTTGAAAATTTTAAGTTTCAATTTCTATCCCTCTTTCTTGCTCCTCATCTACCCCTAAAGAAGGCAAGCAAAATGATATGTTTTATACATGGGAAGTCATTCAAAATATTTCCATATTAGCCGGGGGCCATGTCCACTCATCCTGAACTCAGATGGCTCCAGATGAGAAAGTAAGGTTGGTTACCTTGCACAGCCCTCTCTCACTTAAATCCCATTTACTTGAAATTCATCATCTTCCAGATGTCATGGTCCTCTTCAAGAGTAAAGGACAAACAACAATCACCACTACGTTAGCCATCTTTCAAAGGAAAACACAGACAAAAAAAGAGGAATTTTTAAAAAGTAAAAGAAAAAAAATACTCCAATCTGTACTCAGAGTTCATCAGTTCTCTCCTTGGAAGTGAGCAGCATTTTTCATCATGGGTCCTTTGGAATTGTCTTGGAGCATCGTTTCAATTAGAGTACCTAAGTTTTTCACAATTTATCATTGTTATACTATTGCTGTTACTGTTTGTAATGGTCTCCTAGTTCTGCTCACTTCACATTGTATCAGTTCATATATGTCTTCCCAAGTTTTTCTGAAACACTGTTCATCATTCCATCATAATCATATGCCAAAACTTATTCAGCCATTCCCCAACTGATGGGCATGCCCTTAATTTCAATTCTCTGCCACCACAAAAATAGTTGTTGCTATAGATATTTTTTTTGTACAAACAGGCCTTTTTCTTTCTTCTTTGTTCTCTTTAGGATTCAGACCTGGTAGTGGTATTGCTAAGTCAAAGGGTATACAGTTTTACAGCCCTTTGGGTATAGTTCTAACCTGTTTTCCAGAATGGTTGGACCAGTTCACAACTGCACCTACAGTGCATCAGTGTTCCAGTTTTTCCACATCCCCTCCATTATTTGTCATTCTCCTTTTAGCAATGTTAGCCAATAAGATAGGTGTGATGTGATGTCTGAGAGATTTTTAATTTGCATTTATCTAATCAATAGTGACTTAAAACATTTTTATGTGACTATTGACAGCTTTTATTTCTTCTTATGAAAACTGCCTTTTCATATCTGTTGGCCACTTATCAATTAGAGAATGACTTGTATTTCTTTTTAAATTTAGCTCAGTTCTCTATATATTTGAGAAATGAACCTTTATCATAGAAACTTGCTATAATTTTTCCAGTTTCCTGTTTTACTTCTGTTTGCTGCATTAGTTTTGTTTGTACAAAAACTTTTTAATTTCATGTAATCAAAATTATCCATTTTACTTTTCTTTTTCATTTTATTTTAATTTATTCAATAAAATAAGTATTTACATAGCATAGTACAATAAAAAGATAATTGCATGTGAAACTGCAAATCTACTATGCACAACTTAGTATTTCTTTCAAATATACAACAAAATGATCACGTAAATTATTATTCTATACATCTATTAATCAGTTTTCTCTCTGGATGCAGATACCATATTTCTTCATATATCATTTATAGTTAATTTGGGTATTTATAATAATCAAAATGACTTATTCGCTCAAAGGTGTACATAAAACAATATTGCTGTTGCTGTATTCAATGTTCTCTTGGTTCTCTCATTTCACTCTTCATTATTTCATGCAAGTTTTTCCATGTTTTCTAAAATCATTGATCTCATCATTTCTTATAACTTGTTCAGCCATTCCCCATTGATAAGCATCCCTCCAATTTCTGGCTCTTTGCCAACACAAAGAGAGCTGCTATAAACATTTTAGAATATATAAGGTCCTTTTCTTTTTCCTTAATCATCTTTGGAAATAGACCAAGTAGTGATATTGCTGGATCAAAGGGTATAGGTAGTTTAATAACTCTTCTGGCATAATTCCTGACTCCTCTTCAAAATGGTTGGATCAGTTCACAATTCCTCCAAAAATGAATTAATTTCTTGAGTTTTCCACATCCCCTCCAATATTTGTCACTTTCCCCTTCTATCATTTTAGTCAATCTGGTAGGTATAAAATGATATCTGAAGATTGTTTTATTTTGCATTTCTCCAATCAAAAACAATTTAGAGCATTTTTTCATATGATGATAAATTGTTTTGATTTCTTCGCTGTAAAACTGCCTGTTAATATCCTTTAACCATTTAGTACTTGGGGAATGACTCGTATTACTTCTTTTGATATCCCTGACCTTTTGTTCTACCAAGTGAATTTTGTAATTATTTTTTCTCGCTCTATAAAATAATTATTTGGTAGTTTGGTATTCAGTGTGGAACTGAATAAGTGAAATAACTTACATAGAATTGTTCCATGGGTAATTAATATTTCTCCAATTGTTTAGATGTCTTCACTTGTGTGAAAAATATTTTGAAATTATGTTCATATAGCTCTTGGGTTTCTCTTGGCAGGTAGACACCCAAGTGTTTTATACTGTCTATTACTGTTTCTATGATTTATTCTTTGACCTACTCATTTTTAGGATTAGATTATTCAGTTTCACATATTTTAGGTCTATGTTTCCGTGGCCCTTTATTAAATATAATTTTATCGCATTATAGTCTGAAAAGGGAATATTTAATATTTCCGCTTTCTTACATTTGGTTGTGATATTTTTATGACCTAATACATGGTTAGTTTTTGTGAATGTGTCATATACAGCTTTAAACAAGGTATACTCCTTTCTCTTCCCATTTACTTTTCTGCAGAGGGCTTTCATATGTAAATTTTCTTGACTTTCTTATTTATTTTATGGGTAGATTTATCTAGCTTTGAGAGAGGAACATTGAGGTCATGCACTATAGTGTAGTTTTACTATTTCCTCCTGTAATGCATTTAACTTTTCCTTTAAGAATACGAATGCTATGGTGGAGCCAAGATGGCAGGTGGAAAGCACGGACTTGCTTAAGCTCTCCCCCAAATCCTTCTAAACACCTGTAAAAAATGGATCTGAACAAATTTTAGAGCTGCAGAACCCATGAAATAGCAGAGGGAAACAGATCTCCATCCCAGGAGAGCCTAGATGGTCTCTGGGAAGGGTCTATTGCACAGTGCTGGGAGCAGAGTCTAGCCCAGCCTGGGCCACACCAGGACAGACCTTAGGGCAATGAATCATTGAGCTGTGGCAATTACTAGACTTCTCAACCCACAAACGCCAAAGAGCAGGTCAGTGGGAAACTGCAGAATCCAGTTCGGAGAGGCCTGATTACCAGCTCTGGGGGTGGTAGAGATGGTACGGTGGTGTCAGTGGCAGCAGCAGGAAACTCCTGAGGGTGCTTCCAGAGCACCAACATCAGCTGCTTCCCGAGTCCCTGGTTCATACAGTAGGAGATATCTAGCAGCAAATCAGAGCAGGAGTGCAAGGAGCGCTTTGTGGGCAAAAAGGCAGGTTTTCTTGCTCTGCCTTGCTTGGATCTGCATTACAGTCCTGGTTGCTGGTTCTTGGGGGAGGAGAAGTGCTGCTGTAACAGAGCCTGGGCTGATGGTGGAGTAGAAGTAGCTCTGAAAACAGCAGTGCTTGGACCCAAAAGCTTGGGACAAAGTACTGTCTACAAGCAGTCATATACTGAGAAAAAGCTCAAGGGTCAAGTAGCTGGCTGGGAACATGAACAGGGAGTGAAAACAAACTCAGACTCACACTCAAACTCCAGATTCCTTTCTTGGTGACAAAGAAGAGCAAAACACACAGCCAGAAGAAGTCAACAAAGTCAAAGAGCCTATATCAAAAGCCTCCAAGAAAAATTTGAATTGGTCTCAGGCCATGGGAGAGATCAAAAAGGATTTGGAAAAGCAAGAGAAGTAAAGGAAAAATTGGGACAAGAAATGAGGGAGATGCAAGAAAAGCATGAAAAACAAGTCAATGACTTGCTAAAGGAGGCCCCCAAAAATACCGAAGAAAATAACACCTTAAAGAACAGACTAACCCAAATGTCAAAAGAGCTCCAAAACCCAATGAGGAGAAAAATGCCTTGAAAGGCAGAATTAGCCAAATGGAAAAGGAGGTCCAAAAGACCACTGAAGAAAATACCACCTTAAAAATTAGATTGGAGTAAGTGGAAGCTAGTGACTTTATGAGAAACCAAGATATTATAAAACAGAACCAAAGGAATGAAAAAATGGAAGACAATGTGAAATATCTCACTGGAAAAACCACTGACCTGGAGAACTGATCCAGGAGAGATAATTTAAAAATTATTGGACTACCTGAAAGCCATGATCAAAAAAAGAGCTTAGATATTATCTTTCAAGAAATTATCAGGGAAAACTGACCTGATATTCTAGAACCAGAGGGTAAAATAGGAATTGAAAGAATCTACCAATCACCTCTTGCAAAAGATCCCAAAAAGTAAACTTCTAGGAATATTGCTGCCAAATTCCAGAGTTCTCAGGTCAAGGAGAAAATACTGCAAGCAGCCAGAAAGAAACAATTTGGATATTGTGGAAACACAATCAGAATAATACAAGATCTAGCAGCTTCTACATTAAGGGATCAAAGGGCTTGAAATACGATATTCCGGAGGTTAATGGAGCTAGGATTAAAACCAAGGATCACCTACCCAGCAAACTGAGTATCATGCTCCAAGGCAAAATATGGATTTTCAATAAAATAGAGGACTTACAAGCTTTCTCAGTGAAAAGACCAGAGCTGAATAGAAAATTTGATTTTCAAACACAAGAAACAAGAAAAGCATGAAAAGGTAATCAAGAAAGAGAAATCATAAGGGGCTTACTAAATTTGAACTGTTTTGTTTACATTCCTACATGTAAAGATGATGTGTATAATTCATGAGACCTCAGTATTAGGGTAGCTGAAGGAACGTACATATGTGTGTGTGTGTGTGTGTGTGTGTGTGTGTATATATATATATATATATATATATATATATATACATATACATATACAGAGAGAGAGAGAGAGAGAGGGCACAGGGTGAGTTGAATATGAAGGAATGATATCTAAAAAAAAATCAAATTAAGGGATGAGAGAGGAATATATTGAGAGAGGGAGAAAGGGAGAGATAGAATGGGGTAAATTATCTCACATAAAAGTGGCAAGAAAAAACAGTTCTGTCAGGAGGGAAGAGTGGGCAAGTGAGGGGAAATGAGTGAATCTTTCTCTCATCAGATTTGACCTGAGGAGGGAATAACATACACACTCAATTGGGTATCTTACCCCACAGGAAAGAAGGAGGAAGGAGACCAAAAAGGGGGTATGATAGAAGGGAGGGTAGATAGGGGGAGGAGGTAATCAAAAGCAAACACTTTTGAAAAGGGACAGGGTCAAGGGAGAAAATTGGATAAAGGGGGATAGGATAGGAAGGAACAAAACATAGTTAGTCTTTCACAACATGAGTATTGTGGAAGAGTTTTGCATAATGATACACATGTGGCCTATGTTGAAATGCTTGACTTCTTAGGGAGGGTGGGTGGGGAGGGAAAGAGGGGAGAGAATTTGGAATTCAAATTTTTAAAAACAGATGTTAAAAAAAGTTTTTGCATGCAACTAGGAAATAATACATGCAATGGGGCATAAAAGTCTATCTTGCCCTATAAGAAAGTAAGGGAAAAGGGGATGGGAGGGAGTGGGGTGACAGAAGAGAGGGTTGACTAGGGAAAGGGGCAATCAGAATATATACCATCTTCGAGTGGGAGGAGGGTAGAAATTGGGAGAAAATTTGTAATTCAAACTCTTGTGAAAATCAATGCTGAAAACTAAAAACATTAAATAAATAAATAATGATTTTAAAAAAGAAAACTAAAGTATTAAATAAAATGCAAAAAAAGAAAGAAAGAAAAAGGAATATGAATGCTATGCCATTTTGTGCATATGCATTTTGTATGGATTTTACTTCATTGTCTATTGTTCCTTTTAGCAAGATGTTGTTTTCCTGCTTCTCTCTTTTAATTAGGTCTATTTTTTGCTTTTGCTTTGTCTGAGATCATGATTGCTACTCCTGCCTTTTTTACTTCAGCTGAAACATAATAAATTCTGCTCCAGCTCATTTTAACTCTATCTATGCTCTCTGTTTCAAGTGTGTTTCTTATAAGGAACGTATTGTTGGATTCAGGTTTCTTTTTTTTTTTTTTTTTTTTTTTTTTTAATTTTTTTTTTCCTTTATTTATTTTTAGTTTACCACACACGGTTCTACATAGTTTTAAGTTCCAGTTTTTCTCCCCTCCCTCCCCCCTCCCTCCCCAAGACGGCATGAAGTCTCATATAACTGTCATGTATAACTTCGCATTGAATTAATTTATGCTCTATTCAAGTCGTGGAGAAGAATTTTGACCAATGGAATGAATCATAAGAAAGAAGAAACAGAACCAAAAAAAAAAAAAAAACAACAAAAAAAAAACCCAAAACCAAAAACAAAAGAGAAGCAGAAAAGGCGAGCATGTAGTGTGCCTCAGTCTGTATTCAAACTTCGCAGTTCTTTCTCTGAATGAAGATGGCATTCTCCATCGTGAGTCCCCTGGATTTGTCCTTGCCCCTTTAGGTTGCTGAGAGAAGCGCAGTATGTCAGGGTTGGTCCTCACGGAATCCACATATCTGTGGCTGTGCACAACGTTCTCCTGGCTCTGCTCCGCTCACTCAGCATTATGTCGTGTAGGTTTTTCCAGGTTGTTATGAAGTCTGCATCATCCCCATTTCTTATGGCACAATAGTATTCCATCACCTTCATATACCACAGCTTGTTCAGCCATTCCCCAATTGATGGGCATCCCTTTGCTTTCCAATTCTTGGCTACCACAAAGAGAGCTGCTATAAATATTCTTGTACATATGGGTCCTTTTCCCGCTTGCGTGATTTCTTTGGGATACAACCCTAGAAGTGGTATTACTGGGTCAAAGGGTATGAACATTTCTATAGCCCTTTGGGCATAGTTCCACACCGCCCTCCAAAATGGCTGGATCAGCTCGCAACTCCACCAGCAATGCAACAATGTTCCAATTTCCCCACATCCTTTCCAACATTTATCATTCTCCTGATTTGTTATTTTAGCCAATCTGACAGGAGAGATGTGGTATCTAAGAGTTGTTTTGATTTGCATTTCTCTAATCAGCAGCGATCCAGAGCATTTTTCCATATGCCTGTAGATAGCTTTAATTTCTTCCTCTGAAAACTGCCTGTTCATATCCTTTGACCATTTCTCAATTGGGGAATGGCTTGTATTCCTATATATTTGGCTTAGCTCCCTGTATATTTTAGAAATGAGGCCTTTATCAGAGATACTAGTTGCAAAGATTTTCTCCCAATTTTCTGCTTCCCTCCTAATTCTTGTTGCATTGGCTTTTTTTGTACAAAAACATTTCAATTTGACATAATCAAAATTATCCATTTTGCATTTTGTAATGCTCTCTATCTCTTGTTGGGTCATGAATTCTTTACTTTTCCACAAATCTGATAAGTAAACTATTCCTTGCTTTCCCAAATTACTTAGAGTATCAACTTTTACTCCTAAATCATGAACCCATTTTGACTTTATTTTGGTATATGGTGTAAGATATTGGTCTATGCCCAGTTTTTGCCCTACCATTTTCCAATTTTCCCAACAGTTTTTGTGAAATAGTGAATTATTAGCCCAGAAACTGGCTTCTTTGGGTTTATCAAAGAGTAGATTGCTAAACTTGTTGATTTCACCTACTTGTGTACCTATCCTATACCACTGATCCACACCCCTGTTTCTTAACCAGTACCAGGCAGTTTTGATGACTGCTGCTGTGTAGTACAGTTTAATATCTGGTGTGGCTAAACCACCATCCCTAGCATGTCTTTTCATTAATATCCTAGATACTCTAGACCTCTTGTTTTTCCAAATGAATTTTGTTATTATTTTGTCCAGCTCAGCAAAAAAAAATTTTGGTAGTTCGATTGGTATGGCACTGAATAGATAGATTAATTTAGGTAGAATTGTCATTTTATTATATTAGCTCAGCCTAACCATGAGCAACTGATATTTCTCCATTTATTTAGATCTGATTTTATTCGCGTGAAAAGTGTTTCATAGTTATGTTCATATAGGCCCTGGGTTTGTCTTGGCAAATAGACTCCCAAATATTTTATAGTGCCTTCAGTAACTTTGAATGGAATTTCTCTTTCTATCTCTTGCTGTTGGGCTTTGTCAGTAATGTATAGGAATGCTGAGGATTTATGTGGGTTTATTTTATATCCTGCAACTTTGCTAAAGTTGTTTATTATTTCAAGTAGTTTTTTACTTGATTCTCTAGGATTCTCTAGATAAATCATCATATCATCTGCAAAAAGTGATAATTTAGTTTCTTCTTTTCCTATTCTAATTCCTTCAATTTCTTTTTCTTCTCTTATTGCTACAGCTAATGTTTCTAGAACCAAATTGAATAATAGGGGTGATAATGGACATCCTTGTTTCACCCCTGATCTTATTGGGAATGCATCTAGCTTATCCCCATTACATATAATGCTTGTTGATGGTTTTAGGTAGATGCTATTTATAATTTTGAGGAAGGTTCCCCTTATTCCTATGCTTTCTAGTGTTTTTAATAGGAATGGGTGTTGTACTTTGTCAAAGGCTTTTTCTGCGTCTATTGAGATGATCATATGGTTTTTGCTAGTTTTGTTGTTGATATGGTCAATTATGCTAATAGTTTTCCTAATATTGAACCAGCCTTGCATTCCTGGAATAAATCCTACCTGGTCATGGTGTATTATTCTCGTAATGAGTTGCTGCAATCTTTTTGCTAATATTTTATTTAAAATTTTTGCATCAATATTCATTAGAGAAATTGGTCTATAATTTTCTTTCTCTGTTTTAACTCTACCTGGTTTAGGTATTAGTACCATATTTGTGTCATAAAAAGAATTTGGTAGGACTCCTTCTTCTCCTATTTTCCCAAATAGTCTGCAAAGTATTGGAATTAGTTGTTCTTTAAATGTTTGATAGAATTCACATGTAAAACCATCTGGCCCTGGAGATTTTTTCCTAGGGAGTTCGTTGATGGCCTGCTCAATTTCTTTTTCTGATATGGGGTCATTAAGAAATTTCACTTCCTTCTCTGTTAGTCTGGGCAGTTTATGTTTTTGTAGATATTCATCCATATCTCTAAGGTTGTCAAATTTATGGGCATACAGTTGGGCGAAATAATTCCTAATTATTGTTTTGATTTCCTCTTCATTAGAGGTGACCTCACCCTTTTCATTTTTTATACTGGTAATTTGATTTTCTTCTTTCTTTTTTTTAATCAAATTGACCAAAGGTTTGTCAATTTTATTGGTTTTTTCATAAAACCAGCTCTTTGTTTTATTTATTAATTCAATAGTTTTCTTGGTTTCAATTTTATTAATCTCTCCTTTGATTTTCAGTATTTCTAATTTGGTATTTAATTGGGGGTTTTCAATTTGCTCTTTTTCTAGCTTTTTCAGCTGTATGCCCAGATCATTGATCTCCTCTTTCCCTATTTTATTCATGTAGGCATTTAGAGATATAAAACTTCCCCTAAGAACTGCTTTTGCTGCATCCCATAAGTTTTGGTATGTTGTTTCATTATTGTCATTCTCTTGAATGAAATTATTGATTGTTTCTCTGATTTGATCTTTGGCCCACTCACTCTTTAGAATTAAATTATTTAGTTTCCAATTAGTTTTTAGCTTATTTTTCCATGGTGCTTTATTAAAAATGATTCTTATTGCATCATGATCTGAAAAGGATGCATTGACTACTTCTGCTTTTCTGCACTGGATTGTGAGGTTTTTATGCCCTAGTACATGGTCAATTTTTGAGTATGTGCCATGTACTTTTGAGAAGAAAGTATATTCCTTTTTATCCCCATTCAGTTTTCTCCAGAGGTCTATCATATGTGCCTTTTCTAAAATTCTGTTTACCTCCTTAACTTTTTTCTTATTTATTTTGAGGTTAGATTTATCAAGTTCAGAAAGGGGGAGGTTGAGGTCTCCCAATATTATAGTTTTGCTGTCTATTTCTTCCTGTAACTCCCTTAACCTCTCCTCTAAGAATTTGTGTGCCTTACCACTTGGTGCATATATGTTAAGCAATGATATTGCTTCATTGTTTATGGTGCCTTTCAGCAGGATATAATGTCCTTCCTTATCTCTTCTAATTAGATCTATCTTTACTTTTGCTTTGTCTGAGATTAGGATTGCTACACCTGCTTTTTTTACTTTAGCTGAGGCGCAATATATTTTACTCCAGCCTTTTACCTTAACCCTATGTGTATCCCCCTGTTTCAGATGTGTTTCTTGTAAACAGCATATTGTAGGATTATGGTTTTTAATCCATTCTGCTATCTGCTTCTGTTTTGTGAGAATGTTCATCCCCTGCACGTTCAGGGTTATGATTTCTATCTGTGTCTTTTTCTCCATCCTAATTCCCCCTGTTTATGCTTTTATTTCTCCCTTTCCCCTTCTCCTCCCCAACAAAGTTTTGCTTTTGACCGCCGCTTTCCTCAGTTAACCCTCCCTCTTTATTCCCCTCCCTTATCTAACCGTTACCCACTTGCTACTTCTCCTCTTCCTTCTGCCCTCCCCCCTCCCTTTTTCCCCCCTTTCCCTCCCACTTCCCGTAGGACAAGTTAGATTTCTAAACTTATCCGAGTATGTTATTCCCTTCTTGAACTAGATCAGATGACAGTAAAGCTCAAATACTGCTCTTCTCCCTCCCTTCTTTCCCTCTACTATAATATGTTTTTTTTGCCACTTCCTTTGGTGTAATTTACCCCTTTTCTACAACCTTCTTACCACTTCCCTCATAGCCCTCCCTTTATATCTCTTATTTATATTTTATATCTTTACATCAGTCAATTTATACAGGCATTCACAACCTATGTATATCCCTTTCATTTGTCACAATAGTTGTACCATTCACAAGAATGACTTATATATGTATATGTATATATATATATATATATACATAAAAAACATACATAAGATGATATAATCCCACATAAAGATGTAAACAACCTAAGCTTATTGGTTAATGAAGTTTGTGGGGTTTTTCCCCCTGGTTACCTTTTTATGTCTCTCTTGAGGTTTGTATTTGGAGATCAAATTTTCCATTGAGTTCTGGCCTTTTCATCAGGAAGGTCTGGAATTCCCTTATTTCATTGAATGTCCATCGCCTTGCCTGGAAAATTATGCTTAGTTTTGCTGGGTAGTTGATCCTTGGTTGTAGTCCCAGCTCCTTTGCCCTTCGGAATATCATATTCCAATTTCTCCTGTCTTTTAATGTGGAAGCTGAGAGATCCTGCGTGATCCTGACTGTAGTTCCACGATATTTGAATTGCTTCTTTTTGGCTGCTTGCAGTATTTTCTCCTTAAGTTTATAGCTCTGAAATTTGGCTATAATATTTCTTGGTGTTTTCACTTTGGGATCTCTTTCAGGGGGTGATCGGTGAATTCTTTCAATGACTATTTTGCCCTCTGGTTCTAGGACCTCCGGGCAGTTGTCTTTGATAATTTCTTCGAAGATACTGTCAAGGCTCCTTTTTTCATCGTGGATTTCTGGTAGACCAATAACTCTCAAATTGTCTCTCCTGGATCTATTTTCCAGGTCAGTTGTTTTGCCAATCAGATATTTCACATTTTTTTCTATTTTTTCATTCTTTACATTTTGTTTTATTCCTTCTTGATGCCTCATAGATTCATTAGCTTCCACTTGCTCAAGTCTAATTTTAAATGAGTTAGTGTTTACATTTTGCTTTTGAGCATCCATTTTCAATTGGTTGATTTCACCTCTCAGGGTGTCCTTTTCTCTCTCTAGATTCTGAATCTCCATAGCCATTTCGCCAATCTTATTCTTTAGGGACTTGATTTCGTCAGTGGATTTTTTCTCCCTTTTTTCCATTTTTTCCATATTTTCTTTTAGCTCCCTAATTTGGTTTTTAAAATCCTCTTTTAGCTCTTCCAGCAGTGCTTTTTGGGCTGGAGACCAGATCATATTAGCTTTTGAGGTATCTGATGTATCTACCGTGTCATTGCTATCTTCTTCTAAGTCGATATTTTGATCCTGCCTGTCTCCATAAAAAGAATCTATTGTCCTCGGTTTTTTTGTGTTCTTCTTCATGTTGGATTGCCTTTTGCTGGCGTTAGAACGAATTTCTATCTGTGAGTCTCAGGGCTTTCTGTCCCAGCTTTCTTATTCTGGGGGTTGTGAGTCTAAAATTATAACCTTCAGTTTCCTGAGGTGTGGGGGAGGGGTCTGGCTCCCTGGCGTCTCACTCCCTATGGGTGCTCTCCAGCACTTGCTTTTCAGCAATGGTCTCAGCCGTTTGTTGTTTGAGCTGATGACTGGCGCTTCCCCTGGGGGAGCAAGGTTACGTCTGGGCTCCTGGCTTGGCCCCCTGCCGACTCTTCCCCTCTGGGACTAATGAGCTTCTAGTATTTGTCCTGTGAAGCCCCGCTACTCTCTCCTCTGTTTCAGTTCTCTTTTTTTTTTTTTTTTTCCCCGAGGAATTCTCTGGGTGAGGGGGGGGGAGGGGTTAGAGCCGCTTACCTAGCCATTGAGTCTTCCGGCAGTTCAAGAGGCCGAGATCCTGGGTTTTGCAAGCGGCAGGACTGGGTGTTTTCGCGGCTGGTGGCGTTGCGCTGCCTCTCGTCGCTCCCAGAGACTGCCGTCCTGTGTTGGGAGGCCTGGGGATCTCTGCCGGTTTCGGGCACCCAGCTTTCTCCCAGCCCGTCTCCCACGTGGATTTCCCGGCCAGCCGCTTCCGCCTTGGTCTGGAGCAGCTCCGCACCGAGCACTCTCCGCGCCTGCAGGTTCGTTCCTCTGGCCTTTCAGACTCTCCCGGCTCGGAAATTTGCCCCACGCAGACTGCTCGCGGTTTCTGACTCTCTCAAATCTGCTCAAATTCACTTTTTTATGGGAATCTGACAGACCTTGTGAGAGAGCTCCGGTAAGAGGCTGCCTTCATGCGGCCATCTTGGCTCCGCCCCCCCCGGATTCAGGTTTCTAATCCATTCTGCTATCTGCTTCTGTTTTGGGGGTAAGCTTATTTCATTCTACTCACAAGTTATGATTACTAGCTGTGAATCTTCCTCCTTCCCATTTTCTTTCATTTAGCCTTCTCTCTGTTTTTTCTGTCCCTCTTCTAAAGTCTATTTTGCTTCTGTCCACTGCCTTTCTTTTTTGCCTTCATATCACGTCACTAAGACCTAGTTCCACCAATGGTTTTTCATCTATGTGGGCTCCAGGCTAGTCTCTGCACCATTCGCCATTCCACCCCATGTCACAGATCTCTCCTTCCAATTTCCTGAGTAGTCTTGGGCTGGGAAAATGTCTCAACTTGACATTCTCATGCTGCACATTGAATATCTCAAACCCAACATTATGTTGTCCCTGCCATTCCAGAAAATCTATTAGAGGCAGTATTTTAACATTGTTGGGAGGGGAATGTTGAGAGCTCAGTGGAGTGCTTCCTCTACTCTGCTGTTTTGGTTCAGTCTCCAGATATTCAATTGTTCACATTCTGAAAAGCATAGAGAATATTATTGTTCCTTGGGAGGTGTCCTTTGTTTCAGGTGTACTTTTTCCTGTAGGAAACAGAAGGTACAAACTCTAGGTCTCAATATTGAGAGAAAGAAAGAAAGAGAGAGACAGAGAGGGGGGGGGAGGGAGGAAAAAAAGGAGGGAGGGAGGAAGGAAGGAGGGAGAAAGTAAGAAGAGGAGAGGACTTAGTATCTTTTAAAATCAGGTACAACAGGTGAACACAATTTAATCATAGCTATAAAGCAGATGTGAAGATTTTCAAGAGTTCTACTCTTGCCTAGGTTGAACAAGTGAAGGGGAAAAATCCAATTATGGAGGTAATGAGTAAGAGATTGGGCTGGGATAATGATGTGGAGGTGACAGATGGACATCTTAAAGAAATTAAGAAACCAGCTAACATTTTATTAATTCAAAAAAGAAAAATCAATCGAATGGGTAGTAGATATG
Organism: Trichosurus vulpecula; assembly: GCF_011100635.1. Taxonomy (NCBI): domain Eukaryota; kingdom Metazoa; phylum Chordata; class Mammalia; order Diprotodontia; family Phalangeridae; genus Trichosurus; species Trichosurus vulpecula. The sequence continues at coordinate 139,726,291 of NC_050579.1, read as the reverse complement.
AATTAAGTGAATGAAAAGGGGGGCAGGGAATTCCTTAGTGATGGTGATAGAAGGAGAACCTAGACATGGCAATGGGGAATATGCCAACTCCCTCACCTCTTTGTGGTATTTAAGAGGAATGAGGAAATGTTTGACCAGTGCTAAAAAGGAAGGCCATGGTGATTGTGTCATCAGTAGAGAACTAGGTCTTAGTGAGAGTTGAAAGATGGAAGGAGTAGGAAAAGATTTATGACTGAAGCAAGTTTGATGCCTATGTTGCAGGCATTTCAGAGAGTTTAGTAGAAGGGGTGGATAACTAGATTTAGAAAGGGTCATTTGTTGTTTTGGGCAGGTGGGAGGGTTGGACTATTCGGGAGAGGGGAGGAGGGGTAAGAATTACTGGCATGAGGAAAGTATAACCAGGGGAATTTTAATTTAAATTTAAGTAGATTTTAATTGTCCACATGAATTTGGCCTCAGGTTGGAGTCATCTCAGTCCCTTAGGCAATTCAAGCAAGGGACTGGTAATTGGAACTGAAGGAGTAGTTTTATTCTTCTTCCCCTAAGGCAGGAGACCAGGCTGCAAATCTGGTGGAATGGTTATCCTCCTCTACTCTAGAAGGGAGGAGTCTATTGGTTAATGGAATGGTGTTTGTCCTCTTCCAACAGGGGATGGGAGACCTGGCTTGGTGAAATGTAGGCTATTCTCTTAAAAAAAAAAGTAACAAACTCTGGGAGGGAGATGACATTATTAGCCTCATTTTACAGAAGAGAAAACTGAGGTTAAAAGATTTGCCCAAAGACACATAGGTCATACATATCTGAGACTGGATTTGATCTCAGCTCTTCCTGACTGTAGGCCCAGTGCTTTATCATAGTGCCACCTTCAACCCAAAGGCAGGAGGGAGTTAGGGAATTTGTTGCAAACAGCCTACTATGTCAAAGAAAAATAAACTATTTTTAAAAATTCTTTAAAATAGGGGAGGGGGAAAGGAGGCCCTGTCATCTATTTTTTCATTCTTTTGTTTTTGCTTTATAATTTCTTGATTTCTCATAGAGTCATTAGCTTCCATTTGTTCCACCCTAATTTTTAAGGAATTATTTTCTTCAGTGAGCTTTTGGACCTCCTTTTCCATTTGGCCAATTCTACTTTTTAAGGCATTCTTCTCCTCATTGGCTTCTTGGATGTCTTTTGATATTTGGGTTAGTCTATTTTTTAAGGTGTTATTTTCTTCAGCACTTTGGGAATCTCCTTTAGCAGGCTGTTGACTTGTTTTTCATGATTTTCTTGTATCACTCTCATTTCTCTTCTCAATTTTTCCTCTACTTCTCTTACATGATTTTCAAACTCCTTTTGGAGCTCTTCATAATTTTCTTGGAGGCTTTGAATATAGGAGCTTTGGCTTTGTTGTCTTCTTCTGGTTGTGTGCTTTGATCTTCCTTGTCACCAAAGTAAGATTCTATAGTCTGATTTCCGCCCCCCCCCTTCATTTTCCCAGCAAATTACTTGACTTTTTAACTCTGTGTTAAGGCAGGACTCTGCTTCCAGTGTGGAGAGTGTACTTTCTCAAGCTTCAGGGGTTTTGTGCAGCTGTTTTCAGAGATATTTCTAGGGACCTGTAAATTTTTAGTTCTTCCAAGATTGTATGATCAAAGTGATGGGGTGCTTGTGCTTGGACCCTAAATTCTAACAACTTCTACTTGGATGCCTGTGCCTGAACCTCAATTCCAAAACACATTCAGTTGTCATGAACACATCTAGTTCTCAAAACATATGCTGTCCCAGGCTGTTTCTCTCTAGCTAAAGGGCAGCACAACCCAACTTATCTCTGCTTCTTCCTCGGTAAGCAGCTATGCCCAACTATAGATTGATTTCTGGATGCTGATAACTGACTGTACACTGAGTCATAACCATATTTACTATTCACTGACCTTTCTAACATGTACCCCAGACATAGTATTTTCTAACAAGACACTAGATGAGAAACTATTCCCCTTTAGCCTCAACCAAGAGTCACAGTAAAGACCACACCCCTAGTAACCCCACTAGGGCTATTTCCTAGAGAAATCTGGGTAATACACCTGCACAGTAGATACTAAATGTGCATGTTCCTTTAAGAACCAACCACACTTTAACCACTCCCTAATCCCACCCCCAAACACCTAACTGACATATCCTCCCCCCCCCCTTTAATCCCCTATTAGCTTCTATAAAGATTCCTCCTGCACCTCTTTATGGTTGCAGGTTCCCTAAGAACTCTTGCCCACTTTATTTATGTAAAGTGTAATAAATCTTTGCCTCCTTGACTTAAAGAATGCTTGGGTCGGTAAATTCATTCCAGGTGGCCTTGCCGTGGGAACTTTGGTTTGGCACTTCTACATCCCTGGGTTCATTTCTCCCTCAACAAAAGGAGAAGTGTTAACTCCTCTCCTGGCCTGTGCTCTGGTCTGTGAGTGACCTTAAGCACTGCCTTAGAACTGTGAGGAGGATTCCTTCTCCACAAGCTCTGTCAAGCCAGCACTCCTCCTTACCCCAGGACTGCCACCCAGGAGTGGAACCCAGATCCAAGCATGGGCAAAGCAAGAGAATCCTGCCTCAGCACCAACCAAGAGATTCTTGAAATCTCCCTCTAATCAGCTGTTTGATCCCTGAACTGTCTGTGGTCCTGGTGCTCCAGAAGCAGCCATGACCACTGCTGCCACGACCATCCTGGGGCTGGGGCTGGACCTTGCTCTTCTCTCATCCAGGTCCGACAGACCTTTCCTACTGACCATCTAAGTTGTCTTTGGTGTTTGTGGGTTGAGAAGTCTGGAAACCACCACAGCTTCCAGGTGTTCAGTCCCCTGAGGCCTGCCCCAGGTGTTGCTGGGGCCTAGTCTGTGCTGATGTGGCTGATGCTGGACTGTGCTCCTCTCTCAGACTGGTGCAATAGACCTTTCCTGTTGACTTTCCAGGTTGTCTTGGGCTAGAAATTTGTTTTACTCTGTCATTTTGTGGGTCCTGCTGCTCTAGAATTTGTTTAAAGTCATTTTTACGGGTATTTGGAGGGATTTGGGGGAGAGCTCAAGCAAGTCCCTTCTTTCACTCCACCATCTTGGCGCTGCCCCCTAAGAAGGCCCTGTCACTGGAAGGTAGAACAGGCTCTATTGGGTCCTACCACACTGGTAAAGCTTTGACAGTAATAGACTATATGTCTTCCCTTGTATAAGTTTTAGCCTAGAAAAATTCAGTCTCCTATTGATTAAATTGGCAATGGGGATAGGTTTTCAGCTAGAGTAACCCATGAAGATAGTTTATTAAAGTCTGAGTCAGGAGTAGAGATAATCATATGAATGAAGCCATGTATCCTTGAAGAATTGAGGTATAAGGTCAATAAGAATTCTAACTATCTAATCATTGTAAACATCTGAACTTCAATTAAATGAAGGCAGAAGTAAATTCTTAATCTGATATTAGAGTATTTGACAATGAAAAGAATTTGAAAAGTTCCCAGTATGAAATAGTAGTGTGTCTGATATCCTTTATTAGTTATATGACTTTTCAGATAATATTAACTGTATGGTGATTTTTAAACATTTTAGTTTCAAACTTCATATTTCTATTGACTTTATTTAGTTTGCTCTTTTTCACCACTACCCATTTAATGCAGTTTGTGTTACAAAAGAAGTTCATATAAGTATAAATGTGTTTTTAAAGGTTGCAAATCTCTATGAACCCATATGATGGGATATAGTGAAAAGAGAGCTGGTAGAATTCTGTGCTGCTAAGATGCTTGTAACCTTAGGGAGGTCATTTCGACTTCCTAGGGGCTTAATTTTGTGTTTGTTTATTTTTTTGAATGCTGAAACTGTTGACATTGAATTCTAAGGTCTTTTCAAGGTCTAGAAGTATATTTTATACCTGAAAGAACTCTCTTTTCCAATATTTGAAGCTCTTTTAACAAATTTTTATACAGCATCCCCAATGGAATCCTCTGGTGTGTCTGGTAGCTATTTCCCATTTGAAAATACCATTGATGTTTGCATAGTTTGTTTAGCACGGCAACAAAATTGTGGGTCGGATAGCTATTTGCCTTCTTTCTCAGGGACAATACCCTTTACTGGTAGTTTACAAATCAACATTTATTTTATTTAGTCTTTTGAGAAGAATAATTGAGATAAGGGTGTACTGGTAAATGTTTAATACCTGGCAAGAAAAGAACAAATTATATACCTATGATAAACTTCTAGTTTTAATCTGTATTCTTAAATTTTTTTCCATAATTTCTCATGTGTAGATTAGACAATCAACAAGATATCACCTGAGTCCATTTGAGCTTGTTCCATCTAAGCAAAAGATAACCTGGATAAGATGTGGACAAAGAGTAATGATGGACTAATGATGCACACATATGCATGTGTGTGTGCCTGGACCTCTAGTTTTAATTCCTATTGAGAAAATTCCTTGGTTGTGAGGGGAAGGGAATAAGCATTTAATAAGTGTGTATTTCATGCCAGTCACTGTGCTAAGTGCTTTGCAAAGATTCTCTCATTTGATCTTTACAAGAACCTTGAGAAGTAGATGCCATTATTCTTATTTTATAGATGAGGAGAATGAGGCAGACAGAAATTAAGTGACTTACCTTGGGTCACTCGACAAGGAAGTGTCTGATGTCAAATTTGAACAAAGATATTCCTGACTCCAGTTACAGCACTCAACCCTGCTTACTACTCCAACAGCTGCCTCTTGCCAGTGCTCTGCAACTTATTACAATCATAGAGAATTACCTACATTACTGAGAGGATACATTATTTTTCCAAGTCACACAAAGTGATCATCATAATTAATGTGAGTTATGCTGCTTTTTAATATTTATTTTTGTTTAATACAATTTGTAGTTATTGTGTATATTCCTCAGGAGAATCTATTTACTTCACTCTGTATCAGTTCAAAGTTTTCTATGTTTCTCCATGTAAGGGGTGTGTGGATGTGTGCATGTTCATATATTTTGCCCATGTAGATTATATAGACCCACGTGAGTCTGTCTAGATGTGAACAGCTTTCTCTAGAATGTCCTCTGCCCAACTTTTTCCTAAGGAGAAAGCCAGGAGGGGAGCAAGAGATTGGTGCCATGAAGATGGCCACTCTGCTTTCCTTAGAGAGGTGATACTATGCTGGAATTACATCTTTCTGTTTCCCTAAATATTGTTACTCTAACAGAAATATTTTTTAAGTTCAAGCTGAGCCCCTGATCAGTATCCCTTACTGGGGAAGTATTGCCCTAAGCTATATAACCAAGTCTTGACTCTCTTCCCATTAAACGCCAATAAAACAAAGACTAGCAAATAAACCCGATTTTTTTCCAGGCTAGGAGTAAACAGAAATTAGTGAAGTTATATAGATGAGTTACATAGATCTATCAAACCATACACAGAGTGAACAAGTTCTACTCAGAGTGAGATATCTCAGATAATCCAATAACATCCCAGATCTCATCCAAAGGGAAATTCCCCCAAGTCTCTGGGATAGTAAACTAGAGATAAGAATATCATTGAGGTGCCTGCTTCTCTACATGTTAGCCTCTTCCCAGAGTGTTCCTCTCCCTTTGGGGATCTCTCCCTGAAGAGAATGTAGAATGGTGTCTTCTTTCTCAAAGCTGGAAGTCAAAGACCAAGAATCTCTTCTTTTCCCAAATTTTGTCAACTCTGCCCCTCAGATAGGCAATGATTACTGAAATCACTAATTACCATCTCCCTCAGGGAGGAAAGTCTGCTTAGGCAAATGCTCTTTGAGCCTTGGTTATATCTAAATTCCTGTTATTGGTCATTTTTTAATTCTTTTTCTGTTTTATTAATTAATTTATTTTAGTTTTCAACATTCACCTCCGCAAGATTTTGAGTTTCAGATTTTCTCCCCATTTCTCCCCTCTCACCACCTCAAGATAGAATGCATTCTAATTACTCCTACCAATCTGCCCTCCCTTCTATCACCCCCGCCCCCTTATCCCTTTCCCTTCTATTTTCCTGTAGGGCAGGATAGATTTCTATATCCCATTACCTGTATATCTTATTTCCCAGTTGCATGTAAAAACAATTTTTAACATTTGTTTTTTAAAACTTTGAGTTCCAAATTCTCTCCCTTCCTCCTTCCCCACCCACCCTCATTGAGAAGGCAAGAAATTTGATAAAGGTTATACATATGTAGTCATGCAAAACAGTTGCATAACAGTCATGTTGTGAAAGACTAACTATATTTCCCTTCATGCTATCCCACCACTCATTTGTTAAAGTCTCTCCTTTGACCCTGTCTCTCTTCCAAAGTGTTTGCTTCTGTTACCCCCTCCTCTCATCTGCTCTCCCTTCTATCATCCCCCTCCCTCTCTTATCCCCTGAGGTAAGATAGATTTTCATACCCAATTGAGTGCATATGTTATTCCCTCCTTAAGCCAAATCCTATGAGAGTAAGGTTCATTCATGCCCTCTCACCTCTCCCCTCTTCCCCTCCATTGCAAAAGCTTTTTCTTGGCTCTTTTTTGTGAGATAATTTGTCCCATTCTACCTCTCCCTTTCTCCTTCTCCCAGTACATTCTTCTCTCTCCCCTTAATTTTATATTTTAGATATCATCCCTTCATATTCAACTCACTCTGTGCCCTCTATCTACGTATAAATATATATTCCCTCCAACTTTCCTAATACTGAGAAAGGTCTCATGAATTACAAATATCATTTTTCCATGTAGGAATGTAAACAGTTCAATTTTAATAAGTTCCCTATGATTTCTTTTTCCTGTTTACCTTTTCATGCTTCCCTTGAGTTTTATAGTTGAAAGTCACATTTTCTATTCAGCTCTGGTCTTTTCATCAAGAATGCTTGAAAGTCTTCTATTTCATTGAATATCCATTTTTCCCACTGAAGTATTATACTCAGTTTTGCTGGGTAGGTGATTCTTGGTTTTAATCCTAGCTCCTTTAACCTCCAGAATATCATATTTCAAGCCCTCTGATCCCTTAATGTAGAAGCAGCTAAATCTGGTATTATCCTGATTATGTTTCCACAATACTTGAATTGTTTCTTCCTGGCTGCTTCCAATATTTTCTCCTTCACCTAGGAACTCTGGAATTTGGCTACAATATTCCTAGGAGTTTTCCTTTTGGGATCTCTTTCAGGAGGTGATTGTGGATTTTTCCAGTGTCTATTTTGCCCTCTGGTTCTAGAATATCAGGGCAGTTTTCCTTGATAATTTTTTGAAAGATGAGGTCTGGGCTCTTTTGTTGATCATGGCTTTCAGGTAATCCAATAATTTTTAAATTATCTCTCCTGGATCTATTTTCCAGGTCAGCTGTTTTCCCAATGAAATACTTCACATTGTCTTCTATTTTTTCATTCTTTTAGTTTTGTTTTATAATTTCTTGACTTCTCATAAAGCCATTTGTTTCCATTTGCTCCATTCTAATTTTTAAGGAATTCTTTTCTTCAGTGAGCTTTTGGACCTCCTTTTCCATTTGACCAATTCTACTTTTTAGGGCATTCTTCTCCTTATTGGCTTTTTGGACCTCTTTTGACATTTGGGTTAGTCTATTTTTAAGGTGTTATTTTCTTAAGGATATTTTGGGGTCTCCTTTAGCAAGTGGTTGACTTGTTTTTCATGATCTTCTTGTATCACTCTCATTTCTCTTCCCAATTTTTCTTCTACTTCTCTTACTTGATTTTCAAAATCCTTTTTGAGCTCTTCCATGGTCTGAGGCCAATTCATGATTTTCTTGGAGGCTTTGGATGTCAGTGCTTTGATTTTGTTGTCTTCTTCAGATTGTATGTTTTGATTTTCCTTGTCAACAGAGTAAGATTCTATAGTCTGATTTTTTTACCCTCTGTCTGCTCATTTTCCCAGCCAATTACTTGACTTTTTAGCTCTGTGTTTAGGAAGGGCTGTGCTTCCAGTGTGGAGGGGGTACTTCCTCAAGCTTCAGCAGTTTTATGCAGTTGTTTTCAGAGATATGTCTAGGCACCTGTAAATTTTCAGTTCTCCCAAGGTTGTTTGATCAAAGGAGAGATGCTTACTCCTCTCCTGGCCTCTGCTCTGGTCTGTGAGTGACCACAAGCACTCTTTTCTGCCTTAGAACTGTAAGGAGGATTCCTTCTCCACTGCCACTACAAGCTCTGCTATGCTAGCGCTCCTCCTTGCCCCAGGACTGCCACCCAGGGCTATGATTCAGATCCAAGCATGGGCAAAGGAAGAGAATCCTGCTTCATTGCCAGCCAAGAGATCCTTGCAATCCCCCTCTGATCAGCTGCTTGACACTGCCCCCTCCACCATCTGTGGGCTGAGAGCTCCAGAATCAGCAACTGCTGCCACCTCTGCTGCCCTGGGGCTGGGGCTGGGGCTGGACCTTGCTCCTCTCTCAACTCAGATCCAACAGACCTTTCCTACTGACCTCCTAAGTTGTCTTTGGCATTTGTGGTTTGAGAAGTCTGGAAACTGCCACAGTTGCCAGTGATTCAGTGCCCTGAGACATACATTGGCTCCGTTTGTGCTAGCGCTGCCCATGCTGGACTGTGCTCTTCCCTCAGACTGGTGCAATAGACCTTTCCTGTCTACCTTCCAGGTTGTCTTGGGCTGAAAATTTGTTTCATTCTGTCATTTTGTGGGTTCTGCTGCTCTAGAATTTGTTTAGAGTCATTTTTACAAGTATTTGGCGGGGTTTGAGAGAGAGATAAAGCAAGTACCTGCTTTTACTCTGCCATCTTGGCTCTGCCCCCTATTGGTCATTTCTTGTGTCTCAATAGTATTTCTTTGAGCTTTGGTTATATCTTATTTCCTGTTATTGGTCATTTCTTATGGCTCAATAGTATTTCTTTACAAAGCTAGTGCATTTTAGAAATTGATCTGGAATGAAAGTTGGTAGAGAAGTGCAAAATCATAGCACTAGTTAAAAACTTAAAAAAAAGGAAGAACATATTTGCTAAAAATATAGGAAACTTTATAGAAATGTATGAGGGATAGTAAGTTCTGTCAAAAAAATGTTCTGGTAAAGGACTTGCTGGCTGATATAGAAAATCAATTGTTTTAAAATGTTTATGTCATTTTTTATGTCATAAGGTGTTCTTCCACTAAGATTTCTGTTAGTTTTGCTTAACTGTTTTTCTTTGTTATAAGGAGAGTTAAATTTGGAGCCTAGTAAGATGAGGTGGCAGGAATATATTGGGAAATAATCAGAGTATCAATAAAAATATAATTTTCTTCCTCAAAATTCTATGGAATAGGGTCTAAATATCTGGAGATATTTGCTATGTCCTCTAGAATAGTAATGTCAAATTCAAGTAGAAATGGAGGCTGCTAAACCATAAATAAGGATGGCTATGGGTGCATAATGACTTAAAAAACAAACACATATTAACATTATCTGTGGTCTATTTTATTTTTATTTATTCTATTAAAATATTTCCCAATTCCATTTTAATCTGTTTTGTTTCACTCAGGATGGTTGTGGGCCCTAGCCTACAAACAGACATCTCTGTTCTAGAATGTTGAAATTCTGGTCCATTTCTTTCCCTACATCTCTTGCCATGGCCCCTTTCCCACATTCTGATTTCTCATCAAAACCCAATGACTTGGAACTGGTAAACATTTCTAGATAGGTAGCCTTCTGCAAACGTACCTGAGGTGTCTTTCTTCACTAAAATAGGCTGAATTTCTCACCAAAGGAATTATATTAGAACACAAAAACCAGCTTCATCGTATCTACCCATCAGCAGGCAGCCCTGGAATTGAGTTTGGGGAAGGGTACATTGTCTTAAGTTGATTTTATAAAACTAAAAGCAACCTAACAAGACTCTTTCACTCTATTACAGGGCTGTCCAATCTTAGGTTATCTTAGGGCCACATTAAAATAAAATAATTATTTGAGGGCCATACCCAGAATAAAAAATATAGTACACTAAGAGAAAGTAGGGGAACACACCTCATCAATGTGACAGGTGAAGGTGAAAAAGCGACAATAGAACAGTATAAAGGTAGGTGCATACTGACTAGTCTGCATCATAGAGAAGGAACGCATCCCACAGATCGATTCAAAATTCCATGCGATATGTTCCATTCATAATACTTCTTGAAAACACCAAAGAAAATTTATATCAATGAGATCATTTATTAGTGATGGAATTAAAAAATCTAATACACATTCCGTGCAAATTAGCATTTTATTTTTTCACTCATGAAAATTAAGACCCACTGGCAGGCCGCATAAAATCACACTTTGGGCCGCATGTGGCCCGCGGGCCATATTTTGGACAGCCCTGCTCTATTATACTGCATGATAACGAACCAATTAAAATTAATTTAGGTCACTTGCCAAAAATACATATCTTCCTTTCATTTATAGTTTTTAAAATAAAAGTGAATCTCCACTTGTTTAAATTATTGAAACAAGACTACATGTGTGTGTATGTGCATATATACACTTTATACTTATATCTATATACATGTGTAACACTTTGCTGATACCTAACTCTAAGAGCAATAGTTTTCCTTTATAACTTCTATTCCAGTACCTCTGTCTAGATAGGACTATCTCTTTGGCCATTTCTATACCTCATAATGATCATGAAACAGCTGGTTAAGAATCATCATGACAATTCTCAAACACTTGAATGAAGTTTTCCTTTACAAAAACTATGCCAAAAGAAAAAAAATGACATTTTAAAACATATAATGGGTCATTTCCAGCAACAATGAGACTGTGATATAAACGGACAAAGGCTAGGAAATTTTAAAAACTGGGTATTCCTCTCTTATCTAGTCCCTTTGTTCACAGATATATTTCAGGTCCCTCAAGGACAGTATTGAAAAGATTTATGGAGCACATGTGATGTAACAATAGGGCAAGGAGACAAGTCTTTAGAATAACATCAGGTTTTACTTGGAATATCCTTAGGAATATTTTTGGTTCATGCCCCTTCAGTATTCCCCACCTCCAATTTCCCATCTTCCAATCGTATTTTGTATGCTTGTTCAAAATTAGTAGAACAAGGAACCAATCAGGATGTTGGAGATAGATAAACCCTAGCTATTAGTATTCATATTCACCTTAGAGCCATTGTTTTTTTCTCTTCAGCTAGACATTTGCTGACATTTTGAATCAGAGATCTGCAATTGTAGACAATTGTTATCTAAACGAGTTGTGACAGCTGATAGAAAAACTACTGTTTTAAAATTTTCTTTCATATGTCAAATCATTTCATTCCTTAATTTGCTATGACACTTTAATGGCGTTTCTCATCATGACATAAGTAACACAATTCAGAAACCAGTTTCATGAGAAGCAATATATTGTGACATAGATCAAAAGCCCCAGTAACTTTTTCTGAGCATGTCACATTAGGGTTTCCTTGTTCATTGGTTCTTAAGTATTAAACGTCTATAATGAGTAGGACTTGCTAAGAGTCTGTGACTGCACTTTGTCATAAAAGGTGTTGTTCAGTCATTTTCAATCATATTCAACTCTTCATGACCCCATTTGGGGTTTTCTTGGCAAAGATACTGGAACAATTTGCCATTTCCTCTCTAGCTTATTTTATGGATGAGGAAACTGAGGCAAACAAGGTTAAGTGAATTGCTCAGGGTCACAAAGCTAGTAAGTGTCTGAAGCCAGAACTGAATTCAGGAAGATGTCTTCCTGACTCAAAGCCTGGCACTCTATCCACTCTACCACCATTGCCTAAGACAATGCAATAGATAACCATTCATTTATTATCTGTTCATTGGGTATGACATTTAATTTACCTTACCACCTCTAAAAAAAGTTCTTTCATAGTCCATACAATCTACAGAGCACTATACTAAAATATAGTTTATGAAATATTTGCTTTTTAATTTAGTGTGATTATAAACTCTTTTTTAAAAATAAAGTGAAGCAAGTAAAAATTAAAAAAAAAACCTGTATATGAGGGAAAATAGATAGTACTTGATAAGAACTAGAGAAAGATGTTTAAAATGTAAAGTCCCACCTCTTATTTTAAGTTTTATTTTACTGAATTCTCTGAATCATACCTGAATCCAAAGTTGACATGATGAGTAAGCCTAGAAGATTTAAAATTAATTAGTCAAATTGAGTTTGAGGAAAGACAGCCCATAATTAAATCTTTTCTTTTTCCTACTTAAATTATTCCTCAATGTGCCATCAGAGGAAATATAAAGTATTTGGGAATAATGAATCAAACTTGTATCCAGGTTAGCCGAAATTGGAAAATGAATCCCATGGTATCAATTACTCAATCAAGTTTTCATTGAATTACTATAAATTTTGAATAATATGGAGAGCTCTTTTCATGCTCAATTTTAAGATCTCATTTTGAGGTACACAGAATAACAAAAAATGTTTCATCATAAGCTAATATTTAAATATGTCATGTTTCTGGAAGGGTCTTTTTTAAAAAGTTTCTCAATAAACAAATTAATTGTAACTTTTAAAACAGCCTTAGATATTTCTGTATCTAGTGACAGCTGCTATAAAATGAATATTGACCAGGTGGAAAAAAAAGATCGGCCAATCCCATTACTAGAACAAGGACTATCTGAGGGAGAGTCCATGTGCTCCAATATCAAGTGTGTGCAATAACAAAAGAACATGAGAAAGGCCTAGAATTCTGGGTAAATATTCCATGGTAGAAATACAGGAGGGCATGAACACAAGATGAGCAGTCAGAGACAGATTGTATTATGCATCACTGCAAAAGGTGTCCCCAACTCGAGGTCAGAGATCCATTAGAAGATTGGATGAGTAATAAACCCCTTGTTTTTCCTCTAGGTTTTAACTTGGAAAATTTATGTTCTGTTTTGCCAGATATGCAACCATGAACAAATACACTACACTTTTCAAGGCCACTTATTCAAACTTCTTTGCTTTTCCAGCATGCAATTAGTTATGGGGTATTAATATACTATTGAATTATTTCTAGTATATGAACCAAAGCCCCATAACCCAGGAACTGGCAATCTGTAAAACAAACATCTTTACTAAGCCTTTGCTAGAGACATTAGGGACAGCTAGGTAGATCAGTGGGTAAGAGTGCCAGATCTGAAGTCCGGAAAATTCATCTTCCTGAGTTCAAATCTGGCCCCAGACATTTACTAACTGTGTGACTCTGGGCAAGTCATTTAACCTTGTTTACTTCAGTTTCCTCATCTGTACAATGATATGGAGAAGGAAATGGCAAACCACTCCAGTATCGTTGCCAAGAAAATCCCAAATGGGATCATGAAGGGTCGGATACAACTGAACAAAAACAACAATGGCAAGTTACAGACACAATCTAGTTGTATTCAGCCACTCTTGAATGAAATGGATTCTGATGAATTATAAGTTTATTAGATTGTAGATTTTAAAGCAATTTTCAGGTCTATCTGCACAATCCTATTTAATCAAAAAAGAATCATCCAAAAGCATATAACATCTTTCCTATTTAGAAGAAAGATTAAAATATTTCTGATCAACTATTGATCCATGCTTCCAAATCTAATGGCCAAAGTTAAAAATCATACAAACTGAGAGAAATGCCAAAGTTAAAAGATAAAATGTAAGTCCAGTTGATAAGAGGGAAAGCAAATGTAACGCTGAGGATTATTGGGTTTAATATTTAGAATTAGAAGCCATATAGTCTAATCCCTTCGTTTAAAAGACAAAGAGGCTGAGATCTAGAGAGGCTGAGAGTCTTTCCCAGGGCTATACAAATAGTAAATGACAATCAGGCTTTGAACACAGGTCCTTCCTCTGATTCCTGAGCCAGGGTTCTTTCCACCGTACCACACCAACTATTTCTCAGAGAGAATGAGACAACTTTTGTCCCAAATACAGACTTTTAAACATAATCTCTAAGTATAACTGTCACAAGGCCCAATGTGTCTAATAGTAAGTTTAGAGTAATTATAAATTTGGAATAAGCATAAGTTGGAGTCAGTATGTAAAGTGTTCTAAATGCCAACGAGAATATTTCATATTTAACCCTAAAGGTAGTATAGGTTAGACTGGCTGGCCTCTAAGGTCCCTTTCTCCTGTAGATCTATGAGGATATTCAATCAAAGGGCATAAACATATTTGACCACAAAGTAAAATGATGTAGTCTCTTTTGTAATGATAAGTTTGAAGCAAATTCTAGAAAAAGAAAAGGTTTTCCACTAGTCAACATTTTTTGGCATAAGTGGGAAAGTTGAGTGAGACAACTTGGCAAACTCAATCCAGTAAGGGGCCGTTAGAACCTAACCTTTCTAGGCTGTAAATCAACTTCCTGCATCACTAGATTAGGGTCACTTAATAATCTTAAATAACAAGAGTGACTATGCTAACTGCTTACTGATAAGAAAACAGTATTCCCTCTGCCTCACTGCATTGATCTTGTATAATACTGATTAGGATTTATTTTGACAATCCATAATTACATATTTATTAAGAACTCATTTTTTGTTAGGACTATGTACTGAGGCTACAAGACAAAAATGAAACAGTTCCTGTCCTTAAGAAAATTGTATTTTATTGGTGGAAATGAAGTGTACACACATAAATGCTTAAAATATACACAAAATAAGTTCATAAATACTAAATAATTTTTTGGGGGGAAGACACTAATAGTGAGGGGATCAGGAAAGGCCTTATGTAGTTGATGATGCTTAAGGTATGCTTTGAAGGAAACTGAGGGGGAGGGGAGATGGGAACCCATTCTAGGCATAGATCTGTGGAAAGACAGGCAGAAGGGAGAAGGGCATGTGTTGCAACAGTTCAGATTTTTAGAGTAATGTTGAAAATGTTGCTTTATAGCCCAAGCCAGTAGGTGTGCCGTATCTTGTTCATCAAGTACTAACTTCCTCTATTGATTTCTCTTCCGACATAGCAGCTCATGTTAGCAGCCTTTAAGTCACCAAGTTTCAACGAAAGACAGGAACAGAGGCACTGGCCACTTATGGCTGACATATAAGTCCCAAGTAATGGCAAAGCAGAGCCTGGAATACCCTTCAGGAATTTTACACCTGTGTCTAATTTAATAGCCTACTGTGTCTGTTGCTCAACACCAAAATAACTCAAGGAGCCTTCATCTGCCAGTTTTTTAAAAAAAATTCTTAAAAAAGGAAGCTCACTATGAGAATTTCAGCTACTCTGACACATCTCTATGGGGGAAAATAATTTAAAAGCTATTTTTCAAGTGATGAACATTGATTAATTCACTACTGAAATGATCATTTGCATAATTTTAGAATATGTAATTAACCTCATGATTTGTATGAACACTTAGATCTTAAAAGAATTTTAAAGGGTTTTTTTCCTCTTAAATTGAGTTACTATTTATAACTATAATTAACATAGAACTGAACAAGTACTAACCTGTCCAATATCATTCATATATTGTCTCTGTACCATAATGTATGTATATATGTACATGTATATACACACATACACATACATACATATATGTGTGATATAGCATGTAGATGTATATATTCAAACATGTGGAATATACACATATGTATAAATGTGAAATTATATATGTGTATATATATGTATATATATCTATCTATATCTACCTAGCTGTCTATCTAGTATCTACCTACCTATCCTAACACTATATCTGACTACTTCTTAGACTACTGTATGTTTTTACTAGTAGTTCATTTCATTGGGTATAAGGAGAAATAAGACGGGTAGGGTAAAGCCACCAGGCCATTTTGCAGATGCACTTGGTTTCGATCCTCTTAAAAGCAAGGCTCTGAAATGTGTAGTGCAACCAGATTACAATGGACAAAAAAAGGGAATAATGAGATGCTTTCAAACAGGGAGAAGTAAAAGAGAGATGGGGAGGATGGTTGACAAATGGTAGCCTCAACCAAAACCAGCAAGAGCATCAGCCCCACTCTGGAAAGATTCTGAGTATTCAAGGACAACAGCAATATTGGGCTGAGAGCCACAAAACATTGACAATAAGTGCTCTCAAGTTTACTTTCTGGTACTCAAAGAGCAGTAGGCAGGGTTCCTCAAATATCATCTTATTCTTTGAATGGACTTAATTAAAAAATCAATCTGGAAATATACAATAAGAACAAATTATTGTGCCCTTTGGCCTAGTATTCCCTTGGATCTAGAGGTGAAAGGGACTTTGAGGACATGTAGCCCAACCTCTAGGAACTAAAGGGAATTCTTTTGTTTGGCATTTAAAACCCATTACCAAACTGGTTCCAACCTACCTTTCTAGCCTTTTAGATATTACTCCCCTTCACACATGTCACTACACTGCCTTCTAACTAGTTTCCTTCAGTTCAAACTTAAGCACATGCTCTACACAATTCTTGTCCTCCTAATGGCATGACTTCTAAAAAATAGACTAAATTTACTTTATACACATTTTACACATACTTTGAAATGTATGTGTTGTCTTATAATAAAACATAATTTTCCCTGGTTGCTCCCCATGCTTAAAATTCTGTGCTTGCTCATCTCTATCTCTTGATTTCCCTGCCTTTTTTCAAGTCTCAGCTAAAATACGATTTTCTTCAAGAAGCCTTTCCCAGTCTTCCATCATGTAAGTGCCTTCTCTCTGAGAGTACCTCCCATTTATACCACATATGTCTTGTTTACATATAGGTTTTTGCATTTTGCCTCTCCCTGATAGATTATTAGCTCGTTGAGAGTAAGGACTACTTTGTTCTTTCTTTGTATCTCAATGCTTATGACAATGCCTGATACATAGAAAGAAATGCTTTTTTTGACCTGGTTTGACTTGTTCAATATTTTGGACTTTAGCATTAAACAAATAACAAATACCTGCCCCCTCCCCAAAATGTCTCATTGAACATCGGGATGCTATCAGGTAAAGAAAACATCAGTCAGAAAGCGAACATGTTATTGTGAGATTGGGGAGAGTTCTTAAATAAAAATATGTGTAGGAAATGCTAGATTTTCATAGAATCATGGAAGTGGAAGGATCTTTTAGAAGATATGTAGTCCAACCCCCACCCTCACCCCATTTTATAGATGAGGAAATTAATGTCTTGTCTGAGGTCAGACAAGCAGCAAACTCAAGATTCAAATTCAGGTCTTCATTTTCTACGCCAATTCCTTTATCAACCTGCAGAATGATGGGTGTCATATCGTCATTGACTTAAGACATTGGTGTTGTGTTTTATTTTATTTTAGAGAATAAAATAATCTCATGGCTAGTGATAATACTGTTCAAGGGAAAGAAGCAAAGGAATAATCCTACACCCATAAAACTTTATGACAGAGGTTTTTTTGATTGCAAAGTATTGGAATATTACTTTTGAAATAAATCACAGTCATTTAAATACAAGATCTAAAACAGTTAAATGTGGCCTACGAAAATGTGAGGGAGAAAAAAGAAAACTAGAGCTTCTGTAAGAAAAAGTATATTTATTTGGTGTTTGATAAATTCAGAATTTTAAAAAAAAAAGAAAACCAAATAAATTGTAAAAAACCATTATGGAAATAGGAAATTGAAAATATATCTTGGAATCAGAAGACTGAAATGAAAAATCCTGCTTCTCAAACTTACTAGCTACATAACCAGGGGCCAGGCAACATCATGTATTTAAGTATCAATTTCCACATCTCTATACAGGAATAATAAGGTCTGTGTTAGAATTACAGTGATATAAGCCATGAGTTTTTACAATCTACTGATAACATTGCATGGAAACACACTTACTTAAAAATAAAAACAAAGTAATAAATTTAGAGCTGACCTAGCCCACCTAAGGGCAGTTAGGTGGTGAAGTGGGTAGAATGCTGGGCCTGGAATCGGGAAGACCTTAGTTCAAAATCCAGCCATAGATACTAGCTGCGTGACCTTGAGAAAGTTATTTAACCTGTTTCTGGCTCAGTTTCTTCTTCTGGAAAATGGGGAAAATAGTAGCACCTTTCTCCAAGGGTAAATGGAAGGATCAAATGACATCACAATTGTAAAGCATTTAGCACAGCACCAGACATATAGTTTGCGCAATGAAAATATGCATCATTGGCTATTGTTTTATAGAAAAAGAAACCAAGGGCCAGAGATATAAAACATTTTGCACATAGTCATACAGCTAGTGTCAGAGGAAAAATATGAACCTAGGCTCTTGTAATGGCAACCACACTGGCACACCCAGGATGGCTTCTGGTGCAGATTCTTTTATCTGCTTTCCTAGGAAATGATCTTTAATTAAACAGAAAAAAATGCAAAGGGAAATAAAGACCAACAGACAGGGCTCTACTGCCTGAATCAAAGCTTTACATCCACCACTGAATCAAGAGAGCCTTTTACCTCTGAGGAGTTGGTGGCTTCTGAACATAGGGCCACTCAGAGTCTCAATCAGGGAATCAAAACATCTTTGTCATAAGCAAGCCCGCAAAGCAAAAGCTCACCTCTAACAATACATACTTTTTAGGCTCATAGCCAAATCAAAAATTAACAAAAGGTGCATAAGCCTTTTTACCAGCAAGCAAGCTTCAGTGTGCTCTACAGGAGGCCTATTGGTGGGCAGGGAAGATCTTACCCCCTGCCCCACCCCCCCCAATTAACATTTTATTTCACTAATCCTAATGCAGATTTTTTTCTCCTCCTGCTGCCTTTTATCTAGGCCTTATTTTCTTAAGAATTTCCTTTTCCCCTTTATGTGCACTTTTGTTTTGGGTTTCCTTAGCATAGACAAGATAACTAACTGACTTCCACATTCCCTACAGTCTTTCCCCATACTTTTCTTTACCTCATTTTCCCCTTCTTTTGGTTAACAAAGGTTTCATGTTTACGTAAAGATAAAAGAAGGAAAGAACAACCAGCCCTTCTACTGCTATTTCCAAAACTCCCAAGTTGGGAGAGAAATTTTCCTTAAACCCTTACAGACCTTCTTAGCTACAAGCCAACATCAGCCCATATTTTATGATTTGTACTATTTGGTTCTCAGCACACCAATTTAATTGCACCTGACAAAGAGACCTATTAACCTATTCTCATTCGTAGTGTTACAACCATTAACATGGATGAATAATGGTAAGATTGTACCTGCTCTGTTCTCATGACATTATTATTCACCCATGTGGAAAGGAAAAGGGATTTCAATGAGAAAACATGTTGATGGAAACAAATGGGATTCAACTTTTACTACATTAGTATGACAAGCATGCCTTTTATTTCTAAATTTCATGCCTTGACTTTCAAAAAGAAAGTCTACCCCAAAAGAAAATAGATCAGAGACAAATTGGGGAGGAATGGAGATATAGGAATGCTAATAGGAGAATCATTTCTCCACTTTCCTAGCTGAGCTATCAATTTATTTGTGACTTGTTGGAGCCACCAAGTGCCCACGACTTTCTCCAGGATATGGATTAGTGAAACATTTATGGGGAAACACTACATCATATCTGTGGAGCAAAAAGTGAAGCTAATCATTCCACATGAATATGATTTATTCTAATCTATTAATCTAATAGTTTAAAAGAATAAAATGTGTTATATAATCAATAATAAGGAGTATGAAAAAATTAGGCATTCACACAGTATGATGGAACAAAAAGAGAATTAGATTAGGGTTGGAGGATCTTCCTACCTATGTGACCACATATTACATATATGACTTTAGGCATGGTATTTAACTTCGTAAGGGGGGAAACACACACACACACACACACACACACACACACACACACACACACAACTTTCTAATGATTGGATCTCTCCAAAAATTGGAAAGGGCTGCCACAAGAAGTAGTAAATCCCCTACTCATTGGAGGTATCCAAGCAGAAAGTGGATAATCCAATGTCACATGTGTTATATTAGGGGTGCTTTCAGGTATAAGTTGGACTACATTGTCAACACTGTTCCCTATATCTTTAAGTTCTGACCCTCTGATCTTATGAACCTTTCTTGGTTTCACTTTCTTTATCTGTAAAAAGAGTAAGCTATACTACATGACCTCTAGGGTCCCTTTGCATCTTTAAATCAATGATCCTATGATCCTAGGTTTCCAGTTTTTCAAATGGTACCCCAAAATAGGTCCTCTTCTTTGGTGCCTCTACACTTAAAAAAAGGGCTCAAACATACCTATGACTAACCTGAATTTGAGAGGATTACATATACTTTTTCAGAGGTTACTTTAAATATTTCTATGCTAGAAGCAGATGGGTGGCAAGATAGGAATAAAAAAGTTCAAATCTGGGCTCAGACATTTAGTAGCTAGGTGGCCCTGAAAAAATCACTTAACCACTATCTGCCTCAACTGTAAAATGGAGTCTCATAATAGCACTTAACTCCCATAGTTGTTTTGAGGATTAAATGCTTTAAAATAGCACATAGCACATAGTAAAACTTAACATCTGCTTATATTTTTTCCTCCCTCCCCTCTCTTCCTTTGTTCATTCATTCGTTCCTTCTTTCCTTCCTTCCTTTTACTAGACATATACTATAAGTAGTGTCTTTTATTAATATGGGAATTCCATCCACAATTAGAGATGTCAGCTTGTGGATCCCTTAAAATCTTAGTGAATTGCCTGAAGATCAAAGATGGTAAGTCATTTGCTTATGGATGCACAGTGAGAGAGGTAGGATATGAACCCACGCCTGCTTTATTCAAAATCATGCAGTCTAACCCCTTTGTCATGTTGTTTTTCATGTACCATCTTCAATTAAAAAGCAAAGGGGAGAACTGAGGCAGTTAGCCAAATAGATAACAGAAACATAACTATCTCTAGATATTCTCCAAATAAATGAACAAGTTCATTTTTTATTGAATTATCCAGATAATAACCTTATTTCTCACTTACTTTCTATACAGGTCAATTGTGACTGCTCATATTTATAGGGTCATTTCTCCCAAGTAGAACCAAACATGATAAAAATAAAGTTGATGGTGCTAACGTTGAAAAAAGCAGCTACAATTATTTAATATTTTCTAGACATGTTTAAGTAGTATTATAGGCCTCTGGTCTGCCAGGCCACATTGTTTAGATGCTATTCATCTCAATTCTTTGTGAGCTAGCATAAACACTGTTTGAATATTTACAAAGACAATATAAGTAATAAAATACTTAATGGTCAATTAATCCCTTACTGGTTACTCTTAACTCCCATTAGTAGTAAATGCAAGTATCACAGAGAGGAGAATAATAGACCTACTGATAAAAAAAAAAGTCATGTAGTTGTATTTAAAATGGAAAAGACAATATTTGTAACTTAATAGATTAAATCAAATCTGAAGAATTGCCCTGAATGAAAATGTATTTGGCTTGTGAGGGGGGAAGGTTTACATTTAAGACACAAGAAGCTTCACTGAAACTAAGAATAAAGGAAATGCAATGGGTGAAAACTGATTTTGAGGAAAGCAGCTGTATGTTGCATCTGTACCCTCACAAGAGAAAACTTTAAAAAAATATTCCCTATCAGCAGTTCTCTACATCATACTTCTGAACACAGGGGAAAAACATTTGGGCTCAATAACTGACTCCTAGGCATCATTCCCTCTGATATTAATGGGTTGTTTTTCAGGAATGAAGAGTCTGATTTAGAACATATTAGGAGGACTCGTGTGGAGGCATAGCCAAGATAGCAGAGTAGAGAAAGCACTCAGCCTGAGCCCTTCCAATATTCCTCTCCAAACAACTTTAAAATACTGCTTCAAATTGAATTCTGGAGTGGCAGAAGCAACAAAAATCCAGAGTGAGATATTCCTCCAGCCCAAGATAGTAGTTCAGAAAGAGAGATATGTGGATGTGGAGCCAAGATGGCAGCTAGAAAGCAGGGACTTGCTTAAGCTCTCCCGCAAATTCCTCCAAACACCTGTAAACATGACTCTGAACAAATTCTAGAGTTGCAGATCCCATGAAATAGCATAGGGAAGCAGGTCTCTATCCCAGGACAGCCTGGATGGTCTCTGGGAAGGATCTATAGCATGGTGCGGGGAGTGGAGCACAGCCCAGCATGGGCCTCGCAAGGACCAACCAGACTGCCAGTCAGGCGGAGCAGGCCTTAGGGCCATGAGTCAATGAGCTGTGGCATTTACCAGATTTCTCAACCCACTAACACCAAAGACCACTAAGCATATTAGTGGGAAAACTGCTAGATTGGGGTGAGAGAAGTGCACTGTCTGGCCCCAGCCCCAGGGGTGGTGGAGGTGTCACAGCAGCAACAGCAGGAAGCTCCAGCAGCTGCTTCCAGAGTTCCAGCATCATCTGCTTCCCAAGTCCCTGGCCCACACAGCAGGAGGAATCAAGAGGCAGATCAGAGCAGAAGTGCAGGGAATGCTTTGCCTGCACAGAGGCAGGGTTCTCCTGCTTTGCCCTGCTTGGATCTGGGTCTCGATCCTGGTTGGCAGTTTTTGCGGGAAGAGGAGTGCTGGTGTGGCACAGCTTGCAGTGACGGTGGAGTAGAGGTAGATCTGAAAACATCAGCATAGCCCCTAAAGCTTGGGACAAAGCACTCTCCACTCTGAAGGCAGTCATAACCTGACCAAAGGCTCAAAGGTCAAGTAGCTGGCTGGGAATATGAGCAGCAGGCAGCATAAAAGGACTCAGGCTCAGACTATAGAATCTTTTTTGGTGACAAAGAAGATCACAACATAAAGCTAGAAGAAGTCAACAAAGTCAAAGAGCCAACATCAAAAGCCTCCAAGAAAAATTTGAATTGGTCTCAGGCCATGGAAGAACTCAAAAAGGATTTGGAAAAGCAAGTAAGTGATGTAGAGGAAAAATTGGGAAGAGAAATGAGAGTGATGCAAAAAATCATGAAAAAACAAGTCATCGACTTGCTAAAGGAAACCCAGAAAAATAATGAAGAAAATAACACCTTAAAAAATAGACTAACCCAATGGCAAAAGAGCTCCAAAAAGCCAATGAGGAGAAGAATGCCTTGAAAGGCAGAATTAGCTAAATGGAAAAGGAGGTCCAAAAGACCACTGAAGAAAATACCACCTTAAAAATTAGACTGGAGCAAGTGGAAGCTACTAACTTTATGAGAACCAAGATATTATAAAACAGAACCAAATGAATGAAAAAATGGAAGACAATGTCAAATATCTCCTTGGAAAAACCACCTACCAGGAGAATAGATCCAGGAGAGATAATTTTAAAATTGTTGGACTAACTGAAAGCCATGATCAAAAAAAGAGCCTTGACATCATCTTTCCAGAAATTATCAAGGAAAACTACCCTGATATTCTAGATTCAGAGGGTAAAATAGAAATTGAAAGAATCTACCAATCACCTCTTGAAAAAGATCCCAAAAGGAAAACTCCTAGGAATATTGTTACCAAATTCCAGAGTTCCCAGGTCAAGGAGAAAATACTGCAAGCTGCCAGAAAGAATTTGAGTATTGTGGAAACACAATCAGGATAACACAAGATTGAGCAGCTTCTACATTAAGGGATCAAAGGGTTTAGAATATGATTTTCTGGAGATCAAAGGAGCTAGGATTAAAACCAGGAATCACCTACCCAGCAAAACTTAGTAAAATGCTCCAAGGCAAAATATTGATTTTCAATAAAATACAGGACTTTCAAGCATTTTCGATGAAATGACCAGAGCTAAATAGAAAATTTGACTTTCAAATACAAGAATCAAGAGAAGCATGAAAAGGTAAACAAGAAAGAGAAATCATAAGGGACGTACTAAAGTTGAACTGTTTTGTTTACATTCCTACATGGAAAGATGATGTGTGTAATTCATGAGACCTTTCTCAGCATTAGGGTAGTTGAAGGGAATATGTGAGTTGAATATGAAGGGATGATATCTAAAAAATAAAATAAAATTAAGGGGTGAGAAAGGAATATATTGAGAGAGGGAGAAAGAGAGAGATAGAATAGAGTAAACTATCTCACATAAAAGTGGCAAGGAAAAGCAGTTCTGTTGGAAGGGAAGAAGGGGCAGGTGAGGGGGAACGAGTGCATCTTGTTCTCGTTGGATTTGACTTGAGGGAATAACATACACACTCAATTGGGTATCTTACTTCACAGTAAAGTAGGGGGAAGGGCATAAGAAAGGGTTGATGATAGAAGGGAGGGCAGATAGGGGAGGAGGTAATCAAAAGCAAACACTTTTGAAAAAGGACAGGGTCAAGAGGTAAAATTAAATTAAGGGGGACAGGATAGGATGGAGGGAAATATAGTTAGTCTTTCACAACATGATTATTGTGGAAGTGTTTTGCATAATGATACATTTGTGGCCTATGTTGAATTGCTTGCCTTCTTAGGGAGGGTGGGTGGGGAGGGAAGAAGGGAGAGAATTTGGAACTCAAAGTTTTAAAAGCAGATGCTCAAAAAAAAGTTGTTTTCTGCATACAACTGGGAAATAAGATATACAGGTAATGTGGTATAGAAATCTATGTTGCCTTACAAGAAAGTAAGGGGAAAGTGGATGGGAGGGAATGGGGTAACAAAAGGGAGGGCTAATTGGGGAATGGGGCAATCAGAATATATGCCATCTTGCAGTGGGGCAAGGGTAGAAATGGGGAGAAAATTTGTAACTCAAAATCTTGCGGAATAAATGTTCAAAACAAAAATATTAAATAATAAAATATGAAAAAAAAGAAAAAACATAAAAAATGAAGGGGATATAAAACCAAAAGATCAATAAAAATTATGAAGTTAAAAAAAAAGAAAAAGAAACAGAGATTTGTGACATGAGGGTGGATGCTAGCCTGAGCCTAGGCAGATGAAACATCAGTGGGGCTAAGTGATGGTGACAGAAGCAGCAGCAGTTTCAGGAGCTCCCAAGCCAGAGATATTAAGGAGAACTGAAAACAGGTTAGAATGAGAGTACAAGAGACTGTTGGGCTAGCAACTGGAAACAGGACTAGGTGCTGTTTGGCTACTCCACTGCCTATAACTACTTCTGGGTCAAGGTTCAAGGGCAGGGAGGAGCACTCAAGAGGGAATAGAAGACTTGAGGGCCAGTATAACTTCTGGTCCCAAGGGATCAGGAGCCCTTCCTGAGTAAGGAAAGAGTGCAGAGGAGGCGAGCAATGATCACAACTTTCCCCATGTCACACAACCTTGGAAGTACCAAAAAATTCCAAACAATGAGAACTAGCTCTGAAAATAGCAGTGCAAAAAATACTGAAATTTGAGACAGTGACCCTCCACAACCCATGGTAGAAATAGAGTCCAACATTAATATAAAGTTCCAAATCAAGAAGTAGGGTACAAAAATGAACAAACAATAAAAAAGAACATGATCATAAAAAGCTATTATGTGGCAGGAAAGATCAAGACAGAAACTTAGAAGGCAATGAAATCAAAACAGCTACAAGCAAAATCTCAAAGAAAAAATGTGAATTGTATACAAGCACAACAAGAATTCCTAGAAGAGCTAAAATGATTTTCAAAATCAAATAAGAGCGGTGGAGGAAAAATTAGGTAAAGAAATGAAAGCAATGGAAGAAAATTATGAAAAGACAAGTAACAGCTTGATAAAGGAGGCACAAAAATACTGAAGAAAATAGCGTCTAAAAATAGAATAGGCCAAAAGGAAAAAGTGGTACAAAGATTCACACATAAAAATAGCTACTTAAAAAGCAGAATTAGCCAAGTGGAAAACAAAGTAAAAAGCACAATAAAGAAAATAATTCCTTAAAAACTAGAATTGGGCAAGCGGAAGCTGATGACTATGAAACATCAAGAAACCAAATCAAAAGAAGAAAATGTGAAATATTTCTTTGGAAAAATGATTGACTGGGAAAATAGACTGAGAAGAGATAATTTAAGAATTATTGAATTATCTAAAACCGATGATCAAAGAATGAGTGTAGACATATATCAAGAAACTATGAAAAAAAAAGGTCCCCAGGTAGCCTCAAACCAGAGGGGAAAGTAGAAATTGAAAGAATAGACTGATCATTACCTTGAAAGGATCCCAAAATAAAAACTTTCAGGAATATTATATCCAAATTCCAAAGCTCCCAGGTCAAAGGTAATATACTTCAAGCTGCCAGAAAGAAACCATTCAAATACTGAAGAACCATAGTCAGGATCACACAAGATTTTAGCTTCTACCTCATCAAAGAAGCAGAGAGCTTGGAATATGATACTTTAGAAGGCAGAAAAGGTCAGATTACAATAAAGAATAATCTACCCAGCAAAACTGAGTATAATCCTTCAAGAAAAAAATGATTATTTAGAGAAATAGAGGACTTTCAAGTATTCTTGATGAAAATACCAGAGCCGATTAGAAAAGTCGGCTTTCAGATACAAGACTCAAGAGAAGCATAAAAAGATAAACAGGAAAAAGAAACCATAAAGGACTCAATACAGTTAAACTGTTTACCTTTCTATATGGGAAGATGATACACATATCTTCTAAGAACTTTATCATTATTAGGGCAGTTAGAATGATTCTACATAGAAAGAGAGTGCAGGATTAAGTTGATTATGTTGAGATAATGTAAAAGAAAACTGTTATGAGGTTCTGAAGCCTCCTAACTATGCTCGGGGTTCCCCCCAAGCCCCAGGCCTCTGCCTAAGCAAAGGACCTGATCTCGCGGACAATGAACGAGGCGGGAGCTGAAAGATGGTGAAGGACTCCGTTTATTATTTCAGCAAGCAGCACATTTATATCTTTAGTGACGTAGGTACATTCTTTTGTTACATGGGTGAAGGACAGGTGAAAATTCAATACACCTGGATCCTAGGACCGCCCCGACTCCGCCTACTCTCCTCCTCTTCTCTTCCCACGCTACCCAAAGCTCCCTGCAGGCAGGCAATCCAGCAAAGAACTGGAAGTTCCACATGCTCTGCCAGAGAGCCAGAAGTTCCACGTGGTCAGGCAGCCGGAAGTTCCACGTGGTCAGGCAGGTCAGGCAGGTCCGGGCACGGGCAAAGACCTGGAATTGCCAGGGAGGCAACAAAGGCGAGAACCCTCCTCCTGGCTCCACCCACATCCCAAAGCCCTGAGTTTATCTCAGCAGGCCCCTGGGGCTGGAGGTCCGAGGAGGACAGGGCTTGGCTCTAATGCTGCCCACAACAGAAAAGGATAGCCAACAAAGATGGGATGCCTTTGGCAAAGGGGGACAGGAGAGGAAGAATGGGGCAAATTATCTCACATAAAAGAGACACCCAAGAAAGAGTCTTCACATTGGAAGGTAAAACAGAGAGGGGTTCAGGCAACACTTGAACCTCCCTCACATTAAATTGGTCCAAAGAAAGAAAATACTCACTCAGTTGTTAATAGAAATCTATCTTATCAACAGGGAAGTAAGAGGGGAGGGGGAGAAGGAAAAGGAGGGGCTGATAAGAAGGGAGGAAAGATAAAAGGGAAAGGTGGGCAGAAGCAAAACAGACCTTAGAGGAGGTATGGGATAAAAATACACAGAGAGAATGATAAACAGAAGAAAATAAGATGGAGGGAAGTTCACAGCTGGTAATCATAACCGAATAGAAATGGGATGAACTCACCCATAAAACAAAAGCAAATAGAATGGATAAGAGACAAGAATCTAACAATATATTGTTTACAAGAAGCATACTTGAAACAGAGAAACACACACAGATTTAAAATAATGAACTGGAGCAGAATCAATTATACTTCAGCTGTACTTAAAAAGCCAGAGGTAGCAGTCATTATCTCAGACAAAGACAAAGCAAAGATAGACCTAATTAAAAGTGATAAGCAGAGAAATCCCATCTTGCTAAAGGAACCATAGACAATGAAGCAACATCAATACAAAATGCATATGCACAAAATGGTATATCATCCACATTCTTGAAGGAAAAGTTAAATGAATTACAGGAGGAAATACACAGTAAAACTACACTATAGTAGGTTACCTCAACTTTCCCCTTTCAAAACTAGATAAATCTATCAATAAAATAAATTTAAAAGTCAAGGAGGTACATAGAATCTTAGAAAATTTAAATGTGACAGCCCTCTGGAGGAAATTGAATTGGAATATAGAGAAATATACATTTTTCTCAGGTGTACATGGCACCTTCACAAAAATTTAACCAGATATTATGGTATGAAAACCTCACAACCAAATGCAGAAAAGCAGAAATATTAACTATGCCCTTTTCAGACCATAATGCAATAAAAATTACATTTAATAAAAAGCCATGGAAGCACAGATTAAAAGTTAATTAGAAACTAATATTAAAGAAAGAATGGGTCAAAGAACAAATCATAGAAACAATCAATAATTTCATTAAAGTGAATGACAACAATGAGACAACATTCCAAAATTTGTGGGATGCAGGCAAACCAGTGGGAAAGCTAGGGGAAAACTTATATCTCTTAATGTGTACATCAATAATTGACAAAGAGCAGATCAATGAATGGAGCATGCAACTAAAAAAAACTAGAAAAAAAGAAACATATTAGGACCCTTTGCCAAAGCAAATGAAGGTATATGCACCAAATATGTTTTCTTATCATTGTCATAAGAGGAGAACAAATGGTTTGAAATAAAGGTCCTTGGCTTAAAATTTTTGGATTGAGGCAACATAAAGAAGATTTGAGGAATACGCATCTTGGTAGGGAAGGAAGAAGGGAGGGAGTGATCAGGGGACTTCCAATGAATTAATTTCCACCAATACCCTTGATGAAATTATAGGGCATGGATCTTGTCAGAAAAGGGTACCTCTGGTGGAACTGGACTTATGTTGTGGCTCCATGCTCCTCCACTTCTATCATGATATGAAGATGCAGATCTTAAGGAAGGTATTTGCCTAAGAAAGATATATGTTTAACTAAAATTACACTGCAACCATAAAGTAGCACTATACCATAGTGGATGGACTGGACCTGATTTTAGGAAAGACTGAAGTTTACATTCTTATCTATGTGACTATGGATAAGTCATTTAATCTCTATGAGACTTTGTTTCCTCACCAGTAAAGGTAATAATACTTATGCCACCTGCTTATTGTGAAAATAAACTCGTGTGTATACATATGTATATATGTATATATATACACATGTATATATACATGTATATCTTTATAGGCATTAAAGTGCTATGCAAAAGTCATCATATTTCACATGACGAGGTGACGTTACTAAGGCTTACCCCTATACTTAGTGAAGTGATTCCATTCCAGTTCATCTTTTCCAACAGATTGCCCCCCTCTCATCCCCACTTTTTCACTTATTTTCAATCTCTCCCTCTTTACTGGCCCATTTCCTATCGCTTACAAACATACCCATGTCTCTCTTATAATAAAAGAAACCTTCACTTGATCATTCCATCACTGCTAATTATCGTCCTATATCTCTTCTGCCCTGTGTAGCTAAACTCATTGAAAGGGTCATCTATAACTCCTCTTTCTCTCCTCACGCTCTCTTTTTAACCCCTTACAATCTGGCTCTGACCTTATCATTCCACTGAAACTGCTCTCTCCAAACTTATTAATGACCTGTTAGTTGTCAAATCGAATGACCTTTTCTCAATCCTTATTCTCCTAGACCTTTCTTCAGCCTTTGAGACTGTTGATCACTGTATCTTTCTTGATACTTCTCTTCTCTCTTTGTTTTCAGAACATGCTCTCTCCTGGAATTCTTTCTACCTGACTACTATTTCTCTGTCTCCTTTGCTGGGTCTTTCTCCAAATCACACTCTCCAGCTGTAGATGCCCCTTAGGATTCTGTACTGGACTCTCCTCTCTTCTCACTCTATACTGCTTCACTTGGTGATCTCATCAGCTTTCATGGATTTAATTACCATCTCTATACTAATGGTTCTCAAATCTACTTTTCCTGCCCCAATCCTTACTGACCTCTAATCTCATATCTCCAACTACCTTTCAGACATACCAACTGGAGGTCCAGTAGACATCTTAAGCTCAATATGTCCAAACCAAAACTTATTATTTTTCCCCTAAACCCTCTTTTCCTTCCTTTCATATTGCTGTAAAGACCAATACCAACCTCCTAGTCCATCAGGATCAAAACTTGGGGTCATCCTGGATTCTTCATTATCTCCTCTCCCTTATATCCAAGTATGATGCCAATCAGTAATTAAAGACCTTCCCACCCGTTCAATAGGCCTCAGGTGGGGCCAGTTAAGGGAAGCTTGATTAGAGGTTTGTTCGTAGGCAGGCCTACATTCTTTACTTATTAGGTGCTAAGCCCCAGGCCTACACTTTTTATTTGATTGGGTGTGAAGCCCTTGGGCTCTAAAAAGAGCATACATACCCAAAAGGTAGCCATTATAAGTCAGAATTCAGAATTAAGCCCAAAGAGGATAAGCAAGAATTCTTGAGTCAACAGAACTGCAGAGAGAGTGCAGAGTGGAGAGTGGAAACCAGGGAGCTGAGGAAACCAGAGAACTGAGCAGGGAGAGAATGCAGGCAAGCAGAAATTGGGATTCATGAGTGTTTACTGGAAGGCCCAAGCAGGGGGAAAGGTTACAGGATGACTTGGTTCCTTGCTGTAATATTGCGTTATAATTTCCTTGTTGTTACATTGAGGTGGACTTACTGGTTTTGGAATACAATTACTGGTGCATCAAATTGGAATTACTGGTTCTGGGATTTGATCCTCTGGTGTCTAAGTATATGTTATACTTCCTCTGCCTTCTACCAAGAGAATCTCTTACACTTTGCAATTTCAAACTATACAGGCATGTTCATGGTCATCTTCAAGGTCATGAATCTTGCCTTACTGATACACCAAGCTGTTTCCAAGGCTGCCAATTTTACCTTTGTAATATTTCTTTTTTTATCATTATTATATTAAGCTAATTGTTTTTATTTATGTTCAAATTACCAGACCATTGGTTTATTTCACAAAGGTTTTCTTTCTTTTTTTTGTAGTCATACAAAACACTTCCATACCAGTCATGTTGTGAAAGACTAGCTATATTTCCCACCATCCTATCTCACCCTCCCCATTTATTCTATTCTCTCCTTTGATGCTTTCCGTCCTCAAAAGGGTTTGCTTCTGATTACCCTCTCCTCCCATTTGCCCTCCTTTCTATCATCCCTCCATCTCTTACCCCTTTCCCCCTACTTTCCTGTTGGGTAAGACAGATTTTCATCCCCAATTGAATGTGTATGTTATTCCTTCCTTAAGCCAAATCTGATGAGAGTAAAGTTCACTCATTCAATCACACCTCCCTTCTCTTCCCCTCTAAGTCAAATTTTGCAAAGTCGAATTTTCTATTCAGCTCTGGTCTTTTCATCAAGAATGCTTGAAAGTCCTCTATTTCATTGACTATCCATTTTTCCCCTGAAGTATTATACTCAGTTTTGCTGTGTAGATGATTCTTGGTTTTAATTCTAGCTCCTTTGACCTTCAGAATATCATACTCCAAGCCCTCTGATCCCTTAATGTAGAAGCTGCTAAATCTAGTGTTATCCTGATTGTGTTTCCACAGTACTTGAATTGTTTCTTTCTGGCTGCTTCCAATATTTTCTCCTTGACCTTGGAACTCTGGAATTTGGCTACAGTATTCCTAGGAGTTTTCCTTTAGGGATCTCTTTTAAGAAGTGATCTGTGGATTCTTTCAATTTCTATTTTGCCCTCTGGTCCTGGAATATCAGGGCAGTTTTCCTTGATAATTTTTGGAACAATGAGGTCTAGGCTCTTTTCTTGATCATGACTTTCAGGTAGTCCAATAATTTTTAAAACTATCTCTCCTGGATCTATTTTCCAGGTTGGTTGTTTTTCCAATGAAATATTTCACATTGTCTTGTATTTTTTTTCATTCTTTTGGTTTAGTTTTATAATTTCTGAACTTCTCATAAAGTCATTAGCTTCCATTTGCTCCATTCTATTTTTTTTTTTTTTTTTGCCGGGGGGAAGGCAGGGCAATTGGGGTTAAGTGACTTGCCCAAGATCACACAGCTAGTAAATGTGTCAAGTGTCTGAGGCCTGATTTGAACTCAGGTACTCCTTACTCCAGGGCTGGTGCTCTACTCACTGCGCCACCTACCTGCCCCTCCATTCTAATTGTTAAGGCATTATTTCTTCAGTGAGCTTTTGGACCTCCTTTTCCATCTGGCCAATTCTGCTTTTTAAGGCATTCTTCTTCTCAGTGGCTTTTTCAAACTCTTTTGCCATTAGGGTCAGTCTATTTTTAAAGGCGTTATTTTCTTCAGCGTTTTTTAAGTCTCCTTTTGCAACAATGACTTGCTTTTCATTATTTTCTTGCATCACTCTCATTTCTCTTCCGAATTTTTCCTCTACTTCTCTTACTTGATTTCCAAATTCTTTTTGAGCTCTCCCATGGCCTGAGACCAATTCGTATTTTTCTTGGAGGCTTTGGATGTAGGAGGTTTGACTTTGTTGTCTTCTTGTGGTTGGATGTTTTGATCTTCCTTTTCATCAAAGTAAGATGCTATAGTCTAATTTCTTTCCCACTGCCTGCTCATTTTCCCAGCCAATAACTTGACTTTTTAGCTCTTTGGTAAGGTAGGACTCTGCTTCTAGTGTGGAGGGTGTACTCTCCCAAGCTTCAGGGGTTTCGTGCAGCTGTTTTCAGAGATATTTCTAGGTACCTGTAAATTTTCAGCTCTTCCAAGGCAGTATGATCAAAGGAGAGGTGTTAACTCCTCTCCTGGCCTGTGTTCTGGTCTGTGAGAGAACCACAATCACTCTTTTCTGCCTTGGAACTATGAGGAGGATTCCCTCTCTACTGCCACCACAAGCTCTGCTATGCTAGCGCCCCTGCTTGCCCCAGGACTGCCACCCAGGACTGTGATTCAGATCCAAGCATGGGCAAGGCAAGACAATCCTACCTCAGCACCAACCAAGAGATTCCTGAAATTTCCCTCTGATCAGCTGCTTGATCTCACCACCGTCTGCGAGCTGGGAGCTCCAGAAGCAGCTGTCTCAGCTGCTGCTACTGCTGTGACTGCCCTGGGGCTGGGGCTGGGACATGCTCCTCTTTCACCCAGGTACAACAGACTTTTCTCACTGAACTTCTAAGTTGTCTTTGGTATCTTTAGGTTGAGAAGTCCAGAAACAGCCACAGCTACCAGTGCTTCAGTTCCCTAAGACTTGCTCTGGCTCCATTTCTGCCAGTGTGGCCAATGCTGGAGTGTGCTCTTCTCTTAGACTGGTGCAACAGACCTTTCCTTCTGACCTTTCAGGTTGTCTTGAAAATTTGTTTCACTCTGTTATCTTGTCAGTTCTGCTGCTCTACAATTTGTTTAGAGTCCTTTTTTACAGGTATACGGAGAGGTTTGGGGAGAGCTCAAGCAAGTCCCTGCTTTTACTCTGCCATCTTGGCTCCACCCCACCTTTGTAACATTTCTTAAATATGCCTCCTTCTGTCTTTTGAACTTGCAACCAGGAGTGCAGGCTCTCATCACTTCACACCTGAACTACTGCAATAGCCCACTGGTGGGTCTGCTTGATCCAAGTCTCTCCCCACTTGAATCCATCTTCCATTCAGATATTGAAGTGATTTTCTTAAAATGCAGGTTTAATCATGTCACACATACCCCCACCACCAATAAAATCCAGTGGCTTCCTATTGTCTGCAGGATCAAATACAAAATGTTCAGTTTGGTATTCAAAGCCCTTTGTAACCAACCTACCTTTTCACTTACACTTTACTCTCTAACACATCCACTTAGATCCAGTGACACCGGCCTTCTGGTTGTTCCAGGAACAAGATACTCCATCTCTTAGCTCCAGGCATGTTCTCTGGTTGTTCCCCATGCCTGGAACACTCTCCCTATTTCATGCCGACCACTGACCTTCCTGACTTCCTTTAAGTTCCAGCTAAAGTCCTATGTTCTACAGGAAGCCATCCCCAAAGTCTCTTAATCCCAATGACTTCCCTCTTTTAATTATTTCATATTTGTCCTGTACATAGCTTGTTTTGTGCACGTGTGTATATACATATGTATCCACACTTACATATACTCATATACATATGTGTATCTATACATACATGTGTACATATACACATACCCATATACATATATACATACATACACATGTGTGTATGTGTGTGTGTGTGTATACGCACACATATATTTGCATGTGGTCTCCCCCATTAGATTGTAAGCTCCTTTAGGGCATAGACTGTCTTTTGCCTCTTTTTGTATCCACAGTGCTTAGCACCACGCCTGGCATATAGTAGGTACTTAATAAATGTTCATTAATTGATTTATTGATTATTCTAACTTCTCATTCTAGTATAGAAGTGTCTCTGGATTCTCAGGTCTAGTAGGGAAAATCTGGCCAGTACAAGCAGATTCTCCAAGAAACTGATATGAGAAGCATTTTGGTTTAATGACTAAGATTACCCTCATTATTCTATATCTACCATGTGTTCCTAGGTCCTTACTGCAATGAGCTCAACCACAATTGACTTCAAATTCATGACCACCATTATAATTAGTGTGTGAACAAGAAAAATACCTTATTCAGATCTTGGATTCACAGAGGCTATAGGACTATCTTTGGTACTGAATAGACCAGTAGAGATAGAGGTCCAAGAGCTACCCCTCCGTATACCTGTAAGCATTTACCAGAGATGTTAGAGGTCTTTGATATCTGCAGCCAGACTCTTCTATAAACTTATGGTCAGCTTAGGTGTCCTGGACTCACTGATTCAGCTCCTCCCACATCAAAAGTACTTAATGGATTTTAATTTAATTCAGTAGGGCAAAAAAAAGCTATTGGCACATACCAGCATACTTAGATGCCCACATGTCAGAATAAGGTGAGGGTGGGGAATGCTCACTGTCATGATCAAAAGTATACCTTCCTGGAATCAAAATGATTTTATTGACACTTTATATAGCACACATCCTACTTATATTACAAATGTTCTTGGCATGAATCCCCTTCTCTGACTCCTGACTTACATGTTCCCTCTCAGCACTTTGGATTTGGTATTCTGACCCAGCCAAGCTCCATGGGGGAACCCATAATGAGAAAGAAAAAAATAGGCCTGATGGTGATAAGTTTATGGAAAAGGTTTAGACAAAAAACTGTGGGAAATGGGATAGTGAGTCAACAAGATGAATTGGCTAGGAGGACCCAGCAAAAGCATAAATTTATCTTGTATCCTCTAAGTACATAGTTGTTTTCAGTTTCTCTCTCCCATTAAAATTTGAGCACCTTGAGGTCCTGGACTACATTTTTGCCTTTCTTTGTATCCCCACCACTTAGCACAAGGCTGACACATAATAACTGCTTGAATGCTTGCTGATTGATTGATTAACGGACCCAATAAGTAAAATTTCATAACTTCCTCCAGCAAAGTCTAGCAGCCTAAAAGCAGTAGTAGAGAAGGCAGTCAGGCCTTGGGAACTGACATATTGTTAAAAAACAGATGATTGGTGAGGTCAAGAATTTTGGAGTAATGACCTGATAATTTTTAAATGGTTTAAATGGTTAGCTAGGGCAACTAGTGGATAGAGGATGGTCCTGGAGTCAGGAAGACCTGAATTCACATCTACCTTTAGTGTGCGACCCTTGGCAAGTCCCTTTACCTCTCTCTGCCTCATGTCCTCCCAGTGTTGTTGTAAGGAACAAATGAGATAATAATTATAAAGCCCTTAGCACACTGCTTGGCACATGTAGGCACCATATCAAAGTTAGTGGTTGGTATTATTAACTATGACCTCCCTGTTGGGTAAGGTAAAGCCATAGGGGATAGGACCATTCAAACTAGAGAGCATTCAGGGAACTGGAGGCAGCAAAGGATGGAAAAACAGAAATTAAGTAAGAACGTACGCAAAAGGTGAAAATGATGTCCTGGGCAATTCTCTAAGACTATAATTTTAACAATAGTCACTTATGACTGTGAAAGACTTAGCTACTCTGATCAAGACAATGATCCAAGGTACTTCCAAAGGATCCATGATGAAAGATGCTATCCACATCCAGAGAGAGAACTGATGAACTCTGAATTCAGAGTGAGGCACATTTTTTACTTTCTTTAATTTTTTTTTATTTTGTTTGCATTTCCTTTTGCAAGATGGCTAATATGGAAATGTTTTTCGTGACTTCATATGTATAATTGATATCAAATTGCTTCTCAAAAAGGGGGGAGGAATGGGAAAAGTGGGCAGAATTTGGAATTCAACATTTTTTAAAATGATTGTTAAAAATTTTTACATGTAATTGAAAATATTTAACAAAATAAAATTTTTTTAAAATAGCTCCTTATCTATGTTGGTAAATAATGTTTCTGGGGGCAGAGCCAAGATGGCAGCTGGTAAGCAGGAACTAGTGTGAGCTCTGTACCGAGTCCCTCCAAAAACCTATAAAAACTGGCTCTCAACCAATTCTAGAACGGCAGAACCCACAGAACAGCAGAGGGAAACAGGGCTCCAGCCCAGGACAGCCTGGATGGTCTCTGGGTGAGGTCTATGGATGGGGCCCCTAGCGCCCTGAATATGTGAGCTGCGGCAGTTACCAGACTCATCAACCGACAAACACCAAAGACTGCGGAGAAGGTTAGTGGGAAAAGCTGCAGGAGTGGAAGGAGTTCACGGTTCAGCTTCTAGCCCCGGGGGCAGCAGAGCTGGGGCAGCTACAGTTGCTGCTGCTTCTGGCCCCAGGCCCACCTGGTGGGAGGAATTAAGTGGCGGATCAGAGCAGGAGGGCACAGCCCCCTAAAGATCTAAGCCCAGCCCGGGCTGGAGGTTCTTGGGGAAGGAGGAGTGCTGGTGTGACAGAGCTGGCACCTCCCCCCCAAACGTGGAACATAGAACTCGTTAGTCTACAAGCAGTCATACCCCACTGAAAAACTCAACGGTCAAGTTAGTTGGTTGGGAATATGGCCAGGCAGCGAAAGCACACCCAGATTCACTCTAAGACTTTGGATTCTTTCTTTGGTGACAAAGAAGACCAAAACATACAGCCTAAAGAAGACAACAAAGTCATAGAGCTTACAACCAAAGCCTCCAAGAAAAACATGAACTGGTATGAGCCATGGAAGAGCTCAAAAAGGATTTGGAAAAGCAAATTAGAGAAGTAGAGGAAAAATTGGGAAGAGAAATGAGAAAGATGTGAGAAAACCATGAAAAACAAGTCAGTGACTTGCTAAAGGAGACACAAAAAAATACTGAAAAATACACTGAAGAAAACAACACCTTAAAAAATAGATTAACTCAAATGCCAAAAGAGCTCCAAAAAGCCAATGAGGAGAAGAATGCCTTGAAAGGCAGAATTAGCCAAATGGAAAAGGAGGTCCAAAAGACCACTGAAGAAAATACTACTGTAAAAATTAGATTGGAGCAAGTGGAAGCTAGTGACTTTATGAGAAATCAGGATATTATAAAACAGAACCAAAGGAATGAAAAAATGGAAGACAATGTGAAATATCTCATTGGAAAAACCACTGACCTGGCAAATAGATCCAGGAGAGATAATTTAAAAATTATTGGACTACCTGAACGCCATGATCAAAAAAAGAGCCTAGATACCATCTTTCAAGAAATTATCAAGGAGAACTGCCCTGATATTCTAGAGCCACAGGGCAAAATAGAAATTGAAAGAATCCATCGATCGCCTCCTCAAATAGATCCCAAAAAGAAATCTCCTAGGAATATTGTTGCCAAATTCCAGAGCTCCCAGATCAAGGAGAAAGTACTGCAAGCAGCCAGAAAGAAACAATTTGAATATTGTGGAAACTCAATCAGAATAATCCAAGATCTGGCAGCTTCTACACTAAGAGATCGAAGGGCTTGGAATGCGATATTCCGGAGGTCAATGGAGCTAGGATTAAAACCTAGAATCACCTACCCAGCAAAACTGAGTATCATGCTCCAAGTAAAATATGGATTTTCAATAAAATAGAGGACTTTCAAGCTTTCTCAGTGAAAAGACCAGAACTGAATAGAAAATTTGACTTTCAAACACAAGAATCAAGAGAAGCATGAAAAGGTAATCAAGAAACAGAAATTGCAAGGGACTTACTAAAGTTGAACTGTTTTGTTTACATTCCTACATGGAAAGATGACATGTATGATTCATGAGACCTCAGTATTAGGGTAGCTGAAGGGAATATGCATATATATATGTTTATGTATATATATAAGTGAATGTGTATGTATGTATATATCTATGTGTATATGTATGTATGTATATGTGTATATGTATGTGTGTGTGTATATATATATATGTATATATATATATATGTAAAAGAGAGAGAGCAGACACAGGGTGAATTGAAGATGAAGGGAAGATATCTAAAAGAAATAAAATGAAATTAAGGGATGAGAGAGCAACATACTGAGAGAGGGAGATAGGGAGAGATAGAATGGGATGGATTATCTCGCATAAAGGTGGCAAGAGGAAGCAGTTTTGTGGGAGGAGGGGAGAGGGCAGGTGAGGGGGGAATGAGTGAACCTTGCTCTCATCAGATTTGGCCTGAGGAGGGAATACCATACATACTCTGTTGGGTATCCTACCCCACAGGAAAGAATAGGGAGGAAGATAAAAAAAAATAAAAGGGGGGGGATGATGGAGGGGAGGGCAGATGGGGGTGGAGGTAATCAAAACAAACACTTTGGAAAGGGGACATGGTCAAGGGAGAAAATTCAATAAAGCGGGATGGGTTGGGAAGGAGCAAAATGAAGTTAGTCTTTCACAACATGAGTAGTGTGGAAGGGTTATACATAATGATACACATGTGGCCTATGTTGAATTGCTTGACTTCTTAGGGAGGGTGGGTGGAAAGGGAAGAGGGGAGAGAATTTGGAACTCAAAGTTTTAAAAATCAGATGTTCAAAAAAAAAAGTTTTTACATGCAACTAAAAAATAAGATACACAGGCAATGGGGCGTAGAAATTTATCTTGCCCTACAAGAAACAAAGGGAAAAGGGGATGAGAGGGGAGGGGGGTGATAGAGGGGAGGGCTGACTGGGGAACAGGGCAACCAGAATATACGCCATCTTGGAGTGGGGGGGAGGGTAGAAATGGGGAGAAAATTTGTAATTCAAACTGTTGTGAAAATCAATGCTGAAAACTACATATGTTAAATAAATAAATTTAAATTAAAAAAAATAATGTTTCTTCACCCAGTGTTCCCTAAAACAAAGGAATTGTAGGTATAGTCTAACAAAAGGAAGTTAAATCATAAGGCATGACTGCATATGATTGACTGAATTGTTTGTTCATCATAAGTGAAGAAATTTCCTCCTTGGTTGCTTTATGAAGAACAAGCTCCTTGGAAGTGTTCTCTTCCACCTCCAAATCTATATAGCACATTGTATCTTTTTCTGCTCTCCCCCATTATCATACCTTCTCTGTATATATGTCTCAACAACTAATATGGTGCTTTGTCTATAACAAGCATCAAATAAATATGTCAAATATTTGTTCATTAGGAAGAAGGTTGTGATTGTTTGCTCTAGGCAAGTATTTTATTATTTGGAATGATCTTGGTTGTGATAACTCAGCTTGTAAGATTCTTTGAGGATTATGAGTTCCCTGTGCTTTTGCCATAAACTTTTGAAAGCTTTGCTTTTAAAATTAGTGAGTAGTGCTTGCAAATGCCTTTAAGATTTTGCTAGAACTATGGACCTATTTTTTTGTTAACATGACACACAGAGAGATAGCATAGTGTCATCTAAAGAGTAAAAGGGCTCTGAGGCAGCACCTTGCTCTTCCTGTTTTGGAAGGGGGTGTTAGGATCCCCACCCAGGCAAGGTGACAGAGTCAGGAAGTCCTGAGTTCAAACTGACCTCAGACATAGCAGCATGACCCTAGGCAAGTCCCTTGATCTCTGCCTCTGTTTCCTCAACTGTAAAATGAAGAAAATAATAGTACCTACCTCCCGGAGTTCTAGTGAGGATAAAACATGATATTTGTAAACATATTTGTAAAGACTTGCAAACCTTAAAGAATTATAAAAATGCTAGTTATTAGTATTATTAGGCATTGGGAACTATGGGAACAAAAGTACGCAGCAAAGTGCATAGTGCCTCTTGGAGATAGTGGGTAGTCAAGTTTGCCTGAAGCATAGAATATGTGAAAGGAAATATATGAGATAAGGTTGTAGAGATGTGGTGGCTCCAGAATATAGATAGCACTGAATATCAATCAAAAGAGTCTGAACTTTTCTTGTTAGGCAAATAGGGAGCCACCGAAGAATTTTGAGCAGAGTAGTGGCATTACCAGAGCTATGGATAAGTATTGACATTTTCATCTAGGCCAGTTTAAATAGACTACTCAAGTAGGAGTGGAAAAATGCTCCTTTTCCTATTACTTAAATTTGAGTCATATTGGAATTTGTTTATTCACTTAAGTCTGAAACATTCACCCCTTATCCCAGTTTTAACTGTTGAAATTGTATTCATCCTTCAAGGTGTGTTTCAAAAGTTTTCTAATCCACAGAGCTTTCTTGGAATCCTCCTGGATAACAGCAGTTTCTCATTTCCCTGGGCTCTCATACATATACATACACACACACGTGTGTGTGTGTGTGTGTGTGTGTGCGCGCGCGTAAAGAGAGAGATATACCCACACATGTGTATATATGCATACACACATACACATACATATATACACTATATATGCATGTGTTTATACATATGTGTACATATGCATGTGTGTATGTATACAAAACATATATTATATTTATATATATATATATATATTTAATTTGGGTGTGTACTGATCTTATCTCTCCTCTTGAAAATAAACTCTTTGAGGACAGATATTGTATTATAGATAGAGATATATAGCATATATATTATGTGTTTATTTTTGTAATCCCAGAGCAGCTAGATTACTGGATAGAGTGCTGGGTCTGGAGTCAAGAAGACTCTTCTTCCTGAGTACAAATCCAGCCTCAGACATTTCCTAGCTGTGTGGCTCTGTCACTTAACCCTGTTTTCCTCAGTTCCTCCCCTCTGTAAAATGAGCTGGAGAAGGAAATGACAAACCACTCCAGTATCTTTGCCAAGAAAACCCAAAATGGGGTCATGTAGAATCAGACATGATTAAAATGACTGAACAACAATAAAAGTCCCAGAGACCAGCATTGTGTCATACAGTAGAAAACAGTAGGCACTCAATAAACGTTGAAATGGGGACTTTTTGCCCTTGCTTTTCTTCATAAAGCAAAGTAGATTTGTATGTACTGTTTTCCGAAATCAATAAAGGCACTCTTTTCTTGTCAAAATTGTTTCCTCCCCCCAGCATACGCTTTCCCTGGAAGAGACTGCTAGATCTTTCCTCTCCTAGTGTGTTGCAGTGAAACGAAAGCTATATTAGCTGTCAGTACCTGGTTTCCTATTCTGATTCTTCCTATAATTAGTTGTGTGATCTCAGTCAAGTCTGCTTTCCCTTTCTACTATCTATAAAAATGAGGAAATGGGACTAGATGCTCTTGAGGAACCACTGCAGCTCTAGAATTCTATTCAATATGCTATCAATTAGAGATATCAAGTGATGACATTACATAACTGAATTTTTTCAACCAGAATGTCAAAAATTTCTGTGCACTATGTTGTTGGGGGGAAGGAGGGAAGAATCATTACAACAAAACAAAACAAAACAGGGGTCAAGGAAAAATCACTCTGCTAATGAAACTCTCCTTCATAATCTTCATAATCTTCTCTTTGTCTTTTTCTTTTCTAGGATGCACAGACTGCAAACAGCCTTATGGGTCTTAGAATTATTTTGATGGATTATTTTTAATTGTGTCCCATCTATTGACTCCCTCCCTCCAACACACTTTACAGGGATCATTGGGGTACTAAGTATATACTCACTCCTCTGCCTGACCCTAATTTTTTTTCCTCCTCTCTACATATCTTCTCATTCAGGTAGCACTTGTCAAGATTCTAGTTTGTACTCCTCTTTCTGAGCTTTAGTTAAATGTGTCTATGTATGTGAGAAGAAGAAGGGTGGGGCAGGTGGTAAATAGAATCCTTCTATTATTTCTCTAGAGCTGTTTTGAGTGCTGCCCTTTATCTCAAACCTTCTACAATCTTACAAAAGTACTTTTCCTTCAATTCCGTTTAAACGTCCCTGCTCTTTGAGCAGGTTGAGGGGTAGTGCTCCAGATAATCATTTATTTGTCCTCCTCTCCTTTCCCATACTATTCCTTTACTTTTTATCTTTTGCTACCTCCGTTTAAGGAGATTTTAAGCTCATCATTCTGATTTTTTCCCTTCCTTCCTTCCTTCCCTCTGTCCTTCCTCCCTCCCTCCTTCCCTCCCTCCCTGCTTTTATTCCTTCCTTCTTCCCTCCCTCTCTCCTTCTTTCCTTCTTCCTTCCTTCCTTCCTTCCTTCCCTCCTTCCTTCCTTCTTTCCTCCCTCCCTCCCTTCTTTCTTCTCTTCTTTTCTTCCTTCTTTTTTTTTCCCTTTCCTTTCTTCTTTTTACCTGGATCACCCAGCATCCTGTTTTCCTCCTGATCTTTAGCAAGATCCATTCTAGATATTCTTGGAAATCTTTCTCCCCCACCCAACCCTCAGTCTGTGGTTTGCTCCTCAGCTTCCCCCCAAAATTGTGCCAAGTAATATTATTACATTATACACTGATATGGTCCCAGCAATAATGAAACACATTTAATCCCAATGACCCAGAGCTTAGCACAATGCCAAAGACATAGGTGCTAAGTAGATGCTTAATAAATGTTGATTGAGATCAGAAAAGATGTGTGACTATAATGAGAAAAAAATGGTATTCTTTCAGGTCTGATTTCACAGGACAAATTTGTTCTGTGAAGTTTGGATTCAGTCAAAGGGCTGCTTTTGAGGACCTAGAGGGCCACATGTGCCCTGTAGACAAAGATAAAGAACGGGAAGGTTGGAGCAAAGAGAAAAGGGGAGAGGTAAAAGGTGAAAGAATGAGAAAGGGGAAGGAGAAGACAAAAGAAGTCTCTTTATTTCTTCTCCTTTGTCTTTGACTCAGATCTTCAAAGTGTTTTCCTATTTGTCAACCAAGATGAGCCCTGCCATTGCCTTATATAATATTAGCTGGTTACAAGGGAATAGTGACCTATTCCCCAGAATGCATAGTATTATATACATTGTCAGTACATCATTTATTTCCATCTTCACTGTTGCCTCTCAGAATCCTTAAATTCCTTCAAAGCTCAGCTTAAGTAATAGGAAGATTTCTTTTTGTTCTCCTCTCCTTTTGCCCCTTCCTAATGGTTTCCCCCTCAAAAAAAATACTTTGTATTAACTTTGTATAGGAGACAGGGACTATGTTTGGGTTTCCATTGACTTAAGTAGCTTTCAGGCAAGTAAACTTTCTCTACAAATGCAGGTTGTCACTTTCTCTGTAACTTACAGTCTTAGAGAACCACCAAGGGCACTAAGTTAAACGCTTTAACCAAGGTGAAACAACCAGTGTGTGTCAGAGATAAGACCTGAACACAGGTCTTCTTGGTCCTAAGGCGAGCACTCTATCCACAACATTTACTCTATTCCTATACATTTACT
This sequence comes from Trichosurus vulpecula, assembly GCF_011100635.1. NCBI lineage: Eukaryota > Metazoa > Chordata > Mammalia > Diprotodontia > Phalangeridae > Trichosurus > Trichosurus vulpecula. Next base: position 139,683,006 of record NC_050579.1, on the reverse strand, counting down.
TCAAATATGTTTCATATGCTCTTGAGGTCATAGATTTTGAGCTGGAAGAAACCTTAGAGGTCACTGAGTCCAACCTCCTCGTTTTACCATTGAGGAAGTTGTTTAATTCATTTGAGCAGTGTTACACAACTAAGAAAAACCCTGAGGCAAGATATGAAATCAAGTCTCATTTCAAGATGCCTTACATGTACATGTTTCCCCTAATAGAACATTGGATCCTTGAGCACAGAGGTTATTTCATTTTTGTCTTGTAACCTTGCATCCCTAGTCCCAAGCATAATGTCTGGATCATAGTAAGTGCTTAATAAGTGACTGTCAATTGATTTCAATAACATTATAGATAGGCAAGCTCCCCCCCAGTAGTCTCTTCCTTTTTAATGGTTCTCTTTTATTAAAGCCTTCAAAGAGTTCTCTTATGCAATTCAGGCAAGAAGGAACCTTGAGTAAAGTTTGGACACAAGTCTTCTTGATGTCAAGCTCAGTACTTTAGCCACTTTGCCATGCTGCCCCTCATTCTAAGGTAGGAACTATTCTCTGAGATCTGGAAGTCTTAAATTTGAAGGTTAAAAACCTGTAAGTGAGGGAATTTGACTAGATAGGATAGGAACTGGAGGTCGATCAAGCCAGAGTTTTTCCTTTATTGCTTAAATTAATCCTTGATTGATTAACTGTCTCACTTGGAGTGGAAATAAATACCTGGAAGTGTGTATTATACTGTAATTCCCAAACCACAGCATTAACATAATTACCATGCTTTTTGTTTTTTTTTCATATTTTTTTTCTGATTGGCTACAAACTGGCTGGAACTGATGATCACACAAGTTTCCAATTAGATACAACAAAAGAATCACACTCAAGCCTTTTCAGAAATCACTTCAGTGAGGTAATAGTGCTTACAATAGCTGTTTGTTGTGATTACAAAATACTGTCCTGATTGAATGAAATCACTATGCTATGTGCTAGGGATACAAAGAAAGGCAAAAATATGTTCCCAAGCCCAAGGAGCTCCCATTATAATCTGAGTGATAATAGGCAGATAACTATGTATATACTAGATACACAGTGGAAGGAACTAGCCAAGCGGATGGAGTTAGGATGGGTAAGGGGTGGGAAAGGCCTCCATTGAAAGGTGGATTCAATGAAGGAAGTATGAGGAGGCAGAGCATTCCAGGCATGGGGGATACACATTGAAAAAACACAAAGTGGGAGGTGAAGCATCATATGGGATGGGCAGCAAGAAGGCAGATTTTATTGGATTATAAAGTACATAGAGAGGATTTAAGGCAATAGAGGTAAGAAAGCATCAGGTTATGAAGAGCTTTAAATTCCAAATGGAAGATTTTATATTTAATCTTTATCGTAACACCCACTTTTTATGAAAATCACTTTGGCAGCTGAGTAGAAGATGGATTTGAATAAAGAGAAACTTAAGCAGAGAGACGTTAGAAGGCTATTGAAAAGGTATAGACATGAGGTAATAAGGATCTGTTCCAGTGTGCTTACTATGTGAGTGGAAAGAATGAGACATAGGTGAGAGACATGAAAGTTGAAATAAGACTTGGCAATGGATTTGGATATGTGGAATGAGTGAGTGTGAGAGAGGAATAGAGGATGACACCAACATTGTGAGCCTGGGAAAGTGATGGTATCCTTGACAGTAATAGGGAATTTTGGAAGAGAAAAAGGTTTGTAGGGGAAAGATAATAAATTCTGTTTCAGACACATTGAATTTGAAATGGACAGTCAATTTGAGATACCCAAGAATTAGTCTAGAGCTTAAGAGAGAATTTGGTCTGCATATGTAAATCTAGGAATCATCTGCATTAAAATGCTAAGTACATGGGAGGTGATGAATAGAATAAGAAAGGAAGAATAAGAAGGAAGGAAGGAAGAAAGAAAGGAAGGAAGGAAGGAAGAAAGAAAGAAAGAAAGAAAGAAAGGAAGGGAGGGAGGAAGGAAAGAAGAAAGAAAAAAGAAAGAAAGAAAGGGAGGGAGGGAGGGATGAAGGAAAGAAGAAAGAAAGAAAGAAAGAAAGAAAGAAAGAAAGAAAGAAAGAAAGAAAGAAAGAAAGAAAGAAAGAAAAAAAGAAAGAAAGAAAGAAAGAAAGAAAGAAAGAAGTCTAGTATAGAGCCTTGGGGGGGCACCTGGATAAGAACCAGCAAAGGAGACAGAGGAGCGGTTAGAGAGGTAGGAGAAAAACCTATAGAGAGGAATGTTTTGAATATCTAGATAGGAAAGAGAATCCAGGAGTAAAGGGTGATGAATGGTATTAAAGGCTGGAAAGAGGTCAAGAAAGCTGAGGACTAAGGAAAAGCCATAGTTTTGGTAACTTAGAGGTCACTTGTGACCTTAGAGAGAATACTTTCATTGAATGACTGAAGAGACACTGATTATGGTTTCCTGGCACAACCCTTCATAAAAGAGGTCACCTTCATATCATAACAATGGATCAAAATATTATGTTAGGGTAGAAAGATGAGATTAATGAATTTAATTATAAGTAGTAGGGATTTTTGTTTTGTTTTGTGAGTGAGAGTAAGTGGGAGGTGGTGGAGGTGTTGGAGATAGTGGAACTTTTAGTCTTTGTGTCCTCTACAAGAATGATACCCATGGAAAAGAGGAGGGACCAGGAAACCAATATTTAATCCTGGTTCTATCAATAGCTATCTATGAGACCTAGGAGAAATCACTTAACCTCATTGGGCCTCAGTTTCCTTAAAAATAAAATGAAAAGTTTGGATGAAAATATTTCTAAGGTCTTTCGCAGTTCTAACAGTTTATCTAGGAAATGCTCAGATTAAAAAAAAAGTGATAGTAAAATAGTGCTATAAGATTCAGAGCTGGAAAGGAACTTGGGATTGACCTAATGCAACAAACTGATTTTATGAATGAGGAAACTGAGGCCAAGAGAGGGTAATGATTTACCCAAGGAAACATAGGTAACAAATAAAAAAAATTGAATTGAAACCTAGATTCTGTGATATCAAATCCTGTGATTGTTCAATTGCACAATGGTGCCTCAAACTCCTATTGAAGAGTATATAAATCAACTGTTTTGCTTGGCTTCCAAGAAAACACAAGTAACCTAAAAAAACTAAGATAAGAGAGGTACTTTCAAGGTAATGTAATGTTAACATTCTCAACAAATGTAGGAAGTTTGGGAAGGGTACCTAGAGACTGAATCCATTTAATTCACAAAAGTCAGTCATGTGAGTGTGAAACACTACTCTCATTGGGATACTCGAAGTTAATAAACAAAAAAGATCTAAAGACAGAAATAAGAAGGAAAAACAAAGTAAAGCAGCTTGGGCAGTGGGGACAAGGTACATAAACTGCAGACAATGTCCACGGGGAAATATTTACAAGAATACGGATAAGAAAAGCACACATACAACAGAGATTAAAAGGAAAATAAAATGAGAACATTGTGCTTAAAGATCACCAAGCTAATGCTCAGAGGGAAGGGAAAATGGTGCATTAAACCATGCCAACTTGGTGACTTCAGAAATTTTCAAAGAGCTGGAGGTAGGACAGATCTTTGAAAAGGACACTGTTGGTCCAAACAAGGTGTGGTATGACTCCCTTTTAGCTTCACTTACAAGTAAAGCTTAAAAACCTGTAAAGCCCCTTAAAAATCACTGTGTTTATTTTGTATGTTTACTGTATTTACTTATCTGTGAACACGTTGTCTCTTCCATTAGAAATTAGATACTCGAGGGCAGGGAATATCTCAATTTTATAATCATATCTCCACATACTAGTACGTAGTAGGACTTAATATGCATTAGAAGGTGACAAGATTAGAATTAAAGGAAAAACTAAAACAGGGATATTTCTTAGATGTATTCATAAAGAAAAACCATGGGCTTTAGTCCCACATTTCCATTCAGCCTTTCTCAGGTTTATTTCCCTCATTCCATAAAGCACAGGTTTTTTAACCTTTTTGGGGTTTTTTTTGGTGTTATGGACCTTTTTGGCAGTGTTTTGAAGCCTATTGACTGACTACTACTCAGAACCACGCATTTAAATGAATAAAATAAACACATGGGAATATAGAGGAAACCAATTATACTGAAATGCAGTTATCAAAATTGTGTGTGTGTGTGTGTGTGTGTTTGTGTGTGTGTGTGTTTAAATTCATGGACCTCAGGTTAATAATCCTGGCAATGAGGTTAGACTTGTAGGGAACCTTTAAGATTGTCTCAGATTCTAATAATCTATGTTTCAATGAAAATAAAAAAAGCCATAATAGAAATATGTAGTTCCCTGACTTTCTCTAATTGTGTTCTATAGAACATAAGCAGAATTTGAAAAGGTGGTGGTGAGGTGGTAGTGATCTATTGAGGAAGATTACCAAGTTATCAGTGGTTATAGGACAAAGAGAGAGTAGAGCTAGAGGTAATGAATAATATATGTATGTGCATATATATATATGTATAACTTAATTATTTGATTGTAACCTTAAAAGGGAAGAAAGCAAGGCTTAAGAAATGTATAAGAAATGACACATTGCAATAATAAGAAACACATTAGATTAAAATATGATTAGATCATGGGGAAAGTTTAAACAAAATTGCGTGAGAGAGCTGGGGGACTATCTCTAACTAGGAAAGCATCATGAATGAGATCACACCTAAGATGACCTTTGAAGAGTAAGAATTTCAATAGGAAGCTATGAGGAGAGAATACATGGGAGTACCTTAAATTAGAATGCTTAATAAAGATTTATAGAATAGAACAGAATTCTAGTCATGGGCAAAAGGCTTTAGCAAATGCCCAAAGGTAAGAGAGGGTGAAGTGACTGATAAAACAACTAATCATCTAGTTTGGCTGCAATGTACAGTGGAAGGGAATGTGATAGAATAAGTCTAGAAAGGTGGTCTGGAACCAAATTTTTGTAGGACTTTGAACATCAAGCTAATGGAGATTCACCTTTTCTTAAGGAGGGAGAAATTATGAAGTTCAATTTTTTAGCAAGATTGCTTTGATAAACAATGGATTGGGGAAGGGAAGGGCTGGAGGCAGACAAAAACAATCAGGAGGGCACTATAAGAGTCCAAATGAAAACTCTGAACAAATGACGACTTCGAACAAGGGTGGTAAAACATAAAGGAAATGTTGGATATGAAAGGTATTGTGGAGAGAAAATAGACCAATTTGGGCAAATGATTTGAAGTGTGGCATTTGTGAGAGGAAAGAATAGAAGATGCATCCAAGAATGTGAATCTGGGTGTCTGGAAAAATGATATTGTCATCATCAATAGACATCAGAAAGTCAGGAAGAAGGGTGAATTTTGAGGGGAAATTAATTCAGTTTAGGGCAACTGCTGCATTTTCAGTGAAAGTGAGACATTGTGGCAGAGCTGTCAAACAGGTAATTCAAAATGTGGAATGGTAGCTCAGAGTAGAGGTCAATGATGGAGATACAGATTTAGAAACCATACTCTTAGAGTGATAATTGAAGGCAGAGGAGTGAGGCAGATTGTCAAGAGACAATACTTTGAGTTTCTTTTGCTTTAAAACCCATTTTATTCTCTTTCATGGTCCTGTCAGTCAGGCAAGTTCTATTATTTCCCTGGCAAAATCCCTCTGCCCATTAACCCTCATGTTTTATCTGAGCTGAGGATGCCTTTTAGATAAGAATTAACCTGAGGACTTGACTTTGGCTTTTGAAAACTACTATGAGCTTCTGAACCTTCCTTTTGGACCGATCAGGAGACTGTCACCATATTCATGCCTAGAAGCTAATCTCTGCATATTTAGTCTATAGATCTCTATATTGCTATATACATTAATCAGATAGAGCACCTGAGTAGACAGAAAAGCTCATGAAATTTCTTGCCCGATGAAGTGCCACATCAGCCACCAAGAAACTTTTAGGTCAGATAGGTGGCATAGTGGATAGAGTGTTGGACTTAGAGCGAGGAAGGTCTGAATTCAAATATTGCCTCAGATACTTTACTACCTGAGTGGACCAGGACAAGTCACTTGTCTCAGCCAGCCTCAGTTTTCTCATTTGTAAAATGGGCATGATGATAGTAGCTGCTTCATAGAGTTATTGAGAGGATAAAGTTAAATAACATATGTAAAGTGATTTAAAAATCTTAAAGCAATATATAAATATTAGATGTTATTATTATTATTATTATTATTATTACATAGGGTTATGTTACAAAGCAATTGCTATGTGGTCATGCCCCTCTATCACATTCAGCCAAGTGATAAGACATGATGGGCAGTCCTTGCTGGAAGTGTATTTGGAAGCTTGGCATTTATTTAAATGTAATTATCTTCTTAAATGTTTAAAAAAACAAACAATGAAATGATACAATTAAGTCTGGGCAAATTACAAAGTTCATTACACTGTCCACATTAATACATTATTAATGTGTTGCTAGTAAAGGAGAAAATGTTGGCTTAGCTCATAATTTGTATGTATACATTATTACCATTTGCCTAGTTTAAATTTGCATTCAGTTAATTGCTTATAAATAGGTTAGTTTGGAGAGCAAATAGGAAGTTATCCCAATTCTATGTACAAATTCTGAGTCTTCTGATACTTTGGTCTAGGTGTCTGATTAAAAGCTCCTTTTTTTTCTTTCCCTCAGTCCTGTACAGTGTCAAATACATTGTTAGCATGCAGAAGCTATTAAAAATAGCAAGCAACATATCTCAGTGGAAAATCAGAACAGTCAGCAATACAACATTCTCATTCTCTGGAGGCAGAGGCAGATTATATTCTTTCTGTGGTTTTTGATTTTGTCCTGTCAAAATATCTTGAATATTTTGTCTTGAATAAATTCCTGACTTTTGTGCACTGTCCAATTACAGTGAATGCTTCTCAGTTATTAAAAATATCAGCATGGCTTCAGTGTTTAATTTTCTGGGAAAAAAGTTTTTTTTTTATTATATGGACCAAGGACATTTTGTGTTTAACCACAAAATAAAAGGTGAAATAAGTGTTCACTTGTTAAAGCAGAGAAAATTGCTATTTTGAATCCTTAGAAAAGAAAGGAAGAAGAAAGGAGGGAGGGAGAGAGATATGGAGGGAAGTAAGGAGAGAGTAAGGAGGAGAAGGAAAGAGGGAAGGAGAGAAGGAAAGAAGGAAGGAAGTAGAAGGGATGGAAGAGAGGGAGATGGGAAAACCAAATCAAAATCAAACAAAAAGTTGACAATAAGAAAATGTAATTATTTTGGGGTTCCAGCTTCTCTAAGCCTTGTTAATATGTTATATAGTTCATTCACAGTACATAAATAGCAAATACCAAGATAGAGTTCAAATTTTCTTTTTTCTGTTGTCATTGTGCAGTTTTTAAGGGAAAATGTTGCTCTTATACTACAAAATGTGCAAGTTAAAAAAACAGACAAACAAGGGCCAACACTCTGAGGCCAGATTTAAACTCAGGAAAATAAGTCTTCCTGACTCCAAGCCCAGCACTGTATCCATTGTGCCACCTACCTGACCAATAATATGATAACCTATATATAAATATGGGTTACACTAAAATATAATTTTATACCCATCTACCTTGATCAAAAATTTTCAATGTTATCTTATTGTTTATTGAATAAAGTCCAAATTCCTTATCTTGAAGACCCTCTACAATAGATTTCTTCTATACTTCTCCAACCTTGGATCTTATTACTCATCTATACACACCCTCCCACCACTATAATCTGGTCTGTTAACCCAAATATGCCATACTTATGTATTGACACATTTGCTCAAACTGTTTCCTTTAATCTCTCTGCTTGTTTAGTTCTTACTCTTCCTTTGAAATCCAATTAAAGGCCAGTGGTCTAGCTGCTATACCAAGCAACCGTCATATTTACATATGCGCAAATTTGTGTGTATATGTGTGTGTACATTGGCATATACATAAGTATATATAAATATATGTACATATATAACTATATACATATATACATAGAGAGAGAGACAGAGACAGAAATAGAGAGAGACAGAGAGAGAGCTAGAGAGAGAGAGAGAGAGAGAGAGAGAGAGAGAGAGAGAGAGAGAGAGAGAGATGACATGCAAATCATTAACAAAGGAATAAATGTGCCAAAGTCTCATAAATAAACCAGACCCTAAAGTCCCTACAGCACTGATATTATAGTGATAGTAAAGAATGGCTGGCTAAAACTTACTATTCAGGATACAACATTTTAATCTTCAGTTAAAATAAGGGGTGGCAGGGTGGGGGAAACAACTTCCTCTACTTTATCTAAAATATTGCTTAGCTGGAGTTGGAATTGTAGTATTTCACAGCTGCCAGTCAATGAAGATTCGTAAATAACTCTGCAAGTAGTTTAGGTTTTGCAGCTGGATAATTTGAAGAATGTTGTTCAGTCATGTCCAACTCTTCATGACCCCATTTGGGGTTTTCTTGACAAATATTCTAGAGTGCTTTGTCATGTCTTTCTCTAGCTCATTTTACAGGAAACTGTGGCCGAAAGTGTTGTGACTTGCCCAGCGTCACACAACTAGACAGTGTTTGAGGCCAGATTTGAACTCAGGAAGATGAGTGTTCCTCACTCTAGGCCTGGCACTCTGTCCACTGTGCCACCTAGCTGCCTTGTAATTTGAACAATATCAGGGTATAAGTCCTGCCACACCTTCTTCCGGTTCTGTCTCCCCATTTGGTTTCACATTCACACTTGGATAATCTACACAAAACATTCTTCCTGATTCTCTTTTTCTTCTCCACCACTAATATTTATATTCACACTAATAAACCTCAAAAATGTTTCTTTGTGATGTGGAGTCCTCCATCCAGGTTTTGCATTTTGAAAGCTTATTTGTATTTAATGTTATCTTCCCTTAGTCATCATTTACCTTCATTAAGTACAGTGAGCTGTTATACTGCAGTCAGTGGATGTGATCACCTGAGAACCTTAAAGGTAAACTTTGTCTCTCTCTGTCTCCCAGTATCTGCCAGCCAAAGCTTCTCTGCTGGTATGTACCAGAATACAAAAGTCCGAGGCTGAGGTGGCTAATTAAATAAATTCCTGCTTTGCCATGGCCATGGAACTCTTTCCCTGTGCTGAGGCTGGCAAATTGGCCCTTTTCCTTTGTCCATTCAGAATCTCCAGCTTGCCTGTTTTCTCTTGGTTCTCCTGGTTTGTCAACCACTGACACAGGGCTTTCTATTCAGGCTATTTCCTGTCTGTTATGTCTTGGCTGTAAAGGAGTAATTTTTCTCCTCTTAGAATAGATCTCTTGACTATAGTCTTTTGCCTGTGTGATCCCTAGCAAAGTGTCATAATCACCGGCCTAAGTCAACTCCCAATCCTGTCCCACTTTTAGCCAGAGTCATCTTGGGGCCAAACAGGGACTATAACAGAGATAGCTAAGTGGTGTAATAGAGTGTTAGCCTTGTGTCAATAAGACCTAAGTTCGACTCCTACTTCGCTTTTTAGCTCTGTGACCCTGGGTAAGTCACAGTCTCTCTGGTCCATAATTTCCTGACCTGTAAAAATGAGACACAGATAGAACCTACATCACAGGGCTTTGTGGGAACCAACTGAGATCATATATGTTAAGGTACTTTGCAAATCTAAAATTACCATGCATTATCATAATAACTCAATTATTTACAACATTAATGCATGGTTATTAGAGGAGACACTATTATCCAATAGCAATGAAAATCTAGGTGTTCTGAATATTCACTGTGTTTTGCTAAGAGTTATCAAATAAGTAATATATGAATTACCAGTTGGTAAAAAAAAAAATTAGAATATAACATGCTACAATAGTCTAATGACTCCACATCAGTACCTGCATAACAATAGGCCTGCTATAAGTGCTTGAATCAAATTGAGTCAAACTGAATTGATTTGTGATCTCATCATTGCGGGTATTTAGTCCATTGGTACACGTCACAACACTTCCATTGGCACCCCATCTTATGCAGCCTTTGTCCACATCTTCCCATATGTTGGCCACAGAGTCTACCCAATATACCGTGGCCTTTTCTTGAGTTCTCCCAACATTTCGTAGATTTCATTAGACTACATGGGCTATGTCTTAATCAAGAGCTATAAGGTGACTTTCCCATCACTCCTATGACTATATAACCAGGTCATCTTTTTTTTTCAGTCATACATTTGCTTGATGGCATCCGTTACACCAGAGGAGTCAAACTTATAGTTGGCAGGCTACAAAATACAGTAAAACAAAGGTAATGTTAATTTGTGGTTTTCAAAATCAATATTCATTTCTATTTGGATTTGACAACTTTTATTTTATACCACTTCTCTATAAATCCTTGTTTGAAATGTTGTAACCTGCTCATGGCCACCACATATTTCCCTTTGTGTGCTTCTCAACTTCAATTCAATCAAATGACTAAAAAGCATTTTATTAAGTGTCTCTGATGTGCCTGACACTGTGTTAGGTACTAGGGATACAAAGACCAAAGTAAAACAGTCCTTGCTCTCAAGGAACTTACATTACAACCAGGAAGACAATTATTTTCACATTCTATACAGAATAAATATGAAATAGATACAAGATATAGTTTGTAAAAGAAGAGAATGTGCATCTGAGGGGATCAGGAAAGTCTTTATGTAAAAGGTAGTGTTTGAGCCTAGTTTTATAAAGTCAAAATAAAACAAAAAAATAGAAAAATCTTTCAAGATTTCAAGACCCAGAGCAGAGGAACATTGAGGTCAAAGGGGTCAGCCAGATCCCATTGTACATTGTGACCTCTATGCAAAGACACAGAAATGGGAGATGTACAGTGGATATGTCTGTATGTCTAGATTGTAGAGTGGAAGGAGATAAGTAAGGTGAAGATGAAAAAATATTATACGGGGGCCGCTTATGAAGAGCTAGACATGGGAGTTTATATTCAATTCAGTTCCTCAGAGACTGTAGTTTTCCATAACTCACAGACATGCAGCTTCATCAAAAGAATATTGGCATTAAAAAAGATGGGCATTTGTTTCAGGGAAAAGCTGGGGATCATTAAAAGAAGTTTCCCATTTCCCAAAGGCAGTAGATCCTGAACAGTTTAATCTCTCTTTGGTGACTCAGAAGCTTCCTTAGGAACATTGTCAGCAGTGCCTCCAGCTCATCATTATGAGCATCAATTATCATCATACTGATTATGTGCAAAAGGAGTAGTGAAAAGGAAGTGTTCCCTGATAGAAGGCCAGATAAGGGAGAGGTTATTATAGTTACATGAACACATTCAAAAGAGAGCTCTTCAGGGCTCCTCGTTTGAGTTATAGGAACAGAGAATGGACATGGAGGTCCTGACCTAGAGATTTAGATTCTTATTCTATTTCTAACCTGGCCACTGGCTTTTATAAATAAATTGGTTCTATTTCAGTCTGTTTACAAGACAGCAATGATATTATTAATTACTTGTGTCCCTCAGAACATGTCATGAGGATTACAGTTTTAGAGTTACAAGAAACTTTAGAGTTTATTGAGTCCACTCTCCTTACTTAACAAAGTAGAAAACTGAAGCCCCTAAAGTTGAAATGCCTTCCTCATGGTCACACTGATAGTAAATAGCAGAGGGGAGTGTTAAGTCCAGAATCACTGCTTCTAAATTCAATGCTCTTCCCACTATACGGTGTTGCTAACTGGGATTAAATTTGGAATGCTCTGAGATGTTTGTAAACCTTCTATCATAAGTTGAGATTCAAAGGCTATGATGATATAGTTAACTTTATTAAATCTTTTAAGGAATCTTATATTGACATCATGAAATTGACTATATTTCCAATGATACCACAAGAAGGAAGTCATGGAATTTATTCTATTTTAATGGAAAGGAAATGGCTGGTTACTGATGCAGGGAGTTGTTCTTCATTTGGTTGTAGGGGTATTGTCAAGTCCCCAACATGCTAAAGCAAAAGTAAAAATTAGCACAAAACTTGAAAAACTAATATGAATAAAGAAAGACAGGGAATTCAATTAAAACAACCCCAACTCAATGTATAAAATGATTTTTTGGTGCTGAGAAATAAGATACAAATAGAGGGAAGACCATTAATGTTAATCATTTTTATATAAAAACTTCTAATATCTCAAAATTCTTTTCTGGGCTCTCATCTTGTCTCTTTCCTTTCTCTCTCTGTATTTTCATTAGCTCCCATGGATTTAGTTATTATTTCTATGAATATGACTAGCAGGTCTATATATCTAGCTGTAGTTTTTCTCCTGTGTTGTAGTCTTTCATCATCAATGACCTATCAAATATTTTTCACTGGTTGTCCTATAGACATCTCAGCATATCTGAATCAAAATATCTAAAATAGAACTCATTATATTTTCCCCAAGAATGAACCCTTTAACCAATCTCTCTCATTTCTGTTGAGAGCAGCCTTGTTGTTTGGTTTTGTTCTTGAAGGGGACCAAAGCATCCTTTCAAGTACCCAGGTTTCCAAACTCACTGTTCTCTTTTATTCTTCCTCCTATCCAGGTGGTAACTACATCTTCTCATTTTGCCTCCACAACTTTTCTCTATCCACAAGCCATCTCCTTAGTTCAACCTCTCATTACCTCTTAGGCACTATTACAATAATTCCCTAAATGGTCTCTCTGAGTCAAGATACTGCCAAATTGTAATCTTTCCTTCACATTGCCAAAGTGAATTTCCTAAAGTAAAGGTGATATTTCCACCCTTCTGCTCAAACTTCAGTGATTCCCTTTAGTCGATGAAAGTCAAATGTAGAATGTAATGTAAAATCCTCTGTTTGTCATTTAAAGCTCTTAACAGCCTAGCCCCTTCCAATCCTCCCAGTCTTCTTATAAGACTTTGCTCTCTTCACACTGCTCTCCAGACGTATTGACCTACATTTTGTTCCTCACACTACATCTTGTTATCATGTCTTTGCACTGTCTCCCACTCCTGGAGTCCTTTACTTCTTCACTTCTGTATCTTAGAATCCAATGACCAAATACTCCTTTAGAAAATGGAATAATCCTGAGGACTGACTCCTTCCTTTTCTCCTACCATTTTAATTTCCTTTGATAAAATTATCCATATTGCCTCCAAAACTATGCAAGAGGGAGATAAATGATATATCACCATCTGTTGTTTCCATTTATCTTATAACCTCAGGTGATAGGCTTCATTTAATGTTGTTTGGGATGGATTCTTTAAAATGTTGATTTGTGGCGCCTACTTTTGTTGAATGGATAAGTTTTCTTGAGGGAAATCTGCCCTTTATTAACCCTGCTTTGCTAAGAAAAATGGTTCTCTTTTTCATGTTTCTTAATATTGATTTTAGGGATGAAAAAGTAGATGGTAAAGGCAAAGGTCCATTCATGTTTACCACAACCACAGTACAACTGCAAAGGAAAAAAATAAAGTTATCTTTAGTTAATTGTCCGTACCCTGAGGACAATTGCACATTATTCTCTTCAGTTCACATTTAGTTTTACCCTTGGATCATTTGGAGAAATCAACTCCCTAAAAGATTAGAAGGCCTTGGCAGTAGCGGGAGGGATAACAACTCTGATTACATAGTTAATAGAACAATGATAGAGACTGGTCCTGGGATTTAACTGGTACAGGACCTTCCAGGTTAGGAAATTCCCTCTATTGATGCAGGTTAGTACCTTCTCTGCAATTAATTTTGTTGTTGTTCATTCATTTTCTTAGTGATGTCCAAGTCTTGGTGACCCCATTTAGGGTTTTCTTGACAAGGATCCTGGAGTGATTTGCCATTTCCTTCTCCAGCTTATTTTACAGATGAGGAAACTGAGGCAAACAAGGTTAAGTGGCTTGCCCAAGGTCACACAGTTAATGAATGTGTAAGGCCAGATTTGAACTCAGAAGATGAATCTTCCTGACTCCAGGCCTGGCATTCTATCCACTGCATCACCTGCTGCCCCCTGCAACTTATAGCTTTAGAGAATTGGTTTCAAAAGCATTGAGAAGTTAAAGTTCCTTGCCCAGTGTTAATGCAGCCAGGATGTTTCAGAGGTGGAACTTGAACTCAGGTCTTCCCGGCTTTGAAGCTAGCCCTCTACACAATATCCTATATTTCCTGTCAAATATGTAACCCCATATAATCAAGATGCAGGAGAAGATGAGTCGAAGATGGGAGAAAGATAACCCTATTAATCCTGCTTAGTCCATGGGTAAAAGTCAGGACAATGAGAATCTTCTTTCTAGAAGAACTTGGAAATCATTCCACTAAGTCTAAAAATGAGATTTCATTTCCTAAGTGGTGAATGTCGGCATGAAGGAGAGGCAATAGCCTAGGAGTCAGAATACAGAATAGGTAGCATTACACAGTGAGGAAAGATAGTATCTCACAAACTCAGCATCAAGTCACAAGCAAAGATTCAAACGTTGGCTTCTACTTCCAGATATATCTTGTGACATTTGGAAGCAGAGGTTTTTCAATTTTTCTGGTTCTGGTAACCAGCTTTCTGTTTTGGTTTCTGGTTGTTATCTACCTGATGTGAACTTTGAATGGCTTCATGTTCCACTGTGATCTTCCAAGTGGTCTATATACTTGAAGATGCCCCACTAAAATGGTAACAAACAGAGGTAAGAGGTTGTGGTTTGCTTGTAACTGCTTCATCTTCCTCCTTATTTACACAATCCTTTACATACTGTTTATGTTTGTTATTTTTATTTGTTAGTACCTAGAATAAAGGTCCATCTCATTTACTAGGAAGTATACCAGAAACATGACCAAGGAACAAATGTCTTGGGCATCATTTGCTCTGTCCTGCCCTTGGATCATCCTAATGGGCTGTCAAAGCCATGTGGCATTAGTGTAGCCTTTAGTCATTAGGACCAAGAAGGGGGAGAGGATACATACACTAAGAAATGCTTTTTTTGTCAAATTCTATATAAACCAATATGGACAAGGAAGTGAAATTGTTCTTGATCCAATGAACTGTTTATTTTCTTAGGGTGTTTTTTGGGTGTGTTGCTATGGATAAGAACCTGGAAAGCCTGTCTGTTTGTCTATCTACCTACGTATCTATCTTTTTCTGGGTGATTGCACTTTGTATATTTTGAAAAGATCTGTCTTATTGATTCATTTTCTCCATACATGTATATGTGGCCTAAAAAAAGGTAATCTGGGGAAAGGGATCAATCAGGATTCTATTCTCTATGATCTTGGCAATCTGGGGAACTTTGAGGTTTTTTTTTAAGAATGTCATTCAGCACTATGACTTATTTATATCTGATTTTTCAATTAGGTCTTGAATAACTTGTGTACTTACTATTATTTGATCTAATAACTTCTTACCTATTCGCTTCAAATGATGGTCTTATTAGGGGACTCTCCCTAAAATCATTCTCATTAACGTGTAAAGAAAAAGACTCAGTCTCTTCTTATGCAATAAATCATCTTTTATTTTCCACTATGTTCATCCAGTGGTCTTGTTGATTTAGCCCTCCAGCAATGTTTTACTGCTGATCTTGGTGTCTTTAACAAGTTGCTTTTTGAGTTATGCTTAGGTATTCCCAATTTCTTGATTTATTTAATTTGTCATGCTTTATGGGCTTTTCTGTATTCATCACTTGGGAAATCTTTGCCATTTTAAACCAGCTTTGTTTGCTCTAAGAGGCTCTCTTTTACATGTTCTGCTATATACAACGGAATTTGGTGCAAGTGCCTGGGCTTTGTGATCAGTTATACTTACTTCCCCTAGCTTCTGCTCTGGTGATCTTTTTCAACAGTTTTAAGCTTTTTGCAAGTCTCCTGTGAGTATTCACAAAGACAGACAAGTAAGTTGTCTACCCTACTTCAGAACTCCTTGGATGTTCCTGTATTTCTGAAGGCTGTTAATTGCTCAAAATAATCACTGAAAATTTAATAGGGTATCTAACATTTTGGGAAATACATGGTTTCCCAAAAGTCTCAGTGCAGATTTGAGTTATCAAACCTTGCTGCTGCTGTTCAGCCATATCCAATTGTTCATGACTCCATTTGAGGTTTTCTTGGCAAAGATACTGGAGTGGTTTGCCATGTTCTTCTCCAGCTTATAGCAACTGAGCAAACTGAGGAAACCGGGGTAAACAGGGTTAAGCGACTTGCCCAGGGTCACATAGCCAGTAGGTGTGTGAGGCTGGATTTGAACTTAGATCTTCCTGACTCCAGGCCCAGCACTCTATCCACTATACCACTATTAAACCTTAAAGCTTCACTAACACTCTTGGGACACCTGGTAATTATATAAATAAATTAAGCCCGAAGGGGCATCAGGGGAAGATCAATGATATACAAAACAAAGCACTTACTTGGACTCGGGAAGACCTGGGTTAAAATTCCATCTCAGACATTTAATATCCCTATGACTCTGAGGAATTTACTTGAACCTTCTGTGTCTAACTTTCCTCTTCTGTAAAATGGGGATAATTATAGTACCCTCAGATAATTGTTGTGTCAATCAAATGAAATTATGCATGTGAAATGATTTATAAACCTTAAAGCATTATATAAATACAAGTTATCATTATCACAATTTTAAACAGTTGGGAAATGTCTGAAGTCCTTAGAAGGTATGGGATCATTACAGAAATAAGTATTTAAGAGACAGAATTAAAAGAATAAACCAATATGTTAAGTGCTATTCCCTATTTATTGTCTGTGTAAAACTAGGGGCTTTCAAACATGTCCCCATAGTGATTGGGCAGAGTTTTAGATGAATTCTCATTCCCTCTCTCTCTTTCTCTCTCTCTCCATATATATATATATATATATATGTTTGTGTGTGTGTGTGTGTGTGTGTGTGTGTGTGTGTGTATGCACATACACTGAGATATACAGCCTGGCATTTATCATCAAAACAAGTCATGGGACTTGTGTCCCTCCATAGTTGTCAATCTGTTAAAAGTGATGGTATAGAAGAGCAGTTTAGCCCTGACTCTTGAGTCAGAGGTAATGGATGGAAATTCTACCACATTTGCTTTCTATCTGTGTGACCATGGTCAAGTCACTTCTTGTCCTTGGCCCTTAGGTTCCTCATAATTAAAATTAGGGCAATTTTCTGATGTCCCTGCCGACTCTATAGCTGATTCTGTGATCCTATTCTAGTGGAAGTATTTCATTTATAGCTGGCAAAATGCCCTGATGGTATTGCAGCGGGAGGGTGACTGACTGGGTTCTGTCTTGAGTTCCTGAATCATAAAAGATTCCATCTTCTAATGATCCAACATACTTCTGAATAATAAACACAGCTACAGTATAACAGATGATTCAACAGTTGGCTTTCCTAGATACTATTACCATGGAACCTAGATGCTGCTATTCTACCTCAGAGAGCAAATAGATTTTTCTACTACGTGTCTACTGAGAACTTTAGATCTAGTATAGTCTTTATATTTCTCTATACTTTCTATTTCCTTTCTTGTGACTCAGAAATCCTTATCTCCTGCTCACAAATTCAGAAGTGCCATCTGCCAAAGTAAAAACCTTTGTTTCCTGCTTCTTTACTCCATTTTCATGAATAAATGAATGAAAAAAACATTTGTTAAGTAATTACTCTGTGCTAGGAGCTTTGCTAAGTGTTGGGGATACAAATGTAAAAGAGAAACAAAACCATGCCTTCAAGAAGCTTGTGTTTGAATAGAGAAAGAAAATACATGACATAGGCTTCCTGGCAAGAGAGTTTAGTGTGGGGAGTCATCAAGGTGGTGAGCTGATGCATAGGGCAGTCAATTGTTCCACTCTTTCCAGAAGTCATGGTACCACTGATTGCAATAAAAGGGCTGGTTATCAGGAACCTGAAATCATATGACAATTGGTAAATGGTAAGAAGGACTGGATAGATGGCTAGGTGGTTCATGAAGCTAAAACATGAACTGATATCTACAAATTTATATTACACGATCTCAACTGGGTCCTCACTGCAACAAGGTAATTTGTTATACCTACCTAAACAATTCACTGTCCTTCTTACCACAGCAGCTGTTCCAAATTTTTCATTTCTCCTCAAACCTCCTAATGCTCACCCACCCCCTCACCCTCTCAGTTGAGTACCTTATTTCACATTTCACAGGAAAAGGCCATCCACTGATTGTTCCCTCTTCTCCTCTGTCCTCATCTCATGTTACTCGGAACTGCCTTACCCCACTTTCATCCCAGTCTATGCCTCCAATGTATTTTGGAGAGGGGAAGAGGACAGAACTACACCTAGCTGGATGCTGGGCTCTTTCAATCAGGCAGAATTGTGTCATATAGCCACATAGGTGTTCTGCCCAGTTCCCACAGTTCCTCAGTTTCCTGGCTGAGCTTTGCTGAAGCACAGAGCATTGCCATACTGATGTCCATGCAGGGCAAGCTTCTGCCTTTTGGTTTTCTGGCATTGATAAGAGGAAAGGGATTAGAGCTGAGTTCTGTTGCAAGCCTGTGTGTGGGCTTATGTAGCCCTGCCAAAACACTGTGGGAAGTGGAGGAGAGGATGCTGTGTGAGTATGTTAGATGTTGGGTATTAGCATTCTCCGCTCTTAGTTTACTGTATTGCTACCTTATCAGGGTTCTTAGTGTCCTGGACTGAAAAGGAAGCTGAAATTGCTTTATCTCATCTGCATAATTACTATTTTTGAGAGGTTTAAGAGGCCATAAGGAACAGAAAAAATTTCTAGATCTCCAACTTATTGGCCATATCATTCAGAAGTGTGCAAAATTCTTTTAATGACTATTACCTTGCAAAAGAGATTGAGATCTGATATGGTTAGACGACTTTCTTCCATATTTTTTTCACTGATGGGAGAGGGTTCTGGGAAAATGGCAGAGTAGGTCAGAAAAATTTCAGCTCTCCAAATTTCTTCCACAAAAAAAGACAGAACATTGCCTCAGAGCAGCAGAAATAAACACACGGTAAAGCAGTGGCCCTCCTAAGACAATTTGAGAAAGCCCCAGGAAAGATCTGACCTCCAAGGGCAGAGGTTCAGCCTCAATGAAGTGCATTTATCTCCAGGTCAACACTACAGAATCAATAAATAACAAGCTCTGAGGGCAGCTGTGTTTAGAGGCAGCCTTAGTCTTAGAAACTTTCATCTGGCAGACAGTGTGGAGGTCTGATGGCTGAATAGGAAAAGATTGAAGGACCTTCCATTGTCAAGGCATGCCTAGCACAGCTGTGATGATCAGATGAGACCCAGGCTGGGGCTACATGGAGAATGAGCTAGCTAGTACACACCTCATGAGTGCAGTAGTTGGGAGCGGGGACCCTATTGGTGGTGGGCAGTTGCAGTAGGCAGAGTCCTTGGTTTCAGTTCTGAGGCAGAGAGGACAGCTGTAGTTTGCAGCCAAAGGAGGGACCAAGCAAGATCATTTGCAGGGCAATGCTGGTGGGGCCACTAGCTATGGCTTAGGAGTGGAGAGGAAAGCCCAAGGTTGGGCCTGAAGACAGGCCTTAGAAAATAAAAGTAAGAAGGACCTAAGGCTTTGGGCATCATTCCCCACATGTACTACCACCTGATTATACTAATACCTGCTAGAAACAAAATAAATAATAATGAGTAAGCAAAGGAGAAAGAACTCAACCATAGAAGCTACTATGGGGAAAGAGAAAATCTGGGTTCATATTCAGAGGAAGATAATGGAGCTAAAAAAGCCACCCTTTTTCAATGAGAAACATCAAATGGTCCAAAACACAAAAAGAGTTTTTGGAAGAACTTAAAAAGGACTTTAAAAATCAAGTAAGAGAGATCAAGGAAAAATACAGAAAAAATAAGAGCAATTCATGAAAGTCAAGAAAATTATGAAAAGGTCAATCAAGTTGAAATAGAGAATCAAAAACTTAAGGAACACAATAATTCCTTCAAAGTTAGAACTGGGGGAGGGGAAGCTAATGACATTCTAAGACACCAAGAAATCATAAAACAAAATCAAAGGAATAAAAAAATAGAAGGGAAAGTAAAATATCTCATCAGAAAAATGAATGATCAGGAGAACAGATTGAGGAGAAATAATATAATAGTTAGACTACCTGGAAATTAGGATTAAAAAAAAGAATCTTGATTCAATAGTACAAAAAAAATCAGAGAAAATTGCCCTGAAGTTCTAGAACAAGAAGGCAAAGTAGAAATAGAAAAAATCCACCAATGACCACCTGAAAGAGATCCTAGGAGGGAAAATTACAGGAATATGATAGCCAAGTTGAAAAGCTCCCAGGTTAAGGGAAAATGTTGGAAGAAACAAGAAAAAACAATTTAAATATCATGGAACTACAATAAGGATTACACAAGACCTAACAGCTACTATGTCAAAGAGCCATTGGTCTTGGAATACTATATTTCATAGAGAAAAGATCTGGGGTTATGTACGAGGGTAACTTATTCAGCAAAGTTAACTATAATCCTGAATGAAAAGAAAAAGGACATTTAGTGAACTCAAAGACTTTCATGATTTTGTGACAAAACCCACAGAACTTAAGGGAAAATTCAACATATGACATCCAAGAGAAATATAACGTAAACATTAAAAATCAATTATAAGGGGGGGGTAGGGGGAGCCAAGATGGCAGCTGGAAAGCAGGGACTAGCATGAGCTCCCCACTGAGTCCCTCCAAAAACCTATAAAAATGGCTCTGAACCAATTCGAGAACTGCAGAACCCAGAAAACAGCAGAGGGAAGCAGGGCTCCAGCCCAGAACAGCCTGGATGGTCTCTGGGTGAGGTCTATCCTGCATGGAGATGGGAGCAGAGCAAGCAGAGCAGAGCCCAGCCTGAGCAGCACGGACCAACCAGACCAGGAGCCGGGCGGAGTGTGCCCTAGCACCCTGAATCAGTGAGCTGCAGCAGTTACCAGACTTCTCAAATCACAAACACCAAAGACAACGGAGAAGGTTAGTGGGAAAAGCTGTGGGAGTGGAAGGAGTTCGTGGTTCAGCTACCACCCCAGAGGCAGCAGAGGTGGGGCAGCTACAGAAGTACAGCTGCAGTTACTTCCGGCCCTAGGCCCACCTGGTGGGAGGAATTAAGTGGCAGATCAGAGCAGGAGTGCACAGCCTGCTGAAGATCTAAGCCCAGTCCGGGTTGGGGGTTCTTGGGGAAGGAGGAGTACTGGTGTGGCAGAGCTGGCGCATCCCCCCCAAACATGGAACATAGAACTCTTTAGTCTACAAGCAGTCATACCCCGCTGAAAAAACTCAAGGGTCAAGTTAGTTGGTTGGGAATATGGCCAGGCAGCGAAAACACACCCAGATTCAGTCTCAGACTTTGGATTCTTTCTTTGCTGACAAAGAAGACCAAAACATACAGCCTAAAGAAGTCAACAAAGTGCAAGAGCCTACACCAAAAGCCTCCAAGAAAAACATGAACTGGTCTCAGGCCATGGAAGAGCTCAAAAAGGATTTGGAGATGCAGGTTAGAGAAGTAGAGGAAAAATTGGGAAGAGAAATGAGAAGGATGCGAGAAAACCATGAAAAACAAGTCAATGAGTTGCTAAAGGAGACCCCAAAAATACTGAAAAATATACTGCAGAAAACAACACCTTAAAAAATAGACTAACTCAAATGGCAAAAGAGCTCCAAAGAGCCAATGAGGAGCAGAATGCCTTGAAAGGCAGAATTAGCCAAATGGAAAAGGAGGTCCAAAAGAACACTGAAGAAAATAATACCTTAAAAATTAGATTGGAGCAAGTGGAAGCTCTGGACTATATGAGAAATCAAGATATTATAAAACAGAACCAAAGGAATGAAAAAATGGAAGACAATGTGAAATATCTCATTGGAAAAACCACTGACCTGGAAAATAGATCCAGGAGAGAGAATTTAAAAATTATTGGACTACCTGAAATCCATGTTCAAAAAAAGAGCTTAGATATCATCTTTCAAGAAATTATCAAGGAGAATTTCCCTGATATTCTAGAGCCACAGGGCAAAATAGAAATTGAAAATATCCATTGATCGCCTACTCAAATAGATCCCAAAAAGAAATCTCCCAGGAATGTTGTCGCCAAATTCCAGAGCTCCCAGATCAAGGAGAAAATACTACAAGCAGCCAGAAAGAAATAATTTGAATATTATGGAAACATAATCAGAATAATCCAAGATCTGGCACCTTCTACATTAAGAGATCAAAGGGCTTGGAATTCGATATTCCAGAGGTCAATGGAGCTAGGATTAAAACCAAGAATCACCTACCCAGAAAAACTGAGTTTCATGCTCCAAGGCAAAATATGAATTTTCAATAAAATAGAGGACTTTCAAGCTTTCTCAGTGAAAAGACCAGAGCTGAATAGAAAAATTGACTTTCAAACACAAGAATCAAGAGAAGTATGAAAAGGTAATCAAGAAAAAGAACAAGAAAAAGAAATTGCAAGGGACTTACTAAAGTCGAACTGTTTTGTTTACGTTCCTACATGGAAAGATAATGTGTATGATTCATGAGACTTCAGTATTAGAGTAGCTGAAGGGAATATGCATATATACATATATATGTATATATATATATGTTTATGTGTATATATA
Organism: Trichosurus vulpecula; assembly: GCF_011100635.1. Lineage (NCBI taxonomy): Eukaryota > Metazoa > Chordata > Mammalia > Diprotodontia > Phalangeridae > Trichosurus > Trichosurus vulpecula. Next base: position 139,660,595 of record NC_050579.1, on the reverse strand, counting down.
TATATAAGTGAATGCGTATGTATGTACATATGTATGTGTGTGTGTGTATATATATATATATATATATATATATATATATATATATATACAGAGAGAGAGAGAGAGAGAGAGAGAGAGAGCACACAGGGTGAGTTGAAGATGAAGGGAAGATACCTAAAAGAAATAAAATCAAATTAATGGATGAGAGAGGAATATATCGAGAGAGGGAGATAGGGAGAGATAGAATGGGGTGGATTATCTCGCATAAAGGTGGCAAGAGGAAGCAGTTCTGTGGGAGGAGGGGAGAGGGCAGGTGAGGGGGGAATGAGTGAATCTTGCTCTCATCAAATTTGGCCTGAGGAGGGAATACCATACATACTCAATTGGGTATCTTACCCCACAGGAAAGAAGAGGGAAGAAGATAAAAAAATGAGGGATGATGGAGGAGAGGACAGATGGGGGTGGAGGTAATCAAAAACAAACACTTTGGAAAGGGGAGAGGGTCAAGGGAGAAAATTCAATAAAGGTGGATGGGTTGGGACGGAACAAAATATAGTTAGTCTTTCACAACATGAGTATTGTGGAAGGGTTATACATAGTGATACACATGTGGCCTATGTTGAATTGCTTGACTTCTTAGGGAGGGTGGGTGGGAAGGGAAGAGGGAAGAGAATTTGGAACTCAAAGTTTTAAAAACAGATGTTCAAAACCAAAAAAAAAAAGTTTTTGCATGCAACTAGAAAATAAGATACACAGGCAATGGGGCGTAGAAATTTATCTTGCCCTACAAGAAAGGAAGGGAAAAGGGGATGGGAGGGGAGTGGGGTGACAGAAGAGAGGGCTGACTGGGGAAAAGTACAACCAAAATATACTCCATCTTGGAGTTGGGGGGGAGGGTTGAAATGGGGAGAAAATTTGTAATTCAAACTCTTGTGAAAATCAATGCTGAAAACTAAATATGTTGAATAAACAAATTTTTTAAAAAAACAATTATAAGGGACTCAATAAGGTCAAACTGTTTATATATGTGAAAATATTAGCAGTACTCTTATTATTGTCATCGTTGTTTGGGTATTTTGAAAGAAAAGTGTGGGCTGACCTAAGTATGATGGAGCCATTCTAAAAAAAATAAAACTTTAGGGAGAGATAAAAAGGAGTAAGTATTTCATACAACTGAGGCATAAAAGGAAAAAATGATACAAAAGATGCTAGTAGAGGGGAGGGTGGGTAGTGCTGGAACTTTATTCTTATGAGCAATGAGTTAAAGAACAAACAACATATAAATATATAGAAAGGTATAAAAGTCTTCTAAATTCAGAAAGAAATGTTAGGGCAAGGGGATGGGGAGAAGGAGAAGATAAGGAAAGGACTCTTAGAAGGGTAGATAGGTTAAAGAATAGGAGGGCAAGGTAGCAAGTAGAAGTAAAGCAAAGGAGTGAGGAGGATTAGGGTAAATAGGGTGAGAAGGATAGGAAAGAGAAATAGGAAGGAGGAAAATACACAACAGGTAATTTTAGCTTAGAATGTTAGTGGGATGAATTTACCCAGAAAACAGAAACTGCAGATTAAAAATTCTAGTTGAACAATATGTTGCCTTCAGGAAATACAAAAATGAGACATGCACACAAAGATAAAATGAAGGGCATGAGAAGAATTTAGCATGTTTAAAAACAACAATGCAGAGATAGTAATTGTGAAAGTTAAAATAGATTTAATCAAAAGTGAAAAACAGAGAAACTACACTGTTTCAGCAACAGTATTCAATATTATTTTAGACCATTTAAAATATCTAGACAGTATAAAATACCTGAGCATATGCCTGCCAAAACAGACACAGGAAATATATGAACATAAACACAAAATACTTTTTTATGCAAGCAAAGTCAGATCTAAATAATTGAAGTAATATTTATTGTTCACGGATAGGTAAAGTCAATGATTGGTTGGTTGGTTGGTTGGTTGGCTGGTTGTTGTCTGTTCTCAAAGGGGACCAAAAATGACATCACTATTCTAGAGTCAAGTTTTAATGTGTCCAACTATGGCTAATCAGACCAATATGAGTTTGGAATGCTCTACCACAGGCCAGGTACAAATAGTCCAGGTGAACGTTTGGGGTGGATATTCTAAATTTGTGCATCCTGCATTTCCTTTGAGCTGTTTCAATTCTGCTTTGCTCATAAAGCACAGCACCTTCTTTGATGTGGTCATGCCATGCTGAGTGGTCCTGTGCCAATGTCTCCCACATCACACAATCACTTCTAATATTGATAATGAGGTTGACACATGCATTGCCAGAGCTAGCTCAGTGTTTAGGACACTCTGAGGGAAAGTATGGGAGAGAAGAGGTATTAGACTGATTACCAAACTGAAGGTCTACAGAGCCATTCTGCTGATCTCATTGTCATATGCCTGTGAAACCTGGACAGGTAAAGTCAATATATATATTTTTAAAAGACAATTTTAAGTAATTAATCTCTTCAATTTCATCTTAATTAAATTACTAAAAAATTATTTTCCTGAGTTGGAAAAAAATAATAACAAAGTTCATTTGGAAGAACAAAAGGCCAGGAACTTTAAGGAAACCAGGAGAAAAGATGTAAAAGAAGTAGATTCAGTCATATCAGAGCTTAAATTATATTATAAGGTGAGAGCACTGCTAAAGTACAAACAGAATAATTTTGATTAATTTAAATTAAGATTTTCTTGTGTAAATAAAATCTATGTAGCCAAGGCCAGAAGGAATGCAGAAAATTGGGGGAAAATTTTTCATACGCAATCTCTCAGGATGTGATTGGGTTGGAATAGTGCTATGATATAGAAAATGATGAGCTGGTTGAGTTAGAAAAACATGGGAAGACTTGGTCTTATAAAGGAAGATGTTATCCACCTTCAGAGAAACAGATGATAGGAGTAAATGAGCATTGTATGGTCTTACATATATGTGTATGAGCATATATGTGTATATATGTGTATGTTTAGAGATATCTATGTATAAATATAAGTGTGTATATGTGTGTATACACATATACATGTACATATATTTATTTACCTATTTATCCATCTGTTCATGTATTTACTTATTTGTTCATTCATTTATTCATCCATTCATTTATTTGTTTGTTTGGGGAAAAATAAAGTAAAAAGTGCACAGCAGAGAACAAAAGAAAATCAACAAGGAAACAGAGAAAAGATGAGACACTTTGAAAACACTGTGTAGTATTTATTATATAGGTTTTCTGGAAATGGAAATTTATTGTTTTACGTTGAATCCTCTATCATGGTTTGCTGTTTACATGGCATTTTTTCTTTTCTCATTTTGTATTTAAATTTAATTTTTTTAATTATAAAAGATCTTTTTACTGTTAACCTTGAGGTCCTGGACTACTTTATTTTACATTTTAATTTTGTTATTTTTTCCCCTAGCTCTATTAAATCCTCTGCTAGTTTAACTGGCATGGCATTAAATAAACAAAATAATTTTGATATTTTTTAAAACTTTTATCATATTTCTTCAACCTATCTATCATTAACTAATGATCAATCCATACTTTGCTGCATCTCAGCCTCAGAGGATTCAATGTTCATGTGTGAACAAAAAATCATGCACCGGTTTCTCTATCTACTTTAGTTTTGGCTTGTAGCCTTTTCAAGTTAAATATTTTATAATCAGTGTGGTAGTGGACTTTGATGCTGTTTTTGTCTTTATTGGTGGTGTCTGACAGATTTTTTAATCAGAAAGTTACTATGGTGACAAGGAAGATCAAAACACAAACTCAGGAGAAGACAACAAAGTAACAACTGCCACACATCCAAAGTCTCAAAGAAAAATGTGAATTGGTCTCAGGTCGAAAGATAATTACTAGAAGAGCTAAATAAGGAATTTCAAAATCAAATAAGGGGGGAAAGATGGTGAAAGAAATGAGAGTGATATAAGAAAATCATGAAAAGATAGTCAACTGCTTGGTAAATTAGGAAGCACACAAAATACTAAAGAAAATAATACCTTAAAAAACAGAAAAGGCCAAATGATAAAGGAAACACAAAAATCCACTGAAGATAAGAACTCTTTAAAAAGCAGAATTGGCCAAATTAAAAAAGAATGTATACAAAAACTTACTGAAGAAATTAACCCCTTAAAAGCAGAATCAGTCAAATGGAAAAGGAGATTTAAAAGAAACTCACTGAAGAAAAATGATTACTTAAAAATCAGAATTGAGCAAATGGAAACTAATGACTCCATGAGAAATCAATAAACAGTCAACCAAAATCAAAAGAATGAAAAATAGAAAAGAGTATGAAATATCTCATGAAAAAAAACAACTGACCTGGAAAATAGATCAAGGAGAGATAATTTAAGAATTTTTGGACTACCTGAAAGCCATGATCAAAAAAAGAGCCTAGATACCATCTTTCACAAAATTATCGAGGAAAATGACCCTAATATACTAGAACCAGAGAGATTTTAAAAAATGAAAATTCCCAGAAATACTGTAGCCAAATTCCAGAGCTCTTGCTTAGGGAAAAAAAAATATTACAAGCAGACAGAAAGAAACGATTTAAATATAATGGAGCCACAGTCAGGATTACACAAGTTTTTAGCAATTTCAATATTAAAGTATCAGAGGGCTTGGTATATGATATTCCAGATGGCAAAAGAGCCAGGATTACAACCAAGTATGACCTACCCATAAAAATGAGTATAATCCTTTAGGTAGGAAATGGATATTTAATAAAATAGAGGACTTTCCTGATAGAAAGATCAGAGCTGAATAGAAAATTTGACTTTCAAATACAAGACCTAAGAAAAATATTAAAAAGGTAAGCAGGAAAGAGAAATCATAAGAGATTTAATAAAATTAAACTGTTTACATCCCCACATAGGAAGAGGATATTTGTAACTCCTAAGACCTTTCTTATTGTTAGGGCAGATAGAAGGAGTATAGAAACCAAGAGGGGATGGTGTGAATGAGATGATATATAAAAAAATACAGGTAAGGGGTGAGAAAGAGGAATGTGGCAGAAGGGGAAAGAGAGAGAAGTAGAATGGGGTAAATGATCTCATATAAAAGAGGTGCAAAAGAGATTTTACAGTAAAAGGGAAGATTGAGGAGGAGGAAAGTGCTTGAACTTAGTTAATGTGACACAAAAGGAAAAATGACAAATGTTGGAGAGGATGTGGGAAAATTGACACAATAATGCATTGTCAATGGAGTTGTAAACTGATTCAACCAGACTGGACAGTAGTTTGGAATTATGCCCAAAGGGCTATAAAACCATACATCCCCTTTGACCTAGGAATATCGCTATTAGGTCTATATCATAAAAAAGATAAAAAAGAAAAGGATCTATATATACACAAATATTCACAACAGCTCTTTTAATGGTGGCAAAGAATTAGAAATTGAGGAGTTCCCACCAATTGGGGAATGGCTGATAAAGCTGTGATATATGATTGTGATGAAATACCACTGTGGTATAAGAAATGGCAAGCAGGATACTCTCAGGAAAAACCTGGAAAAATTATACGAACTTATGCAAAGTGAACTGAGAAGAACCAGAAAAACATTGTGTACAATAACAGTACAGTACAGTAATATTGTACAATGATCAACTGTGAATGACTTAGCTATTCTTGATAATACAATGATCCAAGACAATTGCAAAAGACTTAAGATGAAAAATTCTATCTCTCTCCTGGGAAAGAACTGATAGAGTTGGGATGCAAATCAAAACACACTTTTTAAAAGTTTTCTATATTTTTCTTGAATTTGGGAGGAGGCCGGATCTGTGTTTTCTTTCACAATATGTTTAATATGGAAATATGTTTGCATGACTGCACATGTGTAACACTAGATCAGATAGCTTGCCTTCTCAATGAGGGGATAGGAGAGAAGGGGAGGGAAAGAATCTGGAACTCAAAATTTTTTAAAAAGAATTTTAAAATTTTGTTTTTACATGTAACTGGGGGAGAAAAATAAAATGGTTTTAACAAAGATGGAAAGAGTTCCAAGGAAAGTGTGAATTTTGTAATACCCCCTTCCACCTGCCATTAGAATGTGAATTTGATTCTCTGAGAACAGGAATTTGGTTGGATTGTTGTTGATGTTGTTGGCCTTTTCCATTGTATTTCCAAAATGCTTAGCATAGTGCCTAGCACAAAGTAAGTCCTTAATAAATTTTAGTTGACTGACTAAGTGACTGATTTTGATCAACAGTGGAAAATTGGTTACTGATGCAGATATGCTGAAAGCCTTGAATTCATAATAGAAGAAATATGATGGATAGTTAATGGATAATAGAATGCTTATTATGACACCTCATTGAATTGTGAAATAAAATCTTAAGAAGAAAAGAAATTTGGAAGGCATGATTGCTGTCATCAGGAACTTGAATGACTATTACAGGAAAGACAGATTACACTTGTTTTGCTTGTCCCCAGAGGGCAAAACTAGGAAGAGAGGATGGAAGTTTCAATGGTATATATATATTTTTTAAAATAGTATTTTCCCCCCAATTACATGTCAAGACAATTTTTAGTGTTCTTTTTAAAAAGATTTTGAGTCCCAAATTTTTATCCCTTCCTCCTTCCCCTCCCTTCTTCCTAAAATCATAGGCAATTTGATATAGGTTATACATATGCTATCATGTAAAATATATTTCCATATTAGTCACAGCTGCAAAAGAAGAAACAGATTAAGAGAGGAAAAAAACATAAAAAAGAATAAAGTAAGTGAAAAAGTATGTTTCAATATGCATTCAGAGTACAGCAGTTCTTTATCTGGATATGGATAATATTTTCCTTCCTGAATCCTTTGTACTTGCCTTGATCATTTTTTTTTTTTTGCTGAGATCTGAGTCATTCACAGTTGATTATCGCACAGTGGTGTTGCTGTATACAATGTTTTCCTGGTTCTATTCATTTCACTTTGCATCAGTGCATAAAAGTCTTTTCAGGTTTTTCCACAATGTGCCTGTTCATCATTTCTTATTGCACAATAATGTTCTATTACATTCATCTACCACAGCTTGTTCAACCATTCCCCAAATGTTGGGCATCCCTTCAATTTCCAATTCCTTGTCACCACAAAAAGAACTGCTATAAATATTTGCGTACACGTGGGTCCTTTTTCCTTTTTTGCAATCTCTTTGGGATAAAGTCCTAGTAGTGGTATTGCTGGATCAGAGTATGCATAGTTTGCCTGCCCTTTGGGCATAGTTCCAAATTTCTCTCCAGAATGGTTGGATCAGTTCACAACTCCCCCAAAACTGCATTAGTGTCCCAGTTTTCTCACATCCTCTCCAACATTTATCATTTTCCTTTCCTGCTCATTTTCTGTAATTTGTGGATTCTATGATTCTCCCACCTCTCTGCCATAAATAAGGATGTAATAGAATTTCATTGGTTTTTAAGTTACTTAGTTTGACTTCTTTCCTCTTTAATAAAGTCATTATGGGTTTTTTGGTTCTGCTTATTTTATTTTGCATCAGTTTATGAAAATTTCATGTGTCTCATATTCAATAAAGCATTTCTTGTAGAATAGTTGTATTCTATTACATTCAAATAGCATAGGTTTTTTTTTTCAGACATTCTCTTTGCAATTGCTACCTACTTTGTTTCTAGTTTTTTTTACTACAACAAAGCATGCTGTTATGAATATTTTGGTATATGTGGTATACTTTTGCTACACATTGGTATACATTTTGGCATACTTTCTTTCAGTTTGACTTCCATGTGGAATAGGCCAAGTAATGTGATCACTGAAATAAAGCATAAGGACAATTTAGTTAATTTTCTCCCAAGTGCCAAAATGATATTCATAACTGTTGGACAACTTCATAGCTCTATCAATGTACTTGTGTTCCTATTTTCCCACAACATCACCAGATCAAAAATTTTTATACAAAATTTCTCTGGGGCAGAGCCAAGAAAGCGGCTGGAAAGCAGGGACTGGCCTAAAGCTCTCCCCCAAGACTCTGAAAACACCTATAAAAATGGCTCTGAACAAATTCTAGAACTGCAGAACCCACGAAATAGCAGAGGGAAGCAGGGCTCCAGCCCAGGACAGCCTGGATGGTTGCTGGGTAAGGTCTATGGCACGCAGCTGGAAGCAGAGTGGAGCAAAGCCCAGCGTGGGCCACACCAGGTCCAACCAGACTGGGAGCTGGGCAGAATAGGCCCTAGGACCCTGAATCAGTGAGCCGTGGCAGTTACCAGACTTTGGAACCCTCAAACACCAAAAACAACAGAGAAGGCTAGTGGGAAAAAACTTCCATGACAAAGTGAAAGGAATTCGCAGTTTGGCCACCACCCCACGGACGTGGTGCAGCTACAGAATTACAGCTGCAGTTGCTTCCAGCCCCAGGCCCCCCTACTGGGAAGAATTAAGTGGCACATCTGAGCGGGACTGCACAGCCTGCTCAGATATTAGTCCTGGTCTGGGTTGGTGGTTCTTGGGGGAGGAGTAGCACTGGTGTGGCAGAGCTTGCCAAGTAGAAAAAGCTCTGAAAGCAACAGCGCAGCCCCTAAAGCTTGGGACAAAATACTCTATACTCTACAAGCAGTCATACCTCGACGAAAAACTCAAGGGTCAAGTAGTTGGCTGGGAACATGAATAGGCAGCGAAAACGAACTCAGATTCTGACTCAGACTTTGGAATCTTTCTTTGGTGACAAAGAAGATCAAAACATACAGCCAGAAGAAGTCAACAAAGTCAAAGAGCCTACAACAAAAGCCTCCAAGAAAAACATGAACTGGTCTCAGGCCATGGAAGAGCTCAAAAAGGAGTTGGAAAAACAAGCTAGAGAAGTAGAGGAAAAATTGGGAAGACAAATGAGAGTGATGTGGGAAAACCATGAAAAACAAGTCAAAGACTTGCTAAAGGAGACCAAAAAAAATACTGAAGAAAATAAGACCTTAAAAATAGACTCATTCAAATGGCAAAAGAACTCCAAAAAGCCAATGAGGAGAAGAATGCCCTGAAAGGCAGAATTAGCCAAATGGAAAAGGAGGTCCAAAAGATCACTGAAGAAAATACCACCTTAAAAATTAGATTGGAGCAAGTGGAGGCTAGTGACTTTATGAGAAACCAAGAAATTATAAAACAGAACCAAAAGAATGAAAAAGTGGAAGACAATGTGAAATATCTCATTTGGAAAACCACTGACCTGGAGAATAGATCCAGGAGAGATAATTTAAAAATTATTGGACTACCTGAAAACCATGATCAAAAAAGAGCCTAGACATCATCATTCAAGAAATTATCAAGGAAAATTGCCCTGATATTCTAGAGCCAGAGGGTAAAATAGAAATTGAAAGAATCCAGTGATTGCCTCCTGAAAAAGATCCCAAAAAGAAGACTCCTAGGAACATTGTTGCCAAATTCCAGAGCTCTCAGATCAAGGAGAAAACACTGCAAGCAGCCAGAAAGAAACAATTTGAGTATTGTGGAAACACAATCAGGATAATACAAGATCTAGCAGCTTCTACATTAAGGGATCAAAGGGCTTGGAATATGATATTCCAGAGGTCAATAGAGCTAGGATTAAAACCAAGAATCACCTACCCAGAAAAACTGAGTATCATGCTCCAAGGCAAAATATGGATTTTCAATAAAATAGAGGACTTTCAAGTTTTCTCTGTGAAAAGACAAGAGCTAAATAGAAAATTTGACTTTCAAACACAAGATTCAAGAGAAGCATGAAAAGGTAAACAAGAAAGGGAAATAATAAGGGACTTACTAAAGTTGAACTGCTTTGTTTACATTCCTATATGGAAAGGTGATGTGTATAATTCCTGAATCCTCAGTACTAGGGCAGCTGAAGGGAATATATATATATATATATATATATATATATATATATATATATATATATATATATATATATATATATATGTGTGTGTGTGTGTGTGTGTGTGTATATATATATATATGTATATATATATATATATATATATTTTGCCTCAGAGCATTGTATTCAGTTTTGCTGGGTAGTTGATTCCTGGTTTTAATCCTAGCTCTATTGACCTCTGGAATATCATATTCCAAGCCCTTTGATTCCTTAATGTAGAAGCTGCTAGATCTTGTGTTATCCTGCTTGGTTTTCCACAATACTCAAATTGTTTCTTTCTGCCTGCTTGCAGTAATTTCTCCTTGACCTGGGAACTCTGGAAATTGGTGACAATATTCCAGGAGTTTTCTTCTTGGGATCTTTTTCAAGAGGCAATCAGTGGATTCTTTCAATTTCTATTTGAAACTCTGGTTCTAGAATGTCAGGGCAGTTTTCCTTGATAATTTCTTGAAAGATGATGTCTAGGCTTTCTTTTTGATCATGGCTTTCAGGTAGTCCAATAATTTTTAAATTATCTCTCCTGGATCTATTTTCCAGGTCAGTGGTTTTTCCAATGAGATATTTCACATTGTCTTCCATTTTTTCATTCCTTTGGCTCTGTTTTATAATATCTTGATTTCTCATAAAGTCATTAGCTTCCACTTGCTCCAATCTAATTTTTAAGGTGGTATTTTCTTCAGTGGTCTTTTGGACCTCCTTTTCCATTTGGATAATTCTGCCTTTCAAGGCTTTCTTCACCTCATTGGCTTTTTGGAGCTCTTTTGCCATTTGGGTTAGTCTATTTTTTAAGGTCTTATTTTCTTCAGTATTTCAGGGGGGGGGGGTCTTCTTTAGCAAGTCATTGACTCGCTTTTCATGATTTTCTTGCATCACTCTCATTTCTCTTCCCAATTTTTCCTCTACTTCTCTTACTTGCTTTTCCAAATCCTGTTTGAGCTCGTCCATGGCCTGAGACCAGTTCATATTTTTCTTGGAGGATTTTGATGTAGGCTCTTTGACTTTGTTGACTTCTTCTGGCTGTGTGTTTTGTTCTTCTTTGCCACCAAAAAAGGAATCTAGAGTTTTAGTTTGAGTCTGAGTTTGAGTCTGAGTTTATTTTGGCTGTCTATTCATGTCCCCAGCCTACTACTTGAGCCTTGAGCTTTTTGTCAGGATATGACTGCTTGCAGAGTAGAGAGCACTTTGTCCCAAGTTTTTGGGGCTACACTGCTGTTTTCAGAGCTACCTCTACTCCACCATCACAGAAAGTTTGGCCACAGAAGTACTCCCCCAAGAACTGCCAACCATGACTGCAACCCCGATTCAAGCAGGGCAAAGCAAGATAACCCTGCCTCTGTGCCCACAAAGCACTCCCTGCACTTCTCTGATCTGCCACTCAATTCCTCCTACCACGTGGGCCAGGGACTCTGGAAGCAGCTGATGCTGGAGCTCTGGAAGCAGCTACAGGAGCTTCCCACTGCTGCTGCCACCACCACATCACCTCTGCCACCCACAGGGCTGGGGCTGGGACTGCTCTCTCACCCTGATCCAGAAGTTTTCCCACTAACCTGCTGTGTGGTCTTTAGGGTTTGTGGGTCGAGAAGTCTGATAAGTGCTACAGCTCAGTGATTCATGGTCCTTAGGCCAGCTCTGGCCAATTCTCAGTCTGGTCTATCCTGGCACAGCACGCACTGGGCTGGGCTGCACTCTGCTCCGAATACTGTGCGATTGACCCTTCCCAGTGACCATATAGGCTGTCCTGGGCTGGAGACCTGTTTCCTTCTTCTATTTTGTGGTTTGCACAGCTCTAGGATTTGTTCAGAGCCATTTTTATGGGTGTTTGGGGGGATTTGGGGGAGAGCTTAAGTGAGTCCCTGCTTTCCAGCCACCATCTTGGCTCTGCCTCTGTTTTTCATTATTCTTTTCCTTGCCGTCTACATTCTAGACAAATTCAACTATGTTTTCAAGTAAGAGATGTTATATCCCTCACTTCCACTCATTGGCACATGTCATCTTCCCCACTTGTTAGCCTAGAACGTACTACCTCTTCATATTTGACTTTTAAACTCCCTCTCTTCTTTCATTTCTAATACATTTACTAAAGCACTTTTTCCTCACCTGCCTTTTTGTCATCCCTCTGTCCCTTCAAATATATATATAGAAAACTGTGATTTCTTCTTTGGTTTCATCATTCTTTGTGTGAATGGTGTGTCTTTCCTCTCTAATAGGATATAAGCTCCTTGAAGCAGGGACTTCATAATTTTTATCATATTATCTCCAGAGCCTAGTTCTCTCTCTCTCTCTCTCTCTCTCTCTCTCTCTCTCTCTCTCTCTCTCTCTCTCTCTCTCTCTCTCTCTCTCTGTCACACACACACACACACACACACACACACACACACACATACTGATACATAGAAAAGTACATACACAAACACATCTGCTGCCTTTTCAGTGGGTCATTCCATTTTCAGGCATACAAAACAGCAATGAAAAAGAAGACTGTCTGAGACATAAACAGGACAAAACTTCCAGTGTCCTAATGCCTTACTTAGATTAGTTCTCTCTATTTCTAAGAAATCTCTGCTCAAAAGCTACAAGTTTACAGTCAGTTAAATATCTCCAGCATGAAAAGGAGCCCTTCCAACTACTTTAATGCCATAGCTACATGGTAATCTCTACACTGCAAAAAGGTCAAAGTTATTATTACTGCATTTAATATGTGCTCTGAATCTAATACTAACTGTATTTATGCACACATATATAACATACATGTGTACATACATGAGCACACATACTCTACAATAAATCATGATGCCATGCCAAGACATGAAATCTCCTTTGAAAAAACTGACTTTATAAGGAGGATTCTTTTTGGTAATTAAAAAAAAAAACCTCACTGATTTTCAAATGCTTGATTAAAATTTGATACTTTGGGAAAAGTTTGAGATTCAGTTTGCCTTTTTCAAGTTGGTTTCAATGATCAAAAGTTAACTGTTACTTATACTACCTCTAATTTCAACTAAATTAAAGGAAGAGGTATGCAAGGCAGTGAAATAAATGAAATCAATTTTGAATGCTTAAATGTGTCTATACATAGAAATAGTTCATGTCAGAATACACTATTCAAAGAGTGAAATTTTGAAAACTGCTAGTTCTTGCAGACAAAAGTAAGGCAAATTATAGAGATTAGTTTATAATTCAAAATGACAGCTGGAAGATTATGCAAAGAAAGCAATTTTTATGATTCTATTAACCTTTATCAAACTATTGTGATGATTATTATTCATGTTAATGATAACCCTAATTTAGTTATGAAAATATTTGTTTACTGCAATGGAAATTGCATTCTGCCTTAATTTTTCAATTCTTTATGGATATTAAAAAGGTAAAATTGGTACATTTCACAATGTTGTTAAATTTTGGCTGAAGTATCATGTGAGTGCTTTTGTTGATCACCCCAAATTGGAGAATACATAAAAATAGGGATGAATACACACAGACAGACATACAGACACATGTATATATGTATGTGTATATATATATATATATATATGTGTGTGTGTATATATATATATATATATATATATACATATATATATATATAGTGGAAAACTTCATTTACCTTCGTCTCATGAAAAAATAATTTTGTAGTGTTGTTTTCTGTTTTCATTTTATTAAATAATTTTATACAATTTGAAGAACAATAGAAAATAAATTTAAAACAATTTACATCTTTTAAGTAATTTAGTAAAGACTATGTTTGTTATAAGTTATTACCTGTTTCTGTTCACACCCACAGGAATGCAGAGATGATAGAATAAAAAAAGGGATCCTTGGGTTTGTTTCTACTCACTGAACTTTTTGGTTCGATTTCATACAGCATTCTGGTTACGTTTTTGTATTTCTGATTGTACCACAGCTTTATCCATACCATTCATCTTAGGTGTGTCTTTTCTCTGGCATTGTTAGCTATCCTTAGTCACCAGTACTCATAAATGAAATCTCCATAGAGAGTAGAAAATTGGGAATATTTCTTTGTCGTCTCTTTTTCTCTTTTCTTCACTATTCATTTTTTTATTTGTATAAACATTGATTCCAGTCCATTGTCTAAGTTCCTGTCTCCCTCTCTGTGTCTCTATCTGCCTGTCTGTCTCTGTCTCTCTCACTGTTTCAACAATCCAGCTAGCAGCTTCTGTGGGGGTGTAAGATCCAGCAACAACCAGCACCCAGAAAACTGCCAACACACTGCAAAAGCACAGGCTCTTTTGATCTGCCTTAGTAAGGAAAGCAACATTAAGGGGTTGAACAGCTTACTTTTATTCAGCATGCAAATATCATTCACTTAGTTCAGGGGAAAAGACCAGCACCCTGAACTTCAAAGCAAAATACAAAGTACAAACATGGACAGGCAGACTTTGTCTGATTCAAATCCCAATACATAGTTACCAGAGTTTAACAAAGTCCCAGCATCCAGGTTTATAAGCTGGAGGGCTCTTAGCTACAGCTGCCCAGAGTCTCTGCAAGCCACCAAAAGTGAGTGCCCTAAACAAATTACAAACCTTGACAGACAGACCAAATACAGATTCATAGTTACCAACATCTAGGTTCAGCCCGGAAGCTCATAACAAGGGCTGGCCCAGAGTCACTCGTGCCACCACTGCTATGGGTAAGAGCTTCAAAGAAAAGAAATCCAACCCCTGGTTTTATATCTTTTGCAGGGTCAAGGGTGAGTCACACATGTGACTCACCCATGTGACCTAAAATCATCACAAAGAGGCTACTTAAACCCACGTGGTCTAAGAGCCTCAGATGTCCCAAACCTATCACTCAAACTCATGTGTAAACTAGGCCCTCCCTTAGTTAGCCCCACCTGGGGCCCCACCTTGGTTACCAATTCACACCCACATAGGTTTAGCACCTAATTGGGGTTTGGGTGTGGGGCTTAGCACCTAGTAAGACTCAAAGACACTTAATTAATCATTTTAAAACAGTAAGAAAGTCCCAACTCAATTGATATTACACTCACCCACACACACATACTGTTGTTGGTTCTGCTTTCTTCACTTCACTTTATTTCATATGGATGTCTAAATTCTTTATAATTTACACATTTAGTTTTGTAGGATGATATTTAGAGCTGGAATGTACCTCAGAGGTCATTGTTATTAATTATAATATCACATTAAAATGTGATATACCATAGTTTGTTTAGATATGACCTAACTGTTGAATATTTCAATTGTGTTCAGTTCTTTAAATTGTAGATAATGTTGTTAAAATATATTTAGGAAGATAAGTATTTTTATTTATAATAGAATCTTAAGGTAAATTTATAATATACAAGTTATCAGGTCAAAGGATATATTTTTAATATGTGTTTTGCACTACTAGATTGTCCTCAAAATTTTTATCAATTTGCATTTCTACCAGCTATGTATGACTGTACTGTTTTTAAAAATGCTAGGAAAACATTGATCTTTGTGACTCATTTAATTTTCCAAATTTTATGGGCCTAAATTGGATAATTCATAAGAAAATGTTCCCTTAAATGTCAATCTATATGCAGAAACTAAATATTTGACTTTCCTCCTCTACTGTTATAACAAAGTAATTTAAATATGATTATCACAAACATAAATGTATTTAATTGGTTTCTCTGATTCCAACTCCTAACTAATTTTGTTTATTTTTAAAAGCTTTTTGGATACTAATTATTGAATTTGGGTAATTAGAAGAGCTATTATCTCATTAAAGAGCCAATATATTAAAGAGTTCTTAAATAAATCACTCAGCCAAAAAGGTAATAGTGATTTCCAACAAAAACTGAACAATATGCATCCACTTGAAAGCAAGAACTTTAATTGGAGAATAGATTTAGATCTGGAAGGCAACTCAGAGGTCATCTTATTCAACCCCTTTATGTTATAAATGGAAAACCTGAAACCCAATGATTTGTCCAAGGCCATCCAGGTAGCAAATATTGATAGAATTCTTAACCATTTTCAATTCCTTCTAAAAGAGCCCTTCATTTTTTCTGTATCACCCAGAAGAACCTCTGCCACTGTCCAAAAAAGTACAAATAAGAGTCTAAAAATTCATCAAGATTTTTAAAATAATGTTTAGGCACACTTATGCAATGAACATCACTACTTTGAAAATAATGAAGCTACATGACAGTATTTTTGCCTGCAAGTCCAAATTTTTCCATTTGTTTATTTGAACTATTTACCTAAATTTTATAATAGCTCAAAAGAAAAAATGACTGCATTAAAACAATATTTACATATTTATACAGTGCTTTAGAATTTAATATAACATCTCAAAGCTAGATGGAAAGTTAGGATTTATCTAATTTTCCTTAAGCAGGAATTCCTTCTACAACAGTATTAACATTTAGTAGTTTAGGATTCTTGTGGTGGTTTATAACAGTGACCCCTCCCCAGGGGTTCTTGACAAAAATTCTTTAATGACATCTTAGTTGTTGTCCTTAGCAGTTGAAAAAGAGGGCCAAAATGGCACCACTATGTTGGGATCAAGGTACAGTGTGTCCTACTGCAGCTGATCAAAACAATGAAAGCTCAGAAGGCTCTATCACAGTGTGGCCACAAATGGTCCATATAAATATTTGTAGTAGAAATGTTTCCAAAGATGTGCATCTTATTTATTTATTTATTTTAGCTACTATAATTCTTCTTTGCTATAGAAGACAATACCTTTTTTGATGCAAACATGCCATTTTCAAATATTCATTTTTAAATGAACTGTTTGGCAACATTGTAAGGCATTTAACAGTTTCTGTGAGTGTGTGTAGCCAGTATGTTAATAGTAGCACAGAAGAAATTCATGTCTGAAGTTTCTTTCCATACAAATATCAGTTTACATATAAACATTTTCAAAAATGAAGTAATATATGCAATTGAACTCATGTAGATTTATCATTTAATAGAGTGCTTTATATCATTTTATATCATTTTTACTTATAGTTTAGATTGCTAAAAATAAAAACTGAATTTCCATCTCTCAGCAAGAATTTATAAAATTCTCGTACCATTTCCCACCACATATTTGTGTGAACAAGCATTTTCACTTTAGTCTTGTTTAAAATGAAAACACAGAAATAAACTAAATGTATCACCAGATTTAAGAATGTATTTGTCTGGTGTTAAGTCAAATGTTTGCAAAACTCTGATTAAATAAAAAAAAAGTTCATTATCAACATTAAGCTGAGGTAAGATTATTATTTTGTGTTAAATATCTAAGTTCTAATTTATTTCACCAAAATATTTCATTTTATATAATTTGCAAATTAAAGAAGTTTAATATTAAGTCTTGTAGATAGTAGTAAACATGAGGTCTTACTAGATTGCTTCTTTTAATTCTTACAGACTATCTGACATAAAATATGCATAATCGATATATAATTTTATATTTTTATGTGCAGATGTTTCACAATTATATGTAGAATAAAAAAATTATATTTTATAATCAATTACTTAATTTAAATTTTAATTTAGAGATTTGGGGGACAAAAATTATCATTGTAATTGTAAACATTGAACAAATAAACCTAAAAGGATATTATGAGTAGTTTATTTTAATATCTATCCTAAGGGTTCATATTAATATTATTGTTGTTGAAAGGGATTTATAGAACAGGCATTTATTAGGACCTCCCTGCTCTTTAACATATCCAATATCTACCTGAAGGCTCAAGTGAAACATAACTCATTACTTATTAAATAAGTTTATTTAGTTTTTAAGAAAACTCTAATTGTTATCAAGTTATTCCTCATATAAAAAGCTGACTTTCTGTAATTTGAATTTGTTGCTCATACTTCTGTCCTCTAAGACCAAGAAAAAAATCTAATCCCTTTTTCTGGTTAGAAGTCCTCCAAAAATAACAATAGCTAACATATATATTGTACTTTAAATTTTGCAAAGCACTTTATACATATCATTGCATTTGATCCTCCTAATAAATCAAACATGTATTAAATACCTTCCAAATGACAAACACTGTGCTGTCTTACTAATAAATCCATGAGATATCTGCTATTTTAATGAATAAATCTAGAGGAATATTATAAAGTAAAGTATTATATGTACATTATCTCTTTAGAGACCCACAACAGCCCTTCAGTAGCTGATTCTATATCATGGCAGCCAAAAACTAATTTAGAGACCTGAGGAATATCCAATACAGATGAAAAGTCAATAATAGTGAATAATGAAAAGATGAGTAGATTTGGGTAGAAGAAGGTGATTGGTAATTTCAGAGCACTTTCAGTAGTCTTCAAGCAAATGTCACATGATTACCTGCTGGGAATGTCTAGAAGAGATTTTGTTCAGGTAAGAATTGGATTCACTGGACTCAGGGCTCCCTTCCAACTCTGAGATCCTGTGGATTGAAGATTGTCATCGTGTCTCCACTACATAATCTTTGGTTCAACTTAAGTATCATGGGATCACTCAACCTATCTTTATATGACATAGTTTCCAGTCCTTTTGTAACTCTTATCTCACTCCTGTGAAAAATTCCAATTTATTTGGAAGATGTAATGCCTAGAATTGATCCATATGTCATTAGGGATATATTAACTGCCTATTCTGTGCCATACATGGTATATACTCTATGAATACAAGACAAAAGCAAAACCACTGTAGCTCTCAAGGAGCTTACTTTCTACTGAGAGTAATAACACATACACGTATGAGTGGGTACAAATCATAAAATATATGAAATCACAACATTTTTTTTGGAAATGACATTTTATTTTTTCCAATTAAATGTAAAGATAGTTTTCAACATTCATTTTTGTATAATTTTGAGTTCCAAATTTTTTCTCCCTCTCTCCCTCCCATACCCCCTCCCCATGACAGCAAGCAATATATCTATGTATATATATGCATTCATATAAACATATTTCCACAATAGTCATGCTGTGAAAGAAGAAACAGAACCAAAGGGAAAAGCCACAAAAAAACCAAAGCAAAGCAAAAATAGTATGCTTTGATCTCCATTCAGACTCCATAGTGCTTTGTCTGAATGTGGACAGTATTTTCCATCACACATCCTTTGGAATTGTATTGTATTACTGAGAAAAGCTAAGTCATTCACAGTTGATCATCTCACAATGTTGCTGCTACTGTGTACAATGTTATCCTGATTCTGACCACTTCACTCAGCATCAGTTGATGTAAGTCTTTCCAGGTTTTCCTGACATCCACCTGTTCATCATTTCTTATAGCACAATAGTATTCCATCACAATCATATACTACATCTTAATCAATTATTCCCCAATTGATGGACATCTCTTCAATTTCCATTTCTTTGACACCACATAAAGGGCTGCTATGAATATTTTTGTACGTGTTGGAACTTTCCACTTTTTTAAATTTGATGATCTCTTTGGGATACAGACCTAGTAGTGGTATTGCTGGATCAAAGAGTATGAACAAAGAGTATGCCTTTCAGGAATAGTTTCAAATTGTTCTCCATAATGACTAGATCAGTTCACAACTACACCAACAATGCATTAGTATCCCAATTTTTTCAAATCCCTTCCAACATTTGTCATTTTCCTTTTCTGCCATTATGAGCCATTCTGACAGTTGTGGGGTGGTACCTCAGATACAGCATAGTTTGGGGTGGGGAGCAAAGGAAGGCACAATTAGACAGAAGAATGAGGAAAGGCCTCATCTAGAAATTGAGTGAAATTCTGAAATAAAAGGTTCTAATAGTCAGAGGTGAATATGTGGAGCATCATCATTCTGGAGGATAGTCAGTGTACGGGTAAGAGAAAGAAAGCCCGTCTAGCAAGATTGTAGACTGATTTAGAACTGAACACATTGCTTCAAATATGAAATGACTAGGGCAGAATACAGATGCATTATAGATTTTCTTATGTTACTTTTTTTAATGTTACGTTTCAGTTAATACCAGCTTATATTCCCTCAGTGTTTTTAGCTTCCTGTCATACATCTGAAACGGTAAAATTATGTGGACCTTATAGCACTATGTAAATGGGACTAAGTGCTTTCCTCAAACAGTCATATGAGATAGGTTGTACAAATATAATTATCTCCATTTTCAAAATGAGGAACCTGAAGAAGAGAGAAATTGAAATGGCAGGATCAAACAGCTTAATAAGAGTAAGAAATACCTGAGATTTTAAATGAGTTCTCTCTTGCTCTCAAGTCCGGTTAGCCCTTACACCAATTTTTTCCCTCCAACAAAGCATAAATGTCATGATTATAAAATTTTAAAAGGATATGGAGCTGGGAAAGATAGAACAAAAAGGGATAAATTTTTAAAAATATGTTGTGATTTTGTATACTTTATGATTTGTATGCACCTATGTGTGTATGTATTATCACTCTCAGTAGAATGAAAGCTCCTTCATCCAAGATCTAAAAAAAATCTTAATTGGTTTCAATAATACATTGAATCTGTGATGACAAAATTAAATACAGATAAATTTTAATTTTTGAACTAAAATTAAAATTCATTTGTACAAGGACAGGGTTCACGTTGAATTTCAAGTCTATCAAAACTCCTAGGGATTTTTTCCCATGTCAACCATTGTATAACTAGTCAACTGATTACTATTGTCAGTAGTAGTAGTAGTAGTAGTAGTAGTAGTAGTAGTAGTAGTAGAAGTAGTAATGAAAAGGTGTACACACACACAAACTCAAATAACTTTTCCTCTAGGGCTACTTACATAGAAAAAAGGAACAAAAATCAAAGGAAATACACTAGTTGGTTTGGCTACACTAATAGCTTAAAGAAATACATGGAATCATATAAAAGCAAACTAATAGTTGAAAAATATCTGCTTTAAAAAAGGTATAGATTTATGACTAGCCAAGATAGAATATTAGGAAGAAGTAGTACAGCACAGCATCCCCCACCCCTGACAACAGACACTGCTCCACAATGAAAATACACCAGACCAAATCCTGATTAGGAAATGTAAGGAAAAATTAAGTCATTTTTTCATGCAAGGTCATCATGTGGGGGGGGAGCACAAACAAATGTCTGTAGGCTCTGGGGACTGGATCTTTTAGATTGGGGAGAAGAGAAAGGGGGACAGAGTAAAAAATCATTTACTAATCATGTTCATTTATAAATCCTATGTTCTAGGCAATGTGCTAAGCACTTTAAAAATTTTGTCTCATTCGATCCTCATAACAATCCTATGAAGTAGGTGCTATCTCTATTTTGTAGTTGAAGAAGCTGAGGGAGACAGAAGTTAAGTGACCTGCCCAGGGTCACATAGGGAGGAAGTGTCTGAGGCTAGATTTGAACTCAGATCTTCCTGACTGGAAGCTCAACACTCTATCTACTGTGCCACTTTTCTGCCAGGAATGTATCCCACAGACCCTACCTGGTCTGGGACTGAAATAAAGCCTGTGGTTGTACACTGAGGCAAGAAGAGGTATGGATCCAGCACAGGAACAGGAAAAGGTGCCAAATGGAAGCTCCATTGTTCATATTCCAGATCTGGGTCTCCTATTTAGTAAGAACTGAGTAAGGGACCTGTACCTAATGGTGATAGACCACAGGAAAGAAAAGTTATGGGCCAGAGACTATATATACTAGACAAGGAGCAGAACCAAAAGTAAACATTCATGTACTTTGACTCAAGAGTAGAAAAGGATCTCGACCCTAACCCCAGCCTAGCCAGCTCTGAAGTCTAGAAAATAAAATAATAACTAGGCCAAGGGAGTCAGACCACAGGAGATACTGCAGGTCTGTCATTTCGAACATTCAGTGATTTCTAAATAGTTGTTGGTGGTTGGATCCAGCCGCAATCTATTAGAGCTTGAACTAAGGATATGGCCATGTTACGTTACTCAGGCTCAAACTAGGGTCAAGAGAGGGCAAGACTTAAACTAGGTGGGTAGCAATCAGACTTTGCCCTGAATCACACTCCTTTAAAGGACTTGAAATCTTGATGATCTCTAGATTTATACCTGAAGTCCCTGAAGAAAACAGAATTACATACCAGAAAAACCTTCTTGTTCGATTCTAGTTAGGACTTGAAGGAAGCCAAGGGAATCAAAGAATCTGAGATGAGGTTAGAGAGAATTCCAGGCATGAGAGACAGGCAGTGAAAACACATGGAGTCAGGAGATGACGTGTCTTATGTGAGGAACAGTGATGAGACCAGAGATACTAGATCAGAGTACCTGAAGGGGACTAAGGCATAAGATGATTTGAAAGGTTTTGAATGCCTCTGGTTTTTACATTTGATCTTCTAGGTCCTGGAGTTTATTAAACAGAGGAGTGAGGTGGTCAAATCTGAGTTTTAGGAAGATCAATTTGAGAGCTGAGTGGAAGATAGCCTGGAGTTAGCAGAGACTTGAGGCATCTGGGGCAGGGATACCAACCAACAGGCTATTACAAGATGAGGAGATGGGGGCAAGCACTATAATTAGGTCAGTGGCAGAGGAAAGAAGGGGCCATGTTTAAGAAATGCTACTAAAGTAAAGTCAATAAGATCTACCAATAGATTGGATACGGGGATGAGAGAATTAAGAAATTGAGGATGACAACAAGATTGAGAGCCTCGGTGACTGGGAAGATAGTGGCATCCTCAACAGTAAGAGGGCAGTTGAAAAATGGGAAGGATTTGGGGAAAAGGTAGTGAGTTCCGTTTTGGAAATGTTGAGTTTAAGATGTTTGCAGAATATCCAATCTGAAATGTCCAATTGGTAGTTGGAGATGCTAGTCTGAAAGTTAGGGAAAAGGCTGGGACTGAATGAGTGGATCTGAGAATCATCAGAAAAGAGATGATCACTTAATTCCTGAGAGCTGGTGAGATCAACAAGTGAATTATTTTCTATAGAGAATAAAAGAGACCACAGGACAGAGCCCTGTGGGATACCCCCCATTAACTCTTGTAACCTGGACAAAGGTCCACCAAAAGGAGACTGAGGAAAATTGAGATAGGATAGAGTATTGCCACAGAAGCCTAGAGAGAAGATGGTATAAATGAGAAGAGGGTGATTTATAGTGTTAAAAACTGAAGACAGGTCAAGAATGATGGGGATTGAGAAAAAGACCATTTGACGTGGTGATTAAAAGATTACTGGTATCTTTGGAGAAAGCCTTTTCAGATGAATATTGCAATCAGAAGCCAAACTCTCTCTATATGCATTCATGTATAAATCTCAAGTCTTTCATCAAACATAGAAAATAAGCAACTGGTTAAGTAAAAAATATCCTAAACTTCTAAACCAAAAACATTTGATCAAGTCTGGAATATTTCCAAGGAAAAATCTACTGGATGCAGGTTACCATGGTGATTAGCAAAAATGTGCAATGAACTTCATTTCATGATAATTGCTACATATTTGCAGCTGAAGCTCATCTTTCAGTTTCAGTCTAAGACTTTGAGGAGATAATAATAGTTCTGTATCTGAGTTGCCTATTGAAACCTATAATATAGTAAAGGGCAATATCTAATTCTGTGAAATTCTTTTTTTGTGATGACCAAACATGCCAAGTTTTTTTTGAATGCAGTTAATTTTTCTTTCATTTTTATATATTGTAAATTGAAATTGGGTCCTAACTGGTTCTTTAAAATGAGAATTTACAATGTTCTCACATCAGTTTTAATAAGGAAAAGCAAGCCTCTCATCTGTTAAAAACGTGACTTTTAAAACCATCTACTTTATTTTTGTGGGAGCTGTTTTGCTATGTAGTTATTGCTAAAATTTGTGGCATAGAATCAAGTCTGTGAAATAATAGTTTTTGAGGCTTTGTTCCAGATTACCTCTGTAGGGAACTTCTGGGTGGGCAACTTCTCTGCAGCTTATAGTCTTAGATTGTTACCTACACCTTCCTTCACAGATTCAGCTCTTAGCACTATGCCTGGCACACAGTAAGCCCCTAAAAAGTGCTTTATGTTACAGATTAACTTACCTACACCTCATCTGTAGAAAAGGCAGAATTTGAACCCATGCCTTTCTGTTTCCAAAGGTGACCCCCAATGACCATGTGTAATATTAATGTGATCGAAGATCTTCCCCATACATTGGATAGGCCTCAGGTGGGCTTAGGTAGGAAAGCTTGATTATATCTTAGTTTGTAAGTAGGTCTAAAGCCCCTACTTGCTAGGTGCTAAGCCAATGTTTGCATAGTCCTCAGGACCCTAAGATGTTGCTAAGACCAGAGCCAATGGTATGTGCACTGAGTTCTAGTCAGTCATGAATTCAGCCATTCAGAGGCCTGAGTTCTAGCCAATCAGACGCCGACTAGCACTGTATAAAAGAGCCACTGTATAAAAGGAGCAGCAGCAGAATCGAAGGGGAGCAGAACTGAGAGAAGAACTAAGAGCAGCAGAACTGAGAGCAGCAGGACTGAGAGGAAGACGTTGAGGAAGCAGACATCAAGAGGGAGCTGAAGAGTAGACATTGAGAGAACCAGCATCGGGAGAGCTGCAGGATAGAGTGCCGAGCCAGAGAATTAGGATTCGTGAGTGATTGTTTACAAGAAGGCCTTAGCAGTGGGGAGGTTACAGGATGACCTGGTTCCTTGCTATAATACTGTGTTATAATTTCCTTGTTACTACACTGAGGTGGGCTTACTGGTTTTGGAATATAATTGCTACCATACCGAATTGGGAGAATTGGTTCTTGGATTTGATCCTCTGGAATCTAAATAAATGTTACACTTCCTCTGCCTTCTACACAGAGTTTTTCATACTTTGTGATTCCAAACCACTCAGGCACATCCATGGTCATCCTCGAGGTCATGAATCTTGACTTACTGATATACCATGCCACTGCCATACTTTCTCCAAAGTTGTATATTTCTGAATACAAAATCTTGGGTAAATGACTAAGCCAAACCACAGATTAAAAACAAACAAATAAGAAAACAACATACACTATGTATACTATATATATATATATATATATATATATATATATATATATATATATATATATATACACATCATATAAATATAGGTACATATTCTTATAATATGATTTCTATGTATATATAGGTACATATATATGCAAGGTACATACATATCCATATGTATGTATACGTGTATATGCATGTGTGTATATAGTCCCTTGTTTCTTCAAAAAACATAACAAGCTCTTCGAACCAAAGAATTGTTCAAAGTTACAACTGGAGAGACTGTAGAAATTATTTAATCTAACACTCTTATTGAATAGATGAATAGAGTCCCATAGAGGAGAAATGTCTTACCTAAAGGACATCCTAACCTTTTCCATAACAGTCTGAAATTCAGACCTCTAAGATTATTTCATTTTCCCATTCCTTTGACCATTGATTCATTGGAAAAGGAAATATTCAGTCTTCTCTGAGTTAAAAAGGAACTTTCACTCTAATTACAGTAGTTCAGAAAAAAAACAACAACAAGAAAGTATCACATTATATGGATAGCGTATAACTGGTATATGTGAAAAATATATGTGAAAAATCTTATCACCTTTTATATGTTATTTGCAGGAGACGGTGGAGTGTAGAACTCTCATAGAATATTCAAATTCGATGTTTGATGAACACCAGCAAACAGTGAACCTATTTCAAACATAGGAACCTTTCCTTAAGACCACTTAGCTTTGCATGTGAATGCGTGGATATGCTGTCCATATGATATGATGAGCCCATGTCAGATTTCCTTACTTTTTAGAGGATGACTACAACGGGAGTGAAAATTCTTTTTAACTCAGAGAAGATTAAATGCTTCCTTTTCCAAAGGGTAGAAGATGGAAAGAATGAGATAGAGGGAGTGATCATAGTGGGGCTAAATTCCCACCTGGTAAGGAAAACATTAGGATGTCTTTTAGATATGGAATCAACTTTCATTCATAATCGAATTTTGTATAAAATATCAGTATCAATATCAGTAAAAATTGTATTAATGTGTGTATAGCTATCTATCTATGTATATTTAAATAACTAAATAAATTAACTATAACATTCAAATCATCTTAAGCCCTTCTCAGTCTGCTGAACAAAGAGCAGCAGGTGTAGGGAAAGTGGTTCTGACACACATACATATTCTTATAATAGCTAGAAATTTTATTATTTCTATATTATATATTTATTATTATATTTATTGCAAACTTTATTTAAAAGTAAAGGACAGGAGAAAGTGAGGGGCACTGGCAGACTGGTTTCTCTGGCGGACAGCTGCTATTTGAAATTCTTAAAAATCCATACCTAATGAGGTGGTTATAACTGTTGTTTTGCTCTCTTGTCCAGCATCACCATAACAAATAAGATGCAAAATAAACTTTTATGTTTGACTCGGCAATGTACCAGTAGTACTCTCTAACACACATACACATACACACACACACACACACACACACACACACAGAGAACTGTGCTTATATTAAGTTCATTTCTGTGTTTTTCTCTAGTGAATAGCTACTAAATCCCATTTCCATCAAAAACAACTGATACAATTAACTTGCCATTCTTGAAAATACCCTTAGCTGACAGTGATGACTTAGGCAGCATTGATTTAAGAATACCTATTTGCACAGTAACCAAGAGCCACAATTATTTTGGCCATCCTTAGGAAGGAAATGATCATGGCAGGCCAATGTTTAATGAATGTCTTTATTTACTGATATCAAACATTTTCTGCAAAATTAAATTATGGCAGCATACATATTAGTGGTGAAGGTTGATAACCCAAATTGAGTACTGAGGCTCTAAATCCTCATTCTTCACAGGAAAAAAAATCTGACTCTGGGAATTCTATTCACTGGTTACCTAATAACTCCTTTACCCTTGAGAATGCGCTGATTGTCGTATCATTAGTGAAGCAACAGCTAGCCAGTTAGTTGACGTCAATCAAAGTCTATGAGGCATTTTACAAATTAATCCTCATTGATATATAATGATATATCAATCAAAACCAAGAGATGAAGCAATTTGTCATTGTAACATGCAGAACTCCAATTAGCTTGTCTGATTTTTTTGTTTATTCCATGCATTCATTATTATTTATTATATTTTAATTGAATCATGCAAATGATTACAGAGGGAATAGTTAATATGAAAATTTCTGCTCTTTCATCCAATCCAATTAAGAAACATTTCTTAATTGGGCACCAACTGTTTGTGAAGCATTACCTCAGTAGAAAAGTAACAGAAAAGAAATGTCTGGTCCTCGAAGATTTTATCATTTGGAGCAGGATCATAGACTTACAGTTGGAAGGGACCTTAAGAAATAATCTAGCCACTACTGATTGGCCAAAAAAAAGGAAAATGACATATGTTGGAGATGTGGAAAAATAGGGATACTAATGCAGTGCTGATGGAGTTATGAATTGTTCTAATCATTGTGGAGAGCAATTTGGAACTTTGCCAGAAATGCTATAAAATCATTCATACCCTTTGACTCAGCAATACCACTACTAGGTCTGTACCCCAATGAGATCAAAGAAAAGGGAAAAGAATCTATATGTAAACAAATACTCATAGCTTCTCTTTTTCTCATGCCAAAGAACTGGAAATTGATGGGATACCCACCAAGTAGGAAATAGAAGGACAATTTGTGATACATGATTGTGATGGAACACTATTGTCCCATAAAAAATGATGAGCTGGATGGTTTTAGAAAAACCTGGGAAGATTTAACATGAATTGATGCCAATCAAAATGAACAGAACCAGGAGAAAATTGTACACAGTAACAGCAATGATGTATGATAATAAACTATGATTGACTTAGTGATTCTCAGCAATACAATGATCTAAGACAATTCTGAAGGACTCATAATGAAAAATGCTATCCACCTCCAAACAAGGAACTGATGGAGTCTGAATGTGAAGTGAAGCATACTTTTTTAAACTTTCTTCATTGTTCTTGGATTTGTTTGTTTTGTTTTGTTTTGGTTTGGTTTTTTGGTCTGTGGTTTTGTTTTTTTAATGTGACAAATATAGAAAAAATTTTTATGACTGTATGTGTATAATCTATATCAAAATACTTGCCTTCTCAAGGAGGAAGAAGGGAAGGGGGAGAGGGAGGGAATACAAAATTCGAATTTAAGAAAAAAACAAATGCCAAAATTTTGTTTGCATATAATTGAAAAAAGTAAAATAAAAATTAAATTAAAAAAGACATCTAACCCAACATTCTTATAAGAAATGAAGTGATTTCCTTAAAGTCATACAGGCAGTACTAAGTAACAGATCTGGTATCTAAACCCAGGTTCTCTGACAGCAAATTCAGGGATTTTTCCGTTATACCCTTATTTAGTTGGGGAAAGGAAACATATAGATATGGAATAACATGAGGCTAATCAATAGCAACTTTAAAACGAGTCCCAAAAAGCATATGGTAGACTTTGAATATATGTGTTCTATTTTTTAAAAGCAAAGTCAAAATTTAGCCTAGTCGGGTGGTGAAAATACAGAAAAGCTACCTGAAGAAGGTAGCTCTCTCCAAAGAGGCTATATACATGGAAAAGAGGAGAGAAGAGTGGATGGCATGGATGGCATTGGGGTTATCAGGAAAATAAAACCTTGACCTGGCAGAAAGCGAACAATTTCACAATATTGTTTTTACTACATTTATTCTTTGTTTCAATTAACTTCAGTACTTGCAACCAAATTCTCTGCAAGCTGGAAAGGCCGCAGAAGTCCGTTTTAAACCCAAAGCAAGAATTTATTCTATAGTTTCCTTTAGGAATGAGTTTCCAGCCTTGATTTAAATCCTTTAGTGGAGGTAGATAAGTACTCTTCAGGGACAGTAATCCACTGTCAAAAAAATTACAATTATTAGAAAATTCTTCATTATTCTGAGCAAAAAATATGACTTCCTGTAACTTCCATTCATTGTTCCTATCTTTACTTTCTAGAAAACGTAAGCATTCAATAAACAAGAAGTTATTACACACCTACTCTGTGTCAGGCATTGTGCTAGGTTCTGGCAGCAGAAAGACAAAAAAGAAACAATGACTGCTCTTGAGTAACACAGAATAAGTTTACTTCCTTTTCTATAGTTTTTTTTCCTTTGGAGACAATCAGGGTTCACTGACTTGCCCTGGGTCACACAGGTAGTAAGTGTATGAGGTCCAATTTGAACTCAGGTCCTCTTGACTCAGGGCTGGTGCTCTATCCACTGTGCCACTTAGCTTTTCTACAATTTTAATTAAACATTTTCAAACAGTCTATTCTCCCTTAAGTTTCTTTTCCTCCAGCCCCACAAAATCAATTATCTTAACTGTTGTTGACATAAAGTGATATCTAATAAGTGCATGAAACCCACTAATCAGGGAGGAATGGCCATGATTGCCACCCATTACAACTTCAAAGCCAGGGAATGGTGGGAAAAGCTGAATATTCATTCCAAAAATTGTAATAGTATTTTTTTCCAATTACATGTAAAGACAATTTTAGCATTCATTTTATAAAAAAATCCTACTCTTCCCTCCTCCCTAAAGTGGTAATTTGATATAGGTTATATATGTGCAATCATGTAAACATATTTCCATCTTAGTCTTGTTGTGAAAGAATAAATAGACCAAAAGGAAAAAAATGAAAAAAAATAGAGAAAGTGAAAATAGTACGCTTCAATCTGCATTCAGACTCCATCAATTCTTTCTCTGGTTGTGGATCATATTTTCCATCATGAGTCCTTTATACTTGTCTGGGATCATCGTATTGCTTACAAGAGCTCAGTCATTCATAGTTGATCATCACACAATGTTGCTGTTACTTGTTCTCCTGGTTCTGTTCATTTCACTCAGTATCAGTTCATGTAAGTTTTTTTTTTTTTTGGTTTTTTCTGAAATCATCCTGCTCAGCATTTCTTATAGCACAATGGTATTCCATTACATTCATGTACCACAACTTGTTCAATCATTCCCTAATTTATGGGTATCCCCTCAATTACCAATTTTTCGCCACCACACAAAGAGCTGCTATGCATATTTTTGTACATGTAGGTATTTTCCCTTTTTAATGATCTCATTGGGATACAGACCAAGTACTAGCATTGCTGGATAAAAGTGTATGCACAGTTTCATTGCCCTTTGGGCATAATTCCAATTTTCTCTCTAGAATGATTGAATCAGTTCACAACTCCACCAACAGTGCATTAGTGTCCCATTTTTCCCACATCCTCTTCAACATTTATCATTTTCCTTTTCTGTCAAATTGACCAATCTGATAGGTGTGAGGTGGTACCTTAGAGTTGTTTTAATTTGTATTTCTCTAATCAATAGTGATGTACAGCATTTTTTTTCATATGACTATAGATAGCTTTGATTTCTTCACCTGAAAACTGACTGTTCCTTTGACAATTTAACAATTGGAGGATGACTTGTTGAATATTCATTTTGGTGCTTCCTTAAACACCTGAAACTCTCAGTTCTTCAACATCTGTAGATCCTCTGAGCCACTCCTCCACTCTATGTGAGCCATGTGCAGGGTTTGTCATATGCTGTATTTCACCATTGCCCACACATGTTCCACTTTCACTAATCCTAAAGTTCCAGAATTCTACGTGATCAGAGCCTCCTGCTGTTCTGTCTTCTATATCTTTTACTCTTTCTAAAACTGTTCTTCCCTCTCCAATCCCCCCACTTTCTGAAGTCGTTACTCATGCTCTGACTTTACTTTTAGTCCTTCCCAGTCTTGACTCTTATTCATCCAATTCAACTTTATACTGCCCTCTACTCTTTAATCCTTTGTACTGCTGCTGCTTATATACTATCTGTTTAGCTCTTGCCAAACCACAGCCCTGTATTACTTCTTTCATCTGCCTTCTCAATTCCTACTCCTATACTCCTGAATAGAGAAGGAGCAAGCAACACAAGCAATCTACCTGGATTCATTACAAATTTATATCCTCTGATGTCAACATGGCCCTAAATATGGGAAGATCTTTTTTTTTTATTCTTCCATTCTTTCATGTTTCCCTATCCCACTCCTCATAGAATATGTTTCAAACTTCCTTTACTCTCCTCCTACATACTAAATCTCTTCCTCTCCTTTCATCTGGGGGTAGTTCTTATTTTTTTTGAAGGGGAAAAGGCAGGGCAATTGGGGTTAAGTGACTTGCCCAAGGTCACACAGCTAGTAAGTGTGTCAAGTGTCTGAGGCCAGATTTGAATTCAGGTCCTCCTGACTCCAGGGCCAGTGCTCTATCCTCTGAGCCACCTAGCTGCCCCTAGTTCTTACTTTTTTTTTTTTTAAAAAAAGGCCATTCACTGAGAGCTCTATCTTTTCTCTTTTTCTTCAGCTCAAATCACCTCAAGATCACCCACAACTATCTCTCCAATTTTAGTGTCTGATAATGAGATGGCTCTTCTTGACAAGATCATCTCCTTAGTATCATGATCTTGTCTTCTCCAGTATATTGCAAATGGAATTGTCTTGGATCATTGTGTTGCTGAGAAGAGCTAAGTCGATCAAAGTTGGTCATTGCAAAGTGTTGCTGTTATTGTGTGCAGTGTTCTCCTGGTTCTGCTCACTGCACTCAGCATCAATTCATGTAACTCCATATTTTTCTGAAGTCTTCCTGCTCATCATTTCTTATAGCAAAATAGTACTCCATTACATTCATATACTGCAACTTGTTCAGCCATTCCCTAATTAAAGGGCATCCCCTCAATTTTCAGTTCTTGGCCACCACAAAAAGAGCTATTATAAATATTTTTGTACATGTGGGTCCTTTTCCCTTCTTTATGATCTCTTTGGGATACAGCTCTACTAGTGATACTGCTGGATCAAAGGGCATGCACAGTTTTATAGCCCTTTGGACATAGTTCCAAATGGCTTTCCAGAATAGTTGGATAGGTTCACAACTCCACCAACAATGCATTACTGCTCCAATTTTCCCACATCTTCTCCAGCATTTATCATTTTCTTGTTTTGTCATGTTAACCAATATGAGAAGTGTGATGTGGTACCTCAGAGTTGTTTTGATTTTAATTTTTCTAATCATTAGTGATTTAGAGCATTTTATATGCCTATGGATAGCTTTAATTTCTTCGTCTGAAAACTGCCTGTTCATATCCTTTCACCATTTATCAACTGGGGAATAACTTGTATTCTTATAAATTTGATTCTGTTCTCTACATACTTTAGAAACAAAGCCTTTATCAGAGATACCAGCTTTAAAAATTACTTCGCAGTTTTTTGCTTCCCTTCTAATTTTGCTTGCATTGGCTTTGTGTGAAAACTTTTTGATTTAATGTAATCAAAATTATGCATTTCTCATTTTATAATGTTCTCTATCTCTTATTTGGTCATAAATGTTCCCCTTCTCCATAGATCTAACAGGTAAACTATTTCTTGCTCTCCTAATTTGCTCATGGTATCACTCTTTATGTCTAAATCACGTACCCATTTTGACCTTATCTTGGTATACAGTGTAAGATGTTGGCTATGTCAAGTTTCTGCCATACCATTTTCTAGTTTTCCCAGCAGTTTTTGTCAAATAGTGAGCTCTTGTCCCAGAAGCTGGAGTCTTCAGGCCTATCAAACAGTAGATCACTATAGTCATTCATTACTCTGTCTTGTGTACCTAACCTATCCCACTGATCTACCACTCTATTTCTTAGCCAGTACCAAATGGTTTTAGATCTGGTATGGCTAGGCCACCTTCTATTTTATTTCTTTTCATTAATTATCTTGATATTCTTGACTTCTTGTTCTTCTGGATGAATTTAGTTATTATTTTTTCTAGCTCTATAAAATAATTTTTGGCAGTTTGATTGGTATGGCACTGAATAATTAAATTAATTTAGGTGGAATTGTCATTTTTATTATATTAACTTGGCCAACCCCTTCTTTCATGGTCCTGAAATGAGGTTGTTATTGCTCATCTTCTCTTGAAGCAGGAAGCCAGAATAATCCAAAGAAAGAGACAAGCCTAGATCTCTGTTCTTTCCTGCTCTCACCAACTGCCCTGCCACTTATGACCAGGCCTGAGGCTTCATCTCCACCAACGAGGATGAGTCTTATACCAATAGACTTTGGGGCTCAGCTTACAAATGAAATATTTTCCCTGCCTCTTTATAGCATTAAACTGTTCCCACACAAATGAAACATGACTGTACATTATTGACAAGTTCTGGGGTCTCATTTCTACAATATAGATGATTTCCTCTCTGAAATTCTCTAAAGCCCATTTCAAGGTTATTTTTACACACACACACACACACACACGCATGCACATTTTAGTAGTTTACATTAAAACAAAAGTCCTTTTTATTCATATTGGTATCAAAATATTCATCCAAAATATCAGAAATATTTTATACCCTTTGACAATTAATACGAATTTCTTCATTTACACGTGAACATTTTTTCTGTACTTTTCAGCATTAACTACTCCTTTTGAAAAGATCCTTAAAGAGACAGCATACCTTACAAATCATCCTCTAGCCACAATGCCAGTATTTGCAGTCTTTTGCAAGTCAAAATTTCAGATAGATAGACCTAGGTAGATAAAGAAATACGCGCACAATTATAACAAATAGGCAACTAAACATATAACTGACA
This sequence comes from Trichosurus vulpecula, assembly GCF_011100635.1. Taxonomy (NCBI): domain Eukaryota; kingdom Metazoa; phylum Chordata; class Mammalia; order Diprotodontia; family Phalangeridae; genus Trichosurus; species Trichosurus vulpecula. Next base: position 139,627,270 of record NC_050579.1, on the reverse strand, counting down.
TGCACAATGCTAAAAATGCAAATATAGTAATAATACATACACATATCAACCTTTTATCAGCTAATAAAACAGCTTTCAACAAATGACATAGAGTGTCAGAACTGTATTCAAACATACATCACCTATTTGTCTCTACAGAATTATGTCTGGCTTTATTAGTAATTATCTTTCCACATTTGTCTGATGCATTATCTGTAAGTCTAACAATAGGTTTAATATTTCTCATACTCTTATTCTTAGTTTCTAAATTTCTAGATCTTTTATTATCAGTATTATTTGATGATAACTCTACATCCTTAAATAACAGACTGTTTATTTCAGTCCCCTAATTTAATCTATTCTCTTTCTAAAACTTCCACATAAGGGTAAAAGGAGTTTCTTTGGGGGTGAATCCTCTTTTGTCTTCTTTTGAACTTATATTCCTCTTTTATTTTCTTTTTGCTTTTGACTGAGAGATGATCAGTAGAAGGAACTATTTGAATTTCTAGTGAATACCAATGTGTAATTAAACTATCATCATTTGAATTGTGGTCAGTTCTAGAAGTAATTTCTTGTTTTGTCACACCAATATATGTTATTAGTTCTCTTTATTGATTCTGGAATGCATTGAATTTCAATTATTTTTAGTTTCTCCTTCAATGTAGCAACTCTTACAAGCACTTTTTATACTACTTTTTCACTCAGACTTTACACCCCCTATACAAACTCTACACTACATCTGCATTGTCTGATTTGCTATTTTTCACACAATCTGTTCCTTTACCTGATTATGTGCCTTTTCACTAAAAATTCCTTGAATATTATTTATCTCTCTGTCCTCCTTTAAGACTCAACTCAAGCTTTTCCATCAAGACTGTAGACTCTGCAGGCGGCCTTTGCTGATACCTTATGATGCTAGACACTTCCCTGTAAGGTTACTTCCATTTACAGTTTATATACGCCCATAGACACATACATATACATACATATGTGTATGTATATCTATATCTTATATGAATATAGTCATTTGCCTGTTGTCTTCTCCGTGAGGTTGTGATCTACTTGACAGCAAAGACTATGTTTTCACTTTTCTTTATGTCTGCCTCTCTTAGCACAATGCCTGGCACATAGAAATCACTTAATTAATGCTTATTGATTGAATGACTGGCTATCGGTTCAGTGAAAATATTTGAAGAGTTCTAAAGTGTAATACCTCAAGCCACTTATACTTGGGGCTGCGCTGTTTAGCATTTTAATCATTATTTTATATAAGGATTCATCAAATTTGCAGATGATACAAAGTTGGGAAGGATAGCTAACACACTGGATCGCAGAATAATGATTCAAAAGTAACTTGAAAAGCATTATGCAAAATCCAATGGGATAAAATTCAATAGGGGGAAATGTAAAATCTTGCAGTAGGGCACAAATAATCAATTCCAAAAAGATGGGAAGCCATAGATAGACATCATTTATCCTGAAAAATATGTGCAAGTTTTAGTAGACTGAAAACTCGACATGAGTCAAAAAGGGTATGTGTCAGCCATAAAGAGATAATGTAAATCTTGGGCTGTATTATGATTGTGGTAGTTTTCAGGAATACACAGGTGATAATTCTGCTATAACCCTCCCTTCTCATAGCACTTTTGGAATATTACATTTAGTACTGAGCACCATGTTTTAAGATTGACATTGAGAAGCTGTAGCCTGTCCTGAGGGCAACCAGGAAGGTGAAGGACCTTGAATTTATGATATATGAGGATCAGCTGATAGAATGTGGGGTATTTACCTGGAGAAAAGAAGGCTCAGGAGGCACATGACATGTGAAGGAGAAATTAGACTTGTTCTGTTTGACCCCAGAGTGTGGACCCAGGAATAGTAGCTGGAACTTGCAAAGAGGCCAGTTTTAGCTGAATGTCAGGGAAATAAACTTCCTAAAAATAGGAGTTGCCCAAAAGTAAAATGGATTGATTTCCACTCCTTAGAGCTCTTCAAGTAGAGACCAGATAGCCAACCACTTGCCTGCTATGTTACACTAATTCCTTTGTGTAAAGGTGAGACTAAATGGCCACTGAGTGTTCTTCCAACTCTCAAAATCTGTGATTTTGTGAGAACCCAGAAGAAGAACAAATGTCCTACTTGTTCTCTTAATAAAAATGAATTATCCTTTAAGGTGAAGACTTTATTTTATATATCTCTGTCTCCCATATAACATCTAGAGCACAGTCATCCATGCCATAGGCACTCAGAACATTTTTTTTCATTGATTGATAGCTCCAGTAGTCATTTCTTCAAGCTTTCAAATTTCAGGGAGGAGGCTTTTATTTTTCTAATGTGTATTATTATAATAGTCAAGTAATTCTGTTTTAATCATTGTTAACTTAGTGTTTTCATTCTAAATTGTAGTTTTTTTGAAGCTTCATTTACCAGCCATTCAAAATCATGCTGAGTTGGCACTTGGTTGGCAGCCTAGATTCTGTGAAACCATTGTCAATCCACTTAGCCAATTTGGAGAGTTCTACAACTTAATTCAATATGATATGGCGGGGCAAAGGGAGGAATTTAAAGGAATTTGGGGGAAAGCAAAGCTATGAAAAATTGTATTTGTATTCCAAAGCATTACATGAAATATTGATGCAGTTCCGTACAGAATAGAAAGAACTCCGTTGTTTTGCTTCTTTCTCCCTACAAATTTATTAGTTCAAGCAATTACTATGGTCAGTCATTGTGTTCTTTGAACTGGTAGCAATTTCCTGATTGGATGGCTGATGACTACCAAACAACTTTTGGTACCTCAAAGTACTGAAATATGGTTCCTTTTTTTCTCCATTTATATACACACATATATACACACATGACTGCATGCATGCATGCATATACAAACATATACATATATCTACTACTGGGCTCAGAAGGGATGAGATAGTGACTCTCTCTCCCATTGAATCCCCTATCAGATCTAGACTCAAGTATATGGATGAGGTTAAATTCTGGTGAAGTTTGACCCATAAAGACAGGGGTCAATTTACTTTATTTCACTCTCTGGATCATTTTCCCTGGAGACCCTAGGGAAAAATCACTTAAGGTTTTAATTGGCTTATATCTATCTTATATCTAGGGTGTCCTTGAAAGGGAATAGAAATAAATAGAATCATATATATCAGGTATGAAACAGGTATTTATTTCCTTCACTATAAAATGTTTAGAATACAAAATAGTCACAAACTCTTATTGATCCCCCCCCCCAAAAATGTAAAGAAGAACTAACACAACTAATATAATACTTTCCTTTGGAGGTTGATACTTAAATATCCAAACACAGAATATAGTTGCAGGACTACTGAGTCCGCATTATTGCTTTCACCTTGACTCTATACAGTCTCCCTATGTTTCAGACAATCTAAATTAAGGCTGGGATTCTTCCACTGTTGAACTAGCATAGGTAGATGTCCGGAAGCTGCCAGGGCACAGGCTTAGTACCTCCATAGTGTGTGTTTTAATAAGTAGGGGGGAGGCATTTTGCTTACACACATTAAAATGAGAAGAAAAGAAGGAAGAAAGCAGGGAAAGAAGGAAGAAAACAAGGAAGGAAGGAAGGAAGGAAGGAAGGAAGGAAGGAAGGAAAGAAGGAAGGAAGGAAAGAAGGAAGGAAAGAAGGAAGGAAGGAAAGAAGGAGGGAGGGTGGAAAAGGAGGGAGGGAGGAAGGAAGGAGAAAAAGTATTTATTTAGCTTTTGCTATGTGCCAGGCACTCTGCCAAGTACTTTACAAATGTTATCTCATTTGTTCCTCATAACAACCCTGGAATGTTAGTGCTATTAGATCCTCATTTTACAGTTTAGGAAACTGAAGCAACCAGAAGTTAACTGACTTGGCCTGGAGTCTTTCTGACTCCAGGTCTAGCTGATAATCCAATGTACCACCCAAATGCCTCTGGTAAAACACTCTTTTCACCATTTACTGAGACAGGCAAAGACAATTTGTTTTTTCTTTATTTATAAAGTATTTACATTCATTTTATATTATTGTGAAGTACAAAGAGCTGTGGGTTGGGAATCCAAAGACCTGCATTCAAATTTCAGCCTTTCTACTTGCCACCTGTGACCTTGACCAAGTCACTTAAACTTTTTTTTATGCCTTAATTTCCTCTTCTGTAAAATGAAAGATGTAGACTAAATGATCTTTAAAGTAATTTCTAGTTCTTTATGCAAATCCTAAGCTCATTCACAAAGATATTTAATATATATACATATATATACACATATATTTAATATATTCTGGAGTAGGAAGCTGTCCAATATGCCCTAAAACATTTTCAGAAATGTTCCATATGACTTCCTCAGAGGTCCCCAAATAATCAAGGTGAGATTTCTGATGTGCCTCCTGAAAATCTCCAGAGGCTGATTCTGAAATTAGAAGGGAGGAAGTAGTTGTCCAAAGGTATAACCTATCTAACCTTATAAATTAGTTTTGTGAAGACACAATATTAGATAAGAACAGCTAGTTTCATAGTTAGACCATCTAATTTCCATTGAGGATGACTGGCTGAATGGTTTTACAGTGGAGTTGTTCAGTGTTACAGTGAAGTGTGATTGTAATGCATTAACAATATTATAAGACAGCATTGCCCAGGACAACATTAGGCTCAGCAAGAAGTAGGAAAATTAAAGGAGAAAATAACCAGCCACGGTGTAAAGTATACAACCTGTGAGGATGCTATGTTCTTTGGTAAACTCTGAACTTAGATTTATATGTCTCAGGATTTCAGATGAGAGTTTTTAATACTTTTTTAATGGCTAGGAGAGGGTAAGCATCCAAATACAGAAAATAGCATTTGATACCAAGGTCTCACCCAGGGGCCTGCTTGTAAATGTTTAACAACTGGCACTCTGAGGGGGAAAATGTATGTAAGGTAAACTTTTAAGTTTAATCTGAAATAATAACATTTCCCCATCACTTCCTTAAGTCTAGATAATCAAAAAATAATAGATCAAGTCCTAATTTTTATCATTCACCAAGTTCCTATTTGTCAATGATCACACTGAAACTCTAACAATTGGCTCTCTGGAGCCAACTGGAGCTTGCTTTAGCACTCACAACTCCTAATTCGCGGCACCAAAGAGCATAAGATAAGGCATGCAAGACACTGCCGAGAATGAAGCTTTCATTGTGACACAAGACCATCATCACCTCATGTATTTTCTCTGCCTAAGACCTCAGGGAGCCTTAAGGGCAGAATCAGGCTCAGGCATCCACAGGAAATAATATGAACAAATACAGGAGGAAGATCATCCAGGAAACATTGGATCGCCACCGCAGGAGCCACGTTGTTCTGTCTAACTCCTACTTGATTGTATTACTCTACAGTTCCAAGGGGGCAGCTAGGTAATGCAGTGGATAGAACGCCAGGCTTGGAATTAGGAAGATTTATGTTCATGAATTCAAATATGTCCTCAGACACTTACTAGCTCCGTGACCCTGGGCAAGTCATTTAACCCTGTTTTCCTCAGTTTCCTCATCTTTAAAGTGAGCTGGAGAAGGCAAGCCACTCTGACAGGGTCAAGGAAACCCCATACGGGATCGCGAAGGGTCAGATATGACTGAACACCAACAACAGTTGCAAGGTGATTGACTTGTCTAGACCTGCCTCCCTGAGAAGCTATTCTATTATGCTCTAGCCACCTACAGCTCCACAGGGGTTGCCTTACCCTAGTGTAGGAAACCTCTCTGCTCCCCAGTACCTTCCTTTTCCAGTGACAACTAGCTGTCTGATCCTGGGAAATCTCTACCCAAAGCTTAACTTGAAAAATGATAGGTTACCTGAATTCATGCCTCCATGATTAATGTAATTCCACATCATCATATCCTCTCTATTGCAATAATTTTGATCCCTTGGCTAGCATTTTCCAAACTCCATTCTCTATCCCCCACTGACTACTCTCATTCCTATCCTCCTCAATTCAACTCTCCCTCTAAAAATGCACCATTCTAAAAGCTAGCCAACCCTTCCATTACGCTCTCTAGAGTGTCTATACCATAAGTAACAAACAAGCTTTCATCTTAAATCTCTTCCTTTTTGCTCCCTCCCTCTTCTTGCACATACTGAGAGGTGGCTCTGATGAAATGCTAATAAATCTGCCCCCAGCCCCAATGTTCTAACTTCCTTATAGGCCCTGCTGAATAGCAGGCCCACTGCACCTACCTAGCTACTCACCCTGCTCCCCCACACACACACTCAGTATCCTAACTTCATATATGCCTCAGTGCTCACTAGAACAGGTGTGTCCATGAACTCATATTTCTCACTGAAACAGCAGGAGTGTCCACGTGATGGGATCCCAGTCATTGCCTCTAGCTAGCCACTGCCCCCAGACCCATTCCTCATATTGTACACGGAAACAGCAGGTGTGTCCATGTACTCAACCACAACCACATCCATCTAGTCTCAGACAGGACCAAAATATTCAGCCAATCAGAGAGCAGCAGCACCAGGATGCCTAAGCAGGATGTGCACCCCAAAACAATAGAAGGGACTTTCCCTAAGTAGGCACCTGTGCAGTAATAGTAAAGAACTGACCTAGAGTGAACTTATGTCATAAAGAGGCTTATTAGAATATCATTATCATACATACATAGCCCCCCAAATGGTTTTTCTGTGTGCATTGTGGGTAATCACATGCACAGTTCCATTGTGGCTGGAACCCCTCCCCTATTACCTAATCCCTTAACAAACCCCTCCTGCCTCTTTAATCGGTTATGTAATTGCATCTTTACCCTATAAGAATCCATCTTGCTTTCTCTGAAGTTGCTGGTTCCTCTTGGAACTTATTCCGCTTCATAACAGGTGTCAATCTCAATAAATGCCTATGCTTGTATTAGAGGTGGTCTGACTCTGATTTCTTTCAGACAGTTGCACCACAACACATCATGCAATCCCAACAGTTTTTGGCATTCCTGGGTGGGCCTAGTTTGAACTGCAACAGCTCCTTCACAATGACATGACTTTCCTGGCCACCTTTTCCAACACCAATTGCATTTCGTTTCATACTCTCAACTCACTGTTTGTGATGGGGGATTTGGAACACTTCTTACTCTTCTTTGCCACTTCTAAATTTTCCCTCTACTACCACTATTCAATAACCTATCCTTTAAGGTTATTCAATCACTATTTATATCCCAATTAAGTTTCTGGTGGCTGTTTAATAACCTCCAGGGCACTTGCCTTTCTTCCTCAATGAGTTGTACCCGGTTCATGTTCTTTCTCTCCTCTCCAACTCTTGCTCTTATGCTAAGGGAGTTTAACATACACTGTTATCTCAAACACTTTAACCTCCAAAATTCTCAACTTATCCAGTTCCCATAACCTACTCCTCCACCTCACCACAACTACACACAGAAATGGTCATACCCTTAATTTTAATGCCACCTACAGATTTTCCATATCCAGGTTAATGAACTCTGAAATTTCTTTATCTGCTCAAAATCTGTTATCACTCCACCAGATCCTTTGTCTCACAACTTCAAATCTTGTTCTTCATTCTAACTCTAATCTCTAACCCCACTTCTGGACCATCGCCAGTCATCTTGACTTATGTCTTGACACTCTGCATCAATGTCTCTGGAGAAGACAATAAAGTTGATGACTGTGCTGCTCTGACTCACTTAAATCCAATTCATTTCCAAGTCAAGACATTACCCTCATGATGTCATTGACCTCTTAGAGAATGAAGAATGAACAATCCCACCAATCCTATTTCATAGGCCATCACCTCTCTATTGGTTGTAGTCTCTTCCTTTTCCCATCTTAACCTCTTGGTGAATAAGTTCAACTTTATACTGTCCTCTTCTGTTGAGTACCTTGCTTTTTTATTCAATTGAACATCTTCTCCTGTCAAACCCTGGCCTTGGATTGCTCCTACCATCTGCTGCCTTCCCTTCTATGCCCATACTGCTTAATGATGTTTGAAACAGTCATGAAGCCATGCTGACTGGGTCCACTACAAATTTATGTAACATTCTCAATTGCTTCACTTTAGCAAGGTAATGACTTTATACTTCTCTAATCAGTTCATTATCTCACCCCAGCAGCTTTTCCAAACCTTTTCATTCATCCTCAAGTTTCCCATAACTCCTCTTCTTTCAGCTGCAAACTTTGCCTTCTATTTCACTGGAAAAATTGAGAGATTTTTTTCCCCTTAAACAGAGCTTAAATCTGCTTCTTTTCCATTTTTATCCTCTGATGCTCATTCTGCCCTCTGGGTCCAAGCAAAGAGAATCTAATCCCTGGTATACCAGGCAGCCCTTCAAATTCTTAATGATAGCTATTAAGTCTCCTCCTATTTTTTTCTTCTGCAGGGAAAATATCCCAAATTCCTTCATCCATTCACTTGAGACCTCCCTCTTCTCCTCTCTTCCAAATCTCACATGATTCATATGCCTTCTCTCTCTATCTCATTCACACCTGTCTCACATAATGAGGTGGCCCTTTTTGCCAAAGATGACCCCAGTACATGAACAAATTATTCCATTCTATCTGGTCTTTTCCCTCAGATTACTCCTCTATCATCTATATTCTCTTACTAATCTTCAATCTCTCTCTGTCCACTGGCTACTCTCCTACTGCCTAAAAACATACTCATGTCTCCCTTATCCTCAAAAAAACCATCACTTGATCCATCCATTCCTGATAGCTGTTATCCTATGTCTCTTTTCCTTCTCATATCTAAACCTATTTGGAAGGCAAGCCATCTACAATAGATACATGCACTTCTTTTCCTCTCTTTCTTTGCTTGACTCTCTGCTAACTTCATTATTTGATTTAAACTGTTTTTTTCAAAGTTACCAATAATCTTTGAATTACCAAACATAATAATATTTTCTCAACTCTCATCCTTTTTGACCTCTCTGAAGCCTTTGACACTTTAGATCACTCACTTCTTACTACTCTCTTGTCTCTAGGTTTTGGGTTGTTGTTGTTGTTTTTGGTTAGTTCTCTTCCTACTTATCTGACTTCTCTCTCTAAGTCTTCTTTGCTTGATCTTCATCCAGGTCATACCCACTAATTATGAGTATCCTGAAGATTTCTGTCCTGGGCTCTCTTCTCCTTCTATGTCAATTCATTTGACAATCTCATGGGCTCCCATGGATTTATCATCTCAGTGCCAATGGTCCTCAAATTTATTTGTCCAATCCTAATCTTTCTATTCGTCTGCAATCTCACATCTCCAATTACCTACTCAAACTGGATGCCTGAAACACATCTTAAACTCAGCATGTCCCAGACTGAACTCCTTATTTCTCCCCAAATCCTCTGCCTTCCCACCTTTGCTATTGTGGTTGATGGTACCAGCATCCTCTGATTCATCCAGGATCTCAAGCTAGTTGTCATTCAGAATTCCTTATTGCCTCTCACTTCACATATCCAAGCTGTTGCCATATTGTTTCATTTCTACTTTTTTCCACTTTTTTGCATATAATTCCTCTCCTGACACACATACCACCATGTATAGACCTTCATTTCCTCATGTCTGAATTATATCAATAACTTCTTGGTTGGTCTCCCTGCCTCTCTTTCCCCACTTCAGTCCATCCTCCATGCTGCTGTCAAAGTGATTATTCTTAAGCACATACCACTCCCCTATTAAGATCATATCCTTAAGATCATATCACTCCCCTTTTCATTAAACCCCAGTCATTCTCTATGACCTCTATGACCAAATAAAAAAGTTCTTTGTTTGGTTTTTAAAGCCCTTCATAAAATTCCCCCTCCCCCATGCTACCCTTCCCATCCTCTTACACCTTACTCCCTTATATGTGCTCTGATATCCAGTGATACTAACTTTCTCACTCTTCCTCATACAAGATACTCCATCTCTTGACTGTGGGCATATTCACTGGCTGTTATAGCTACAACTCTCTTCCTTCTCATCTATGCCTTCTGGCTTCTCTTCATTTCTTCAAATCTCAGCTAAAATCCACCTTCCATAAGAAGCTATTCCCAGTCCTAAATCTTTGTTCCTTCTCTATGTGAATATCCCATTTATCCTGTCTATAGCTTATTTGTACATAAATCTTTGAATGCTGTCTCCTTCATTAGACTGTGAGTTCCTTGAGAATTAGCACTGGATTTTGCTTTGTTTTTCCCCTTTATTTGTATCTCTAGTGTTTAGCATAGTGCCTGGCAAATAGCAGGTGCTTAATCAATGCTTGTAAACTGATTAACTGCCTTTTTTCCACACAACCAGCTTTGAAACCACCTTGAAAGAGGGGCAGTTTAGGGACAATAGATCTGACATTCTCATTTCCCAGCTTTTACATACTGCCCACAGTTATGCTCAGAGTAGGTGATATGCTGATTTTTTTTTGTTGAGTTATTGGCAACAGATGCTACCTTTCTGTTTCCACAACTCAACTTCCCTGTCTCCATGATTGTGGTACCATGGATATAGACATGGCTAGAATTTTATTTCTAGCTTTTGAAAACTAATTTTCCCTAAGCACTAAGATTAATCATAGGTTTCCTCTGTATTTTGAAAGCTGGTACAGCAATGACAGATCAACATGGGGGAGGGGGAAGAAGTACTGTTTTGAAATGGAAAAATTTATGAGGTGATGAGAAATTTATAAGCTGAAAAGGTAATAAAAATGAGCTTTAAAAGATGAAAGAGCAAGGAAGATAAGTACCATGATTAGTACAACAGAAAATCTTCTGGAACAAATTATTTTGTAATTAAATCTTTTGCAATAAACAGATTCAGAAAACATCATTAAAATGCTTGCTTAATTATTACTTATAGTGCAAAAGAATTACACTGTAAATCTTAGGCGCAACTCTTTCCTTTAATGTTATTGAGGGGGCATGAGGGCAAAAAAAAAAAAAAAAAAAAAAAACCACCAATCTAAGTTCTGCCAAGAAATGTCTTAGGTCTGATATAGCTAGCTTGTAGTCAACTCTAAAAACACCAAATTATAATTTTATCTTTGTATCCCTAAATATCAAAGCTATTCTACATCTAAATAATACAAATATAAAAATGCCTATATGCATCATGGTGACATACTCACCTGCTATCTATGAACTACAGAAAAGAATGCTAAATGGCCTGACCATGGAAAGGGATTTTTAGGAGGGTTTAGGGATGAGATGATCTAGATTCCAGTGCCAACTCTGTCACAAACTAGCTTGGTTATTTCTCTATACCTCCATTTTTGAACATGTTAAATGATGGGGTTGGATCAATGACCTCTAAAATCCCCAATAACCTTCTTCCATCTGGAGTTGTCACTGATGCACCTCTATTACTTTCCTGCTTCTATATCATTACTAGTTGTGCCATGCATTTTCTTTTATAACTCCTGTAAGATGACAGGAAGCTAATGATGGAGACCTCATGGTTCTTGGGAGAACTTTTATGCTTTCTGACATAATGTCAGATGGAATGGCCAATTGGGGTAGAGTTGCTAGCAAATTCTTTAAAATGATTCACCATATATCTGTGGAGACAGCATTTTTCTCCCCAAGTACCTTCACCTACACTACCTCATTGTATCTTTATAACTCTGTGAGGTACAAAGGATGGATATTGCCCCCATTTTATAGATGAGGAAGTAGAAGCTAAGAAAAATTAAGATATATGTGCAGTGGCTAATGTGATAGATCCATCAGCAGAGTAAAGGTCTTATGATTCCCAAACATGACCCCTTTCTATTACAAAATGCTGTCTCACTTTGGAGCTGAGAAAGTTTTATAGACAAAAAAATCAGAAATAGAAGCCACCAAGACCAATCTATTACAAAATGCTCTCTCACTTTGGAGCTGAGAAAGTTTTATAGACAAAAAATCAGAAATAGAAGCCACCAAGACCAAGATTCTAATTTTTCAGCCTTTTAATTTTGTTTTAGTGTTTCCAGGTTCATAGAGGCATTGATTCCTGTTGGGTCCAATCTAATTTTCAAGGAATCTGTTAGGTGAGGGAGGTTGTTTACTTTCTGTACCAAGCTGAGTATTTTTCTCCTAAGAGCTCTCCTATTCTTTCTTATAATTCCCTCTAGAGCACTCATTTATTTAATTACTTTTAAAAATACTCATTTCAGCTATTCCAGGAATTCTAGTAGAAGTTATTTTTTTAAAAATCTGTGTTTTTATTTGAGACCTTGTTGGTTTGTTTGTTTGTTGTTTTTTTTTTTGTTGTTGTTGTTAATTTTTTATTAGTTTTTGAAGACTAATGAAATCATGAGTGATGTCAGACCTTGCTGGTAGAAGCTTATAGGTGGGATATTATTCTCTTCTTTTCGGTTTGGAGCTCCAGTTTTCTGGGATCCATAACATTCTTTTATCACTGGAATTTTCTTTTGTTTACTTATTTTTCTAGTTTTCCTAAATTGGGATTTTATGGCAGGGAAAGGCACTATGGACTTTTGGTAGGAACAGTGGAGCCTTGCTTTGTCCTGCTTTGTATTAGAGTGGTTACTGCTTCCACTTGGTATTGAGCATTGTGTTATTCAAGGACTTCAGGGGTGGCTTAGGTTGGAGAACTGTCTCGGTTCAGTGTAACACATAGTGGAGCTCAAATATGCTCTCTTGGCCAAAGCCCTACAGGCTCTCTACCCTCAATGAATAGACAGAGACGTATAGCTTTAGGACCCAAGTGTTTCTGGATAGTCCCTGTTCCAGGTTACCGCCTCCCCACTTCTGTACTTATACTTTCAGGCTTTAGGCTTCCTTGACTTGCTGGCATTCTGTTGCTATTACTGTGCTTGGCTGTTACAGTTATTCTATATAGTTATATATAGTGAAAACCTCTTTATTATTGAATGTCTATCTTTTTTCATTTATGGTTAAGTTCAGACTTGAAGAGGTCATCCTAGGCTTCATCCATTGTTCTTCATAACACATTATTCTATTCCCTCTCACATTTTCTGGTAGGTGTAGAATAAATTTTTATTACTTGAATATCCTTTTTTTATGGTCTTTCTCCTGGTCATTAGAAAATTTGTTTGTTTCCAAAGTAACTGTTAAATTTAAAGACCATATATCTTGAAGTTTGCGGTATTGTTTGTTTTCTGGAAGCAATCTACGGATTCTTTCGATCTGTCTTCTGTAGTCTGTATTTGTTACGTTATTGTATTCTTATGAGACACTTAAAATCCTTAGGTTGATTTTATACATCTGGTCTTCAAGTTCAATATAGTTTGCTTGAATACATCAATTTTTTTTCTAATGTTATTGTTTTTTGCTCCTCTGTATGTTTTCAATTCTAATCAGTTGTCTTCTCTTTTGTTTCTTTGGTGATACTTGCCATTGAAGATTTAAGTTTTTCTATTCTGCTGCTTATTTCTGCTGTGCAAGTCATAAATTCTGCCTTCACAACTTTCATTTCTTTTCTAAACTACTCAGGCACAGTGTCTTATGGTTCCATCTTCTCCTCAAATTCCACAGGGTCTTCTATGTCTTCAAGTATGCAATCATTTTCCTGTTTTGCAATATTTATTCATTGATGCCTGAACTTGTTTATTGGATATGGAGGACATATTTCATTCTGCTGTTAATGTTTTTCTTGCTGATTTGTTTGCCTATGCTCTAAGTCTTTGCCTTTTTCTTCTTTCTAAGACCTTTTCTAATTTCAGCATTATTTTCCTGTATTTTCCACTATTATTAACTTTCTGACTTGCTCCACTCTGACATTGATTTCCCTGGGAATTGGATCTCCAATTATATCAGCCTTCTCCCACACTGGACAACTCATGGTTCATTAGTCTAGATCTATTGTACCAAGTGATTTTTGGAAGATAGAACTCATCCCAGCTAGAGGATGGACTCTTTCCCTCAGGCTTAGTGGAGTGCTACATAGCCCCTCCCCCCCAAAAAATTGTGCTCTCCCATTCCCTCTGTTGCTTAGTTCTTTGGTCTGGCAGTGTGAAGTGTTGCTACTCTAGTGGTATTGCAAACTGGGCTGATTTTGTCATTTGGAATTGGATTTCTGAGGCTCTGGAAGGAGCAAGGTGGTTGGAGTGTAAGGTTGAGCTCAATTTCAAGCCCTCTGTCCCTCCATTTTCCTGCAGAGATCTTTGACACCTAGAATACTGTTGCATTGGCTAAGAAGGCTTTGATTAGTTTCTGCAGTTTGGATATCTATATCACAAGAAAGAAAGTGGGGTAGAGCAGGATGTGGGATGGTGTTTTGTTGCAATCTTTTGAGTTGGGGGGTGGTGAGGCTTGTGTAGCCTTGCTGTTGGTAATATGGTGGGTGGGCAGTGTGGTGGGGAAGAGGGTGCTGAGTGATCCTGAGTTAGGCATTAGTACATAGGATTTTAACCTTCTTTTGGATTCCTGGTGTTCTAGACCATGGACTCAGCTAAAATTGTATTATCTTTGGTATATATTTTCTATTATGGAAAAGTTTGAGGTAGGATCAGAGAATACGTTTAGTTTTTCATCTTGCTGGTCATATTACCCCAAAGTCACTAAATTAGGTTTTAAAAGATAATTACTTTTGTGTCTGATAGAGGAGGTATGTCTAGATATGAAAAACAACAAGAGATTTTGGTGAACTATGAAGTCATTTGAACGAACATGTGGTAGTAACTTTCACTTCCTATTTACTCATAGCAATATGTTACTTATCAAATGATACTTCATTAACTACTCTTTTAAAAAATAATTTTAATTAATAACTTTTGTTTTATCATTGCCTATTGTCCTGTATTCTTCTCCTTCCCCTTTGAGAGCTATCCTTTATAACAAAAATTTTAAAAGAAAAATTAAGAAGATGAAAGGAAATATGATTCAGTAAAAACCAATCAAGGTATCTAAAAATCTAACATTACAAGAAATTTTTCTCACCCATGGACCTTTACTTAGCAAGAATGAGATGATGTGTCCTCTCATTTCTCTGTCTATCTCAATCTTTGTCTCTCTCTCTCTCTCCCTCTCTCTCTCTCCCTCTCTCTCTCTTGTTCTCTCGCTCTATTTTTCTTTCTCCTAGGTCTTCCTATTTTACATAGGTTAGAAGTGTAGTGGCCCTTCACAGACCCAATCTTTATGCTGCTCATTATGGACAAGTTAACCTTCTTCACTTTTCTGACACGTCAGGTTCAATGGTCTTTATCCTGTAATATTTGTTTGGAAAGGTTTGCAATATTTTGGATACCTTGGTAGTTATCATTCCTTCTAACTTTAATATCTTTTCTGTTGATGTATCTGCTTATGCTATAAGTTTTTACCTGAATTTCCTTTCTTTTGATATGTTAGTAGTTTTACCCTCCCCCCTCCCCATATTTCTTTATTGTTCACTTTCTGATTCCTCCACTTTTGATAGTATATTTATCTCCAGAACTGGACCTCAAAACAAACAGCTTTAGTCATCTCCCAAGTTGAATAATTTACTTGTTTTGGCTTTGGTTCCTGCCTCAAAGAGCTTTTTGGGAGATTAGACTGACCCAAGCTGTTTTCCAGTCCACTTTTCTTTAGATTTCATACAGCCAAGCACACTGGCCCCTGACCTAGTACCTTCTCATTCTTTAATTCTCTGAATGGGCTGAATCTGATGCTTTTTTGCATGGTTATGGTTGTGGTAATTTTGGGACTAACATTCAGGACAGAGTTTCTGCTGCCCTTGGGGTAGCACTAACCTAGGGGTCACTACATGTAGAAAAAAACACAATCTTCCCTCTCCCCTTCTCAAATGTCTGGCCACCATCAAAGTCATTCCCCATAATTTTCATAATAGGACATTGAGGGAAGGCAATATTGGAATATTCTAGAAGAGATTTGAGACTAGATCTCATAGTACACTCTTGTGGATCAGTTTCTACAAGCCAGAATATAGAAGAAAGGGTGCTGAGTGAAAACCATAAGGTTTCATATCCTCCACAGTTAGTTCATAAGCTCATTATCTGGTTGAATTTTTGGCTTTCTTGTCCTGTGAAAACAGCTGAAACAGTTCTACCATTTTATACATAATTCCTCCTTTTGTTTGGTTTTCAGAGCTTCAACTATTGGTCACATGATCACCTCATTACCTTCTTACTACCTAGAATGGGAAGCGATGTATATGAATTTTTTTCATGAAAATGCACATATATGTACAGACATTTACATGTATATAATATGCATATATTTCTTCATAGAGAAATGTATATATACATATATATGTATTTGAGTGTATGTGTATGTATATCTCCTAGTTCCTTGGGGTCTCAAAGGTACACAGGTTGAACTAAATAGTTATAAATATCAAGCATTCTTCTGTCTTTCTACTTTTTAATCAAAACAGGTAGTCAGAACAATGGGGACCAGTAAAATCAGAATTTTAAGATTCTCATATTTGTGAAATTTGTGCTTCACTTTTGCTGACCTGACAACTACTTCCATGGAGCTGAAATGAAAACTGGCAGCTGGGAGCTTAAATTAACAAAAACAAAATAAAGCTACCCACATATAAATAAAAACAGAACTTATTGCTCAGTTACCGGAAAACAAATATCTATCAGGTCTTAAAGTCATGATAAGAATTAAAGAGCTGTCTTTAAAAACACTAAAATGAACTCAAACTCTTAACATCCTTTACTGTTCATCATTTTGACACTTCTTTTCATACATAACCACTGACAGGATTTACAGTAGATTTTGAGCCATCTGCAAAAGAATGACAATAGCAAAATTTGATAGAGCATAAGGCAAAAATGGACAGAGAGAACAAATTAATTTCTTTTAAATAATTTTTTTTATACTACAAAATAGCCAAATAGTGATAAAAAAAAACTCTCAGGAGAATATAAGCACTTGGAGGACAGGAACTATGACTTGTATTTCTTGGCAGTTCCTTTTCCTCCTCCTTGTGCTCCTCATTTCTTCTCACAGTGGATCATTAAAAATGATTGACTATTTCAACCATAGCAGTGGCATTTGTCAAGGAAGAAGGGTCTCACTCAGTCCTTTCTGCTTGGTTTAGCCAGAGGGCTATCGTGAACTAGTTTCTTGAGCCAGATATCTAGACTGAAATTGTACTTTGTACTTGTGGGAAAAGATTGGGGTGTGTTCATTTAGGAAGACATGACTATAGGACATCATAAAACAGGATACTGGCAAACAAAAAAGGGACATGATTTAATCAAAATGCTTTTGTACAGGCCAGGAGAGTTTTCGAAAGTAATTCAGAAGGGATATATTTACATATACTACACTGTTTCCAAAATGAAAGGTTTAATATCATTAGTAGGGCAGTGAATACAGGGAAACAGTTCTCTTTGGCATAGAGAACAAATAAACAGCTCCACTAAAAGAAAGGTACCTGATTTGCATGTAGGGAAAGAATAAAACTATAAAAGAATGTGATAAAGATTTATTTTTCCATGTAAAGAAGCTAAGTACTTATTTTTATACTGAGCATGTTGGGCTAGAAACAATTGTAAGTGATCTGGTATGTCTTTTGATCGAACAAGGAAAAGGGTAATGTAGTCATGTGGTCAGATCATGAAAATATTCTTTCATTAGATTAAGCAGGAGGGTCATTTGATAAATGTCCTATAGAGTTCTTTCTAACATTTATTTCCCTCATTTGAGTTTCACAATCCTAATAATAATAATAGCCAGCTTTTATATAGTGCCTTAAGGTTTGCAAAGCATTTTACAAATATTATCTCATTTGATTCTCACAGCACACCTTAAAAGTTCTACAGATGAGGAAATTAAGTCAAACAGGGTTAAGTGACTTGCCCAAAGTCACATGGCTAAGACCAGATTTGAACTCAAGTCATTTCTCTCCAAGTCCAGCACAGTATCCACTGTGCCATTAGCTGCCTAACTTTGAGATACCTTCTGACATATGTACTGAAATGATCAATTGAATCTCTGATATCAACATAGATATTTCCTCATACTTTATTGCATGGCTCAGAGTCATAGGACACTATAGCATCTAACCAACTGAATCTTTAAAATCACACAAAAAGGATTAAGAGCTGAATGGGCACAAGCCAGTTATACCAATTTACAAATAAAGAATAATGAAGGAAAAGTGGCTTAATAGAAGAAATCAAAGAAATATACAATAAAGAAAAAGAGGATGGGCCGGCCACATTGGGAAAGCATGAGATAGCCAATGAACAGCCACATATTTCCCTGGTTGGTATCCTCATGTATCAAGAGGAAGCAAAGAAGACCCCCAATACATTGGGTGTAGCCCCTATGACAAACTTCTGGGAAAACAGCAACAATAGTTACACAGAATAGACAAGAATGGATGGGTTGTGCTCTATATCATTTTGAGGTAGCTATTACACATATTATTCAATCTGACTTTTCTAAGTGAAAAATGTTGCTCAATGTGGTGAAATGATTTGCCCAAGGCAACCTAAATTAGTAAAAACAAACAAACAAACAAACACACAGGGATCCTTGACTCAAACTCAAGATCTCTGATCTGTGCTTTTTTCCACGATACTGTCCTACCCCTTGAAAGATCACACTGCTCTCATGCATCCCTATCTAAGAAAAATGTGACTGAATGATCTTTCCATTACTTTTTCTTTAAATTCTATTCCACTTTTTCTCATACCTGCTTGATACTTTTTAAATTTCCCAATTCTTTATCAGAGTACTTTCTGACCTATGTGGAAATCATCATAGTTATTTCTCTTAAATATCACAAGACAGCATTTTTTTCTCATTCTATTTATTCTAATGGTTGCACCAATGTCACTAAAAACCAGCACTGATATCAGTTGTCAGGACCAGATCACCTCCAGAGAAGTCCAATCTGCCATTATTGAAATTCCATTCCCAAGAACACAGCACTCCCAAGAATTTCCTAACACTCTTGTGTGTTCATGTAAATAAGATCACCAAGCACCTATTGCAAGGGAAACTGATGCAGGGTGAGAGGCAAGCACGGGGACCATAAGAAGCATTATTAGGATAAGTGTGGCACATGAATTAGGCAGGATAAAAATGCCTTACATTCACAAAGTGCTTTAGAGTTTACAGAATGCTTTGCCATTGGCACCTCATGTTCTTCAGGTCATCATGTCCCTCACCATCAACATGTCCATAACAGAACTAATTTTTCCTCAGTCCCCCAACCCTTCCTTCTCCTTAACTTTCTTCTTACTGTGAAGAGCAACAGTAACCTTTCAGTCACTTCACTTCTCAATTTCATTGTTAATCTTGACTCACGCACTAACCTTACAGAAACATTTGCCAAATCTTGTAGTTTCTACCTCCACAACATTTCATGCACATCCTCATTTCTCTTTACTTAACAGCCACCACACTCGTACATAGTCTTCATCACCTCTCACCTAGACAATTGCAAAAGCCTCTTATTCTTCAAATCTCTTCCCATTCTACTCCATTCTCCACACAACCGCCAGCTAAAGTGATTTTTCCTAAAGCATGGGACCGATTGTGTTATCTTCCTCCTAAATAAATAATGGCTCCTTATTACCTCTGGGATAAAGCACAAACTCCTCTGTCTGGCATCTAAATAACCTCATCTCCTACCTTTCCAGTCTTACATACATTTCTCCACTCCGTGCATGCTACAATATACCCATATGGGCCTAGTTGCTATTACACACACATGCTATTCCCTCTCTTGACCTTCTGACTTTGCCCTGGCTGGGTCTCATGTCTCAAAGAGTTCCTTCTTACTTCTACCTCTTGGAATTCTGGGTTTTTTTTTCAAGACTAAGCTCAGGTGACATCTACATGAAACCTTTTCTGATTCCCCATGCTATAAGTTCCTAAACTACCTGGTATTTATTTTGTATATGTGCATTTATCTATCTACCTATTTTTCATTTATTTGTTCACTGTATGTACATGTTGTCTTCCCTATTCAAATATAAGCTCCTTGAGGTCAGGAATGGATTTGCTTTTGTCTTTTTTTTTTAATTCACAGTTCTTAGCACGTTGGCTAGCACATAGTAAATGCTTAATAAATTACTGATTGATTGTCTTATTAAACCCTCTTTGAAATAAGCATATAATTTAAATATTATTATCCCCATATTACCGATGAGGCTTAGAGGGATAAGTAACTAGTAACTGGCAGAGGCAAAACTCAAATTCAGCACAATATAATTTCTGATTCCTAGGCCAGGGCACCTCCCAGTACAGTAAGTTGCCTCTTTCCTGCCAGCTGAGAAACACTGTATGGGACAGATTCACTTAGGATGTCACAATCATACACAGGAGATGATGTGGGAAGGCCTCTCTTTTCATACATTCATTCATCCAAGAAATATTTATTGAGTGTGTCTGTAAAATGATGAGGGTTGGACCTGGATGCCCTCTGAGATCCCTTCTAGCTCCAAATCTCTAATTTATGATCCTTTCTGTAAGACACAGTAGTGTACCCTGGGCACCAGGGGAGTTACAAAGATGAACAAGA
Source organism: Trichosurus vulpecula (assembly GCF_011100635.1). NCBI lineage: Eukaryota > Metazoa > Chordata > Mammalia > Diprotodontia > Phalangeridae > Trichosurus > Trichosurus vulpecula. The sequence goes on along the minus strand of NC_050579.1, from coordinate 139,606,900 downwards.
CAGACCTTGCCCTCAAGAAACTAATTATCCAATGAGGCCAGAGTTCTAAATATCAGTGACTGGCCACTTTCAAAAGCACAAACTACATATGTGGATTCCCAGTGTGGAATGAAATACGGGGCACTTATGCACACATACTTTTTACAAAAGCATCTTTGAAAATGAAGAAAAGCAGACCTGTAAGTAGATCCAAGCATACAAAGACTCTGTCTGAGCCTATAAGCAGGTTCAGCTAAAGTAATCAGCAAGGATTGTTCTCAAACATCTGCCTAGAACTAGGCTAGGTGCCCCGGGGGATATGGAAGGAGTACAAGAGATCCTCCCCATTTGCAAAGGACATGGTCTAGCTATTTCCCAGAAGAGAAACATCTGTAAATACTTCACTGTGTTGGTGCTAAAGATTTATAGGCAGCAAGGGATTTGTTTCCAACACAAAATGCTGTTGACAGCTTCTTTCCAAATCTCTCTTTTATTTTTTTAATGTTCTTTCATCTCTCCTGATTACATCAGGGAGAGCTGCCTCTCAGAAGTGCTAATCTTGCCTTAACACTTGTTGTACATTATGAGCTCTCTAGCTAAGGACACCTATGAATTTGCATTTCTAGGAAGTAGCGCCAGTAATAGCATCACAATGAAGGTTGGGGCTGGGGCTGGGCCTGGGGCAGCAGTGAGGCTTGAGAAGACAGTTGAAAGTTTTCCTCAAGACTCTCAGGTGATATCTACCTGAAACCTTTTCTAATTCCCCTTGCTGTAACTGTATACACCCTCCCTAAACTACCTGGTATTTATTTTGTGTATGTGCATTTATCTATCTATCTACCTTTCATTTGTTAGTTTACTGTGGTTACTTGTTATCTTCTCTATCAAATATAAGCTCCTTGAGGTCAAGAACTGATTTACTTTTGTCTTTTTTTTTTAATTCCCAGTTCTTAACGCAGTGGCTGGCACATAGTAAATGATTAATAAATGATTATTGATTGATTGGCTTATTAAAACCTCTTTGAAATAAGCACATAATTTAAATATTATTATCCCCATCTTACAGATGAGACTTAGAGGGGATAAATAACTTGCTCAGCATTACCCAGAGAGTAATTAGCGGAAGCAAGCCTCAAGTTCAGCACAATATAATTTCTGATTCTTAGGCCAGGGTTCTTCCCAGTACAGTTAGGTAGGGTTAGGCTGCTAATATATAAAAGCATAAATAATGTAGTAAAATCTGGATGGTTTTCTGAATGGTACACCATCCCTGCTATCAGCCCTACTTTGGCATTCTAGTGAATCTATGGATAGATTCCTTCCCAGAATATTTTTTTAATTCATCATTGAAAGAAATATTTAATTTCAATTAGAGATTGGTAAAAATAGAGATGTCATTTTGTTTTTCCACCCAAGTTCTGTCTTTGAAATCATTCTATGGACTGTCTTGTGAACCCTGCCAAGGTTAAAAATCCCTGAGCTAGAGATTTCCTACTATAATACATTTTAAACCTAAGATAACTTGTTTTTAGATGGGGGCAAAAAACATACCACCACCAAAACTAGGAGTACTACTGTACATAAGCCTTAGATTACCAGTCCTGCCAAAACAGCTAGGTTCATGTCTTTTGTTTTATTTTCTTTTTGGATAGATTTCATTTTGTAGTTTAACAATAGAAACTTCAATTTTTTGACAAAGACACATGTGTTCTACGTTTTTGGTTTGTTTGGGTTTTTTTTTTTTTTGGTAGTGTGAAACACAATTCTGTTTCTGTATTTTTTCCCTTACTGTCTTATTCTTTATGGCATGCATTGTCGAAACTCTGTGCTTTTTTGTGGGGATAAACTCAATCCGTGTGCCATTCATCTGTGTCATTCCATATTAAGCAATCAACCACAATAGCTTGTTTTTGAGATTGTCAGGTTATATTATCATCCCCCAACTTTTATTTGCTGACTTGCTGTGGATTAGTACTTCATTTTGTCATTTAGACTATTTCATGGTAAAGTATACTAAGAATTTAGAGAAACAAGTTTCCATAAACTACATATTAGATTCTGCATACTAATGATGAAATGCAAAATGGCCCTCATCCTAGGTAGTTTCCTATTTCTGCAGTGATTCTCTTAGAATGGTGGAAAAGAAGAAAATGGATTCTAAGACTCACACAGTTTATATAGCTCTATAAAGATTAGTTTAACATCTTGGAACTTTTCATTTTATAAACTCATAGGACTTCAGGAGCCATTTAGTCCAACTTGTTTATGATAAAGAATCCCTTCTATAATATCTCATACAAGTGCTCAATCAGCCTTTGTTGAAGGTCTACAAGTGAGGGGGATCCTACTACCTTCAAAAACAGCAAATTCAACTTTTGAATAGTGCTCACTGTTAAGGAGAAAGTGTCTTTTGGCATCAAGTCTGACTTTGTCCCTACAATCTCCATCTGTTGCACCTAGTTTTATTGGATGAGAGTCAGTAAGTCAAATCTTTCTTCCTGATGAGAGCCTTTCCCACATTTGAAGACAAAAGATTATGTTTTCCTTCCCAGCCCCATACCCCCCCACCAAGCATTCATTTATCTAGTTTATATATCCCTAGTACCTTCAAATGATCTAAACACATCATGAACATAAATCATCCCTTTTGCTTTCTGAGAACTCTACAGCTGAAATTGTATCTAAAACTGAATACACTAAGATCACATATGGGTTTTGGCTGCCATCACTAACTCAAATTGAACTTGTAGTCCATTAAAATCATTAGGTTGCCCCCTACCCCAAAGTCCCATTTGATCATCCCTCTTCCTTCTTGTAGTTCTGGAGCCAAGTTTTTTAACCCAAGTATAGGACTTTTTATTTGTCCCTGTTACATTTCATCTTGCTAAATTTGGCTGAATATTCTAACTTCTCAAAATATTTTTGGATCCTGACTTTGTTGTCCAATGTTTTTGCTGTCTCTCTCAGCTTTGCATCCCTTACAAATTCGAAATGTATGTATGTTTTTTACTCAAGTCATTGATGAAAATGTGAAATGCATAGGGCATAACAAAATCCTGGGGGCTTTGTCAGAAACCTCTTTTGCGTGTACCTCACCATTCTTTCAATTCGACCATTCAGCTTAACCAGAGCATCATTTAAAAGGTTTTGTGAGCTAAATGTTTAAAGTGATATAGTAAGATTTCATATGCCTTGCTTATAACATAGCACTCTTTATATATACCTATCCCTTTTGCCATTCGTAAGTTTTCAGGTTGCTCCCCAAGAGAGACAACTGCTCCCAGAATTAAGGAAACACTCCTAAAACTATAGCTAATAAGCTCTAACTTATTAGCTGTATTGACCTTTAATAGTCAGCCAATAGAAACAACTAACTCAAAGCAAAGACCTAAGATAGGATAATGAGAACAGTAGTTATAAAATATTTCACTCATAAATGTGGTTTTCATTTTCTCACAAGTACAGTGTGTCAGTGGGCAGAGTAGTCATTTACCCAGAGTACACTGGTAGTGAGGCATACATGTAGGCAACTCATGCATCCAGTACTGTAGGGCCTAAAGGTCCTTTTTCTTCTCATGATATCTTCATATTGCTCCTAACTGATTATAGCATCTCTTCTGGGTGGGTTGCTCAGCTGGGCTCATGAGGCCAGCTCTTCTTCACAGTTAAACTCTAAACCAATAGGGCTAATTCTTCATTGAATCCATGGTTTACTTTCTCTGCTTCCAAGAGTCACACTCTTTGACACTACTTCCTACCACAATTCTCTTTCTATAACTACAAATCTGGACTTGCTGTGTCCTACTGGATCAGTAATTCCTCTATAAGATGAAATGGCTAATAGAAAGTGGGAGGGGGGACCCCTCCCCTTACATAGAGTATAGTATGGCACACATGTAGGAACTATGTGATCAAGGCAACATGATTCCCAAAGCAACATCATGATTTCCACTGGCAGAAGGACAGAGGTCACACTCACCAAATGTGGACTTTCTTAGGAATTGTTTTTAGGGGACATGAGAGGAAAGACTGTTCTTTAACCAGCTTATAACAAGCTGTCCTTCCAATTCCATTGAGGGAATCTCTTTATGTTTCAAAAAGAGGCAATAGGGAGTAGAATATTCTTTTCACTTCATTTGGACACATTAATACCTCATTTTTCTTTTATTTGTTATCAACTAGAAAGGATGGGGAAATCAAATAGAAATCAAATTACAAATCAGATTAGAAGTCAAATAGAAGTATATTAATTGTTAGTATTGTTTTTGGAAATAAGTAACACTATTTAGCAGGCAGTGATGCAGGCCCACGTCCTACTGCACCTCAAATGAAACAATATTAATAAGACTGTATTTATAAGGCAATGATGTAGTAGAATACTAGACTGGCAAGCAGGGGTTCAAATCCTGCCTCTAGCAATTATAGCATGTGATTCTGAGCAAATAATTTATCCTTTGAGCCATGGGCAACACTCTGTCACAATCAGTTTACTCTCACAGAAGAAGTCTTCAAGATGGCTTAGTCATCTGCATCAGTAAAAGAAACCTCTACACCCAGAAATCACAGGTAGTTTGTGTATTTACACTTTCTATTTTTATAATAATAATCATCTTTAAGAAAAAAAATGCATTCCTTTCAAGTTGTCTCTCTAAAACAATCTTTTATTCTCTCAGGGATTGGTTCTAAAAAAAAAAAAAAAAGCTGAGTACAGCACCGGCCCTGAAGTCAGGAGGACCTGAGTTCAAATCCAGCTTCAGATACTTGACACACTTACTAGCTGTGTGACCTTGGGCAAGTGAATTAATCCCAATTGCCCTGCCTTCCCCCTCCAAAAAAAAAAAAGTTGCATTTGAGCTCAAATGTAAAGTGGGGTGGTAAGAAGAGGACCAAGCAAAAGTAATCAATCCATCATGAGGCCAGCAGTTCTATATCCTATGCCTGTGCTACTTATTAGTTATCACTTCCCCCATTTACTTGGATCAAGAAACAACGGAAGAAAGAAAACTATAGAGTGGAAGCTTAAGGTTTTCAGTCGTTGAGCATGGCTGACCTCAAGGACTCTTTTTCCAAATGATTCTAGCATGCCAGTGTCACAGACAGCTGTTACTTTTTTCACTCGGCAATTTTACAGATCAGTGAAATGAACTCAAATACAAATGAAAGGAAAACTTAAAAATATACACATATGTACACATAAATCCCCATCTTTGACTCAGTTACTTTCCCCTTTGTCTGCTGTCTTTCTCTTGCACAAAAGGTGTTTATTTCTTCATTAAGAGAGTCATTACAGATGCTTGTATGATGTCAATTTGGAGTAGTGTAACAAGGATTTTTGTATCTCAGCTACAATGAATATCTGAGAGAATCTGTTGTTTTATAGGCTGATGCTGCAATTGGAAAAGTTCCAAATCATTACCTAAATTTACATCCTATTGTTATGCATGAATCTCTTTACAACTTCCTATAGGGTATTTAGAAATAAAGTGAAGATTCTTTTCCTGCTCCTATTGTGCTGATACCCTACTAGGAAAAAAAATGCAGTAAGTCTCATAACTAACTTTTGCTTAGAAAAGAAGGCTTTTGGCAAGAAATGTGTGTTTCTTTAAAGCACTAGAAGAATAACAGCAAAACGAAACCAAGGTTTTGTTCCTAAAGTCTCTCTCTCTTTTATTATTGGCATCTTCATTGCATTGTTATGGGCATCCCTGTAGAATTAAATAATCACTTCTTTTGCTTCTTTTTTTTCTATCTTTGATAACTATTTATTAAGGATACTATTCTTACTTACATATCATGGATGTACCACAAAAATATACTGCCTTCATCAACTACCACCTCCCCAGTGAATTAAATATCCCTACATAAGCTATTTGCTGATAAGAAGTTCTGAGTTCAAATTCTGCCTCAAGCACTATTTATATGAACATCTGCAAAACACTTAACCTGTTTCCTCATTTTAAAAGTAGTGATAATAAAAATTGCATTATCTGCTTTACAGGGATTATTGGGAAGAAATATTTTACAGGCCTTAAAGAATTATTTAAATGTGAGTTGATATTTTTATTGAAATTTTCCAAAGATAATTTACAAAAATCTTCCTTGATAGCCAGTTTAAATATATTTCATTCTCATTCTTCAAGAAATTTTTCATATCACTAAATGAGGCCCCTTCAGCAGTTATGTGAACATATGTTCTTTGTCAATTTCAAGGACTTTAATGTTCTCTTGACAGCTATAATATCCCAATGAAAGGAGCTAGCATTTGGACACTGTCTCTACTTTCATGTCAGCTAAAGGGGAGCTGAAGACAGGGCAGTGCACAGGTAAGTTTCAGGGTGGGTGGCTGATATTCTGAGTAGAATAGAATAATACAAACACTGAATTCAAGACATAATTAAGCAAATTGACTTTTAAAAAAGATATTTTGTTATAATAGTTTCCTTTTGTTTAGTTGTGTGCGACTCTTCATGACACTGTTTGGGGATTTCTTGGCAAAGATACTGGAGTGGCTTACCATTTCTTTCTCCAGCTTATTTTACAGATGATGAAACTGAGGCAAACAGGGTAAAACTTCTTGCCCGGGGCACAGAAATAAATATCTGAGGCCAGATTTGAACTCACAATGAGTCTTCCTGATTCCAGGTGCAGAAGTTTATCCACTGAGCCACCTAACTTCCCCCTCAGTATTCATTAAAACTGCCCTGTCAATCAAAAATGGCCACCATGTTTACCTGTTATCAATCTCCTGACAGCTACATGGTCTCCAAGAGTTCTCACTGAGGAGTTCTCTTAGTAATTTTCAAATGCAAAGTCAATAGGATTTGTCTATGTTGACTGAACTGTTACTTCTATACAATGCTTCTAAATATAAGCTCCCTAGGTAGCAGAATTCAAACACATTTATTTGGGGTAATTCAGAGCAGTACTGTCTGATAGGTTGGTTCTGGAACAAAGCTCTATCATTATTTTCCCAATACTGGTAAATGCTCTAGAGCAGCCCTAGCCTAGACTAATATAGACAAACAAAAGCCTTAACTTACCCTAATGATAATAGAAGGAGGGAAGGCCCGAGATCAGACACCATCATAACTTCAATGACATTCTCCACCTCACCACAATCCTCTCCACTCTTCTTCTCTCTTTCCCTCCTCAACCTTTCCCAGTAGGCTTTTCCCCCAGTAACAATAGTTGACATTCACAAAGCACTTTAAGATCTGTAAACACTCAACATATGCTATTTCATTTGCTACAGCACTGTGAGATAGATATTATCATTATCCTCATTTTATAAGGGACAAAACTACTGCTTAAAGAGGTTAAGTGACTCGCCCAGAATTACACAGCTAAGCTTTGATCTTGACTCTCAGTCCAACCGTCTATCCAGTAATTCTCACTCTACTGCCATCAGTCACCAAGAATGTCCTAGTTCCAAACAAGAAATATACCCCTCCTTCTCTTCTCCCATTATCCAGGTCTCTTCTATGAGTGAGCTGGATTCTATTCATTTCCATTTGTGAAACATTAAATCGCTCTTATTTACCAGTTTCCAGGGGTACAAAGATAAAAACAAGTCTCAAGGAGCTTACATTATTTTGAGGACAGAAAACTTTTACATAGATAAGAAAATATAAAATACATACACAATAAATTCAAGGTTTTTTCGATCAGACTTAACCTAGTCCAGTCCATTGATTTAAACTGGAGATAAAAATGCAATAAGGGACTCATAGACCACAAAATGCAATAAAAATATTTTTACTGATCTTAGGTCCTCTCTCCTGTTATCATTGGGGTCAATGAAGAAGGCATTTGTCTATGTACAAAATAAAAACATTTTTTGCTAATAGATTATGATAATATACTTTTTATAAGTTAAAAAGATATCAATTTAAATGGAATGCTTCTCCACTCCAGCTTCATAGTGACCATGGCAAAGGGCCCAGTGAGATCAAGAAGGGCAGTATGAACTTCTACAAAACTCCTGCTACTAATTCCCTCCAGGGCTGACCTTTCGAAACGCAAGTTAAAAAGCCAGAGACCTTTTTTCTTTTAAAGACCATGCCTGGCCTGCTTGTAGTCTAGAGATGCTGCCTGATTTGCTGGGTGCTGAGTCCTAGATAAGGCCAAAAGAAAAGTAGAAAAGAAAAGGAAAGGGCAATGAGAAAGCAAAGAAAAAAGGAGGAAGAATAATGAAGTAAAAGGGAGAGGAGGAGAATGGCATCCTCAGGTCCTCAGCTACTCAGGTGCAGTAGGCTGGCAAATCCTTCTTTAAAACGACCCACCTGATGCCTCTATTCTCAGCATAAGCTCTCAGAATAGTCAGAGCTCCTATTGCAAAGGTGGTTGGGTAGGGGAAGGCACTAACAAGTTTAGCAATGGGAAAAGAAAGAGAGGGTGGTACTTGAACTGAACTGGAAAGGGAGATAAGGATCTTAAGAGGTAAAGGTAAAGAAAGACAACATTCTAGGACTGGGAAACAGAATGTGTAAAAGTTTTGAAGAGAGGAATAGAATAGTGGTAATGAAAGAAAATAAGCAACCCAATTTGGCTTGAACACAGACTGGACTAGAACAGAATATAATGTGTAAACAACTTGGAAAAATTGGAGGCATATTGTGAAGGGCTTTGAATCTCAAGCAAGTAAGCTTATATTTCATCATAGAGACAATAGAGAAACATCAAAGTTTCTTGAGCAAGTGCATGACATGGTTAAAACTATGCTTTAGGAATATCAATTTGGTATCTCTGTAAAAGATAAATTGAGGAAGGGTAAGGAGAACAATAAGAGGCTACTACAGTGGCCCCAGGTAAGAGCTTTTTAGGACTCGAATTATTATAATTGTGTAGTGGGTAGTGAAAAGAACAGATATGAGATATTTTGTAGTTACAATTGGCAAGACCAAGGACATAATCAGCTTTGATGAAATTCACTTGTTTTCCAATTCCTTGCTACTATGAGGAGCTCCCTATTTATTCAATCTTCAGATAATGGCTGCTCTTAAAATTCCCAGCTTTGCAGGAGACACCAGCTTCTAGGATGGGCATGGGGGCTTTCAAAGGATAATTCTGCAAGTATTCTTGGTCCCCCCAAAAAAGTGTTGAATGAGAAGAATAGGTTAGAAACCTATTAATAGCTGGACCATAATGCTTTATTTGCTGCAATAAGGGTCAGAGCCAAAAAGGAAAAACCAAAGAGATGTAGGTCAGATATTTCTGTGGAAGGGAGAGTTGTCTTACTTGAAAACTCAGCAATGTTTTCATAGGGATTCAGTAAAAGTGGTTCCAGAGGTAGCTATTCTGTTCCTCAGAAGTTCTCAGAGACATCAGCCCATTCTTTTCCTCTTTTACTTTCTTGACTGCAGAGGAAAGTATCTTCATTTGAGGAAAAATACTTAACCTTGGATCTTATTCCCCCCTGCCTTTCTCATAGTTGAGCTGAAAAATCACTGATTACGTGGAGAAAAGAGAGTTGCCGAATGTTCTCTTTACTTGATTTTTGTCTTCTAAAGAGAATGTATCTGATATATACCTATTTATTTACTTGTCTCCCCCATTAGAAGGTTAGCTCCTTGAGAGCAGGGATTAGTTTTTTTTTTCCCCTTTCTTTGTATACCCAGCATTTAGCAGAGTACCTGATACATAATGAATACTCATTGACTGACCTATTGAGCAAAGAAATAATTTTTGGATTAGAAATGACAAAAAGAAAATGGTTGATAGTGCGCTGATAGTAAAGTAACAATGAGTGAATCTTGCTCTCATCAGATTTGACTTGAGGAGGGAATAACAAATACACTCAGTTGGGTATTTTACCCCAAAGGAAAGAAGGAGGAAGTGGATAAAAAGGGCATACAATAGAAGGTAGGGCAGATAGGGGGAGGAGGTAATCAAAAGCAAACACTTTTGAAAAGGGACAGGGTCAAGGGAGAAAATTGAATAAAGGGTGACAGGATAGGATGGAGGGAAATATAGTTAGTCTTTCACAACATGAGTAATGTGGAAGGGTTTTGCATAATGACACACGTGTGACCTATGTTGAATTGCTTGCCTTCTTAGGGAGGGTGGTTGGGGAGGGAAGAGGGGAGAGAATTTGGAACTCAAAGTTTTAAAAGCAGATGTTCAAAAAAAAAGTTGTTTTTGCATGCAACTGGGAAATAAGATATACAGGCAATGGGGCATAGAAATCTATCTTGCCCTACAAGAAAATAAGGGAAAAGGGGATGGGGGGGAGTGGGGTGACAGAAGGGAGGGCTGACTGGGGAACTGGGCAATCAGAATATATGCCATCTTGAAGTGGGGGGGGAGGATAGAAGTGGGGAGAAAATTTGTAATTCAAAATCTTATGGAAATCAATGCTGAAGACTAAAAATATTAAATAAATAATAAAATATAAATAAAAAATAAAAAAAACAAAAAACAAATTATTATATTCTAAAAGAAAAAAAGAAAAAAAAACTGGCCCTGCCAGTGATGGATGCTTCTGACACAGCTTCAAAATGTCCATAAGTACCAGTATGGCCAGTACTTGGACATAGGGATTGCACCAGTCAGGGATCTTTTGAATGTTTTTGAATGGAGACATTTACAACGAATCTGGTAAGGGCTTGGGCAGCTGTTTCTGGAGAGAGATGTGATACAAGTAGGTTCGGAGTGGCATAATACAGCTAGAGCCAAATGAGAAAGAAACGAAAGCAGAGAGTGAGAAGGAGAGAACACAGGTCCAGGAAACTCTAGCTGGGCTTTATCTCACTTCCATTGGAGCGAATACTTGACTTTCCCTCACTCATGGAGTACCAACACATTCAGATATTGAAAAAGCAGCTCATTTGGAACATCAAGAATCCACTATTTGTTGGGACCATGATAAAGATAATGCTATCGGCTTTACCACCTCCACACTGGAAAATGGTGATGTAGAGTTCTGAGGCTTCATACTGGCAGGACTGAGAGAATTCACACTGTTTTGGTCACCTAGTGTTCAATCTAATGAGACAGCACAAGCAGTGGAGATGAATGGACTCAGCCTCTAAAATTATAAAGAATGGCTAATGGAGTGCTTGTCGTTTGATTTAACCCTTTGCTCTCTACCTTACTTTTTGTTTTAAGTAAATGGTCTTTACTTACTGTGATGTCATGCGCTTAGTTCTGGCTCATCAAGGATGGGGTATATATGGTTGAAAAAAGGGTCATATTAGCATTCATTTTAAAAAGACAACACAACACAAAAAGATTGTAGGAATCTGAATGTAGTAGTCCAGTCTTCAAATAAGATAAGTAAGGAGACACTAAGGGAGAACCAAACTGTTCTTAGTGGATCCAATTCACCTGGCCAAACTGAATTGTAAACTAAGGTCCGGACAGAGTTAACAGATGTGATTTCTAAGTTATTGTTAATGATCTTTAAATATCATGAAAAACAGGAAATATATTAAAGGACAGGAAGAATAATTGTCCCAGCTTTCAAGAAAGGAAAGTGAATAGAGTCTGCAGATCATAGCTAGGCCAATGAATTTTACTTAATAACTGGAAAAATTCTAGAAAATTATATTTAAAAGATTACTAGTAAAAAAAAGTAGAAAAAAGAAATAATGATCTCAAAGGTTCATCATCACTTCATCAAAAACAAATAGTTAAAAATTCATCAATAATATAAGAGGACAAACGTTTTATAATTTTGTTAAATGCTTTATGAAAAACATTATAATATATGTGTGCATGTGTAATGTTATGAAATAGCATTGAAGAGCTGACATGTTTGTCTCCTTTTCATATAATTCTGTGCCAGCCCATACTAAGGCCTTAAGGGAGTAAGCATAAAAACAAAATAAACAAAAAAAATCTGATGAGGTTGTATTTCAGAGACCCAGTCTGATGGCCCCGATCCAGTATCCTTAATGTAATGGCTTATTTTGAAACCCCTTCCCCCACATACTGTATGAGATAGAAAACACTGATCCTCCCTATGTACAGGAGGATGAGGGAATAACCCTATATGGTAGCAGCGGTGGGATGATGACAAACAAAGAAGAGACAGCTAGAGGGGAAGGAGATTTCATATCCAAGAGAAAGAGAAATTAGAATTCTTGATACAGTCAATCCAACCCCACGGAGTTTCCACTAAATAGTGACTCAGATCCCGCAGTCCCAAACTAGAGGAGCTTGAAGATGTAAAATCCAGGAGTCTGTGCAAAAGAAAATGTGGGCTACGAGTGTGGAAGGTGAGAGGTCAAACATTAAGAAAGGACACCAAGGGCAAGTTAAAAGCATATGAGAAAAAGACTGAATTAGAAAAAATCAAGAGAAAAACTGATTGGGAGCAAGCCCAAGGAGATAGGTCAAAACAGAGATGAATAAAGACAAAAGGAAAAAAAAATGAGTTAGAATTTTTTTTGGTAAGCCTCAAAAGAATGTCTAAGTATTATACTTTAAAGGAAAGTGAACCTGACATTTCCAGTGAAGAGATGAATAAGAAAATAAATTCAAAGAAATGCCTAGAGATCATGGAACAAGTATCTACAGAACGTCTAAAAACATAAATAATCCCTTTAAGTTTTCAATAATTTTATGTTATTTGATTATATTTTCCAATTCATGGGTATTTTTCTCTTCCTCCCCCATTCCTCTCATACCTGAGCAATAACCATAACCATAACCACCACCACCACCACCACAGCAACAACAATGAAAAATAAAAGCATCACCACAAATATATGTATTCGAGTGAGGCAAACTCCTACATTAGCCACGTCTAAAATTTCAGATCTCATTCTAGATTTCGAAATAATAACTTCTTTGTCAAGGAGTAGATAGCATATTCCACCATCAGTCCTCTCTGAAAAAACGATTTTTCATTGTATTGATCAGAATTCTGAAGTCAAAGTGGTTTCTCTTTATAATATTGTTATAATTATATAAATTGTTTGCTATTTCTGCTAACTTCACTATGTATCAATTCACAGATGTCTTCCCAGTTATATTTGAAACTATCCATTTTTAATTTCTTTTTTTAAAATGGTATTTTACGGAGTAAAGGCAGAGACTCACCTAAGCTCTCCCCCAAACTCTTCCAAATACCTTTGAAAATAACTCAAAACAAATCCTAGAGCGGGAGAACTCACAAAAAAGACAGAATGAAACAAATTTACAACCCAAGACAACCTGGAAGGTCTGCAGTATTAGAGTATTTCTGTTGAGTACATTGTTCTGGTTCTGTTCACTTTACTTTGCATCAATTCATACAAATCTTCCCAGGATTTTCTGAAACCCTTCTGCTCATCATTTCTTATCGCATAATAGTGTTCCATCACAGTCATATACACCCACTTTTTCGGCCATTCCTCGAATGATGGGCAGCCCTCCAAAATACAATTTTTTGCCACCACAGAAAGAGCTGCTATAAATATTTTTGTGCAAATAGATCTTTTTCCCTTTCCTTTGATCTCTTTGGGATACAGACCCAGTAGTTGTATTGTACGGTCAAAGAGTATGTGCAGTTTTATAGAGCCCTTTAGGTACAGTTCCTAATTATTCTCCAGTTCACAAGTCCAACAACAAAGCATCGGTGCCCTTATTTTTCCACATCCCCTCCAGCATTTATGATTTCCCTTTTCTGTTATGTTAGCCAATCTAATAGGTATGAGACAGTACCTCGCAGTTGTTTTGATTTGCATTGCTCAAATCAAAAATGATTTAGAGTATTTTTTCATGTGACTATTGCTGGCCTTGATGATTCTTCCTCAATCATTTTTTTTTTCATTTGTGTTCTAACAGATCACCATTAAACATTTTTGTAGCGTTTAAAATGAAAACTTCCTGTTTTTTAAAAAGAACTTATTAGAGAACGAATCATATATTTCTTTGTTGGCATGAAACTAAAATGTACCTATTTTAAATTTGGCATGGATGTGTGCTCTTAAGAGCAATGAAAATTTGATTAGTGTTTTCTTAATGGTAAGTTGTTTTGGGAACCTTTGCTGGAAATTTGCTCAGACTTACAAAAACAATGTATTCTTTGTATAATGCCGTTAACAATACACTTCAAGAAGTAGATGTAATTTTAAAATGCATTTCATCTACTAATGAAATATGGCCTTGAATAACTAGGGTTGCTTCCATATGACTTTTCTTTAAGTAATAATTGTAAACTATAAGTTCACTGTCCAAAAACAAATAGCTATGCCTCTGGGACCAGCTGCCCCGCCCCGCCCTGCCCCCCCCCCTTCCCCTCTTTCCCTTCCCTCCACTCCCTTCCCTCCTCCCCTCCCCGCTTCGCTCTCTCCCCGCCACCACCACCATTCGCCTGCCTCCTCCCTCGGTCTTAGGTGCTACCTTGCAGCTCTACCTCCCAGATCTGCCAAAACTTCTCCCCGGAGGCCAAGGCTGCTGTCAACAGCTTGGCCAACCTGTACCTGCAGGCCTCTTACTCCTACCTGTCACTGGGTTTCAATTTCGACTGGGACAATGTCGCCTGGCTTAGGATATTGCATTTTTTCCCGGAGCTGGTAAAGGACAAATGCAAAGGCTCTGAGTGCCTTTTGTGGGTCCAGAATCAGCGTGAGGGCCGTGTCCTCCTCCACGCTGTGCAGAAACCTGCCTGAGATGAGTGGGGTCACAGCTTAGATGCCATACAGGCTGTGCTGAACCTGGAGAAGGGCCTGAACCAGGGCCCTCCTGAAGCTGCATACCCTGGGCTCCAGCCAAGGGGATCCACACCCCTGCGACTTCCTGGAGAACCACTACCTGGGCGAGGAGGTGAAGCTGCTAGCCTGGGCTATCACCCACGTGCAGGCAGACCCCCAAATCCGGGCTGGGCAAGTACCTGTTTCAGAGGCTGAACCTGAAGCATGACTAAGGGAAGCAGCCTGGGCAGGCAGCTCCAAGGCGGAACCAAGAACACCCCACAATAACGCAGACTGCTCACCCAAAAATAACAAAAAACAAGTAGCTGGTTGTTTGAGAGTCTAACCCTAAACTAGCAATTATGAGAGAGAGGATTATATAGAAGAGTGACTATTAAGAAGACATTAATTGAAGAGGATCAGAAGGCAGAGGCACTATCCCCATACCCTAGGAGTAGAGGTGATTATAAAAACTAAATTATTATTTTTAAAAAATGATCAGGCAAAGGAGAAAGAATCCAACCATAGAGATCTACTATGGGAATAGAGAACACTGGGGTTCCTTTCAGAGGAGGGTGCTGAAACAAAGAAACCCTCTTCTACCCCAAAGAGTAAGGTCAAATGGTTACCTGCCTGAAAAGAATTCATTGAAGAAATTACAATAGACTTTAAAAATCAAACGGGAGAGATTGAGGAAAAATTAAAAAGAAAATATAAGAGTACTACAAGAAAAACAAGAAGATTTTGACAAGAAAGTCAACGAATTAGAAAAGAGCCAGAATCTAAAGGAAGAAAATGACTCCTTGAAAATCAGAATTGGGCAAAGTTATAAGAGATGAAGAAATAAATAAAAAAAAGAATGAAAAAAATGGAAGAGAATGTGAAATATCTCATAAGAAGAACAACAGATCTAGAGAACAGATCAAGGAAGAAAACATAAGAATAATTGGACTACCTGAAAGTTCTGATCAAAAAAAGAATCTTGCTACAATAATACAAGAAATAATTAAAGAAAATTGTCCTGGAGTATTAGAACAAGAAGGGAAAGTAGAAATAGAAAAAAAATCTGCCAATCACCACCTGAAAGAGATCCTACAAGGAAAACTCATAGGAATATCATAGTTAAATTCCAAACCCCCAGATCAAGGACAAAAATATTATGAGCAACAAGAAAAAAAACAATTAACATATGATGATACTACAATTAGAATCACACAAGGCCTAGCGCTGGCAACACTAAAAGATCACAGGTCTTGGAACACTATACAGGGTGTTCCTAAAGTCTGGACATATAGGCAAAAATGCATATTTTGAAGAAATGAATGAAATTTTCAGCAACATTTTATGTAATTGGAATATTAATAAATAATATCTTCAATATGATTTCCATCATTTGTGATGCAAAGGTTGATGCGCTTGGCAGGATTCATGTGAACTCGATGCAATAACTCCACATTGTTGTCAATTTTAGCACATTCCCTCTTTATGTGTTCAATCACATGTGTTGCATCTGTGATTTTCATTGAGTGCACCTTATCCTTTAAGCACACCCCAGAAAAAGACATCAAGGGGCCTAAGGTCTGTTAATATTCCAAATATTTCAACATATGTGTTTTTTCCTATGTGTCCAGACTTTAGGGACACCCTGTATACTGAAGAGCAAAAGAACTGGGCCTCCAGCCAAAAATATCATACCCAGCAAAGCTAAGCAGAATTCTGAATTTTAAAAAATGGACACTTGATCAACTGTTAGAATTTCAGAACTCTGTTAAATAAAACCCTGAACTCAATAGAAGATTTGACATATAAGAACCAAGGGACTCAATAAGGATAGAATTTTTACCTTTTATGTATGGAAAATGTAAAATCTATGTCTAAGATTGTTACTAGTAATTAGTAGCTTATAAGAAAGATTGGGGTAGACCTGAGTATGATATGACTTTAAAAAGTAAAAACATTCAAGAAAAGCTACAAATGAGGTGCAGGAGAAAGAACCAATACAGAAAAATTCAATGGGGGAGGGGGGCTATTAGTTCAGGAAACCTACTTTCATTGGAAATAGGTTTAAGAGGGGAAAATACATATACATCTAGAAGGGTGTAAAAGTATTCTAAATTAAAAAAAATAAAACTTTAAGGGGATAGGAAGGCGCAAGAGGATAAAGGAGGGATCTTTAGAGGGGATGGTGAGGGAATAGATCAAAAGGGAGGTATAGAAGGGTGTTTAGATTTAGGGGAATGGGAGGGTAAAAGGAGGGTAAGAGAGGGATTGTGGGAATGGGGGTAGGTTAAGAAATAGGAGGGCAAGGTAGCAGGTGGAAGCAAAAAAGAGTTAGGAGAAATAGGAAAAAAGAGATATGCACAAACATAAAAACAAGATTAGGAGTAGAATCTTTTAGGGAATGTATATGTATATGGAATACATATGTATATATGTATACATATATATCAATACCTATATATATGAATATATCTAGGCTCAATTGTAGCTTTGGAGTTGTAGGTAGTGGGGAGGAAAGGGGAGAAAAGAACAAAGTAAAAAGTGTACCACAGAGAACAAAAGAAAACCTACAAGGAAGGAAAGATGGACTGCTTTCAACTTAACGCACAGTATTTAATATATAGGCTTTCTGAAATGGTAAGTTATTGCTATATATTTTGAATCCTCTCCTACGTTCTGCTTTGCACATGTTTTTTTTTCTTTTCTTATTTTATATTTAAGTTTATAATGTTTTTTCTTTTCTTATTATGTATTTAAGTTTTAGTATTTGTCTAAAATAAAAAGATTTTTAAAGAAGATACTATAAATTTGGACTATTTTTATTTTACAGTTTTAGAGCTGAAATTGAATTAAATGTAGAATGGCAATCAGATTTTGTAAATGCTTATACAGTGTGGTTTATTTCCCATTTTCTCAGATTTTGTTTTTAAATTTGGCTGGAATCATCAGGCTAAGTGGCTTCTAAGGCTCCTTCCTTCTTCCTATAAATCTATGATTTTATGATTTAAAATCCTCTGATCCAATGTATCTAGTTGGCAGGTATCTGCCAGGAGAAAAAGTAAAAAAAAATAGAAAAGCATTTTCTTTATTTTTGTAACTGACTCCTTAAGCAAATTAAGCATGTTGCACGATACCATACTTGCAAAGTGAGCCCAGAAGCAATCTTTATGTTTCATTGGTTGTGATGGTAAACAACCCTAACTAGTGAATGTGCTCAAAAAGTATTTCAGTAAGCTAGCAGGAAGGGGAAAGAAAAGGAACAGGGAGACAAGTGGAAAACTAGATTTACAAAAAAAAAAAATGGAAACAACTCCAAAAAAAAAAAACCTGGGAAAATGGGAAACTACCCAATCTCTAAAGCCTCAATTCCATTAAAAAAAAGAGATTGTAGAGATAGAAAAATGCTAATTATGTGAAATTTGTAATTGAAGTCAAAGTCCTCCCTCCAGACTGATATGTGGGAATCACCTAGTACATGCCCATTCAGAAACTCAGAAAGGTGAGGAAAACCACATTGTACAGTGGAAAGAACACACAGTTCTGGAGGACACGAGTTCAAATCTCAATTCTGACATTAATGATTTGTGTGACCTTGGACAAATCCATTGACCTCTCTGGGCCTCATTTCCCCATCCATAAAATGAGATCAGACTAAATGCTCCATGAGATCCCTCCTAGCTTCAGGGTTGTGATTTGATGTATGACTAATAATTAAACTTTATTTGATGATGAAAGAGAATTCTTGGAAAGGTTCTTTTCATGATGTTACACAAATCTCTTCTAACTTTGTTTCCTTCTGACCAAGCATTGAATAAAGTACTTATGGAAACCTTCACAAAGCATAAATTGTGCATCACAGTATTTTTGATTAAAAATGAATGTCTCCTAAGATTATGATAGAATTTTTAAGTTGCTAAGTATTCATATCGAATACTTTTATAGTAAATGAATACTTTTGAGACATGAGTTAATGAACATACATTCTTTTTATTTTCTAAACATATTACTTAGTTTTGAAAGAACTAACATAATAAGCATTTCAATGATAGTTTCCTACTGGTCTTTACAAGTTATCAGCATGTAATAATGTTCTATCTGAAAGTAAAAATGTGAAGGAGAGGCATAAGCAGAAACTTCTAACCAATTGCCCTGATGCCAATCATCATGAACACCCCAGGTTATCGTCTTTTCTTCTTAGTCCCATCAAGGTTCAAGCATAAAGCATTAACCACATGAGGTCACTGTTGTTCATATATGAATTATAACTAGTATATAAATCTTGATGGTTCTGATTTGAATAGTGCTAGAATTTGTTACTAGAACAAAACAAAACTATAGATTATTTAGAAATAGTCAAAAACATAACTTGAAATTTCAGAGAAACTACATATATTTATTTTTAACATAAGATATATTTTTAATAAATTAAAAATTGCAGTATCTTTAATGAAAACCTTTCCAGAGAAACTCTAGCTGATTTTAAAAAGTATGAGACACATATCCAAAGCCTTGCTTTTTTTGTTTAATTCACTCTGAAATTGTCTGCATGAGACTATGATTCATGTATGGTTTTCTGTTGGTTTTTGAAGAATTGAGTTTTATAGTCTTGCACTCTCTATTGTTTTATAATACTTTTCCTAATATAAAATAAAATCTAAATAATGTATCTTGAATGCCAGAGCAATTCACTGATTATGTAAAAATGATATCTAATATAGCATGAAAGTATCCATTAATCAGATATTTCATAGGTATTGAGTAAAGATAAAGTCAGATGGCATGAGTTTGTGAGTACCTTGTACCAGGGTGTTGACAGTGACAGAGGAGAGAAGGGGGCAAAGATGAGTAATATTGTGAAGGTTAAACCAACAGTACTTGGTAACAGATTAGATATAGGAGAGTGGGATGTAGTATAATGAGAAGTCAAGAATACTTAGGTTGCTAGCTTGGGTGCCTAGAAGAATGGCAGTACCCTCAATAGTAATAGGGATGTTAAAAAGAGGGGAGGAGGTTACTGGAGCCAAGATGGTGAGTAATTCTTCTATATTTACCTCCAAACAACCATAAAATACTGCCCCCAAAACAAATCCTGGAACAGCAGAACCAGCAAAAAGGTGAGGTGAAAAAAATCTCTTAGCCCAAGAAACTTGGAAGATAAGCAATAAAAGTCGATCTCACTTGTATAAAAGTCCACAACAGGTGGTATCCCAACAAGCCAGCAGCCAGCCCTACCTCAGCAAACTAGCAGGAGTTTCTGAGCCCCAGTGTAGTGGAGCAGGCAAGCAGCAACACCAGGACCCTCCTTAGCATAACCAGGAGAATCAGCAGACTCCAGCTCTGAGAAGCACCATGTGCTTCAGTGTAGCTGGAACAAACACATATCCTCCAGTGGCCAGACTTCCGTGTCCTTCAACACAGCTCTGGGCAAACAGGCAGCCTCCAGTGGCCAGACAGTGATGTGCTTCAGTGTAGCCCCAGGCAAACCAGCAGCCTCCAGAGGCCTGACCACCACATGCTTCAATGTAGCCCCAGGGATACACAGAAACATCCCACTGGGCCTCAGCACACAACAGGTAATCTACCAAACACCTACAGCAGGTCTACATAACAAAGATTTTGGGCAGCCTGTAAAAAATATAGCCTATGTAAAACAAGCTTGTACGACATACTGCCTATAGGCTATACATTGTGCAGGCCTAAACTATGGCCTCCAGCAGCTCCAGCCATCCCTCACATAAAATCCTCAGTGAAGCACTAAACATGAGTGTCCCCATGGGCCTCAGGGCAACACCAGTACAGCACCAGGTAAACAGCCAGGGCCTGCAGTCACTAGAAGCACAAGAAGCCTGAGACAGAACCCCTTCCACCCTGAGAGCAAAGTTCACATTTAAAAGAAATGAAAAAAGGCCAAAAAAAAGATGAGCAAAAATAACAAAAAAAGAATCTGATCACAGAAAATTATGGTGACAGGGAAGACCAAGACACAAACTCAGAAGACAACAATGATAAAACACCTATGGGCAAAACCCCAAAGAAAAACAGAAAGTGGTCTCAAGCCTAGAAAGAACTCATAGAAGAGCTCAAAAAGGAGCTTAAAAATCATATAAGAGAGAGAGAAGAAAAATGGGGAAAAGAAATGAGAGTGATACAAGAGAATTATGATAAAAGAATCAACAGCTTGGAAAAAGAAAACAACTGCTTAAAAAGTAGAAGTAATCAAATGGAAAAGAAAGTAGAAAAGCTAATTGAGGCACCTTAAAAGTTAGAATCAGGCAAGTGGAAGCTAATGACTCTATGAGACATCATGAATCAATCAAACAAAATCAAATCAAAGAAAAAATGGAAGAAAAGTAAATACCTCATAGGAAAAACAATTGACCTGGAAAATAGACCCAGCAGAGACAATATCAGAATCACTGGACTATATGAAAGCCATAATCAAAAGAGGATCTGTACAGCATCTTTCAAGAAATTATCAAGGAAAACTGCCCTGATGTCCTGGAACCAGAGGACAAAATAGGCACTGAAAGAATCCACCGATCACTTCAGGAAAGAGATCCCAAAATAAAAACCCCATTACAGCCAAATTTCAGAACTATGAGGTCAAGGAAAAAAATACTTCAAGTGGCCAGAAAGAAAGAATTCAAATATCAGGGAGCCACAATCAGGATTACATAGGATTTGGCAGCTGCAACATTAAAGGACTGGAGATCATGGAACACGATACTCTGGAAGGCAAAGGAGCTAGGACTACAACCAAGAATCACTTACCCAGTAAAATTAAGCATAATACATCAAGGAAAAAATGGTAATTTGATGAAATAGAAGGATTTCAAGCTTTCATAAGAAGACCAGAATTAAACCAAATATTTTATCTCTAATATCAAGACCCAAGAGAAATATAAACAGATAAAAAAGGAAAAGAAAACATAAGGGATTCAATGGAGCTGAACAGTTCTACTTTCCTACATTGGAAGATGACACTTTTAATTCTTAATTTTATCACTAATAGTACAGCTAGAAAGAATATACATAGACAGAGGGTATGGGTATATGGTGAAGTTGAGGGAATGACCAAAAAATATTAAGGGATGAGAAAGAGGAGTATAATGGGTGCAGAAGGAAGTGAGAGGTAAAATGGGGTAAAGTGTTGCACATGAAAAAGTATGAAACAACTATCACAGTGGAGGAGAAGATAGGAGGGTGAGCAATAGGCATCACTTGAACCTTACCATCATCGGTATTGGCTCAAAGAGGGAATAATATACACAATTAGTTGAATATAGAAATCTATCAACCTACAGGAAGTAGGAAAGGAAGAGATTAAGTAAAAGGGTAGTGGGGACTGACAGAAGGGAGGGCAAATCAGGGGAGGTGGTAGACAGGAGCAAAACACTGGTGAGGAGGGAAAGAGTGAAAGGAGAGAGAGGACAAGCAGGAGGAAGAATAGGAGGGAGGGAAATACATAGGTGGTAATCACATGTGAATGTGAACGGAATGAACTCTCCCATAAAACAGAAGCAGACGGAAGAGTAGGCCCTAATATCTGATAAAACCAAAGACCCCAGCTTTTGAGATAAGAACACACTATTTGATAAAAACTGCTGGGAAAACTGGAAAACAATAGGACATATATTAGATATAGACCAACATCTCACACCGTGTGCCAAGATGAAGTCAAAATGTGTGAATGATTTAGACATAAAGGGTGACACCATAAGCAGATTAGAAGTGCAAGGAATAGTCTACCTGTCAGATCTATGGGGAGGGGGAAGAATTCATTACCAAACAAGAGATAAAGAGCATTGTAAAATGTGAAATAGATAGTTTTGATGATATTAAAATAAGAAGCTTTTGTACAAAAAAATCCAATGCAAACAAGATTATGAGGAAATCAGAACAATCTTTACAGCAAATAACTGATAAAGACCTCATTTTTTCAAATATATAGAGAACTAGTTTGAATTTATAAGAATACAAACCATTCCCCAACTGATAAATGGTCAAAGGATATGAATAGGCAATTTTCAGATGAAGAAATCAAAGCTGTACATAGGCACATGAAAAGTGCTCAAAATCACTTTTGATTAGAGAAATGCAAATTAAAACAACTGTGAGGCACCACCTCATACCTATCAAATTGGCTAAAATGACAAAAAAGGAAAATGATAAATGTTGGAGAGGATGTGGGAAAATTGGGACACTAATGCATTGTTGGTGGAGTTGAGAACTGATGAAAACATTCTGGAGAGCAATTTGGAATTATCCCCAAAGGGCAACAAAACTATACATACTCTTTGATTCAGCAATATCACTACTACTTCTGTATCCCCAGGAGATCATAAAAAGGGAAAAGAACCTAAATATGCAAATACATTTATAGCAGCCCTTTTCAAGGTGGCAAAATATTTTAAATTCAAGGGGATGCCCCTCAATTGGGGAATGGGTGAACAAGCTGTAGTATACGAATGTTATCAAATACTATTGTGCAATAAGACATGATGAACAGGCAGATTTCAGAAAAAAACCTGAAAGATTTGTACAAACTGAAAAAAAGTCAAATGAGCAGAACCAAGAAAACATTGTACACAATATCAGCAACATTATGTGATGACCAATTATAAATCACTCAACTCTTCTCAGAAACAGAATGATCCAAGACAAGTACAAAGGACTCATGAAGGAAAATGCTATCCACATCCAGATAAAGACCTGATAGACTCAATGCAGATGGAAGTATATTTTTCTTACTTTATTCTTTCTCGTCATTTTTTTCCTTTTGATCTGTTTTTTCTTTCACAATTATGACTAATATGGAAATATGTTTTACATGATAGCATACATATAAACTATATCAAACTGCCTACAATTTTAGAGGAGGGGAGGAAGGAGGGAAGGAGACAAATTTGAAACTCAAAACCTTGTGAAAATGAATGCTAAAAATTTCTTGACATGTAACTGGGGGAAAAATAATATAAAAGTACTTAAAAAAGAAGAGGGGAGGGTTTGGGGAGATTTTGAGATGTCAAATATGTAGTTAGTGATATGAGGCTGGAGGTCAGCAGAGAGGGTAGAACTGGAAAAGTAGATTTGAGGATCATCTGTGTAGAAATATCAATTGAATCAATGGGAGCTGATGAGAGGGAGAAGATAGCATAGGACAGATTGTGGGATGCCTGTGCTTAGTGGTATGAACTGGACAAAGGTCCATCAAAAGAGACCGATAACAAGTGGATAGATAGGTAGGAGAACAAGGACAAAATAGTATCATGAAAACCTAAAGAAGAGAGAGTATTAAAGAGGATGATGGACAGTACCACTGAGATATCAAAAAGGATGAGGATTGAAAAAAGAGGTCATTAGTTTTGGCAATTAAGACAACATTAGGAGGAATTTCAGTTGAATGATGAGATTGAGAACCAGACTGTAGAGAGTTAAATGGAGTCACATGAAAAGAAGTGGAGGCATCTATTGTAGAAGACCTCCTCAAGGAATTTTGTTACAAAACAGAGGAGAGAAATGTGAAGATAAGCTGGTGGTGGGGAGGGTGGATCAAATGAGAGTTCTTTGAACAAGGATACATGAGCATGTTTGCAGGCACTGAGGAAGTAGCCAGTCAGTAAGGCAAAATTGAAGGTTAGTAAGGATGACAGAGAGAACATATGGTCAAGAAGATGGGATAGATTGGGATCATCTGTGCAAAACTAAAGGAGTTTTCCTTGGCAAGGAAAAGGGCAAATCATCAGGTAAGAAAGATATGAAGGTGAACATGGTGACAGAAGACATTTGGGAAATAGACCTGGGAAGCAAGGGAGATGAAGATGCTCTAGGTGAATGACTTCATCCCTGTGTATTTCCCAGCAGAATGTGTTTACCCTGGATTGTTTACTCATTGATTACTCATGGTAATATTTAAGTAAATATTTATTGGCCATTTAATTAATGTCTTAAAGTGAAAATTCTTAGATGAAATGGTAACAATGGAATAGAATTCGATTCCTGCAGGGAATCAAAATTGTCCTCTACTTTATACCTTTTGTAGCACCAACTTAATAACTTTCATCTTGTCCATAATCCTCTGCTTTGAATTACTATGCCTTGTTACATTATCTTCCTTCTATATACAGAGAAATATTTAAATGATGACCCATTCTTATAGAAAAACTTGTGTGTCTAAGTATGATTATTTTTCTGCCATCTTGATTATGTTTGTACAGTACTTAGATTTACCAAATTCATTTGCTAGAAATATGGGTAAAATGTTACTCTTAGACACAGAAGAACCAAACTCTACTGATTGAAAAAGAGTAATGACTGGTTATTCTAAGTCTAATTCGTCAAGTTTTTGAAAATTAGTCTCATATGAGATAGAATCAAAAACTTTATTAAAGTGAAGATAAATTGTATTGATTTCCTTCCCGATCATAGTCTTTGTGTTAGACAAGGTATCTATTTGTTCATGTCTTCTTGTAATGGGTAGACAAATTAATTATTGAGCATTATCTTTGACAGGTCTTCATTAAACTAGGATGGTATCTTTCATGACTGTCTACTTTGTGAGACCAAAGAAGGATAATGAGAAAAATATAAATCGCCAGACTGTCTTACTTTTGGCACATATCAGGAAAAGTCAATAATTAAAGCAAATTCCATTTTCCTTCTACTGAAGTCCTATTCTGATGCCTCAGTCTGGTACTTAGGTTTCCCAGAGCTCTGGAATGGTATCCCAGAGAGTGCAAGCTCTTCTAGATCCTTTAAGGATGTAATAGGGCTTCAACTGTGAGATCTGCAATGGATTCTATGTTGTTCTAGGACCAACAAAAAAAATTTTTGGAAGGTTCATTACCAGTTTGAATGCAGGGTGATTATTATTTTTAACTAACTGAAATTCTCAAAGACCATTTTCTAAATTGTAGCTCAGTGGTGATTTGTATTTATTAAGAAGGTATCCATATCAGAAAAATAATGGAGCCTTGCAGTATTTAAAGAAGCCATCATTTCCTTTTTTTTAAATATATTTTTCATACCAGCAAAAATCTACCTTCTCTCCCCACCAACCCTGACTTTGATAAAAAGAAAAAGAAAAAAAAATCTTGTTACAAACATATATAGTCATGAAAAGCAAACTTCTGCACTGGCCATATTTAAAAACACATATACATGTGTATATACAAATATATATATATATGTGTATGTGTATGTATGTATACATATATACACACATATATAAAACGAGTCATATATAGGATATATTTTATATATAACATTTATACTATATACATCATATATGTGTATATCTCTATATCTACATATATCATATGTATAATGAGTCCTTTTCTTCTCCATTTTGGGTGAGAGGGAAGTGAATAACATATTTCATCATTAATCTGCTATAATTTTGGTTGGTCATTAATGCTGATGACGTCCTAATTCTTTCAAAATTGTTTGTCTTTGCATTATTTTCATTGTAGAAGTGTTCTCCTGGTTCTGTTGACTTCACTTGGCATAAATTCATATAAATCTTTCCAGGCTTCTCTAAAACCATCCTTTTTATCATTTCTTAATGCATAATACTATTCTCTTACATTTGAATTCCAAAACTTGTCCAGCCCTTCCTCAATTTGTAGGAAACCCCTCAGATTTCTGTTCTTCAGTACCTCAAAAAGAGCTATAAATATTTGTGTATAGTTTTGCTTAGGACTAATCCTCTTTTAATCTACTCTCCCTCTCATTCCTCTTTCTTTTCTGCCCCTTTCCTTTTCATTACCCCATTAAATAAAAACTGTTTATTTCTATATTCACCTGTGTGTGTGTATTCTTTACTTCTTTGACCAGTTCAGATAAGGAAGTGGTTCAAGTGTCAGTTGTTTCCCCAGTTTCCTCCTCCTTATTTATATATATGTCTACTTGTGAACCCTGATTATAAAATGGTACAAATGAAAAAATCAAATGTTTTACTTAAATAGCTGGTTTACTGATGTTTCTTTCTCTCTCTCTCTCCCTCTCTTCCTTCCTTCTTTCCTTCCTTTCTTCCTTCCTTCCTTTCTTTCTTCCTAGGTAATCAGGTTAAATGACTTGCCCAGGGCCACACAGGAACTAAGTGTCTGAGGCCAGATTTAAACTCAGGTCCTCCTGACTCCAGGGCTGGTGCTCTATCCATACTGAATTAAAGTAAAAATCATTATATCTACCAAAAAAACCCCAAAAAACAAAACTTAGCTCATAGTCCATAAAATCTGTTTCATAATCCTTATAGTTCTGAGAGCAGTGGTGGACAAACAGTGCCTACTTAAAAGATAATAATAAATGCTTCTTGATTTGACATGGGAAAATCCCTTAGTCTCCCTAACTCTTTTAATATTAAGTATTCTGTTCATAGAGGACCATCTCTAGTCATCCTGATCTATATCTTTCTGCTGGGCCCATATGGCTGTGGAGGAGAAAGTAAGATGAGTGACTTTGCATAGTCTCACTTAAATCCTCACTTAAATCCAATTCACTTGCAAGTCTTGGCATCAGCTTCAGATGTCATGGTCTGGACAAACAGCAACCTGTGAGTAGGAGAAGCCGCCCCACTGGGGACCCAACTGGCCAATTCCAGCTGGGCAACGGAGCTCCTTTGTTGTTCGTCTCCTCTACTCTCCTTTTTCTCCTCTCCTCTCCTCCCCTCTCCTTTTCTCTCCTCTCCTCTTTTCTTCCTTTCCTTTCCCCATTGAATGCTCTGCCCAAAGCAATGCAAATTTTGATTGCTGAAACCTAGCAAGATATCTTGGGGTTTCAAGGCTAGATTTCTTTCTTAAGGACCTGGGCCTTAAACCTAATTCACTCTGGTTTTCATTGATTGGCCAACAACAGGTCCCAATCCAAGTCCCACTCAAGAGTGAATGTAAATAGCAACTGTTACTGTTTTTGGCCAGAAACCCTGAGGGTCTTCGCCTCCCAGATTGATTTTTTTTGACTAGGTAGCAAAGGCCATCTTTTGCTTCACTTCTTACCCAGTCTTAATCAGTGAATGCCTATTGCCTCAGCCAAACTGAGACCTTAAAGTTTAAAATGGCCAAAGTCTTCCACTGCAACTGGGGCCATCTCCTTTCATACTGATATTTCTCTTGCCATTGGACCCAGTTGGCTCTGGAGGAGAAAATAAGAGTGGTGACTTTGCACAGTCCTCCCTCACTTGAATTCAATTTACTTTCAAGTCCTGGCGTCACCTTCCTGATGTCATGGTCCTCTTTTAGAACGAAGGAAAAATAAAAACATTCTGTACATAAAAAGAGTAACAACTTTAATCTTTCAAAACAAAATGCTCTATATTGCGGGCTAGAAGGAAATACTGGACTTCTGAGTTGCCCTTTACTACTTTTTTATTTTAGTTTAAGAAGTCCCAGATAACCTGATTAACATCTAATTAAGACTTGTTGATTACTGACACTGTTGCTCTTTCTTATAAACATCTCTGGTCTTTCTTTGTTGCAGGAAAGGAAATGAGTGACTTCTATGCATGGAAGTGTGGTGGTTGTTGTTAATTCCTGAAGTTTTCCAGATTGCAGATTCTTCCTATGATGTGATGGAACACATTCTTCTGCTGTCAGAAATAAGAAAGCATAATAGAGTTCTGTATTTGTGCATACAGAAAATTCACATGCTAGAGCTATTATTATTCATCATCAAAGAATAGGATTAAGACATTTCAATCTTTCCTTCTATCCTCAAGTGTAGTACACACCGCTGTCTTCCCTCTCCTACTTGACATATTTAACTATGAAAATAGAGATAGCTGCCTCTCTCCTCTCCCCTGTGCTACGTCTTAAAACCTCTTGACATCAGACTTCATTCTCTCCTCCTTCTCTACAGGCTGTGGTCAGAGCTGGCCCTCCTCCTCAAGGCCAACACGTTTATTTGTTCTCCTTATTCCTTCTCCCATCTTCCCCAGCAGACTGCTCCTTCAAATGGTGCCTCTCTTTTTCTATTCCTCAATCTTCCTCTATTCACTGACTCTTTCCCTGGTGCCTACAAACAATAACACATCTTAACCACATTTAAAATAATGTTCAGTTGACTTTACCAACATCTCAAGCTATCCCTCTTTCACCCACCCTCCCAAAAGCAGCCAATACATGTTGCTACCACTTCCTCTCTTCACATTTACTTCTTAACCCTTTACAATCTGTCTTCCATACTTATCACTCAGCTGACAACATTCCCTCCAAAGATATCAATATATTTTAATTTCCAAACCTACAATTTTTTTATCATTCCTAAAGCTTAGCATGCTGCCTGGCATATTTGTTGTTGTTTCAATCATTTAAATCATTCTGTCAGGTCGGAGATAGAAATTTTGTGCCCTCATTTGGGGTTTTCTTGGCAAAGATATGGGAGTAGTATGGTATCTCCTCCTTCAGCTCATTTTAGAGATGATAAAATTGAAGCAAACAGGATTAAGTGACTTGCCCAGGGTCACAAAGCCAATAACTGAGGCCAGTACATAGTATACCCTTAATAATTGTTAGGAAACTGACTGACATCCTTCTTAAAAATATATATGTGTGTTTGTGTGTGAGAGTATTTGTTTCATTAAATATTTCCCTATTGCATTTTTTAAAAAAATTAACATTAATTTTTAAAAATTTTGAGTTCTAAATTTTCTCCCTTCTTCTCCTCCCCTATCCCTTTAAAAGGCAAGAAATATGATATCAATAAGACATGTGAAGTCAAACATCTTCATAGCATCCATGTTGCAAACACACACACACACCCAAGAAAAATAAAGAAAGTGAAAGAAGTATGCTTCAATCTTCACTCAGAGCTCATAAGTTCTCTCTCTGTTGGTACATAACATTTTTCATCATGGATCCTTTGAAATTGTCTTGGATCATTCATTTCCTTCTTGAGATGAACTGCAGCACTGACACTATCAACCATCTTCTCCTCTTGGATATTTTCTCTTTCCTGGGTTTTTGTGACACTTTTCTTTTGGTCATCTTCCTACCTGTCTTACCTTTCCTTATTCTCTTTTGCTGCAGCTATGTTTGGGTATATCCCAGAGTTCTGCCCTAGATCTCTCCTCTTATTAAACTCACTCTTTTGGAAATGACTATGAGCTCTTGTGTGTTCAACTATTTTATATATGCACATAATTTCAAGATCTATATATCTAGCCTAGTTTCTCTTTTAAGTGCCAGTAAAATTTCACGAACTGTTTGGAATATTTAGCCAACTGAATGTCCTAGCGTAGATATGTCAATCTAATATGTTCATTATTTTCCACCTCAAACCACCCCTAATTTACCTATTTTGGGAGCCATGATACTTAATTTCCTTCATAGACCATATATAGTAGATCACACATTCTACCTTCACAAAACTTCTCCCATCCATTACTTTCTTTGTACTCACTGCCTGATCACCTTACTTCAAGTCCTTGATGCCTCTTACCTGAACTAATGCAATACCCTGCTAATTTGGTGGCCTTCTGCAAATCTCTTCTCTTTAAACCATTCTCTACATAGTTACCAAGCTGATATTTCTAAACCACAGCCTTACTATGTCACAGCCCTGCTCAAGGAACTCCATTTGCTCCCTATTGCTTCTAGAACAAAGTAAAAACTCTGTGAGGCATTCTGAGCCCATCTCAGTATAGATCCAGGCTACCTTCCCGGGCTTATTGTACAGATCCCCCTCCCCCCTTATGGAATCTGCCCTTCTGACAAATTATCCTACATTCAATTTCCTGTCCTTGAAATTTTGCACAGGTAGTTCCCCCAAGCCAGGGTTGTATTCCCTTTTCAAATCCGTATTTTAGAATCCCTAGCTTCTTTTCCCTTAAGTACTCTCTCCTGCTTACCCTGATCCCACCCCCACCTCCATTGTTAGTGTCCTCCTATACCCCCCAGTTAGTTTACATTTGTTTTGTAAATGTGTTCTATTTATGCCCATGTTGCCACAGTATTATTTAAGCTTCTCAAAGGCAGGGTTTTCTTTCAGTTTGGCCTCATGTCTTTAGCATCTTGCACTTTCTCTGGTACAGAGTAGGTGCTTAATAAATGTTTTTCAGATAAACGAAGGACTAGAATTCTAAAAGCCTTTGTGGTTTTCAAAGTATGATTTTTGTTCTGAAAATAATAAAACTAAGTTATCTAAAATCCAACATATTGTTTTCCTCCAATGGAGCGTTTACTTATATAGTTATCTATTTAAATTACAATTTCATCTCTGTAATTTGGGCTAGAAACTCTCAATGGAGCTTTAACAATTTGGCTGATATGGAGTCAGTTTCAAGCATGTTGAGTTTGTTGAAAAAGATTGTCCGTCTTCAAATCCAGAAATGTTATTTACAGATGCACAGAGCCACAAGGCATAAACAACATGCCTTCAGTGATATTTTCAATGTTTTCATTGCTACAAGGGCGAGGAATACAAGGGCAGGGACCCTTGGGATTATTCCCACATGCTTTGGGACATTTCTTTCACTTCTTCCTCACCAATCTTGAATATGTGGGTGGACTGGTAGATGGGGACAAGGCAGATTTAGAGTGCAATAGATAGGTAACACCTCTGAGGGAGAGACTAACAATTTTATAAGAAACAGCAAGAAGACCTGGGATCAAGGCTGCTTGCGTCACCCTACCAACATTTAATAGTGAACCTTGGCATGTTGGCATATGGAAGTAAAGATAGTCCTCATGCCATACATTTGTAGTAACAGAAGAATCGTGGCATCATGCTGAGGTCATAGTAATAATAATATGATATTAATCATTAACATTTATATTGCACCTATTATATGCCAGATACTGTGCTATGCACTTCATAATCATCTCATTTAATCCTCACAACAAGCCTGGGAGATAAGTATTTTTATTATCCCCATTGTACGGATGAGGAAACTGAGGTAAACAGAAGTTAAGTGACCTCCTCAGGCTCACACAGGTAGTAAGCATTTGAGGCTGACGTCTTCCTGATTCCAGGCCCAGCATTCTATCCACTTTTGCCTAGTACAAAGAAATTCACCAGGCCAGTGGTTGTTAACCTTTTTCAGGTCATGGACCTAGTCAATGATACACTTGGTAAAAATATAACTGGCTCTCTGAAATGGGGGGAACAGTACACAGGGCACACTTTTAAGTTTATTCTGTATTAACATTTTCTCCATCACTCTGCCAAGTCTAGACAATCAATCAAGCAATAAATCAAGTGCTGTTTTGTAGTGTTTGACAATTTCTATTGTTTAGGTGCTCACACTGAAAATGTAACAGTAGGCTCTTGAAAGCCATTTTGAGCTGGCTCCGACACAGGTGAAGCCCATGGGTCACTTCTCAGAATAAGGATTACAAAGGAAACCAATTGGATTGAAATATCATAAAATATATTTTTAAAAAAGTTCATCAACCCCAGATTAAGAACCACTGATCTAGGTGGAATGTACTTCTTAATTCTCTCTCCTCTCAGGAAGCCAGACTTGCATTTGTGTGTAGTACTTGGAGTTTTTCCTTATTGACTTATCTGGTAGAAGTTTTTAACTAGTGGAATTCATAAGAATAATAAAGGATTACTTTTTTGTATAATTAACAATTTGTGAAAGGTCCTCTCTGAAGCATCAATGTATCTTCATAGAATCCTGAAAAAAAAAACAACAGTAGTAAATCCTAACTTACAGACATCCTAATGATTGTAAACCTTGACTCCCTTTCTGCCATCTAGTGCTATGATAATATATACTGATTCAAATTTCCCATTGGCTGTACAAAGATTGCCTTCAGATGTAGATCGTGTTTTATCTTAGCACATTACTAGAAGTCGTAGCAGTGGAAAATAATGAATATTGTCAATTTATGGAGATTTTTATTTTGACAGTGTTAGGTAAGGGTGCTAGAGACATCTTATGCGAAAATTCCAAAAATTGTCCAAAACTGAAATGCTAAGAAATCCATATTTGCATATCTTCAGTTTGTGACCTCAGGAACTACTCTGTTATTAATTCATAACTAGTCACATAATCCACAAAATCATAGGAATGGAAGATCCCTTGAAAAATCACGTACTTATTTTACATACCTTCAGGCAGAACCACATCTAGATTAGCCAAAATAAATAAGAACCTATTTTATTTATCTAACTTTTAGCACTGCAAAGATTCTGTTTTAGAGACTGATATTCACACACACACACACACACAAATAGATAAAAGAAAGAGAGAAAGACATATATGGGGAGAGAGAGAGAGAGAAGAGAGAGTCATGCACACTATGTTAATAGCCTTCTAATTGGTCAGTGCTTAGCACAATACCTGGCACACAGTAGGCTCTTAATAAATGTTTTTTGATTGATTGAATTTCTAAGGATCTATTCTTTCACCTCTGCAATCCATCCTTGACAAATTTAATACTGCATTCACAACACATATGTTGTTGAACCATACCACTCCTCTTTTCAGTGGTTTCTTGGAGCCTTCAGGTTAAAATACAAACTCTTCAGTTTAACCTGTAAAGTCCTGTACAGTATAGTTCCAGCCTATTTTTCAAGGTGATTACTCTTGAATCCCCCTAACCTACACAACACTGTAGCCAGACTGGCCTATTTGCTGTTTCTCATACAGGATATTCTTCACATATGACATTTCCCATCTCTAGATTTTTGCCTAGCTTGTCCTCCATGCTAAAGCTTTCTCCCTCATCAGCTATGCCTCTTGGAACCTCAGTTTCCTTCAATCCTCAGCTCAAGTGTTTCCTCTTCCATGAAGCCTTCTCAGATTTGACCAGTTACTAGTTTTGCCTTGATCCCATGAATTACTATATTTATTTCGTATTTTTTATCTCTGTACATGTTTCTTCTCTTTCTTAAAAAAATGTAAACTGAGAAGTGATCTTTCAGCAGACCTGATCAAGCCATCCAACCTTAAAAAGAAAGAAATTATGTGCCAGAAACAGAATAATTACAGCTGACTTCATAATATAAGAAGACAGAACCCTGGATTGCATAAAGTAAAAATCCCATGAGAGTTTTTAATACTTAGAACTCTCAACACCCATCCTTCAATTCACTCAACTATCTTACAATGAGAACTAGAAAACTGTGATGCTTGGGTCTAAGCCCTCCCTACCCAGCTCACCCTGATGTGGCTCTTCTGAGGCTGTAATGTGTTGTTCCAACACCCAACTCCTCTCAACTTTTTAAGAATTGGCAGAGTGATATAACACAGCTACACGAAGGAAGGAAGGATAGAGGGAAGAAGATTACAGTGGGTTATTGTTGTTTGTCTTTTGTTTTTGAAGACGATCAGTGAAGTCCTGGGGTGATATCTTGACTCACCAGTGAATTAGATTTAAGTAAGGCAGAGTTGCACAAAGTCATCAGGATCACTCTGTATTCTGGAGTCATTTGAAGTCCAGTGGCAAGACCACTGGCAATGGCCTGGGATGAAGTTGATGACCTGTCTTCAATGTCTGACCAAGCTTTAAGCACTCCACAGTACCTCCTTCAATTGCCTTCATGGCCACTGGAACAAATTGTTCTCATCTGCCCATTCCATCAGAAGAAGTCTTCATGTTCTTGGGGTAGACATCCTCCAAACTCATGGATGGCTTTAAGTCTTGTCTGTTACTCCCAGCTTGGTTTAGTCCGTCTACCCAGGAAGCTTTACCTGGGTGTGACCACTTTGTATGCTACAGCTTCTTGGAGTCACTGGTGAGAAAATGAGTCAGAGCTCATGCTATTCAGTGACTTTCTAGAGGCAAGTAGTATGTTAGACTCTAATTAAAGAGAATTGAGATAAATTTGCCTCTCACTTCCAAAGGTTACCCAATGCAAGAATATTGACCTGGCAACCCCCATGTTCTCCCAACATAAGGAGGTTGAATTTGCCTAGATTTGAGGATCTGTAAATCAATGGAGGAAGAAGTGCCAAAGACTAAGTGCCTGGGAATACAGAATAAAAGTCTAAATAAAAAGCCTAGCATGAAAACAGATTGACAGCATACAGGACCCTAAAAATAGAAGAAAGAATGAATAAAACTTGAAAGAAAAGTTAAAATATATGAAATAATTGTGCTTTATAGTATGAAGGAAAGTGAACCAATTTTACCTGATGAAAGACAATTTGGTAGAATAGGGCATGGAATAATAGTGAGAAATTCCAGAATGCTTCCAAAGAGAATAAAAAGAAAGATAGTATGGTACAGAAGTAAGAGAATTGTACTTGAAGTCAAGAAGATGTAAGCTTGAATCCTGCCTCAGACATTTAGTAGCTATGAGATCCTGAAATCACATAACTTCACTGGCTTCAGTTGTTTTATAAAATCAGCATGTTGGATTCAATGGCATCTAAGGTTCCTTCTAGTTCTAAAGCTCTGATACTATATTTTTCTCTGAAATCAGGAAAAAAACTGTCATAAATTAGAAGTCTCAATATAGAATTTTAAAAACACAGTCAAGTAAGAAAATTGAATAAATGATAGATAATCTCTCCAAAGTGGTAGAAACTTTTAGAGAACAAAATATTCATCACACACACACACACACACACACACACACATGCGTGCACGCATGCACAGAAATTGAAGTGGAGGAAAACTTGGTAGAAGAGAAACAAAAGGCAATAGTGGTTAAAAAAATAAAGACATGGATTCTATCTATGACAAAACAATTAACTTTTTGATGATAGGATATACAAAGATAACTTAAGGTTTACAGGTTTCCCAGAAGATCAGAACACCACCAAAACTTGAATAGGAATACAGACAGTAAAGTATCAGTTAAAAAACTACATAGTCACTGAAATGCAAGCATCAACAAAAAGCATGTTTCAAGCACCAACACACATAATGGTTAAATTTTTAAAATGTCAATAATAAACAATTTAGAAAGTTGAGAGGAGAAATATATCTCATAATCATAAGAAATTACAGTGGAAACTGGCTTAGTATATACCTGTAACAACAATGTTGCTAGCAGCTGTTGCGAAGGTGTAAGACCAACAACCACACCAACAGGACCAGCACACAGGAGGGCTGCTATCACAGGTTCTTTGATCTGCTTTTCTAAGGAAAGCAACTTGAAAGGGTTTATAATCTCACTTTAATTAAATATATATATATATATATGTATGTATGTATGTATGTATGTATCATTCACTTAGTTCAGGGGAAAAAGTCAGCACCCTCAACTTCAGAGAAAACACAAACAGAAATTATATAAATAGAGCAAATATCACAAATCAGCAGACAGCACTTCTAACCATCTGTCCATAGCAATACATACATAGTTACCAGAGACAGAAGCACCAATATCTGGGTTTTCAAAGCTGGGGGGCTCCTTAATGGCTACCTAGAGTCTCGTCTGACCAAGTTACATGAATACTCTTCCATTCTTGCACTTCTTCAGGGTCAGCCCACAGAGAGCGTCACAACCATGTGACTCAAATTCATGTGACTTAGGCTTTCTTGTGACTTAAGCAGGTCACCAAAGACTCTTGATTAAACAAAGACTCGATTCAAACAAAGGGAAGTCTTAATCAAAGGCATTTGATTACCTTAGTGCTGAGAAGAACTAGAACTCCAAAAGAAAAAAAGAGCAAAACAAGTCCCCCTTTGCTTGCTATTACAATACCAAAACCTACCTATGAGCAGTTAGGTAGCAGAGTAGATAGAGTGCTGACTCCACAGTCAGGAAGATTCCTGAGTTCATATCTGGCTTTAGACACTTACTAGTTGTGTGACCCTGGGCAAGTCACTTAACCTTGCTTGCCTCAGTTTCCTCACCTGTAAAATGAGCTGGAGAAGAAAATGGAAAACCACTCTAATATCTTTGCCAAGAAAACCCCAAATGAGATCATGAAGTCAGACACGACTGAAAACTACTGAACAACAACAAATGCTAAAAAAGCAATGAGCGTAAGCTGCAACCCCGAATGTCCTATCTTATAAGCCTGAGCTCTCTCATGCAGCGAAAAATATTTATGAATATTCCAAAAGACAGGCACTTAAAGCATTTCTAAAAAAGAAAAATAAACTAAGGTGAACAGATTATCCCATTTATAAACAGCCCACAAAATAGAAACACAAAAGGGTCTATAGAAACAAGTAGCAATAAATCAACTAAATAATTAAATCAAATATCTCATGTTTAAATGGTGTTATTTTAAAAAATATCGACTTATGGAATAAATGAAGTAATAGAGAAACAATCGAGACAAAAAAGGAAATAAAAGCCTAGATTTAAGGGAGATACACATATGCAGATAGCAAAGTATTAGTATACAGTTATATATGTGTATATAGGGTCTCATAAAATAACCTAACCTTTTTAAAAATTATTTTTGGAATAAAATATATTATGACAGATTGAAAAGAAGGGAATATATTCTAGAAAGAGGGAAAGGCCTATGCAAAGGCATGGGAAACAGAAACAATAAATGGATGGATCAATGAATGGATGAAGAAACTGATAGATGGACACATGGGTGGATGTATGGATAGAGAGATAAAAAATAATTTATTAAGTGCTGACTATATGTAAAGCACTGTGCTCAGCACCGGGAATACAAAGAGAAGAGTGGGAAATAACACAGAGAAGTTTTCACACATAAGTAAGAGGGTAAAATTTCAAGGTCCTAAGGGGCAGAGGCAAAGCAGATGGCAAATCACCTTATTTAATATCATTTCCTCCAATAAAACCATATCATTAATGAGTACTTCCGGGAATAAACTGTGGTCCAGTTTGACTGGCATGAATACTGAAGAAGGGTAATGCTATGAAATAAGATTAGAGGTAGTCCAGAGACAGGTTGTAAAGACAGAAATTTCAGGCTGAAGAATTTGTGCTTCAACCTAAAGGCATCAGTGAACCAGTGAAGGACTTTCCAAATAGAAGTGTCATAGACATTCCTGTGCCTTGGGAATATAATTTTAGCAACTGTATGTATTAGAGAAAGGAAAGGCTGGAAACAGAAAGGCCAATGAGGAGGCTATTTCAATAGGCATTTTAAGCAGTGATCAGAACCTGGGTGGTGGTCATGTTGGATGAAGGTTAACAGATATGAGAGAGGCTGTTGAGGTGAAATTTAAATTTGACAGTTAAATGGACATGGGGCATAAGGGAGATAGAAAAGTCAAGGATAATTCAGATTACACAAAATTAGGGAGCTGGTGATGCTCTCAGTAGAAATAGGAAAGTATGGAGGACTTGTGGACTAGGGGACAAGATAAGATATATTCCAGATACGTTGAACCATGAACCATTGTTCATATGACTATGGGAGATTCTGGCTCAGATGAGAGATTATGGCTTAATAATCAAATCCATACAAACGAATGAAACCACAAACGGAACAGTGTCATAGAACCAAGTAAAGAGATAATTTGAGGAAGAGGGTGTTGTCGTTCATCTAAAGAAGGACATGGGAAGAGGACCAAGAAATAGCTATTACATTTAGCAGTTAATAGATTGTTGGTAACCTTGGAAAGAAAAGTTTTTGATGAATCAGAAGCCAGATTGCAAAGGGCTGAAAAGTGTAAGAGGAATAAAGGTACTGAGTATAAATGACTCTTTCAAAAGAGGGAGGCTGTAAAATTCAATTCATTTGAATTAAGCAAGCATTTACTGAGTGTCTACTCCTACCAACAGTGCTAAAAATATAGGTAAAACACAATATAGTCCCTGCACTCAAGGACTTTATATTCAGTTGGGGGTGAATACCATGTACACAGGAACTTAGGGTTCTTTGGAGAAGGGGATTTTTTTTTGCCCTTCTTTGCACTTAGCACAGTGTGGAGCACATAGTAAGCATTTGTAAATGCTCATTGATTGGCTGATAGACCTAGAAGTAGAAAGAAAGATATACAAAATATATCCTAAGTGGAGAGTAGAGAATAAAATGAAAAGCAATCTCAATCACAGAACATGCTAAGGCATGTTTAAAGGTACACACCTTCAGTCTGGGCAGCTAAGCCCTGTCCTGGGACTCACTCCAAAGCTGAGTAGATGACCTCCCCAAGAAGGAGACAAGAGGTTCTTTGTTCCTTAAATGGCAGATATTGTACAGTGAGAGGGGAATCAGAACACATGTCCATTCCATGGTTCTGTTGGATCATCAAGACAAGTGTTGGTAATAAAGTTAGTAACAGTGAAAGGGAATATTTCAGAAAAGCCTGGAAAGACTTTTGTGAATTGTTGCAGAACGAAATAAGCTGAACCAAAAGAATAATATGGACAAAAACAACAACATTGAAAAAACAAAGAATTTTGAAAGATTTAAGTAGATTGATCAATGCAACCATTACCCATGGTTCCAGAGGCCCATTAATGAAGAATTATATCTACTTTTTGACAGAAATCTCATGGATTAAATATGCAGTATGATATACATTTCCGGACACGGACAATGCGATATGTTTTCCTTGATTATATGTATTTCTTACAGAGAATTTTTTTCCCATTTGGGGAAGTATGAGAGGAAAATTCTTTTTATTGAAAAACAAGTTAATAAAAAGAAAGAACAGTGATAACGAAAGCACCTACCCCATAGGATTGTTATGAGGAGTAAATGAGATCATGTATGTAAAATCTTTTGTCAATTTCAATGTGTCATGTATATGCTGGTATCTATTATCAATAGTAATAATACAACTCAGCAGACCACATCTTTATAATTATAGAACTGACAGAAAAGTATAGGGGATAGAAGACCCTACTGGGCTTATTTTTTCTTAACTACTAAGAAATTATTTGGTAGAGCAAAATGATGCCTTCAAATCTATTCTCTAACGAGGTAGCTCCCATACATATCAAAATGAAAAGATTCCTTGAGACATCTTCAAATAGATACAGCTTTTACTTGTGAGATAGGTAACACATAGTTATTTTCTCTGTATTTTATGGATAAGGAAACTGATAAATGTGAAAGGATTTCATCAAGAGTTAGCAAAGTGACATGTGTAGTGACAATATGGAGGATTGCGAAACTATGATTCCAGTGCTCTTTCCATTTCCCCACACTACCGTTCCAACCATCACAACTACTTTACTATTAGTATCTTTAGTTAATAAATGACTTCCTGTTGGTCAAATGGGCATTTTGAAAGGATGAATGGAGATATATATATATATATATATATATATATATATATATATATATGTGTGTGTGTGTGTGTGTGTGTGTGTGTGTGTGTGTATCTCAACACATAAAAGATAATATCTCAAAACTTTCCAGACTTCAACTATGAATCCTGAAGAATTTTCTAGCATTTTCTAGACTAGAAAATAGTTGATATACCCTGAGTACCTAGAGTTAGTGCCTGGAGTCAAGACTCCTCTTCCTGAGCCGACCTCTGGCCACAGGTACTTAGTAGCTGTGTGACCCTTGCCAAGTCATTTAATCCCTGTTTGCCTCAGTTTCCTCATCTCTAAAATGAGCTGAAGAAGCAAATGACAAACCACTCCAGAATCTTTGCCAAGAAAACCCCAAATGGGATCATGAAGAGTCACACACAATTGAAACAACTGGACAACAAAAACAACAATGGAGTGGGTAGACCATTAAGGACAACTGGGGATCTTAGTAATTTTCTGAGATAAGTAAACATCTTTGCTACTATTAAAATACCAAAAGAGGTTTTATGATAAAATTGTAATATCTGATTATAGCAACTGAAATGTAAAAAAAGTTTTACTTCATTGAAAAAATTGATTGCTTGTTATGACTGAATTTCAGAGTTCTTGTTATTTACACATCATGAGTATAGACATCTAAATGGTTATTACTAAAGAAGGTTTTTGCTTTAATTCTCTCTTCCTCTAACTAAAGAGGCTATATTGCGAATGTAAACCCCATTTGAGCTCAACATAACTTAAACAAACTATTTTGTCATACTTGAAAGCAAATGTTTTGGGAGTGATAGCAAAATGGTTGTAAAACTTTCACTTCAATTTTATTTTCTTTTTTTGCTCTAATATGTATCATATCTATTATGTGAAATATTGGAAAACTCTATCATATATTGAATGGTTAATGATAAATCAGTAAGTTTCATGCAGTATTTCTCAAGGGAAGAATCACTGGGTCATAAATCTAGAGCTGAAAGGGATGTTGGAGGTCATTTAGTCCATACCCCTTATTGAATATTGTAAGGTGCTGTCCCGTTCAGATTTGAGCCATTTTATATATGGTTATGGGCAGAAATACAAAGTTCTTAGAGGACCTGAGAGAACACAGCCACTCGAAGAAAAATACTTGGAGAGAAACTGACATGTCTGAGACCTGATAGGAAGTAGCTCTCAAAAGAAAGTGCTTACTAAAAAAGAATCCTCTCTACAATATACCAAACAAGTCATCCTTCCTAAAATGTGGCACCTAGAATTGATGACAATGTTACACTTGTGGCAACTAGCTACAGTGAACCTATCATCTCCTTCGTTCTGAAAAACATGCATCTCATAATATAGTCTAAGACTGCATTTTTTGTCTGCTCTATCACATTGCTAATGTTGAGGTTTTAGTACACTAGACCTTGCAGATTCTTTTTTTTTTCCAGATGAATTTAAGTTTAGCCTCTCCCAACCTGTTCTTGGAATTGATTTTTTGGAACCAAAGCACAAGGCTTTACATTTATCCTTATTTAATATTACCTTAACAGAGTGCTATGCAATGTACTTGGGACAAAGGGGAATAATTTAATTTATTGATATATACAATTAACCTTATAGCTTTTTACATCTTAAAAACATGCAATACATAATTATTTCATTTTCCTTCCCTCACTTGCTTTACATTATTTGCTATCAATCTCACAAATTTTGACATAAATTCTTTAATTCTTCATCATGAAACCACACATCAGAATAAATATTAAATGCATCCTTAAAAAATGGTCCATTTTTCCAAATTTAGCCTTGTTTAAGGCATAGGCTGTCAGTGATGTCTGAATTAAGTGAACTCCCAAGTCATTGAATCTCACTCCATGCCCTACAAAAAAAATCTCTTAATCTTTTATGATATGTGGCATGATGCAAATTCATGATGTTATATTCCCTCTCAATTTAGAAATTTCTATAATTTGGGAATAATTCTCTTCAACATGTCACAATATTAATCATAGTGTATCATTCACCCATTGGGTTCAAGACTTTCAAGCCCATGGGATGTTAAAAAATCCAAAATCCTTTTTTGGGGGGTTGGAGATTTCATAGTTGATTAAGATGCCTAGTTCTTATATGCTCACATTAATTTTTCTTTCAATGGTTTTGGCATGATATCAGTGAAAAAGTGAGTTGCATCCACAATAACTATCTTTTTCCAATCTTTAGTATTCTAGTCTTTGTGTTGTTTTGCCTATGACAAAAACACATACACAACTATACAAATTTATAGTAATGGTAGTCTTACTGTTCTTCCAACTTCAGGTGATCTGTCCTTCAATGTACAGGAATCAGTAACAGACCTTCATTTACCAAGTCTGTCTGAAGCTCCTTATTTATTTGCTGAGGATTTTTGTATCGAGAGTATTTTTGGCATTGAAGTTCTTTTTTTCTTTGTTTTTGACTTTTTCCTTTGCACTGATCTTGTTTCATTGTAGATTTGAATAATTCTTGAAATATTTGACTTTTGCACAGCAGCATCCATTGAAATAACTATTGAGAGCTAAAAATGTTCTTATTTTCTTGGAGCAATATACATTTTAAAAGAATTGTAAAGACTCAACAATAGAGAACAATGAAATACATTTCACATACATTTCGAAATACAGTCCAAAATCTCATACTGAACTGACAAAGAGCTAACCAAAGGGAGGAAAACATGCCAATTCCAGGTATTTTCTGGTCAATCCTTTAAGTCAACCTAGTATCAATAGAAGTACCTGTGCATGTCTATGATATAATAACAGAATGAAATAGAATCTGCATATTTTTGCTTGTAACAAGGAATTCACATACCATCGTAGATTCAGTTCGCCCTATAAAGTCTTTTTGAATCCTGTGTGTGTTTATTCAATTTGTTAACTCTACTGCCTTCTATTATGTCATTTGTTAATTTGATAAGCTTGTTATTTATACCTTTATTCAAGTAACTGATAAAAAATGTTTCATAACACAGTGGCAAGTGTAGATTTTTCTAGTCATCTTGTAGATTTATAGGAGAATTCCTTCCTAGTGGATGTTTAGTTATTAATGACTGCTCTTTGGGTCTTCCCATTCAACCAGTTTCAAATCTATGTAATTATAAGATAGAGTTTATGTTTTTCTCTCATCTAGAATAATAACATGGAAGGGAGCAAATGCTCTGCTAAAATTCAGGTAAAGTTTACTTACAGCATTTCACTGATCTGCCACTCTAGTAACCCTATCAACAAAGAAGAAAGAAAGAAAATGAAATTAATCTGACTTAACCTGTTCTAGATGAATCTATGTTGGCATTTAGCATAGTGCTTGGCACATAGTAGGTACTTAATAAATGTTTATTAGTTGAGTTTTGTAATTATTGTTTATTGAAGGTTCATTATCCAGTCATCTAATATGTATTTCAGAACTTTTCCAGGACTCAAAATCAAGTATGTTGGCTAATATTTTACAGGCTCCAGTTTTTTCTATTTTTTTGAATATCTGTATATTTTTCCTCCAATTTAGCAATTCCTATCTCATT
Organism: Trichosurus vulpecula; assembly: GCF_011100635.1. Taxonomy (NCBI): domain Eukaryota; kingdom Metazoa; phylum Chordata; class Mammalia; order Diprotodontia; family Phalangeridae; genus Trichosurus; species Trichosurus vulpecula. Next base: position 139,563,673 of record NC_050579.1, on the reverse strand, counting down.
TTCCAGTCCATCCAAGGTTACTGACATGGTTCAGTAGTTACATCTCCCAGATTTTCCAGGGGGAAAGTATGTAGGTCATCTGGACCTACGGGCTTGAACTGGTCAAGGGCAACTAGGTCCTCTCTATTAGCACCGCCTTAGTTAGCCTACTCCCAATTTAACCCTTTTTCATTTCCTTTCTAGCACAAAGATCATTCCTTTTGAAAGAAAAAAAATTAAAAATATAAAATTTAAACAGCTATCTTTTTTTTTCTATTGTCCCCTATTAGAATGTTAGTTCTCTTAGGGTAGTGCCTACTTTTTTTCCCTTTCTTTGTAATCCACAGCATTTATCACAGTGTCTGAGACATAGTAAAGGCTTATCATTTTCTTTTTTTTTCCTAAACATTATCTTTTCCATGCCATATCAAGCATCAATCCTTTCTCTTCTTTTATCCTTCTCTATGCTCCTAATATTTCTACAACAAGTCCTCAATTCATTATGTGATACTGTAGCTCAGGAGATAGATAGATAAATACAGAAATATACAAATATATGCATAAACATGCACACATGTGTGTATATGAATTATATGATTAACTGAACCCATGGGAACTGATAAGGTCATCAAGTGAAAGGATAAAGTGGCAAATAAGGACAGAACCCAGGATAGAGTTTCTGCCTTTACAATGAACAAGTATATCCCTATAGTTACTGGGTGTGATGTGGAGTGGATGATGATCCAACAAACAAGCCTGAAATGAGATAATCAGACATGTAGGAAGCTATCCAAGATAGAGAAGAGTCATGAAAAACTATGGAGCAAAGAGTATCCAGACAAGTTGAGTTGTCTACAGCGGTGGTATCAAAAATCAAATACAAATCAGGGCCGATAAGCGCTAGAAAAAGATCCCTGTGTTCTGCATATTGATTCAGGAAACCACATATCAACATTATCTATGTTTTTTCGTATTTAAAAATATTTCTCATTTTACATTTTAATTACAAGTTACATTTTAATCTGGTTTTAGGTATACTTTGGAATATTGTGGGTCAGATAGTGTTTGACCTCTCTAGGTCTATGTGTCAAAAAGGTCTGGAATGATGAAGATTGAGAAAGGGCTATTAAACTTGGCAATTAAGAGAGAAATTATGAGTGATGAGTCTGGAAGATATACACACATTTTTCTATTTCTTTATCTATGTGTGTGTATGAATATGTATATGTATATGTGTATTATATATGTGTGTATATAGATGAGAGAGAGAGAGAGAGAGAGAGAGAGAGAGAGAGAGAGAGAGAGAGCACCTTACCAAGAAGAGGGGCTAACTATGCACCTCTATTGCTTCTCAAATATATGCAATATTTTTCTATGGCATTTAAAATAATTCAAATAAATGATATTCACTTAAAATAGTTTTTTGATTCAATATAGTCTAAATGATTACATGTAGATTTTTGAAAACTGCCCAATTGCATAAAATAAGATACATCTTTACCAGAGGGAATGTCTTTGTTCCTTAACTTGAATATGAATGTTAAATAAAACTGAAATTATTACCTATCCCTTCTCACAGTGAGAAATGAATGGGACCTGGATAAGAATGCAGTGTGATTCTCAGGATAATCTGTCAACTGAGGATTTAGCAGTCTAAAAAGACAAGAGATTTTTTTTCTGTAATTTATTTTGACTAGGGGCTAAACCCATGCCCAGGTGGATATTTGATAAGTATAAATGTAATACCATACATGTGTTACTGTAAAGTTGTATGTAAGGTAATTTACGATAAATTATATCAAAATCAGGTGATTCACCATTCAAAGAAACCTTAAGGTGAATCCTTTTGTAAAGCAAATATTACTTCCTAAGATTCATTCAAATGGATCTGTGATCTAATCAACTTGATTGTTCCCTTCAGTGATATGAATCATAAACCATTCATACCTGGCCATCCTGTGCTACTCTTGTCCATATCATCCCATAAGTTCCCCACAAGAGATCTACCAAATGTGCTGGAGACTTTCCTAACTTTCTCCCGATATCACACTATCAGAGGAGCACGCAGTCACTTCTCCCTAGCTCTTGTCATCTACCTCACGCATCTTCCTTTTCTGTCATACATTTTCCCAACAATTCTTTCTTTATTACTCCAGTTTGCCTTTGGAATTTCTTATTTATTATATGTTGGAGCCTTCTTATATCTGTATATTGTTTACCTCTCCATTATGTTCCACATGATTATTTTTTTTTAACTTCTCTGAAACTAGTGTCCCATGATTCAAACACTGATAGAGGACTGTTATTTTTTTAAAAGGGTCACTGTCCCTAAGAGGAGTTTGGGATCATGAAAGAGAGCTCTGTAGCTTTCTGAAGTCAGCTCTACCAAAGGCTTATGATTTATGAAATCTGAATGTGCTAAATATATGCCTACAGATTGATTCACACACAGGTATTCAGCATTGCTCAGAAGAAAGCACACTGGGTGAGGGGTCAAACCCTAAAGCAGGGTTTGAGTTAGAACTATACTACCACTTATTGGAGGATGTCTGTGACTTCAGCAAGGAGAACAATCAATTTTGACATCACTTTTCCTTTTGTAAAGATAAGTTGGGCTAGATGGACTCTAGGTTCCCTTCCATTTATAAATCACATATCTGATATACTTGAAGTTGAATGTTATTTGTATTTTCTATGCCATATTTTTATTATTATTAAATAATAACATTGAATCACCCAGAAAGAACATGACTGCTATACAGAGGCATTTTTAGTATTGTTATTTGTGACTAAACATATGGTTTCTGATTTCAGAAAGAGGAGCAAAGAGGGAATGAAGGAACAACATAATAATGTAATTTGCAGGGTTGTTGTGACAAATAAGAATTTACTAAAATACATATTTATTGAAAATTATTTTTCTGCATCATATTTTATGTTCATTTTTAATATATTAATTCATTTTTAGTTTACAACATTCAGTTCCACAAGCTTTTGAGTTCAAAATTTTCTCCCCCTTCCTCACCTCCCATTACTGAACATTATTAGATGCATTGTACTCTCTACAAGGTACTAGACACATAGATATAAACAAATTATACATTCCTGCCTTTATAGAGCTTATAGTCTAGCAGGAAGATACACATACATAGGGAGAATATAAGTTGGAGTTAAAATCAAACAGAGAAGGATATGAGACTGAAAAGAGGATTACTTTGTGTTAGAAAACGAGGAAAAAGTCATAGATGAGGTATCACGTGAGCTGAGCTCTAAAACTCTCTTTCTGAAGCTTTAATTACTCCCCTTCTTGTACTTTATAGTCCAGCCCTCCAAACTCAGCTATCTCGTCTCTTTGGCACTGTATAATCTTACATATTGGAATGCACTCTCTCACCACCTCTTCCTCTTCGAATCTTTTGTTTCTTTCAAGGCTCAACTCGGGCACTAGTTCCTACTGGAAGACCTCTATGATGCTGATAGCTCTTCAGGACCTCTTTCTCCTCAAATGAACTTGTATTTATTTACCTGCTTACGTGCTGTATCACCTTAGGATTTACTTTTTGGGGGCATCTAAAAATATACATTTGCCACTGCCTTGTTGAGCCTTGAGTATACTAAACACAGTATCAGTCTGTTGAATTGAATTAATAAATTTAATTGAATTATAATGAACACACTTCATGGAACATATGCAGATCTGAGCTAAGTTTCCCTGGTCACTTTGCTGGGTCCCTGTGACACAGCAAGGTGGGATACTACATCCTCGTGGATTGGCCCTCGAGCCAGAAAGTAGGGCCCCACTCAATAGACTTTAAAGGGAGAGACAGCTTCTGTGCTCTTGTTCCCTTCTTCTTTCACCACTCCCGCCCCCCCCACCCTGAATATAGAGTTTGGAATTCTTTTTTTGAAATCTTATGGAAGGGGAGTCCCAATTCTTCCATCAGCCACAGTGGCTGCTTGGTGATGTCAGCAGTTATATGTACTTCCTGATTAAGAATGAGCCTTGCTTGATCTTAGGTCACTGTCTATTCTAGTTGTTTCTTCCCCTTTGTGTAAGTGGTCAAACAGTGATCCTGATACAGACATTTCCAGGTATGGATTTAACCCAATTACCTCAGAAGTTCATGAATTTCTGGGTTCCTTACTTAGAACTGCCTGTCAGCATGTTTCCTGTAATGGCACTCTTCTCAACAAAGATGGCCACTGACAAAGGTAGATGAACCCAGAGCCATGACCTGGTTTGTCAGAAGATTTAAATGTTGAGGTAATTGTTTGGAAAATGCAGAGCTGATGAGAGGCTGCATTGGCTGTTTGGAAGTTTCACTAATTGCTTTATGCTTTAATATTTTAATTACCAACTTTCAGGGACAGTATAATAGGAGTTATAGGTTACTGTTTCATGCTTTAAATATCTGTCAACATAAGCTTATAAATCTTTTGCATTGTAAGTTTATTTAGTATGAATAAGTAGCTGTCCTATTGATGTTGTATATTGAGTGCCTTTCTTTTCTTGTGGGAAGAGACCCTAGACATGAGGCAAACTTAAGTTTTAAGTAATTTTCCACCTCTGGGGTGGGGAAATAAAGATTCCCAGACATTGAGAAAGAACCTGACCTCTTGCAGAGGCCAAGTTCCCCCAAGACTGAAGAAAATCTGGATGAGTCTAGAGCTTGGTGCTATCGTAGAAGAGACATTTCCAGCCTCTCTAACCTGTAATTATCCTAATGAAGGATAATTCAGCAGGATTTCAAAAGTTAAGGATCTGGGTGGTGGTGGTAATAATGGTAATGGTGATGGTAATATTTACAAGCATGGAGAATAGTCTGACAAATCATGAAGTATACAACAAAACATTTTAGCAAGACTTTCTGTAGTAGGAAACAATTATAAACAAAGTAGATGTCTATTACTTGGGGGAATGGCTAAACAAAATATGGAACATATAGGTAATATAATAATAATGTACTGTAAAAATGATTAATATGATGAATGTAGGGAAGAATGAAAAGACTTATGTGAACTGCTACAAAGTGAAGTAAAGAGACAAAAAAACCCAACACATACAATGAGTAGAACAATACAAATGGAAAGAAAAACAACCACAAGGAAATAAAAATAAATGCTGAAAATTACAGAGAACAAGCATGGCTGCAAAGATGTTATGAGAAGATGCTACTTTGTAGGGGTTGTCAAAGGTGGAGAACAATGCTACATCATCAGATTTTTTTCAAGGTATTATATTATACTTATTTTCAATATATTTCTGTATATATGTATTTCAATTGCATGTATTTTCAATTTATGTATTTATTTCAATGTATTTTTTGTATTTTACTGGTTGTCTTTATTATGATTATGACTAATGTGTTTATTTGTTATATAAGATAGTTTCCTTGGAATGGAAATTGGGAGAAATCCAAGTAGAATTTTAGGCAATGTAAAAATAAATGGTATCAGAAATTATTGTTAAAAACAAACACAATTCATGGAGACAAGAGGGAGGTCAGGATCAGACTAGGAGAAGGCTAGTCCAGTTTGAAAGGAACATAAGAGTATGTAAAGGGCAGTAGAGTAAAATAAGGCTGGAAACAAAATTTGGAGCTAGAATGTAGAAAACTCTCCTGTTTTGCTTCACAGACAGTGGAAGTCACTGAGGGTCTCATAATAGAGAAATAATATAATCAGCTCTTCTAGCATTGGGAGGAAGACAACTGACTAAGGGAAGAATGGATTATAGATGGGAGAGTTGGAAGACTGGAAGACCAATTAAGAGGCCCATAGTCCAAAATATCTCTAAAGATGTCATAAATTAAAGTCGTGGCAGTAGGAGTGAAAAGATGAAGATGGGTTTTACTATGTATTATGTAACATTTAGCAAATATGTATGATTACAGAAATCACTAAAATGAGCAAAATTAATCTGGTATACAATTCAAGAATAAGCAATACTAATATATATATATATATATATATATATATATATATATATAGTCCCATTTATGTATTGTTAGATTATTGTTGATACTTTTATAGCTTTAGTATAACATATGATAGAGAAAACAATGTGATATAATATGGTATATTATCTCTTCAAATACAACATAATGTTAAATATAATAATAAATATAATATGTTCAATGTAATTGAACATAAAAGATGATCATGTATGATGTACCATGATATAACATTACATATACATATATATTTGATATGTGTCTGTGTATATTATATATTTCAGAGGTCTCAACTGTTTCTCTGCTATCAGTTGTGACAGTTGCGTCAAATCCAGAAGTGGTCCAAAAAGCAATAAACAACCATGTGAGATGGTAAAAGAAAATGAAAAGTTTTGTTGTTTATATGAAGAAAGCTTTGTTTCTTGCAGGGACTAAACAGAATCATGGAGAGTATTTTTCATAGTCTAGTAAAAAATATATTTAAATAATATAGACTTATTGGCCCACTGAAATGCCTACTCATTAAAATTTGTGTTATCCCTTAGTTAATTTTTAAAACATCAAGATTTAAGGGTTTTCAAAAATTTACAAAATTTTATAATTCTTGACATTGAAGAGCCAGTATAAACAAATACTATTTCTGTGCTTTAGCATTACAATTAATGAATACCACTTTTTATTAATTAAGAATTAATAAGTGCTTATCATTTCTTCCATATGAACAAGCAAATCATATTTAACATTGTGCTGTTCTTCCACTAGCAAAGAGAAGGTAAATTCTTAGATAAACCCAATTGGATTTCCCACTAGGTTTAAGGAAAGTTTTGCTTAAGAAACTTGCCAACTTAAAATTCTTTAATAGCATTCTTAGCAGGAGTCACTCTTATATAAAGTATTTCAAGCTTGACACTGTATGACAATTTGACTTTGTCACTATGTAAAATGCAAAGCCTGTAATCACTTTATGGCATTTCACAAAAGTTTGTGACAGTAAAATGTATAAACTGTCATTAGGGAAATCAAGGCTTAAGGACCTATAGAAGAAAGAGAAAATACTTAGCAATCTTTGCAGTGTGTAGATTGTAAAAATAATTTCAAGATTTCTGTAATGTATCTAGGGTGAATCAATTTATTTCTCCAGTAATTCTGAGCACATGATTAATTAAAAACATGTTATAACATCATTTTCCCTCTGAAATCGATTTCCATTAGCTCCACATAATGCATAAATTCTTGGTTAACAAGTATGTTATTTAAATATAAATAATACTTTTAGCCTATAAGAGTGCAAATAGAAGGCACTTAATAAATGCTTGCTGACTAAGTGAATGAACATTGTAAGAGCGCATAGAGGATACCATTGGGAGATTTAGACAATGTTACCATATATCTATTCAAACAGTTATTTTTGAGTACAACAATACATTAGGATTCAGTGAAATTATGTGTATGCATGTATGCATATTCACATGTACAATAACATGAATGTAGGGAGCAATAATTATTCAAAAGTGGCAATTATGGTAGGTACTCTATAGAAGAGGTTTGAGATATAAGACTAAGTATACTACTAAATATCTAAACAAATGTTAGGAAGAAGAATCTTTTATTCTTAGACCTTAGATTGTTAAAATAGTTACCTAAGGTTTAACAGAACACTAAATCAACCATAAAAATTTGTCCAGACATAGGACCTAAAATAAATTATGCTGTAAGTAAAAATTAAGAAAAAAATTGAAAACGTAGCCTAACAAATACCATTATCAGATGAATCATCAGTCATACTATAGACAGCAGTGATTTCCCACTCTGGTTTTACCTTCCAGGTGTCTTGAATTATGTGGGATGTCATCAACTTCAAAAAAAATAAAATTAACTTTAATTTGCATTAAATTTTACAAAGTATTATGACATATAAGATTTCTTTTTAGAAAGGGGGATAACAATTTAATACCCAAAACTGGTGAGAAAAAAGCTATAGCTTACAAATATGTAAACATTTTAAAAAGGTAATTAGTTCTATGAAGTGTAAATGACTAATTGCAATTTTATTATATCATTTGACACTAGTCCTGGTAAAAATGTCTTATGAAATTTGAACAAGCCAGTGAAGGGATGCAAGGTGTTGGTGAGGGGAGAAGAGGAGGGGAGGGAGAAGAAGAAGGAAAGGAAGATTGGGATTATCAGTCATTTGTTTCCCCAACCATACAATAAACAGGGATTTGGAAAGACTGCTGATTGTTTCTAACAAGACACACACTAAACAAAGAAACAAAAGTCCATTGGAAACTTCTTAGGTTCCCCACATCACTTTTGTACTGCTCCAAGTGACATGAATAGAGCCTAGACAAAAGAAAGATAGAACCATGATTTTTGGTCTCAATTCAGGACAGCCAAAGATGGACGCAGAACATGGGCAAACCTCATTATTTTCCACCCTGGCTTTATTTGGCTGTAATGGCTGGAGCCACAAAAGTCCTTTAGTCGTTTGCATTCTGATAACTTTTTTTTAAAGGAAAAAAATAGTTCGAATCCTGTATCTGCTGCTTTCTGTATAACCTTGCATAAATTATTAAACTTCTCTGGCTCTTGACTTCATCTGTAAAATGAGAGAGTTGGGTTAGATGATATCAAAGGTCTCTTCTAGCTCTCAATTGAATTTCCACTTTGTAGTCATAAACCAGGTGCAGATAGGTTTGTGGAATCTCTTTACTTTTCTTTATTCCAGAAGTTCAAAACACAACACTGTGTTGGAATTTTGACTAATCTGATTACAAGTGAACAAACACTATCTACCTTCCTAACATTTTTCTTAATATTCTATTAAAATAGTATTTATTTGGATTGTAGAAGGATAAGCAAGGAAAGCACAGCAAATAGAGATTATATGGTAACTTTATTAGCTTGCAAAGATACTTTAATGCTGAATAATAAATCTGAACCACATTGAAAAGAAGACATAGTGAACACATTACCATAGGTATATTAAAAACCAATCATTTGTTTAGACTTATTCTACTTAACAGCTAAAGCATTTGGAAGAAATAAGTGAGCCTGAATTTGCTCCAAATATTTGAACTCATTTGAGTAAATATGATCCTTTGAAGTCGAGTATGACTTTACCCAATGTATACCCACCTTTAACTTATACAACTATCAGTGAATTTGTTCATTCTGAATAATTTTAGACAATTCAGTTTAACTTAACAAACATTTACCAAGTTTCTATTGTGTTCAGAGCAGTGTTCTACGTTACTCAGAGATATAAACTGTTGATAAGTTACAATCTCTGGTGAATGGTTGAACATACTGTAGTATATGACTATCACTGGGCTATAAGAAATGATTACTATGGAGTCAGGAAAACATGGGAAGAGTTTTGTGGAATATAGAGGCAAAAAAGTGAGAACAATATACCTAATTACAATCATGTAAAGGAAAGGAGGAATAAAGGATATCTAACTTCAGATTAGTTGCAATGAGCAATCTTTATTTTTGATCTTGCTAAGGTACAGGTCTGACCATAGCCCCTCCCCCTCTTTCAATAAACTCCATTGGCACCCTATCACCATCACATAAATTTAAAATCATGTGTTTGGCTTATAAAGCTCTTCATAAGCTTGACTCTTCCTACTTTTCCATTCTTCTGACACCCTACTCCCCTCCACTCATTCTGAGATTCTGGAAAAATGGTCTCTTTGCTGTTCCTCTTATGTGATACACCATTTCTAGACTTTGGGCATTTTCACTGGTTGTTTCCCAAGCCTAGAACCTTTTCTCTTCTCATCTCTGCCTTCTATTTTCTCCAGCTTCCTTGAAGTCTCAGTTAAAGACATGCCTTCTACACGAAGCTTTCCTATTCCTCCTATGTCTTATTGCCGTCCCTCTGAGACTATGTTTGTATATAGTTGTTTGCAGTTTGTCTATCTCATTAGGTAGTGATCTCCTTGAGATTAGGGATTTTTTTCTTTCAAATTTTTTTTTGTATCCCCAGGGATATAGCATATTACATGGCATATACTAAGTGCTTAAAAACTGCTAGGTGACAGAGAAAAAAAGATGAAAAACACTGCTATCTTTTTGATAGAAAGGTAGGTGACTATGAGTAGGGAATGATACAATTTCTGGACTGATTACTTTGCCAGTTTATCTTAACTATTTTTCTTTATTAAAAGATTGTTGTTGGTGGTAGCAGATTATATTTGGAAATTGTGATTTTTTAAAAAAATGTAATCAAATTTAAAAGTTGGGTTAAAAAGTTGCAGTCTAACAGAGTTAAATGACAAATGTACATAAATTAGTATAGATGCAAAGACACAAGAAGTACATAGCAATAGCATCATGTTACATGAGACTCCAGGAAGAAATCTTTACTGACAGGGGAATCGTAAGGGCTTTCCCAAAGATGTATCATTTAAGCTAAAATCAATTCAGCTCAATAGGGCACTTATTTAGTGACTACTATGTGTAAATGAGACAACTAGGTTACTCAGTGGATAGAACACTGGGCCTGGGCTCAGGAAGACCTGAGTTCAAATTTGAACTCAGACACTTACTATCTGTGTGACCCTGGGCAAGTCACTTAACTTTTGTTTGCATTAATCTACTGGAGAAGGAAATGGTGAACCACTCCAGTATCTTTTCCAAGAAAACTCCACGGACAGTTTGGCATGCTATGGTGCACAGGGTCAGGAAGACTTGGATATAACTGAATAACAATGTACAAGGGACTATGCTGGGTGCTGAGAATACAAAGACAAACATTAAAATAGTCACTGCCCTCACTGTTATATTCAAAATTCTATTTGAGGGAGATACTAAATGATTTGGAACTATTAGAAAGAGCTTAGGCAAAGACAAACAAGGGGGGAAAAAGTTGGGCCATGGTAGGAGGTAGGGAGTAGCCCAGTTTGACTGGACTACAAAATTCATGGAGAGGTATTAGTGTAAGTCTGGAAAGGTAGAATAGGGACAACATTTTATTCATTTATTTCTTGCTTTAGCTGATGGAATATACTAGTCTTTACTTGTTTGATGTTATTTTCAGGGAGAGAGGGGCAAGGAGGGAAGTATCACATAAATACCTTAATTTGAAAATCGTTCTAGCTTCATTTGAATTGAAACAGTATTGTCGGAGATGTGTTTCCCTCACATTCTCTTCCTGTGTTCTGTATATACAATCCTCAACTTTCTGAAACATGACATAAATAAAGTGATTAGAAATGACTGGTTGGAAACAAACGACTGCTATGGTGAAGGAACATTTGTAAATCAAGTGGCCATTAACTTTGGGATTGGCTGTTTGTCCAAAAGGAGCCTACAATAGAAACTGATTGAGGAAAGGGGTAACAAGTACATGTCCATTTTTTGATGTGTAGAATATTGATCTGTTTAGTACGTAGTACCAAAATTCAAACCTATGCAATGATGTCGCCCATTCTTTCTGCATGGAATCATATTATTGTTTTATAGAAAGCATATGATTATAATTGATATAGTAATGTAGAAAAATATCCAAGTGTCTTCCTGTAGCTATATTTTAAATGCAAAACCTGTTAAAATAAATAAAATTGTGAATTGATGCACTGTTACTATTCATACCAACTCTTTAATATTCTGTCCATTTACATTCATTCAAAAACATCAGGACACTTCACAACTTCACGCTTTCACAATTTTGCCATTTAATAATAAGAGCTTTCATTTTTATATTACTTTATAATTACAAAGTGTTTTATAGATGTCATCACGTGGTCCTTAGAACAATCCTATAAGGAAAGCTTTAGAGATACTAGGATCCCCACTTTACATACGTGGAAACTGAGGCTCAGAGAGGTTATTTCCTAAATTCTAAGTGGCGTAAAAGATTTATACTTTGCAATTACACTACGCAACGAAAATTGCTCCTGAAAGTTCAGTCCTGGGTTTCAAAAAGAGATACTAATCAAGGTGACTGATATTATTTCTGTATTTTTCACTTATCCTAGTACACCACAATTTTCATCAAATAAAGTGCTCATTTGGCATCATTACTACTTAAATATCCAGGTTCTGCTCTATCCCACACAAATCCAAATTTAATGAAAGTAACTTCATATTAACAGTGCAGGATACTTCAAAATTGAGCTGAATCTTGGTAGTTGAGGAGCAGCCTCCACACAGGCACAGTTTGGTCTCTCTCAATAAAGTCCTTTTGCTGCTCGAGTTTTCGTTTTGGGCAAAGACTTCCATCACTTATCGTTGATCATTCTGAAGTTTTCTTTTTCTCACTCTTCTAACCCCATGTTTGCCAAGCCCCCGCTTATTTCTATCTATTCGATTCCTGGGGATATTTAGTCACATTTATTTAATTCGCTGGGAAGAAAAAAAAAGTGAGTCAGATGTTCACGAGGGGAGTTTTTCTGTCATTTTCTAAGAGTACCCCTAACACCCAGGAAGCACTCGGGTCCTCCAGGACCGACCGCCCCCAAGCAGAGCTCAGCTAGACCCTTCAGCTCTGGGCCAGCAGGGGGCAGCAGCGGGCTCTGAAGCTTCCAATATTATGCTACTTAAAATAGCTGGAGCGCCTTTTGGCACCAAGTCCAGTTCTAGGGGCAGTCTCCGTACTTGACAATGTGAACAGACACCCAGACTCTTATCAGGGCAGTTTTGTGAGGCTGCAGCTTTTTAGTGCCAACTCCTGGCTCATTGAAAATAAAGAAAAGTGACAACAGAAGCGTGTTTCAAAAAGCAGCAGTTAACTCTACCCACTCCAAGAAAAAAAAAAGTAGTCTGTTCCCCCTACCCCCAATCCTCTTTGACTCTTACCTGCAACCCACCCCAGGAGTGGTTCCTACTCCTGTTACTTCCGTCCCCCACTCACGAAAAGGAATGGAGTCAGCACCACAGGAGCAGAGCTGGGGCAGCAATACTGACGGTGGCTTGCTGCTTCTCTTTCTCCACCTTCTCAGGCCGGTGGTTGCACCAGAGAGGACCAGTTTTGCATGTGCTTGAGCAGTTGGGATGCTGGTGCGGCACCCTTCTCTCCACCCATCCATCCCTCTTTGCCTAGCTTCCCTCACCATCCCTTCTAGCCACCCCACTCTGGAGGACATAGACACACAAGCCACGCGCGTGTTGTGCTCCAGGCTGGGCTGCGGGAGCGGGACCAAGACAGTCAGAGCCTGCACACGGACAGACTGACATGCTTCCTGGGTTCCTTTTTCCCTGCTGCTGCTGCTGCCGACGCCAGCACCAGCAACAGCACCTTCGTCGCCTCCATCTCCTCCCTTTCCCCCCCTGCATTGTGACTGGCACCCGCAGCACCCGCAGCAATAGCAGGAGCAGCAGCAGCAGCAGCAGCAGCAGCACAGCACCAGCCCAGAGAAGTTGACGCCTTTGAAGAGGGGAGGGGGAAATATCGAGGGGTGGCAAGGCACCGGGTGGGTTAAGGGATTTGTTGTCAGCTGGGGATTAACACATCTGAGGGCGGGTGGTGGAAGGAAAGGGGGGGGGCGGTACTGGGAGGCGGGGGGTGGGGGGGAGCGGTGGGAAGCCTGAGCTGGAAGGAGCATCACTGTGTTAGCATCAGCTGCTGACGCCCGCCCGGGACACAGGAGCCCGGACGCCTCCGCCCTCGGCGCCCTCTCCCTCCTCCTTCTCCAGGATCCTCTTCCTCCTCTTCCCCACCGCCACCCCGCACCTCCTGCAGGCAGCTTCGCAGCATCACCACCTTGGAGAGTGGCAGTGCTGGGCAGGCATCATCCCGTGCGTCCCCCCGCCTCCAGAGCGCCCCGCGCGCTGCACCCGCCGGGCTCTGACTCTGCAGCCCCGCGAGGTGTTTGGAGAGGGAGCCCAGGCGGCAGCGCTGACACTTTGAGTGGGTGTGGGGCCAGGAGGAGGAGGGAGGGAGGGGGTGAAACTTTGGAGCCCAGATGACTGTGGGTTCCTCAGTGCTGCGCGGAGGCTGCTGCTGCTGCTGCTGCTCCTGCTCCGGGCACCTGGCGCATTTCCCCCGCAGGCGCAGCCGGAGGAGCGCTGTTTGCACTAAGGGAGTGAAGGTATGTGTTGCTGGAGCGGCTGCTGCTGCCGCCGCCGCTGTTGTTACTGCTGCTACTACTGTTGCTGCCGCTGCTGCCGCTGCCGCTGCCGCTGCTGCTGCTGACACAGAGCCGCTCCAGCAGGTCCTAATGCCTGTCACTTCCCAGGACGCTGGCAGCAGCAGACAGGAGCCCCTGAGCCCTCCGCAGGTTTGCCTGTCCTTCCCCGCGATCTGATTGGATAAAGTGGGGGCTCGACGGTGGCCGACGTGGGACAGTCTGGCTGTGGCAGGGGTCTTGGAAACCATGGGTTATTGCAGTGGCAGGTGCACGCTTATCTTTATCTGTGGCATGCAACTGGTAAGTGACACTTGGGTCCTCTTGTTCTCTAATGTGCCTCGGTGATAGTAGACAGGGGAGTACAATGAAAGGTCTACTGTTGATCAGAATGAAAGAAAGAGAGAAAAAAAAGGAAAGGTGGAAAAATATTGCCTATATCTGAAATTATTTCAGGTAGATTTGCTGTGTTGTACAGGAGTGGTAGACCACCCCCCAACAGTCACTCTCTTACCTACTCCACCCATTCCTTACACCCCTCTGAATTCCATTTTGAAAGGTATGGGTTAAACTTGTTGGCTTTCATTTCTTTAAGCAAACTGATATTTCGTGCTTATTCATTTATGGCTTACATGTTTTTGTTAGTATAAATATAGAACAGTAATGCCAGGCACAACCAGTTTGTTGTCTAAGTGTTAAACCAATGAAATGTGGAAATCTTGACTTTTTCTTTTGAAATTTCTTTCATATAGTTAGATATATCTATATGCTAACCTTAAGGATTATAGAAGTAAAACATTGCAAACATGCACCTATGTGGGACAAATTGTGTATTGACAGCCATCCAATGAACTGCATTTTATTTTAAAAGTATGCATAGTAAATTTTAAGAAATTCTTAAAAGAAGAGAGGAACTCAACAAAAACATTTGCCATGTACTGAAGCAGTAGCACTCTAAATTTGGTCTTGCCCAAAAACATTTTTGGGGAAAGTATTATCTTATATTGTCTTAATAATGGTTCCTGCTTTAGATAGTTTTCTGTCCACCAAAGATGTTGGATTATGGACTTTGTGAAGAATCTTATGAAATTGTACAGAGGCAAGTACCTGACAATGGAAAATGTCACATCTTTAACTTCCAGTTCCCTAATATAAATGTGTAGAGGGAGGGGAAAAGAGATTTGAGGAGGGAGAAGAAATTTAGAGAAAATAATATAGGCTTTAAGTAGTTAATTTATTGTGGGAAAGAAGCAGCAAGTTAGCATGTACTATTTGATGGTCTTTTTTTCCCAATCTGACAAATATCTTTGGTTGGAAAGCATAACTTGATATGAGTGGCTATCAGCATTCTCAGTAGTTGTTTCATGAATGCAGGTGCTAAAGAAAATCCAGGAAGGAAACAGATTTCTGAGAGCTAAATCAGCAAAGCAAACCATACAGGAAAAAATTTACTAGTAGAAGTGACACCAAAATACCTTAAGTGTATTTTATTGTATATCTGTTGTCACCAAATACAAATATTTCATTCTCATCCTTGGCTGAATCTTTCTTTTTTGTATAAATGCTCCGGGTTTGTTGTAGTTTTGTCATTCCCCACCCCAGTAAACTCTCCCCTTGGTGATATGCGTTCAGGAATATTTTTAATCTTGTAAATACTCATTTTTATAGTTGGTCTTTAAAGCAAGTGAGAAGAACTTTATATAAAATTTTAAGAGTGTAACCCCCCTTTTAAGTAATGTTTAAACATATTTATTTCTTTGAGCCTGGTTTTATCAGAGTTTCATATCAAATACTTCCTATTCACACTGACAGAGACAAAAAAAGAAATGAGAAAGTTTACATTATCTGTGCAAAAGAATGTCTTTGAACTACCTAAATTGTATAGAAGTGGTAGAAGATAAGGAGAATCTTCAAACATTCTCATTTGGAGGGACTGTTAAGAAAAGCAACACATTTGCCAACTCATTGTGTAAAAAAAAAAAAAGGATGGAACTGTGAGAATGAGTGGGTGGTTAGGAACATTTATGCAGAATTTTGTTTAATGGTGATTTAACTTTCAAACATTTAACTTAGTAGGGCTCTGATGGAAGTTGGCTATATGTAATTGCAAACTATATGTAATATGCTGAATAAAAAGAAATCTCAAACTTTCAAATTGATTATAGAGTGATTTTAAAAAATAGTGGAATTAAATATGCATAGAAACACAAGGCTAAAAGCTTCTTTGTGTGTGTATTTGTGTGTGCATGGATGGCTGAGCTGTCATATTGCTTGTGAAATAGAAAATAGAAATCACAACTCAGTTTCATAATAAGCTACAGGGCTCTTTAAAATAAGAGTAGTCAATTGCATGAAACATGTATTTGGGTGTCAAAGGATACTTTCACTTAGAATCATGTGAGTTTCCCATCCAGACTTTATGTGCCACCAGACTAATATAATTAGCAGCCATGTTAATGCAGATGCAGAACAAAAACAAAGGATGAAGAAAAGCCAATTGGTCTGATAGGGTGAGATAATGATACACTTTAAAATGACCCAAATTTATCTAATTCTTGATCACAATTGCTTTTAAAAATATTATAAACTTTTGATAGATACCTTCATTTAAAATATTAAAAGTGGCAGAAGCACATAGGTTAATAAAAAGGATATTTATATGTTTCTTTAGGTTAATAAAAAGAATACATTGATATGTTTCTTTTGTTTTTGTAGGTTACTTTGGGTACCTCTGTGATGTTAAATTAAGAGAAGGGAATATTGTAAACTAAGTTTTCAGAATGAGTGTTATCCCTGTGTACTTTTGATTGACACCAAAGTTCATGCAGGTTTGTGGATTTACTCCTCAAGTGCTCAAGATGGTCTATTGTCATATAGCTTTTGCCAAATGGTTACATTTTTAGTACTCAAGAGGGGCTTAGTTTGCCTTTTTATTTCATTGAATTTTGGAGAATCAAAATTCCAAATCAGGCAAGCATCATCTTCTGAAAGCTTCATAATTTGTACATTATCTGAACTTGAGAAAAAGTATGTTTAGTTCATTTATTCTTCTTGAGGAAGAAATAAAGTACTTTTGGTTTCACATAGAAGTATATATCATCCCTGGTGCTATTGGATCAAGGTTATTTTGACACAAAAGTATTAAATGTTTATAGCATGATTCCTCAGCTTCACTCTTAATTGAGTTATATGGCTATCCTGTTTAACAGTGTTTGATAATTGCCAACATCATGCCCCCCTCCCCCAAAAAAGGGGAATACAGTTGGTACTGAGAAATTCATTCCAGAGAGATTGTGAAGAACTTTCATTTCAAGTAAAAGGAAATGTTCTTCTTCATCACAAATTAAAATCTCTGCAGCTGTGTGGCTGGGCTAACTTCAGATTTTTGGGTGATTCTTAAGGAAACAGATGTGATCTTTGGAACCAGGTTTGCTGCATTTGCAGAATCAAGAGTTTAAGCTCATAATCTCAAGAAGGTAATTTCTTTTTATCATTTCTGCCCTTAATGCTCTATAACTGAAGATTTCAGATAGAGACAGAAAATCATCATTGCATTTGTTGTAGTGGACTTAGCAGCAGAAACTGCTTTTATTCTTTTCAATTTTGTTTTTTAGGGCTTTAAGAGAAAAAAAAATGTTTTGCTAGAATGTTTAGTGTCTGATTAGAAGGAAACACTTTTCTTGTATAAATTTTGAAAAATCCTTCCTATATTTCCAAGTTAAATTATATGTGGGATGGGGTAGAGGTGATAAAGATGGAAGAGGAGTTTTTCCAGTATTTTTTTGGTATCTAAAAAGTCACTGCTATTTCAGGTCAGCAACTCAAACCAGTCAACTTTTATATTTCAAATTTGGTGTATGTAAGTGGCAATTATCAAGAAGCATGTGCCATCAAGTATTGAAAAAATATATTGATTTACATTCAACAAATTAACACTTGAAAATGCCATTCTTGCCATGTGCACTATGAAATATTCCTAACTTGGAGCAGGTGCAACTAACGATTAGCTCCATGCACATGTGTGTGCAGCTGTGTGAGGAAGCACATTTGAAACTTAATTAAGAATCATCAGTTGCCATCCACTGCACAATTACTAAGCACTTCTAGAGGTACACACATTTGTAGAAGAAGTAGGCCATGACTATATGGACAGACTGGAAAACAACAACACAGATTTATTATAATTATGCAATATTTCCTTGGTGCTTCTGCTGATATAATGCAGTGTTCTTAATTGTGTGACATTTAACTGCTGCTTTGAAAATAAGGCTTTCAAGTTAAATTCCTTGAAAATATAGAAAGAATATATATATATATATATATATATATATATATATATATATATATATATATATATATATATATATATATATATATATATATTTCCTAAGTAAGTTTTGGCAGGTTTGCAAGTTATTCACCTAAAGCATAGATGTCTTTCTAAAAATGATAATTATGTACCTTCCCTGACATATTTGTTCTGTGTACATTATGTTTTTTCAGTTATCACATGCATAAAATGCAACAACCATGATAATGTAGTGCTATAAATGTTAACTCAAAGACAAAATATTCAAGGAATAGCAAAAAAACATAAATGAATGCACTATACTTGTAAAAAGATTGGGCTAACATAAAGAACCATGAGGTGGCATGGTGGATCAAAATCTGAGGAAGCTAGGTGAAGTAGTGGTGGACAGTAGGCTTGATTCTGAGTCAAAAAGACTTCAGTTCAAATCTTACGTCAGACACTTCCTAACTGTGTGACCCTGGGCAAATCACTGAACGTCTTTCAACCTGAGTTTCCTCACCTATAAAATTGGGATAATAATAGCACTTACATCACAGGGTTCTTGTGAGGATCTTGTAAAGTGCTTTGCAAGCTTGAAAGCACTATACTAACGTTAGTTACACCTTGCTCTTCTTTCTGTTTAGTAGATCTAGTTCAGATACACCTAGGATTCTTCCCAGCTGTGTGATTATGACCAAGTCATTTGGCCCCTCAAAGCCCTGATTTCCTCATCTCTAAAACAGAGTTCATAATTGCACTATACATCTCATAATTGTTGTGGATAACGTACTTTACTATTCTTAAAGCGCTACATATAAATGAGTTGCTTGTTGATTATCTTAATTTTGTGTTACTTTTTTATGTTTGTCTAGCAGTTTTGTAGTTCTTTTCTTTTAAAGATTCAATATCAGTTTGCTCCAACCCATTTTTCAGAGAGAGAGATAAGCATCAAGTACAAGTTTAAACTTTGAGTTATTGCCTTCTACTGACCAAATGAATTTCTTATTTGTACATCCACCAACAGTTCTTTCTTTTCTATTTACCCAAGGTTGTAGAGTACCACCTGTATGCATTTACTTCCTGGACATTCTCAGAAAAGCATTTAAAACTGTGACATAGGCTTTATTGAACGATCAGTTATGTTTATGAGCATTGATTGGAGTATAAAGGGATGTATTACAATTGTGTAATCTTTGGGTTACAGTTAGCCTTAGCTTGAAATTCTACTTAAGTTATGGCTTTACTGAAGTTGAAAGGAGAAATAGACAGATGTGGTAGAAAGGACTCTTGGAATGACAAGATCTGGTTTCAGATCCCCAATATAACACTTAATAGCTGTTGTAACCACGGCTAAGACACTCAATCTCTCATATTCTCAGTTTCTTGTTTGGAAAATAAGGGGATAAAATATTGTTGTTACCTATCTAATAAGATTATTGTGAATAGTAATAATGGAAAAATTTGTACCAAAAAAATCGAACATATATTAGAACCATGAATAATAATGATGGCTAGTTGCAATAAGAAGTTGGTTTTTTTGTTTTTGTTTTTGGCTTGGCTTTGATCTTTTTCTGTGCTGTAAGAAAAAAACTGAAAGAATAGGGTGCTAATATGTGCATAGTTACCTATTTCCAACAGAATATTTAAATTATATGTTACCTTGGGCAAGTAATTTAACCTCTCCAAGCCTCATGTATAGAAGAAAGATAATAATGCCTACTTTGTAGTTGTTCTAATGAAAACTGCTTTATAACTATAGATTATTGTAGCTATTTTTATTTACAACTGAAATTTCAAAGTATAAATTGAGCTATGTACTTAGATATAATGAAAGTGCAATTTTCAAGCAATCAAATATTATCCCCTTAAGCAATTTGTGAATCTAATATTAATAGAATTAACATGTTAACTTGCATGTGTCTACAGATTTTTCAAAATTTAGAAGAGAAATTTTGCATCTAAATTTGCATTGTCTAATGCAGTGACTACTTCCTTCTCTCTAATACCTTTTTCTTCTTTGTATTGCTAAGTTATTACATTTGTTTTTTCCTTATTGTGATATTCAGTAAAATTAGACATGTGGGTTAGTTGTGTATAGCTGATCAGAAAGCTTTTCTATAATAAATATAGTTTTTATCTTAAGTAAGATTAAAACAAGTGCTTTTGATAGAAATCAGTTCTATAAGAGTGGTTAAAAATATTTTTTCTTGCCAATCAAAAGAAATAGTTGAAATATGTTCTGTTAATTTCAAAGGGAATAAAAAATATTGTATCAACTTTTTTCTCTTGACTGGCTGTAAGATGTTTTATGATGTACTGTAATTTGACAACTGGGCTTCCTGCAAATGTTGTATTTCCTCTCAATATATATTCCTTTAATATTTCAGCATGCTGTCTCCATTTATAACTCTGTCTCTGTCTCTGTGTCTCTATATCTCATCCATCTTTATATCTATTTAAATAAACAATAATTGGTCTTTATGTATTTATAGTCTTTATGTATATGTGTATGCGTATATATATATACATAAATAGAAAGCATAGTGAGATATAAGAGGGTATATATATATATATATATATATATACATATAAATAAAAAGCATATTGAGATATAACAGGGTTTTTTTAATTAAAAAGGACCCGTGTTCCCTCCTAAATGAAATATTTTCCTTTTCTTATAGGTCACCCACAAGAAGAGCATTAGGTCTAAAGAATACATGAGATTATCTCAAGTTTTATCTAATTTAAATCATGGAGGTTGTTTTCTTCCACCTTTGAGTGAGAGTAGTTTGTTATCAAAATAATAAAGTATTCTATGAGCAACAAGTAAGTTATAAGTTTTATACTTATATATGGATCTTACGTTACATTTAATTTTTATGGACATTTCCTGAAACTTTCAGTAAATTTGTTTATGTATTACATGCAAAAAAGATTTTTGTTGATGTGTTTTAAAAAAATGCTGTTTTGCTATAATAATAGCATTTATGTAGCTTTCTGTATAAAGCTAGTAAAGCTCTGTATAAATGCTAGCTATTTTATATAATGCTTTTAAGTTTCACAAAATGCTTTAAAATATTCTATCATTTTAAATTCACCATAGCCCCGGGAAGTAGGTGCTATTATTATCCCTATTTCACAGATGAGGAACCTGAAGCAGACAGCTTTTACATGACTTTCCCAGGGTGACACAGCTAGTAAATGTATTAGACTAAATTTGAACCCAGGTCTTCCTGTTCGGTAGACCAGTGGTCTAACCACTTTGCCACTTAGCGACCTCTTTTAAAGTATTTTTGTGCCTGCCTGATTTTATGCTTTTGCATTTTTTTCCATTGAATTCAACAGAGGTGAATAAAGAAAGTACTACATTGAACAAATCAGTCTAGTAGCTATTGGGATTGAGATATAGCATTATGTATAAGCCCTGCCCTTACGAGAATTTATCATTTCCATGGAGGAGTAAGACATGCACATGCAATTGTGTAATGCAAGGTAGGATGTGATAAAAGGAGTTTTGACAAAGTGCTATGAATAATCTGAAGGGAAAGAACTCATGTCCACCAGATTGGTTCAGACTTCACAAAATGTAGAGTAGAAGTGGGGAAGGCAAATATTCCAGGTAAGGGCTGATATGCTTGAGGGATGAAGAGGTCAGGATGTGAACATTATTACAAAGTGGTCTAGTTGACTCTTATGTAGAGAGTTTTATAAAGGGGGTGGGATAATGTGTGAGAGAAGGCTGGACAAAAGGTTGGAACCTTATTGTGAGTGAACTTGAATGCAATAACTGGGTTGTCAGAGGAGAGCCCACAGATTTTTTGAACAAAGGAGTGATATCAGTAGTGAATTAAGAAGATAATTTGGGACAATATGATTTGAAGGATGGATTGGAGGGAGTAGAGTTTGGAAGCAAGATCATTTAGGAGGCCCTTAAAATTGTCTAGGCAAGCAATTATAAGGGTTTAAACTCAAACTTGGGTGGTTATAGTGGGAGGAAAAGAGGATATCATGCTAGAGAAATTGACAAGGTTGGATAAGATTTGGCATGTGATTAGATGTGATAGGTGAGAAGGAAGAGTCAAAGATGCCCCTAAAGTTTTCTTAAGTGTCTAGGAGCCTTCAATAAAACCAAGATTGTATGTTGGCTTTAGTTTAATTGTGAGAGGCAGCAAGCATAGCATGATGGATAAGTGAACTTGTTTGCACCTCCTGATCTACCTCTGACTCAAACTGACTGTGTCAATTTACCTGGCAAGACAATTAATCTCTCGGTGCCCCAGGTAACTCCCACAAACAATATGTTGCCAAAGGATTGTAGATCTCCTTTGGTACAAGAAGTTTTCTTATGAGAAGTTCCTATCCTAATAAAACCATAGGACTAGACAAAGATAAAATGTTTAACACTAAAACAAATCTATCTGACTTTCTTTTATCCACAAATGATCATCACATGGTTTTCTAGGTTGAGAGGGGGTGTCCTGGATTGATTGCAGGCAAGAGACACATATCTGATTGCTTTTGGAGTTGCCAGTGGAAACAAAATCTGGAGAGGGGTTTCTGGCCCCTTGTCATCCTTGCTGAATTTCAATTGGTAGCATTGACTTTTAACAAAGGGCTTCTAAATGTCTGACAATCATGGAGGTACACAAATTTTAAATGAATAAAACAGGAGATGACTTAAAGGAAAGAATACATATGCCCCTTACTTTCAAGTTGCAGTTGTTTTTGGAGGCAATTATGATGAAGACTCAATACGTGGATTTTTTGTTAGATTGTTTGATTTTTGTTTTTGTTTTTGCTACTTTTCTCCCTAGTCTGGGCCCTATTCAATAAGTATATCCATACTGTCATAACTAAATATCAGTTAAATGCAATTGGGTTGGGAGGTAGCTGAGAATAAAGTATAATCTTTAAAAATTAGTTCTATAACCAAAATTTTAACCCTTTTTCCTTGGATGGCAAGTGGGTTGTCTTCTTCTCCCCCAATCCCCAAAGTAATAGAGGGAGAAGGTCTCTCTCTTATATTCAATCCTAATTTCAGATTGTATTGTCCTGCATTACTGATAGGTGACTGGCGAAAGGGAAAACCCTGTAGAGTAGGTAACTGCTACAATTTCACTCTAGTTGCCATTCATGAGAGTTGACAGTAGTTTCCTATGGTTCCTCTGACTGTGTCTAGGGGGAAAAAAGTCCTCTATTCATTGGTCTTCTGCAGAGTATGTTACCACCAGCTGGGGAGATGTGCCCTTTTGGATAAGGTGATAATAGTTCTCTTATTTGTGAAGCAGAGGATCAAAATCACTTCATTTAATGCAAAAGTGTATTCCTGAAGGCAAGAAGGCCCCTTAATTATAACATGAAGAGGTGGGACTTAGGGGCAAGAGTACTGGGCTGAGATTTCACAGAATCCTAGAATCTCAGAGTTTGAAGGAATGGTCAGAGAACATCCATTTAACCCATTTCTGGATAAGAATTCTTCCTATGACATAGCCTACCCAGGAGTTATAACGATACTTTTTGAAGATGTCTACTCATCACTCCCTGCTGAAGCAGTCCATTCCAATTTTAGATAGCTCTAATTGCTAGGCAGTTTAGCCTTAAATCAAGCCTAAGTCTGCCTCTCTGCAACTTCCACCCACTGTTTCTAATTCAAGGCCAAGAGGAACAACTTGTATCCCCATTAGATAGAACAGCTCTTCACATATGTAAAGGTAGATGTTGTGAGTCCTCCACTGCTCCCCCAGTCCCTATCAATGTCCTCTGTTCTTTGGGCTAAACAACGTTTCGATTCATAGTATGGCATATTCTCTACTACCCTCACCATCCAGTCCCAGAAACTTGTTCTCGGCTTTGATATGCCATTCATTAGCAAAGTAACTTTGGACAAGTAGGTCTCAGTTTCCTCATCTGTATAGTAAAAATGTAGGATTAGATTAGATGCTTTCTAAAGTACACTAACATTCTCTATAAATATGCCACACTCGGAGGGTTTCCCAGATTGATTCTTTTTGTGAAGTCAAACTAGGACATCTTTTGTCTCAGTTCTTACCTAGCCTTTAATTACTGAATAGGTGTTGCCTCAGACAAACTGAGATCAGGGAAAGATGTTAGTGTAAAAAGGTCAAGGTCTCCCATTGCATCCAGGGCCGGTGCCAGTAATACTGACCTATGTCTTGCCACCGGATTCCTGTAACTCTGGAGGAGAGAATGAGACTGAAGACTTTGCACAGCCTTGCCTCACTTAAATTCAACTCATTTGCAAGTCATCACCTTCCTGACATCCTTACAACAAATAAGGATCTCTGAATATGTACTTAATTGACATACTTCTACTAATCAATAGACTTAAGTCTATTACCAGGCCCTGAGACTCTGGTTATAGGCACAAGAGTGAACTGACAGGTGTTTTGCCCTACAACATTTTAGGTAAGCATATATTGTGAAAGCTAGGCTTTTTGGTTGGAGCCTGATATATTTAAATGGGAAGACATTTATTTAAAGTGTAAAGGGGACTGTGTGTTTATTCAGGCAAAGTGAAGCAGAATCGAGGCCATTATCTGGGTAATTGGGTGGGGAGAGCCTCCATAACCTGTCTGGTAAAAATAAAAGGGTTTCTTAGCTTCCTCAAATTCACTGATAATTGTTCTGTTTTTGTTGCTGTTGGTGTTGTAGGGTTTTGTTGTTGTTGTATTTTTGTATTTGCCCCGATAACAGTTGCTCCTTGAAATGAGTGCAAGGAAAAGCTTTCTTAGTAAATGAGTTTGCCTAATTCAAATTGTAGTTTCAGTCCTACCTAGAAGCTAAAGAAATGGAAATGAAAATAGCCTCCAAACTGGTCCTTAAAGTATTGAACTAATGCAAAAAAGGAGGGCAGAAGAGAAAAGTAAGAAGTCATTGGGGAAAGTGCCACAGCATAGATTAGACTTAGGCCTTCTGCTTTAAAAAACAAACAAACAAAAAAACTGCTTCTACTATCAGCTATCCCATCTCCCACTCTAAACTTCTAACCACTTCTCAGTCAGTTAGAAGTACATACTGAGTGTGTTTTTTGATCCAAGCTTTGAGCTAGGTGCTGACAATCCGAACTACTGATCAAAAACTGGTATTGAAACTGAGGGGGTCTGAGGATATTGCTTCATCATTTGACTAATGGACCTAACTTGAAACATTTTTATCCTTTAATCAACATTGTAAAAATTAGTCATCGTCCTTTGGAAGGGTTATCCAACTACTTCTATGAGAAAGTCTCCTTCCCACATCCACTCCGAATTCTTAGGGACTTTTAATAATTGGGCAGCAGAATTTTACTACTGGATTAAGCTCCAAACTACTCCTCCTTTATGCAAATGCATTTTGAATTTCAGCAGCACTCCCTGAACATGAGGACATGCCAGTCTTTCAGCTCTATCAGGGTATTTGCCAAACCAAACTGCTACACACCTACATACCCCTGAATATCAGACATGTATTTTCTTCTCACAGAATCACTGGACTGCTTCAAAGTACAGCTCAAACCTTTTGCTATTCTCTGAAGTTATTATCATTTCCTCCTTTCTGAAATCACTTGTTATTACTTATACACACACACATATGTACACATATATATGTACATATATACATGTATACATATATATATATATACACATACATACACACACATATATGTATGTATATATTGGGTCCATCCCCGCCCCCCCATAAAAATAATCTCCCTGAGGCAAGTACCACTTTTTGGTATTGTCTTTACATCCCCAATGCCTAGGGTACCAGGCATTGTACCAGGTACACAATGTTTGTTGAATTAAATATTATTGACCAATTTCCTAAAGAGAAAGAAATTCTTTCTAAATAACCCAGAACTAAGTTACATGTGCAGAGAATTTGGAGAAAATGCCTAGCATAACAAGCATCATAAGCATGGAGAAATAGCTGAAAATAGCATCCATAAATGGGTAGTATACTTTTTTTAACTTAGTCGCCTCTCTAAAATTAAGACATTCTCAGAAGATAAAATTGAATTATCCATCAGAATTTCTTCTCAGTTTAAACTGTCACTAGACTAGGCAATCTGACAAAATATTCAAGCCCTCAAACATGATAATTAAAATAGCAGGGCAAGAGGAAAGGAAGAAAAGACAAAATGGAGAGAGACCTAAGAAGGTCCAGGAAGGAAAGATAAAAAGAATTGCATCATAGAACGTTTGCACGTGAATGGAGGGCTACTACTGTAATAGTAATTAAGGTGGGCCTTTTTGCTGTTGACCTTTAATGATTCTGGCCTTTGTTTGAATGGTGCAGATAAAGTGGGATGTTTTTGTATTTCTCAGCACTGAGACAATTGGGAGCCATCTGATGTGATATTGGGTGTGGGGAACTTCTCCACACCCAGCCAGGGTGAGGTCACAGCCCTAAACAGGATATATAAGCGCAGAGGTTAGCATTCTCTCTCGGAGCTCTGAGCCACAGCAGGAGTGGCACAGGACTCTGGGCCAGCCGTTATAATGAGCTCCCCGGCTGTACACCCAGATATTGATAACTACGAATTGTATTTGGTCTGTGATTAAGGATGCTGGTTTTTTTTTCCCCTGAACTAAGTAAATAATATCTGTATGCTGGATTAAAGTAAGATTGTTAACCCCTTTCCTTAATAAAGCAGATGAAAAGGACCTGGACTTGCAGTGTTATGTGAGCTGGTTGTTGTTGGCTTTAAACCCTCACAGCAGCTGCTAGCCGGATTGTTGATATAACTACTGATGCTTCAGTTGCTCTGACAGCCCTTCTGAAGACTTTTTGGAACATTTGAGGACATTCTCTTGGGCATTTAATGAGTTCAGGCCTCCATCTTTGCCTAATTATTCTCTCATAAGGAATTTATCATAGAGGCCAATATATCTAGTGTCACTGTGCAGAGCATCTTATCATGAACCATACTGCCCTTCTTCATAGCTCCTTCTACTACAAGATGGCTCATGTATTGCTGGTTCTGGAAGAATTGGTTTTAATAAAGGGCATATTTAAGTTGTAGAGTCATCTTTTTCTCTTTTAAGTTTTATTGATGTCTTTTGTTTTTAAATCACATTCATTTCCCAGTATAGTCCTCTTCAACTCTCCAAGCAAGCCTTCTCTTTTAACAACAACAACAAAAAATAATTTAAAAACATTTCAGCAAAATCAACACATCCACCAAATCAGACAGTTGCACAGGCAACATTCTACACCCTCAACATCCCACCCCCTCCCCACCCTATCTCTACCATGAAAGGCAGGAGGCATTTTTTTCAGCTCTTCTTTCTGTCCAAGATTGGTCATTATAATCACATAATATTAGTGTTACACCTTCTACATAATGAACCACTTCCTATTTTCTCATGCCCTTATGCTGGTGGTATTTTCCACTTCTGCCAAATTTCTCCTTCTATCACTTCAGAATTTTAGTTTTTATGGATGCTATTATGTAAGAGATATAGACCAAAAACCATGTGGAAGTCAGCAGGCTTGGAATAACCTGTGCTCACTCCCTTTAGCCCCTGGGCTATAATGACAACAGACTTTGTCATGGTATATCCCAGAGACACTATACAATTTTAGTGATGGATGTCCTGTCCAAGATGATTTATTTTTCCCCTCTTTTAGACCTCTAACTAGTGCCAAAGCCACCCATCTATTCCCACAGTAGAAAGAGATGATCTAGAGATAGGGGTTCTTAACTTTTTGTGAGTCATGGATGTTTTGTCAATCTGATGATCTCTTCTTAGGATAACATTTTAAAATTCTTTAAAAAAGACTCATATGACTACAAAGGAAATCAGTTATATTGAAATACAGTTATCTATCTATCTATCTATCTATCAACTATACGAGTTCATATCATAAAGCCTAGGTTAAGAACTCCTGGTCTACTTTGTCTTCTAGTGTGACTGGAAGAGACTGAGCAAGTTTAAATTTTCCTTATGTTGTTTAGACAGAAGTTGAATATTAGAGAATTGGACAAAAATGCTACCTCCTGAGCTACCTTGTGTCTCCTATGTTCTTCCTCAGGGAGAATTAGAGGCAAAATTCCAGCTTGCACATTTCAAGCTAACATTGACCTGGTAAGACCATACAATATTGGGGGATGAACTTAGAACTGGAGAGAACATTAAGGAAGATTGTCCTGTTTTTGAATGGATAGCACTAATCCAATCACCCTGCTTTTAAAGCTCTTTCTTTTCTCTGTATATTGTATCCTCAGAAGTTTGGGTGTGGGCAAGTGTTCTGCTCTTAGTAACAGTGTCAATCAATAAAGAAAACATTGTCATTGATATCTCAGCATGCAAGCTTCTAAAAGATCATTGAAGCAATTTCAATGTTTTTCCCTATTCCTCTCTCCATTTTCTAAAGGCTATGTAAGCAAAGATTATAAAATTAAGAAAAAAAAATCATTTGGAACAGTATTTGGCTTGCATAACTTTAGCTCACACATTTGATCAGGATAGTCATTAAAGTAAGAATTTTAAAAATTCAGATTAAAATATATATAGCACATTATTTTTGTAGATTCCTGAGGCATATCAAAATGTAATAACAAATTGATTTGTTTATTGAATTGGATTAAAACCAATGTATGGTCTGGGGGATAATGTGTCATCAGTGACTGTAGGGGGTCCAAGAAAGGCTTCTTGGAGATTGTGACATTTAATTAGGCTTTAAATATGGTTAGAAATTGAACATGTAAAGCAGATAAGGGAGAGCATCCCCGGCATAAGTATCTTGGGCAGAGTCAAAGATTTGGGAAGGAACAGGGTATGTTTGGAGGGCTAGAACACTGTAATTCAACTGCAGTATAGGGTATGTGAGAGAGAAGGGTGATCTAGGATGGAAAAATAGGGTGGTGTCAGAGGACCACGAATGTTAGGCAGAAAAGCTTGATGTTTAATCAGTAGGAAATAGTCCACCACTGAAAATTTTTAAGGAAAGACCACACCCTCAATTTCACAATATGGCCAGAGAGACATATGAAGAAAATGAATCTAGTAGTGGTATGAAGGACGGGTAGGGAAGTGGTATAGAGCCAATGCGATATTCACAGCGCCTACGGCGGCTATGAATATGCTGGGGCAGTTCTGAATCGCAAAATGTAACAGACTCTCTACATGGAAGACAGAACTAAAACATTTATTCAAACATTAGAAAGCTGAATTCCAACACCAGAAAGCCAAATCCATCACAGCAACAGAGAAATCTGTGCACATTAACAATGCAGGGGGCACCTCCATCCCCAAGCCTTCCCACAAACGAACACCCTCAAGCAAAATCACTCCCTGGCTCTCACTCATGCTGGCTGCTGCTGCAACTCTGACTGCCTCCTCTCTGTCTCTCTGTCTCTCTCTGTCTCTGTCTCTGTCTCCCTCTCTCTCTCTCTCACTCTCTCTCCCCCCCCCCCCCACAAACTGCACCTCCACACTTCTTGCTCCACCCCTTCCTGTTCCACCCATTCAGCAAGCTCCTCCCCCCACAGGCTCATGTGACTCAGGCTCATCTGACTGAGGCTTCCATGTGACTCAAATAGGTCACATGGGCTTATTAATGGATGGGAAGATCTTCAAATTGTTGTAACAATATACATTCAATAGAGTAATGATACAGGTGGTGGGAATAGACTTAAGAACTTCTTTTAGGAAACTCATAATTTAATGAGTAGTGATAAGATCCTAAGGGAACAGAAAGTAGAGATTGTATAGGAGAGACAATATGGTAGTATAGACGATAAGGCCTGGTAACCAGTTGGATATGAAACTGAGGGAGAAGGAAGAATTAAAGATAATTACAAAGTTTTAAATGAGGGGATTTGAGTGAATGCCAGTAATGCATGTAGAAAGGACCTTGGTTTTGGACATGTTGAATTATTAAATTGCGTAGAGCCTGGCATGAAGTAAACATTTAATAAATGTTTATTGATTGGCATTTATAATGTAAGTAGTAATGTCAGAAGGAGAATTTGGCTTATAGGAAAAGTTTGGGGTACAGTGAGTTTGAAGGGCCTGTGCACATCCAGATGGTGATGTCTTACAGATGGAAATGTGGGCTTGGAGCTCAGAAGTGAGGTCGAACATGTCAGAAGAGCATCTGAAGCAGTTCTTTTAAAAGGAACTCCTAAAAAGTCCAACATGTGTATCTGTAGCTAAGGTCAGATTCACTTATGGAGTATATGCATAATAAACTTTTACATTTATATGAGCTATTAGGTTGATAAACATTATATACAGAAAGGGTTTTTATACTTTTGTTTTCTAATCAATGCATAAATTATAAAACAGTGACATATTTTAAAACTGAACAATGCTATATTCTTATGAGAACAAATGAGCCTTAGTAACATAATTTTTTTTTTCAAAAGTAGCAACTATGCATGCCTTCCTCTGATTGAACAAAACTCTTTGTGTGGATCTCTATGGCCATTGATAAGTCGGAAACAGAAAACAGAAGACTTTATGTTAAATCAACAAACTGTCGAAGACCGTAAATATAGTCAGATGATCTAGGTAAAATATCTAAAATTATTAGTGATAGGGATTTAATATGAAATGAATCTGCTGTGTGTGGAGGAGTGTCACTACTCTTTGCCATTAAAGAGGATTTATAGCTGTAGGAAAGGTATAGGTAGGAACTTCTAAGAATGTTATCTTTAGTCTCTTTTAGATTATAAAAAAAAGATGAGCATCTTTAAGAAGCTATTACTGTCTTCCTTGGTGGAAAGGAAGTACCTTGGAACAGATCTTTTGGGATAATTTCTCAACTTCACAGTCAGAGAGGAGACCCACCACCAGCCAACAACTGGTTGTTGTTGCACAGGAGATGCAACAACATTCTGTATTCATCGAATGCGGATTATGTATAGAACTAAAAATTGGGTAAGAGAGGAACTTTAGAAAAGATATCATGCCTCCTACCTCTCTGTTTGCCGAGTTTCCTTCAAGACTCAGTTCAAATCCCACACTCTCCAGAAAGTCTTTCCCAATCCCTCTGACTGCTAACCCCTTCCCTTCTAAAATCTTTTTGAGGTAAGTAGGAGTATTATCATCCTGGTTTTACAGAAGATCAAAATAAGGGCATTTCTGTAGTCTGCGACTCTACTGCTACTGCTGCCCCACCAGCTATGGAGGGCAATTCTACAAGGGCTTCAGTTCATAGTCCTGCATCTAAGCCCTTGCTTCCAGTTTTGGTTGATAGAAATATTGTTGATTGCTGTTATCAGGACTGCAAAGGATCTATGAAGATTATCTTCTCAGGTTTCTCAGGCCCTCATTAAGCTCTGCTATATTGAGGAAAGTTTTTATGAGGGCTTGGAAACCACCACTGCCCTCCCTCCACATAAACTGGCAGGATTGAGCACTATATATGCTTTTTAAATATAGCATGCCAAACTGATAATGAAGATGTAACTTGTGGTTTGTTAAACTATTGGGTGTTCTTCCTAGGTGTGAGCATTTATTATCCTTAGCAGCAGGAATTAATACAGCCTAGTGAAAGTTGTCCTACTTTGAATGAAGCATCATTTCATATTCCAAGAGGAGGGCAGCAAAATCACAGTTGTTTTTTTTTAAATAGTAGATATGAACGTGCTGTTTTACGTAAAGCTGATGGTAGACTCTTCTTCCTTTCTCCCCTTTCCAATATAGACTCTTTTTTTTTTCCTTCTCTGCAGGGAGAAACTCTTGGTTTATAGTATATAAAAGATTGAGAAACAAGCAAATGCTATTCTGATTATTAAAAAAAAGATGTGGTTTGATCACCATTTTTGCGATGAAATCTTGTGAAAGTGGATGGGTGGCAAGGAGATTTCTCGAGGAAAAAAAATGTTTATCTGAATCCAGGTTTTTTACTACATATAAGCCATTACCTGACAGATGCTTAGAGAGATCCCCTAACTCTTTCAAATCATTTGAAAGTGTATATTTTACTTCCTTTTAGTTATAATGACAAACTGCCATCAAAATCATGGAAGGAGAATACAAGTAGCTTGTACTTTGTATGTATGAACCTTTTTATCTCAACCTTTTAGCTTTTTCATCTCTCTCTCTCTCTCTCTCTCTCTCTCTCTCTCTCTCTCTCTCTCTCTTTTCTGTTTCTTTCTGTCTCTGTCTCACTCTCTGCCATGATCTAAGGATGTCCTTTTGACTTTCATTAGGAACTAAGAGGTGGTAGACTTGCTTTTGCCACACCTGTATCATTTATAATAAATACTTAATGCCGAACCTCTTATTTCATTAACTGCACCTTGAGCTATTAAGGTTATTAAGTTACTAGAGTTACGTTTTTTTAACATTACCATTAGAGGTCACTAACTACTACATCCATGACCTGAAAAGCTAATTTGTCTCCTAAATTGAGTCACTTACCTCATTACCTGGCTTTGAGTCAGAGAAGTAGGAATGCAGGCCAAAGATATTTTAATACAATTGCCGCATGTAAAACCAGCTTTGTTGTGTGCTTGCAGCCTGAAGGTACATATTGTCCTAAACAAACTCACTGAACTTTCCATAGTAACAGAGACACTTACCATGTGTTATACTTTGTCGCTGAGTCATTGAAGACAAAATTAAACAAGAACTTGAACCACAGTCATGGAATCTATATTTCAAGAAGTGAGTGGGTGTTTTGATTGAAAAATAATCTTGAGACACTAAAATATTTTTTAGTCATGGGAATCCCCTTGGATATTTTAAAGAGAACTAAGGAAGTTTTCTTTATTGAATGGTTTTGTTGCTCAACTGCTAATAAATCATCAGGCATTTTCTGAGCTTGTACTGTGGATAGAAAGCTGGCTTTGGATTCAGACCTGTATTCTGGTCACACTGACCCTAAGCAAATCATTGAACTTCTCAGTGACACAGGCCATTCCCTGGGACTAACAGTTGTATAGCTGGTGCCATTTTAATTTGGTAGAGAAAGTGACTCACCAGAAGCTCCCTATGCCACTGAAACAGAAAGTCTGGTAAAACAGATAAAACAAAACAAACAACTGTCTGACAATAATTGTGCTTGAGTACTCTATGAACCAGCAAAAGAAACAGGAGAAAAAGTACCTCTTTCACCTAAACTGGAAGCAAAATACAGAACAGAATAACTTGTTAAGGGATCATTTTAGGATGCAATGAATCATAAGGATTTTTTAGTAAGAGGAAATTTAATAATGACTGAATCAGCATTGTCACAGTGTGTTTATTAAGTGTCTTTACATGCGCAACACTGCTCAGTGTTGAACAAATCGAGTTAAACATATCCAGTTCCTATTCCCTTGGAAATTAGCATCTAAAAATATAACTGAAAAGATGACTGAGTAGCTATATTTTTGTAAATTGGTATACATTATAGTAGTGTTAATGACCAAAGAGTTGGCCATAAATTGCCACATACTCCTGAAAAATTAAATTTTAAGATTGTATGGGCATTAAATAGTTCAAAATGATTACTGTCCTCTGTTTAATCTTTTGATGAAAGTCACACCTGCTGTAGATAAGATCGGTGTTGAGGAGAAATAAGTGTTGCTAAGATATCATGGGCAAATGTCATGACTATTTATTCAAAATGTGTTATTCTGGTCCTTTTTAAAATAAAATTTTAGCTCAGTTTGAATTTACTCCAGAGCTATCTAGTTACTTTGAATGCAGATGTCTTAATAGTGCTTAGAAACTCATGGGGCTCTATTTGATCAAAGTATAAATAATTCAATGAATTCCTTCACTGTTTCTATTTTAGTTCATTTCTCCACCTGTCTCTATATGCTTCTTCTGTCTTCTGATTCTTTTAGACCCTTTGATCATAAACACTTTCAATTAAAATCAGTTCAACAGTTGTTTATTGAAAATAAATGGATGGGGGCATTTCAGCCTGAGTCAAAGAAAATTGTAAGCAAACAAAAACAAAAACACATGGTTTGTGTTTGAGGAATGGCAGTTTGGTAGGGTAGTCATACAGCAAGTGATTAAAGATAGGACCAGAAAGGTAGTTTGGAGCCAGATCATGGATATCCTTGAATAATAGCCTAAGGGATTTAGGCTTTTTCCGTAAGAAAATAGGGAATCATAAAAGACATCTTGAGAGGAGAATGACATAATCAAAGCTATGTTGTTGGAGGAGTATTCTAGGGATGATATACATATTGGATTGAAGTGAAAAAATGTTGTGGGTAGTAATATGATTTTGTATTTGTCATTGAATGTGCGGTTCTGGCAAGATATCTAGGTGGTGATGTCTACCAGGCTATTTGCAATGGAGGATCTCAGAAGAGCAGTTAGAGCTGGCAACATAGATACTGGAGTCATTTGCACAGGGGTTAGAGTTGGGTCAGATGACATCAGTCTTTTCGGTAAAGTAGAAGTTGAGGTCATCAGTTCTGAATTATGTTAATGCATATGTGGAAAAGAATAAATAGGTTGATTCTCAGGGACACATGCACGGGGGCACATTGCTACCAAGTCCCTACTCCCTATTCCAGGGGTGGGAAACCTGTGGCCTTGAGACCACATGTGGCCTTCTAGGCCCTTGAGTGTGGCCTTTTAACTAAGTCCAAGTTTTATAGAACAAATCCTTTTACCAAGGGGATTTGTTTTGTGAAGTTTGGATTCACTCAAAGGGCCCCACTTGGGGACCCTTGGGGACACTGAGGGCCACATGTGGACTTGAGACAACAGGTTCCCCACCCATTCTTTGTGGGAACTGCTACTCAACACAGCTGCTATCCCTTTGTGAGACAGGATTCAGGAACATTCCCTTTCCCTTTCTCAAGAGATGTTAATGATTAATCCCTCTCCCTTTGCTCCTGAGAGTTGTGTTTTCCCCTAACCTCTATAAAGAGTTAATAGGCTATTTTTTCAGTCAAGAAGAGTGAACACAGTAAGAGAGTGTATCAATGTGGACTTCTTTACCTACGAAAATTAGGGTAAAAATATTGGCATACTACTTTTGAAATTTGGAAACTGTTGATTTGGGGGTGAAAGAGATTATCCATGTGAGGATGGGAGAGAAAGTTCACAATGATGAATATGTTGCCAAGTAGAGTGAGGGTCCAGTTGAGGTTATATGACATATATTTGTAATGGATCAAATTCACAGTTGTTTTTGTTGTTTTGTTTCTCCGGCAATGCAGAAGTAAAGTATGCTGAGAATAATTTTGTAAGACTTCACCCATGTAGACTAGGCTCGTATTTTCTTAAAAATTGTTGTCCTTGAGACTTAAGTGACCCAGGAGACTATGACTTGAATCATTCATGTAGCTTCCTGGTGAACCAATTAGAAAAGCTAGCTGAGAAGGCATCAGGAGCCCCCCTCAGGCTTTGAAAAATTGAACCAAGCAAATCAATACTATATCCTTGCCGAATCTCTTTTTCCTACCATGGCTAAGTAAACCTCCTTTTGTCATTTATTGGATGACTTACAAGGGTTATGATTTCTTTCAAATTCTGAATCTGAAACACCGGAGTAGTTATGAAAGAGGCCTAGACTACAATACGCAGGAATGTATTTATAGAAAATGGACAGTGTGTGTGAGGGAGGGAGGAGTTTAGTGTTAATGATTTCACAAGATGCACATGGTAAAGATAAAGGAATGAAGGATTCTAGGATGATGGTATGTACGTAAACATAAAGGTTGTTTAGTAATAGGGTTGGAATAAATATTTATAAATGATAATGTAAGTAAGGAATGAATAAACCCCTTTCTCCTTACCCTATGATTTGGAAAAGAACGTAGAAAAAGGTGTAGTATATAACACAATGTCTTCCATAGAGTAGGAATTCACTTATTTGTAGAAGGAAAGAGGAGAAGGAGGGAGGAAGGAAGGAATAAAGGAAAGAAAGAAGGAAGGACAGAAGGAAAGAAGGAGGGAAGGAAAGAAGAAAGGAAAAAAGGGAGGGCAGGTGGAAGAAAAAAAGGAAGGAAGGGAAAGTGGAAAGAAAAAAGAAAAGAAAGGAAGAAGGAAAGAAAGGAAGGAAGGAAAAAAGAAAGGAAAACAGGGAAGAAAAATGGAAAGTTCACTATATTGACATTCAGAAGAGTAGAGTTCAAATTTTGGCCATTTAAGTACTCTGGTTCTAATTTGCAATGATTATACTACAAAATTTTAATGTTTGCTTAAGCTCTGAATCTAGTCATTTTGAATGACTAAGAGGGTTATGAAGGAAGTAGTATAATCACAGGAAAGACAACTTTCAGTGTAGGCAAGGAGGTGAAAGTAGATCTTACGTAAACATGAAAGAATTACTGGAATATGAGGTTCCATAGGCACAACAGAAATTCCTGGCAAACACTTGAAAGGGCAGGGAGTACTAAGCTGGATATTGATGTGAGTATAGGAAATAAGGGAGAATGGGGTAGGTTTCCATTCAAACTTAAATTGGTGGATAAAATGTATTAAGGAAGCAGGTTAGAGGGACATGTTAGTGATAGAGAAAGGAGGCGCTGAGTAGGTAATAATCTAGCAGTAACATTGAACCTAGGCATATTTGAAAAGTCCTTTTTTAAAAAAATACCCCTCATTGTTAGGTCAACTATATCTTTGATACATTTCAGAGATTTTTTTCTCAGTGAAATTTGAGCCAAATAGATTTTCTTTGGGACCTACTAGTTGACACTTGCCTTTTTGTATCAGTGAATATTGTAATTGTTCATTTGACAGCTTATCTTTGTCTAATACAGAATAATTAATATCTATGAACTTTGTTTGCAAAATACATTTCTGTTAAAAAAGATTGTCTATATCTCTTTATGAAGGGGACTGATTGAAGATTACTGGTATAAGCATGGTGGTACCAGGATAAGATATTAATATAATGGTAATTGTATGTATGAAGGGTATGCTTTTCTTGGGGGTTGCCAGGAGTTCCAGCTCAAGTAGTTTGTTTTATGTTGCAAGCGGAAGATTAAGATCAGAATTAAGAAAGAATAGTCTTGGGTTGGTTAGATAAGAAATATTTGTCAAGTATCTGTTGGGGGTCCAGTAGCCCTCCAGGTGTTATGGAGTGGTGCTAGAAAATTAGAAGACACTGCCTGCTCTTATAAGGAGCATGCAGTGTTCAAGGTACTTGTTTTCTTTAGTGGTTTAGGTCATCCTCTTAGGAAATACTAAAAAAAATCTGTCCATAGTAGTGTTCACCAGTCAGACTTTCAAGACTGTATTTGAAAGCATGCTTATCCAAAAAAAGTGTAAGTCCATTTATGGATTGTATTTTTAATGTTTGTTTTTGCTGTTCATTCCTTTTGTATGATTCCACTGAGGTTGGACCTTATTCCTTCTGCCCTTTCTCTGCTTGCCCCAGGCCTATGGGCCCATTCTAATTTGCATGCCAGGAAGTGGATTAACTAATTGAAACCTTGAGAACAAACCATTAGTTTGATTAGTTTTATGATTTTCTTGTATTGTAAAATTTTGATTCACTCTGAGAATCAGGTGAAAAGGTGTTTCAGTAGCATTATTGTTTATTATTCAGTAGCATTATGTTTTATACAGATCATTCCACAAATCACTTTGATTCAGTTTTCCCTAGCAAAAATAGTGCAAGTGAAATTATGGTATACATTTAACAAAATAAGAGAAATATTAAATTATCCACAACTGAAGTCAGGCACGTTTTTGGGGGGGATGTGATCAAATCCTTAAACTACTCTGGGCCTCAGTTTCCTCACTTGTGAAAACAGCTGGCTTAACTAGATCATTTCTAAGCTCACACCAAACTCTGAAATTCAATGATTATACAGTACAAGGGTCTTGAAAGCAGATCCTTTTATTTCCCCTATCACCCTAAATGACCCAACTGAGACAGATCAGAGTTTCATAAAAGTTGCTTTTGTGCAAACCCATGATGGTAGACAAGAGCTCTGAACTTTGTTAGGTAGGGGAAAGGCGAGGCAAGTTTATTTAGTTCAATGCTTTACTGCGTGCACATAGTAGGTGCTGAATAAATCTTGCTAATTACATAATTTATAATGAATGCCATCTTCAGTGATCAATGTGAAAATCAGGTGTCTTCAACCTGCATACCCATCATAAAATATCAATACAGGATAAAATGAAGACAGGAAATGGAAAAGAACACTGTACTCCTGAAACCAGTGGAAAGTTAGGCAGTCCAGATTGCAATTATCCAAAGCTGGAATACATCCAGGACACATATTAGTGTATACTATGTTCTGTCTAGCCTAATTAAAGAAATGTTGAGACCTAGCAAAGTTGGCTGATTTGCAGAAGTTGGTGTTTGCTGAAATCTGTACCTCCAGATCATAAGTGCTTAACAATCTGACCTAATTTTTATGTTAGGTTGACTCTCTTCATTAAAACTTTTAGAATCATCTTCAAAAAATGCAGCACAAATTTTCTTTTAGGATTGCTCCCCTATGTCTAAAGAAATGTGGAATAATAAGAGAAAACCATTCTAGTAAAGCAGTGCGTGATTGGACAGATTGGATATTCTTGACATGCATTCAGAGATGTTCCATACAATCAGGATAATTAATTAGGATGCATTTCCAGTAAGGAAGTATTAAAGTGACAACAGTAAGTCAGCTTTTAAAAGTAGAAAGCTGTGCCAGTCCCAGAATTAACTCATGAAGCAGATTATGAGTCAACAGCCAAAGACTGAGGATGGCAATACTAACACGGCGGATTTGAAATGAGCATTTTACTCCTTTATTTCATGCATTATGATTTACTCAACTGTAATAATAGTGCTTTATCAAAATAGCAGAAGGGAAGTGACCATTATAATAAGATTTTAGGTGATTTCCTTACCCTTTTAAAAACTTCTATATTAAAAAATCTAATACTAAAAATATTCCTTGTGATTTCAGAATGCCATGGTT
This sequence comes from Trichosurus vulpecula, assembly GCF_011100635.1. Taxonomy (NCBI): domain Eukaryota; kingdom Metazoa; phylum Chordata; class Mammalia; order Diprotodontia; family Phalangeridae; genus Trichosurus; species Trichosurus vulpecula. The sequence continues at coordinate 139,524,538 of NC_050579.1, read as the reverse complement.
CTAAGAAAAATAATCAAATTCTTTATTATCTGGTAGTTGGTTATCTGGGTCTTGAATATCTTTGTCATCTTTTAACAGTACCACCCATAGTCTCTTGCACATAACAGATACTGCTAGGTATTTACTGCCCGATTTGATGAAAAGGCACCTTGGTATATCAGCAAGGACACTGACCTTGCCACCTGAAGCCCTGGGCGTGAGCCATGGTTCTAATGTTTACCAGCTGTGTGGTCTTGGGTAAGCCATCTCTTAGGTCTCAGTTTTCTCATCTGTAAAATGAGGATAATAATGACCGTCCTGCCTGTGTCACAGAATTGTTATGAGGATCGAATGAATGCATTAATGTAAAAGCACTTTGTAAAATAGAAAACACGGTAGAAATGCGAGATGATCTCGATACATTATGTATTGTTTCTTAGTGACCTACCCAAAGACTTAAGGGTAACCAAAATGCTCATAGGTCGTGTCTACATGTAATGGGCATTTGAACTCCCTGCAAGGACTGTGGCATCCTGAAATAACTTTGTCTACCTCTGTAACCCATCCCAACACTTCTCTTTGCTTTCTGAGAATTATGTTTCTTAGAGGAAGGAAGTGATGTCAGATGCAACTTTTCATGGGAATTTTGAAAGTGAAAGGCAGGGATTGACATGTTGGCAGCTGAGGTGTGTTGTGCCCTTTGACCTCCTGTAAGAGTTCTAACGGTAAGGCTATTTACATTACCTTCCAGTATATTTGAGTAGCATTAGGTTTGCAGTGAAAACAGATGCATGAATAGGCCTGGGAGTGGTTTCTGGACTCTGCAGGAGTAGAATTCTTGATTCCCAGGCAAGTGATCTTGTCTTCCTGTTTGCCCATGCAGTGACCTTGAGATTCACAGAAGTTTCTATAGCACTCTCTAATCCAGTTGCAAGTTAAGTAATTGTGTCAAGCTCCTGTTTCATGGGACATGGGAGGTTAATTATAAGAAACCAAATCTCCAGTTAGTTCTTTTTCCTGCTTCTCATGCTGTGGCTAGGAGATTGAAGAGAGAGAAGGACTCGCATTTAAAATGCATTTCTGTCTTGGGAAGGGCTTGATTCAGGATCTAGTGAGATATGTGGTTTATGTTTCTGCTTTTACTATATATTAAAGATCTAATTAAATTCTGTGTTGAGATTATGATCTTGTGTGAAGATAGATAAAAGAAGCAATGTAAAGGAAAAGCAAAGGAAAGGGCACTTGACCAAGTACTTGGGGTCCATTTAGAAGCTAAATGATGCCCACTCCTCAGTAAGAATCTGAACTCAGAGTTCTGATAGACAGTTATAAGCCTCAGGGTCCTGACTATTTACATCTAGCTTGCTGGCTTTTTTACACTTTTTGCCTATGTAAGGGTCTTAAAAAGTGAGATGATACATGTTCTATATAATTTGGGTCTGAAATAAGAAAAAAGAACATAAAAATCTGTTGTGGGGAGGAAAAGATGTTTTGGGCCTAAAGAGGAATAAGACTCTTTGTCTATCTTTTTTTCTGTCTCTCAGCCATTCTCAGTCTGTCTTTTTTCTATCTCTGTCTTTCTCTCCTCCCCTCACCCCTTTTACTTAGTTTGCTTTTTGCTTCTCTATTCAAAGGATACTTTCCCCAGCATCACTTACAGATCTGAATAGCCAGTAAGAGTCAAACAAGTAGAACTCTATGCTACAGTTTGAATATTTAATTATTAATATCATTTTATGGTAGTTTTTATATTCAAATATGTTTATAAGGTATTTTCATTTTGCCTGTAGAAAAGGAAAGCAGTAGAAAAGTTAAAATTATGACCAAAAAGAACATAAAAATCAAGCAGTGAATTAAAGAGACAAATGAAGGGAAAATAATATTTGAAATCATGCAGATTTGTGCTCTATGTTGTACCTGTTTTCTGGAGAAGTAATTGGCCACCTCACAATGCTGAAGATACAGATCACATTTTTACTCATTTCAGATCCACACACTAAGCCCCTTCCTATGTAAGGATCCAGATATAAATATGACTCAGGCTCTGATCTTTAGGAGTTAAACCCCTAATGAGGGAAAGATATGCACACAATTAAATGCTCTACATCAGAAAGTAAAGTGTGTGCAAGGGACTTGGCCAGACCATTGAATCCACACAGATGCATTTCAGCTAATCATACAAGGATCTAAGGTTATTGTTAACTAACTAAACAGAAAGCTTTGTTCCTTCCACTTTGTATTACATGTCTGGTAGCCTGAGATGACCTTATATTTAGAAGTTACCAGAGACTAACACAATGTTTATTTTGTATAACTTGCAAATGACTATCAAAATTGAGACATGTAGAGATGGGACAGTGGGGCAGAGTATATGTCTCAGTGGATCTTGTAACTGCCCATACTCTGTGTACAAACAAACTTTGATTGCTAGATGAAAACAAAAAAACAAAAACAAAACAAAACATTCTAGAACTAGCAAGGATCAAGTCCAAAAAAACCCCAAAGACTTATTTACCCTCAGAAAATCTGATGCATATTTGCAAATTAAGCTTCAAAACTTCACTTGCCCTCCTTGCTTTTTGTGTGTTATGTTACTTTGCTTAAATTTTGTAAGTTTTAATAGAACAGTTTTCAAATTTGTGACACTCGTTTTCTTTTTTTAATTAATTAATTCATTTTTAGTTTCCAACATTCACTTTTACAAGATTTTGAGTTCCAATTTCTTTTCTCCCTCCCTTACTGTCCATGCCCCAAGACAGCCTGCAGTCTGATATGGACTATACATGTACAATCATATTAAACATATTTTCGTATCAGTCATGTTGTGAAAGAAGTATCAGAACAAAAGGGGAAAACCATGAGAAAGAAAAAGAAAATAGTGTGCTTTGATCTGCATTCAGACTCCATAGTTCTTTCTCTAGATATGGATAGCATTTTCCATCATGAGTCTTTTGGAATTGTCTTAGATCATTGTATTGCTCAGAAAATCTATCAAAGTTGGTCATCAAATTGTTACTGTTACTATCTACAATGTTCCCCTGGTTTGGCTCACTTCACTCAGCATCAGTTCATGTAAGTCTTTCCAGGATTTTTCTGAAGTCTGTCTGTTCATCATTTCTTATAGAACAATAGTATTCCATTACATTCACATACCACGACTTGTTCAATTGATGGGCATCCCCTCAGTTTCCAATTCTTGGGTACCACAAAAAATGCAGCTATAAATATTTTTGCACACGTGGGGCCTTTTCCCTTTTTTATGATCTCTTTGGGATACAGACCTAGTAGTGGTATTGCTGGATCAAAGGGTATGCACAGTTTTATAGCCCTTTCCTTATAGTTCCAAATTGCTCTCCAGAATGGTTGAATTAGTTCACAATTCCACCAACAATGCATTAGTGTTGCAATTTTCCCACATCTTGTCCACCATTTATCATTTTCCTTTTTTTTGCCATATTAGCCAATTGGATAGGTGTGAGGTGGTACCTCAGAGTTGTTTTAACTTGCATTTTTTTAATCAATAGTGACTTAGAGCATTTTTTTTCATATGACTATTGATAGCTTTAATTTCTTCATCTGAAAACTGTTCATATCCTTTGACCATTTATCAGTTGGGAATACAACACACATTTTCCTCCCAACAACCCTGAGAAGTGGGTAGTAAAAATATCATTAAACTCATTTTTCAGATGAGGAAATTGAGGCTTAAAGAGTTTGCTCATAGTCAGACAGCTTAGCAAGAGTTAGGAAAAAGATTCAAATTCATTCCTTAGTATATAGTCTCTTGGAGTTGCTGTAGCAGACTATACGTATACACACACATACACACACACACACGTGTGTGTATATATATATGTATGTGTGTATATGTGTGTATACACACGTATATATGTGTATATATATGTATATGTATGTATGTGTGTGCACATGCATGTGCATGCACACAAGCACAAGCACCTCAAATGGTAGCCTTCTATCTAGTGATGAGCCTTTTGGAATGAGAGATCCTAAGATGTCATTTATTCCATCATAGCCATATACTGAAGAACCTTTTCAATTTGATGGGACCTACCCAAGCTTGTTTTCTGTTGTCCTAGCCTTTGGGAACCCAAATGGCCTTCACAGCATTCTGGGCCATTGGGATCAGACTATTAGAATCCTAAAAATTTTGGAAATGCTCTTCTTTTTAAATTTCCACTTTGGAACCAGTAGAAAGTCTATAATTTTCAGCAGTCATAGGGCAGCTTTCAGTAGGAGGTATTATTAGTCACAGGTGAAAACTCCCTAACTTTATGTCATGCATCAATAGTATCAAACTCAAATAGAAAGGAGGGGGACTAAATCTTACAAAAGGATCCCTGAAGGCCATATATTGACTGAGAACACCATATATTAGCATTATCTTTGTTCTATTGTATTTTTATTTATGTAGTTAAATATTTCCCAATTACATTTTAATCTGGTTCTGCTCTGGGGTGCATGGGGAGTCAGCAGCATGAACCATAGGGCAGGAAATTTGAAACCACTGCTCTATACCAGTGTCTGGCACATAGTAGGTACTTAAATAAATGCTTGTTGATTGTAGCTAAAGATATTCCATATTTATTTGGGCTATTGTCACCAAATTAATTTTTAAAAATAAATTAGTAATATTAGATGTCAGCCTCCTTATCATAGCATTATTCACAGTTGAGAAGAAAACAAAGGGAAAAAAATGATGATCAGAGGGAGCATGATGGAAAAAGGAAGCAATTCCTTGGCTGAATGCCATTTAATTATAGGGGCCACCCCTCCTGCTAGCTAATTATATATTTGTAAAAATGCTTTAGAAAAACCTAATGCTTTTACAATTCCTGTCCCCCTCCACATTAGGCCAATCAGCAGCAGCCTATTTTTTATAGAAGCCATTAGTTGTTGTGGGCAAGGCTGGTGTCAAGCCAGGTGATGACAGTAGTAATGTTGATGTAAGACAGGGCTCCAAAGGTAGTGAAGAGGAAATTTGTTGTCCTTGAATTTGATCATTGCTGGCTCTAGACTTATATATTTATTTATATTTCTCAATTGACTTTCTACTTTCTTAGAGAATGAGACCTTGCAAGTGCGGGGGTGAAATTCATCTAGATCAGGGGCTCTTAATTTAGGGTGGGTGAAATTGGTTTTTAAATTCCAAAACCAGACCCTGGAGTTAAATCTGGATTCAAATCCTGGCCACATATAGCTCAAACTACATAAATTTAAGCCAGTAATTTAAATTCTCTGAGCCTCAGTTTCTTCTGTCACATAGTGATACTAATATCTGGTTTATCCACTTTATCAGGTGTTTTTGAGCCTCAAATAAGGTAATGGTTGTGAAAATACTTTGTAATGTGTTCACTATTGTGCAAAAAATAAGAACTTCTTATTCTCCCAGACAGTAAAAAGTCTGTGGCTAATATAATTTTGGAATTTAGTCAAATTCTTACGTACAAGGGCAAGAAAACCTTTGGGTTTCTATTTGGTTTTCTGGTCAGGGAAATAAAAGCCAATTATTGTTGCCATGTTTAGCAAAACTGTGTGGTGCATAATCTGTACAAAATTTTTATTTTCTGAACTTTACATCATTTTTCTTTTAGAATCCAAAGATAAACATATTTCATGAAAATAAAGCAACTATTTTGATGGCGTAAATTAATTTCTTTGTAACCTGGAAAACAATTTATAGTGTAACAACAACCCTGTAAGAATGAAAAACTTCAGAAAAAACACAACACAGTTCTGATCCATGCAATGACCAACCAGCATTCTAAAGAACTGATGATAAAGAATGGTGTCCACCTGGCGACAGATAAGTGATGGACTAGAGTTGCAGGATGAGACATATTTTTGGAAATTGCCAATGTAGGAATGTGTTTTGTTTGACTGCATATTTTTTACAAGGGCTTAGTTTTTCTTGTCTTTTTTCCCCCTTGTTTCTTCCTCAAAGGAGTAGGGGTGGGGGGGGGGAGGAGAGAGAAAGCAATTGTTTGTCAATTGAAAAGAATTTAAGCAGCAGCAGCAAGCAAGAACATTGGATATTATTTATTGTGCCAGAAGACTCTACCCATTCCTCTACCTAGGGAAGTTCAAAATGTATGGTATCTTCTTCTATTTCTGAATGAGCAATTGATACTAAACCAAAGAGAGAATGGTCTTACTTAATTGAAAATTTGCCTTCCCACCTTCTCTCCCAATTAGATAATAAGCTTCTTGAAGAGAAGACTTATGTCTTACACACTTCTGCATTTACCACTATGCCTTACACATAGTAGGTACTCAATAACCATTTGTTGAATTGAATTGTTCATTGTGCCATAGGCTAGAGTGTGTGTGTGCGTGTGCGTGTGTGTGTGTGTGTGTGTGTGTGTGTGTGTGTGTCTGAGGAATGGCTTGTATTTTAGCTTTAGATCTCCCATACTGCCATCCCTTCTCCCTCTTAACAAAGGATCTCACCTCATAATTTACTGTTTTGTTTTTGTCCTTGTATCACCAGTTTCTAGCCCAGTGCCTGGCATGAAGTAGATATTTAATGGCTCCCATTTCTCTGATTTCTGTCTCTGTCATTGTCTTCATTCTGTTTTCTGTTCACAATAACCATTCCCTAAACTCATTTTCCAGCCCTCTGCAATCTGGCTTCCAACCTTATCATTCAATTGAAGTAGCTCTCTCCAAAGTTACTAAATGAATTCTTAATCGCCTAATCTAATGGTGTTTTCTCAATCCTTATCATTCGTGACACAGTCTCAATCGTATCTTCAGCCTTTGATACTGTCTATGGCCCTCTCTTCCTATATACTATCCCTCTAATAATTTTTTGTTGTCGTTCAGTCGTTTCAGGAATGTCTGACTCTTCATGACCTCATCTGGGATTTTCTTGGCAAAGATACTGGAGTGGTTTGCCATTTGCTTCTCCAGCTCATTTTACAGATGAAGAAACTGAGGCAAACAGGGTGAAGTGACTTGTCCAGGGTCACATAGCTAATAAGTGTTTGAGGCAACATTTGAACTCAGGAAGATGAGTCTTCTTCACTCCAGGCCTAGCACTCTATCCACTGTGCCACCTAGCTGCCTCTCTAGCTAATAATAATGATGATAACTGACTTTATGTAGCACTTGATATATGTCAGGCACTATCTTAAATGCTATAATTTTTGCCTCATTTGATCCTCAAAATAACCCTAAGAGGTAGATGCTATTTATTATCCTCCTTTTACGTTCTGAGTCTGGATTTGAACTCAGGTCTTTCCCACTCCAGGCCAGGTACTCTATTCGTTATGCTACCTAGCTGTCCCAGTTTCTCCCTTGGTTTTTGTGGCACTTCCCTTTCCTGATTTTGTTTGACTATCTGACCAGTCCTCCTCAGGCCCCTTTGCTGGTTCTTTATCTAGATTATGTCCACTAACCGAGGCTCTCTCCTGGGTCTCTTCTTTTCTTCCTCTGTCATCTCACTTGGTGTTCTTGTAAGCTTCCGTGGGCTTAATTGTCATCTCTATTCAGATGATGCCAGATCCAGTGCTTAGCACAGTGCCTGGTACATACCAGGCATCTGATAAATGTTTATTGATTCATTGATGTATCTAGGTCTCTTACCTGAGATCCAGTATCATACCAGGAGGGAGAAAGTAATGGGAAGAGCTTTTCCAAAAAGCACCCCAAAAGCTAAGGTTTGACTGAACCTAGAAACACTTTGCGGTAGGAGTGGCATTTAAACAGATCATAACCTATAAATCAGTAAATGTTGATGTGCCAGAATTCTGTATCTTTTATAAATACACATCTCCCACCATGTTTACATTAAGATTTCCCTTCCTTTAAAAACAATGATAAAAGCTCTTGTTTTGAATTTGAGATGAACTGGGTTTTCCAACAGCAGTTCATCTCATTTCAAGAGATGGAATAAGTGTCATTAAAATGGTAACAAATCAGTCAGAGCACTTTTCAGGAAGATTTAGATTGAAAGTGATTAAGAACTGCTGTGGTTTGATGATAGACAGATAATATTTTTTATTACATTAATTTCACCATTTAAAAATAGATGACTGCCTGGCTTTTAGTCCATTAGTAAAACAATTCTGTACCAAGTGAAAAGCCTGGATTTAGGGAGAGAGATCTCATTATATCATACTTTTAGGCCCAAAGAGGATGAGAATAATGCAGAAGGGAAGGTCTCCCCATTACCTCTTATTCATCTCTGTTATTAACAGATCCAATAACAGTGGCTCTTGGGAAAAGAGGCATTTGTCAGTTCTCACACTCAGAAAGATATAATGGCCAAAAGGTGTTCGGGGAATAAAAATAGAACTAGTTGAGAACTCCAAAGAAATGACATTTTAAAAGAAACTGGTGAATGTGTAGGTCTTGCAAAAGTGTGAATTGATAATCTTGACAAGAACCAGGCAGATACAGGGAGCATATTTCCCTTTCTAGTTGACTTTGGTCTCTGTTTGCCAGGATCTTTCAATTGGCTCCAGAAAAATTCTTGAATAGCTTTGAAACAGTTTTGTTAAGATATTTGGTTACATGTATACTTCTGTACAGTTCCTTCTGCTTGTCACTTCTGCCAGATTTAAGAACCAAATACATCCAAAGAAAAGGATCGTGTTTTGTAGAAGGTGGTGACAGATAAGCGTGGGGTTGTTGTCATAAAAGCACTAGACTTGGAGTCAGAGAGCTAATTCTATCTTCGGTTTCATCAGTAGAGGTGTGGTGCATAGGAAAGAATGGGTGATAGTCTCTTTGTATTGTCTCCTGGCCCTGGGGTATTGTGTTCATGTCTTGGCACCCTACTTTGGTAAGGACTTTGATAAACTGGACGTTGTCCAGAGGAGAACAACCAGAATATTGAACTTCACGTTACATGAGAATCTTGTCTAAAGAACTGAGGATGGTTAGCCAGAGAAGAGAAAATTTATTGAGGACTTGACAGTTATATTTAAGTATCAGAAAGGCTGTGATATGAAAAAAGTATTATTTTTTTTCTGTTTTTTTCTGGTTTGTCTTGAAATTCTGTAACTCTGAACTTGACTTGGAATCCAGTCTTTGCCATTTGGTTGCTGGGTGGCTATGGGCAAGTAATTTAATCTTTCTAATTCTTAGATCCAATACGCATTATCCTTTATCTTTTGTTTCCTCTTCATTTATTTCATGGAAGCATTATAAAATAGTTTTCCTCAGGCTACTTTGCATAAAAGAACAATAATTTTTAAAAATATAAATCTATTCCTACTATGAAACTTTGTTCATTCTCCCTGCCCCTCTCCTTGCCCACCACCTTATAGAATAGAATTATTTGAAAATCTGTTAAATGCTAGTGTTGACAACAGCAACCACGAAAATTTGTCCTCACAGTGTCCGGTGTCCCCATTATTTGGAAGACGCCTTTATAAGCCTTATTTTCCTTAACGTCCAAGAATACCCTATGTGAGAAATTAAACATAGTTGAAGCTGATAGATGAATTTGCTATTAATGGAATAATACAAAAAGGTTTTCATTCTCATTCTTTGACATTTTTTAACTGCTTATACTCTCTCTCTATAGGACTTTGATCTCTTCTTATGTCTAGTCATAATAATAATAATAACAATAATAAGTATTGTAATGGTACCTAGCCACAACTGCATGAGGCTCTACATGTATTATCTTATTTGGTCCTTATAACAACCTATAACACAGATGCTATTATTATCCCTATTCTTATAGATCAAGAAGCTGGGTTTTAAAGAGTTTTTACATGAAACTTCTAAGAAGGCTCTGAGGCAAGAATTTATGGTGTTAATGTGATTAAAGATCTTCCCTGCCCATTCAGTAGAGCCTTTCCTTAAACCCTTTACTTACCAAGTGGAAGCCCCAGGCCCACATCCTTTCACTAACTAGGCATGAGGCCCCAGGCCCACACTCTTTTGCTAATTAGGTCATGAGAGGTGTAAAGCCCTCAGGGCCTCAAGGAGGGGTGCTAAGACCAGAGCCAATTGTATGTGCACTGAGTTCCAGCCAATCAGATGCACATGAATTCAGCCAGAGACCTGAGTTCTAGCCAATCAGATGCTGGCTAGAACTGTATATGAGGAGAGCCCAGAGCAGTAGTGTTGAGAAGCAGACATCAAGAGGACTTTGAGGCAGCAGATATCAAGAGGGCATTGAAGAGAAGACATCAAGAGAGACTGCAGAGTGGAGAGTGTGGACCAGAGAGTTGCAGAGATCAAAGAATTGAGAATCCTCATCATCGAGAGATTGGAGAACTGAGAATCCTGAGAATCCAGGAGACTACAAGGACTCTGAGAATTGCAAGGGCTTTCAGAACTTTGGGAGAGGACACAGAGAAGCAGACAGTTAGGATTCGTGAGTAATTGTTTACAGGAAGGCCCTAGCAGGGGGGAAGGTTACAGGATGACTTGGTTCGTTGCTATAATACTGTGTTATGTTTTCCTTGTTGCTTCATTGAGGTGGGCTTACTGGTTTTAGAATATAATTACTGCTATATCGAATTGGAGTTATTGGTCTTGTGATTTGATACTGTGATGTCTAAATAAATGTTATACTTCCTCTGCCCTCTACCTAGAGAGTTTTTCATGCTTCATGATTCTGAATCATATAGGCATGTTCGTGGTCATCCATGAGGTCATGAATGTTGGCTTACTGATACAGAATTGAACTCAACTGTTCCCATTTCCCCTTTCGCCATATTAATATTAAATGAAAAAAAAGCACAAATGAACAGACAGACCCAGATGAAGCATTAAAGGGAATCATGATGACATACTGTGATATTTATAATGCTATAAGCAAACAAAGAAATACATCGTCCTTGTTCTCCCCCTGCCCTTATTTAAAAGCACCAAAGGTAGACAGGTCTATTTTAAAAAAAAATGTTTTCAAAAGTGAACAAAAATCTATTTTTTCCTCCTTCCACCTCCCCTTTAAAAAGGGAAAAAGAAAAGAAAAGAAACCATCGTAACATGTACTCACAGTCAAGCAACAGAAATTCCTACATTGGCCATATCCAAAAAATATATACCTCAGTCTATACCATGAATCTTATCACCTCTCTGGCAGGATAATAAGTTATATTATCACTTCTCTAGAATCATAGTTTTTCATTGTGTTGATCAGAGCTCTTAAATATTTCCAAATTTTTAGTCTTTATATTTGGAAAGCACTTAGTACCATACATGGCACATAGTAGGGACTGTATATGTGTTATCATCATCATTATCATCAGCAGTAGCAGTAGCAGAAGTAGTGAAACACTAGTTCTATTACTGCTACAAATATAATGCTGTTGATGTTGTATATGTCTTTCTCCTGATTCTGTTCACTTCAGTCTGCATCAGTTGATACAAGTCTTCTTAGGTTTCTCTGAAACCAAAATAGCACTCATTTACATTCATATACCATATTTTTTCAACCATTCCCCAGTTTATTGTGAGCCCCTTAAATTCCAATTCTTGGTTACCATGAAAAGCGTTACTATAAATATTTTTGTGCATATGGATCTCTTCCCTTTTTCTTTGATCCCTTTTGGATATTGTCTAGTAGTAGTAGTATTACTGGGTTAGAGGATAAGTACAATTTAGTGACTTTTGGGGTCATGATTCCAAGTTGCTTTCCAGAATGACTGTATCAATTCATACCCCTACCAACAGCACATTAACATGCCCGTTTTCCTGTGGTTCCTCCAAAATACCATTTTCCTTTCTCTGCTAACTTTGCCAATCACATAGGTGCCAGGTGCAGTTTCAGTGTTGCATTAATTTGTATTTTTCTAATTGTTATTTTAAGCATTTAAAAATTTTGTTTATTAATAGCTTGAAGCTTCATCTCTTTAGCCTTAAGTTCTGGTCATTCTACCATTTGCAAAGAAACATAAAGTCAGCACTGGAAACATTATTTTTGGTCAGGCAAAGAGTGAGGTGAAACTAAGAAGGTGATTTTGCTCACAGCCTACAGATGTCCTATTGTGGTGACTTTGGGATTTAAGAGGAATAGCAGCATGATACTCATGCTTTAGAATAAATGGCACAAAAGTTCTTTGAACAAGGGACAAGCATTCCTTTTTTGATTTTCCACAATCTGAGCCTTGAAGTGGATCTTTAAATGAGAAACATTCAGCCTTTTCTCAGTGATAAGCGCTGCACTGACATACTAGAACAGCTTGGGAGCAATATCATTTGCAAGTGCTCCCCAACCCCCCTTTCTTTTTCCTTCAGTTTGTGTAATCATTTGTGTAAATCTAAATGAATTATACATCAGTGAGTCCTCTTTTTTTTTAACCAAAGCGAGTTTAAATAAGTTTTCTTCTTTTATCATTGACCTTTCTTAATATCTCTGCTTCTTAGGTCTTCCTCATGTTTTCCTCACTACCACATGCTCTCCAACTCCTCTGCCCCGCCTAAATACAGCAGCTCCAAAGGCAAAGAGAAACAGAAAAAATTGGGTCCCTATTTGCTTTTCCTGAATGTCACTTCTTTACTGCTGAGCGCTGTGGTGTTCCCAGGCAACAGGATAAGAGCTACAAATTGAAACCCTCTTGCTAGAAAATGCTGCTGAAGTGATAGTTATATTTTAATTCAATTATGCCAAAACTTTGGAAATAGTTATACACATGGGAGGACAATACAACATAATACAATACAATGCATTATGGTACAGTACAGTATAGTAGTGTACAGTGCATTTCAGTGCAATGCAATGGATTACCATACAGTATAATACAATGTACATTTTTAAGGTCCTACTATGTGCTAGTCGCTGTGCTAAGGAGTATATATATCTGGCTCCTCAGAGGCTGCCAGTAGGAATCAGAGATGTTACAAATGCTAGTAATCATAGTAAATCATGTAATTATAACTGGAAGAGGCCATAAAGGCATCTAGTCAGCTCTCTCATTTTACAGTTGAGGAAACTGAAGACCTGACGAGGTCTAGTGACTTACCCAAAGTCACACAAGTGGGAATTGACAAAGCTAATATATGAATCTAGTTCTTATGACCCCAATTCTAGCATTTCCCAGAGTATCCTTTTCAGCAATAAGTGCTTGAATACTGGGAGCCATTTCTACACCAGTACAAGAAGAAGCCATATGGATATCTTCTGGCCACTGCTCTCTGTTACATATCACTAACAAGTGAGCATCTCTACATGTGTGGGCAATTATATTTTAAGGAGAAAAAGCATACTAAGAAATCATATTTTGTGGGATGCTTGATATAATAAGGCACACTTATGAAAGAAATATAAAATAAGCTTTGAAGAGGTTAAGTAAAACAGTGTGTTATAATGGGAAGAACTCATAACTTGGAGAAAGGAGGGGGTTGCAGACGAACATTGACTCTAACAGCTAGTTGTCTATTGTGTCCCTGTTGGAAACTCAGCTCAACTATCTGAGGCCTAGTTTCATTATCTGTTCAATATGGATAATAATTCCTATAATAACTACCTCATAGAGTCTTTGCAAGATTTAAGTGAGATTTTATATATAGATGTGTATATATGTATATATATATGTAGGCACAGATAAACATATTTGTAATAAATTATAATATATTAATATATACATTAATGGGTATTTATTGATATATAAAATCTCATATATAATCTCATATATTTCATATATGTATAAATTTGTATTCATATATTATACATACAATATTATCTATAGTATATAAATTATAATGTATAATATACAAATGAATATATTATACATAATCTCATTTGATCCTATATATGGATAAATTTATATATTTATATATTGTATGTATATAATTTTATTTAAGCCTCAGAACATTTCTATGAGGTTGCTATTATAAGTAATTATATATATATATATATGTGTGTGTGTGTGTGTGTAAATATATATATACACATATATTTTTATATGTACATTTATACATTCTATAAATATAATATTGTAAACTTTAAAGTGTTATATAATTGACAACATTTATCAAAATATAATCAATTGGAGAAAAACATCATGGCATAAAGCTAGCCTGCCAATCAGGAAAGCCTGTATTCACGTCTCCTCTAAAATATAACAGGTTGTGTGACACTAGACAAATCACTTAACCTCTCAATATTCCCCAGAGAACTCTCTAAAGCTATCTATAAGTTGCAGAGCATCTGCTGATCTACTTGGTAGAAGGAGCTCCTCACTAGAAGTTCCTTATACCAGTGAAATCCCATGTTTGGTAAAAATAAATAGAATTGGCAGGCCAAGTTGTATATGAAAAGATGGCAACATTGTGTCAGTAAGTGAAGGCGTATTCCTTTTGATTAATTATATGATAAAAACATTAACCAACCTACAAAGAGGTATTATTTCAAAAACTCATTTGTCAGTTGTTTTGAACTTGGGACTTATTATTTTTCCATAGAAGTAATGTTATGGTGTTCTTTCGTAATCTAGTATGCCATCTATCAGTTATGTTGTTGTAGGGATGCTTTTTAATGTATCAATTAAATGAGATGACTGCTGAGGTCCTTTCAGAATGGACAGTTCTCCTGATCTGTTGTTATATGGTGGCTGAGTTTTCAGGCCAGTCCATAGAACTCAGTTTAAACCATTTGCATTTAAAATAGAGTTAATTACCTTGGCTATGCTTAATTATCAAAGAGTAGATACTGCTTTGTACATATTACTTGTGACTGTCTATTTCTAACTTTCATTGTCTAACTGTTTCGAACACCAGTCTTTTCATTAGAAGAACTGGATGGCCTTCCAGATCCCCAAACCACACTTTGATATTGGGTACATCAGTTTACCTTTGTGTGCCTTGGTTATCTTGTCTGTAAAATGCTGATGATAATGCTTTTACTGCCTATCTCACAGATTGTTGTAAAACTTTTGAAATCAACTGTAAAGTAGTATGGATATATAACTTATTGTTAACAATGATACTAATATATTTATGTAAATTAAAATAGCTTTCCACATGAATCATGCCTTTTTGTATTCTAAACCAGCAGAAGAGTTGGTTTTATGGTGGGGGAGGAGTGACAGTCTTGGAGGCTAGTCTGTATGTATGGAGTATAAGTCGTGGACTCTATATACACTTTACAATTCTTTCTTTTTTCATTATTTAAAAATTATTATTTTCTTTTGTTTTGACATCCCCTACATTTCCCTCTGCCTTCTCCCAGAGAACCATCCCTTATAAACAAAGAAGAAAAGAAAAAAAAGTTCAGTAAAACTAACCAGCAATCAACAATTATATACACATACATGCATGTATGTATGTGTTTATGTATATGTGTGGTATGTGTATACATTTCTATATATACCTAGGAGTGTGTGTGTGTGTGTGTGTGTGTGTGTGTGTAAATATATATTTATTTCTACATCCTTACACTTTCATCTCTGCAAAGGAACTGGGGAAAGTATCTTCTCATATCTCTTCTTTGAGACCAAGACTGGTCAATATAATTGTGCAACATTGTTTTGATTATTTTGAGGTTATTCTTTCCATTTACTTTCTTATAATCATTGTGGATATTGTTTTCTTAGTTCTACTTTATTCATTTTGCCTCAATTTATATGAATTTTTTCATCTTTCTCTGTGTATGCAGTGTTCGTAATTTGTTATAGCATGGTAGTATTCTGTTATATACACATAGCACAATTTGTTTAGCTCCCGAATCATTGAACATCTACCTTCCATCCAATTCTACTTTACTACAATGAACGTGCAGGTCTTTCAAAGATTACTATATAAAAGAGCAGAGTGAAGCTTGATCTACTTAAAGATATACATTTTATTTAAAAGAAAGTCCAGTGTTTAACTAGTCAAGACAGATTGTTTCAAGACGTTGCAGAGTTGAAGGGCATTTTAAACACTTAAGGTGTTTTAGCAATATGTTTCATCATGATAATATAATTTATAGTGATACAATTTAATCACATTTGTTGTTGTTACTGGGAGGGAGTGTTTTGACGTTTGGTTTAAATTTGTCGTTTCATTAATGTTGCAACTCTTGGTATGGAAATGCCTTTCACTGATGTAGACTAGCAACTCCTCATTAATTTATTAGCTTAGAAAATTGCCTGGGGGCATCTAGAGATTAATGGTTTTGTACATGATCACACAGTCAATAAATTTCAGAGGCAGAGCTTGAACCTTGGTCTTCCCAGAGACTCTGATGCTGGCTGGCTGTTTCTCCCCTACATTACGCTGGCCTTCTGTTATAATACCTAAATGGTTGTTATTTTGCTGTTTTCTCAGTTGTGTTTTTGATGTTTCCTTAAAGTAGTAGTGTTAAAACTCATGTACAGGTATTCCTAAGTGCAACATAATCCATACTTCGCATATACCCTAAACCTTTGCTCTTTCAAAGAAAGAAAAGATCTCCCCAAGCTATTTACTTGCTAAGGAAAAGTCCTACATGCATTATTTGATGTGATTAATTTCTCTCATAATGCTATAACACTAAGTTAACGACCATAACAATACTAATTCTTTATTATCTCTTTGATGCATTTAATAAATTAAAGAATATAAAAGTGAAATGAAGGTCATGACGATTTCGATTACCCAATCATTTTATCTTGAGGCTAGACCCTTTCTTTTTATTTGTGTCTCTGTTTAAAACTTGAATTTTACCAAGCTGGGACCCTCTACTTACCCCCATCCTTCCTTCTTCTCTTTTTTCATTTTTTTTTTGTTTTTTGGAATGGGGAAGGCAAGGCAATTGGGGTTAAGTGACTTGCCCAAGGTCACACAGCTAGTAAGTGTGTCAAGTGTCTGAGGCCACATTTGAACTCAGGCCCTCCTGACTCCAGGGCTGGTGCTCTACTCACTGGGCCACCTAGCTGCCCCTGCCTTCCTTTTAAGGCTAAGTGTTCACAGAGGTTCACAGCTTCCCAGGTTCATAGGATTACAACTAGAAGGGATCTTTACTTTCATCTAGCCACAGCTTCTCTTTTTTGACAATGAGAACTGGGCAGAGAAGTCAAGTGATTTGCACAAAGTCACACAGAAAGAAAATGGGAGAGCCAAGTTTTGAATTCATATCCTTTGACTCCAAATCCAACACTTTTATTGCTGCACCATATTGAAGAGAAATTCCAGATTTAGTAGAGTAGTTACAAATTATAATATCTATTTTAACTTACATTGCAAAGATTTTTGGCAAAAGCAGTGGAAATCATCTGATAGGCAAATGATACTACAGATAGCTTGGTGGGGGTGGCAGCTAATGCAAATCATCCCACCAAAATTTGTGATAAATGTGGAAAGGAAACAATAAATGAACATGTCATAGAACAAATATTCCATTCCATCTACATAACATCTATATTCATTGGTGATCAATGATAGTGAAACTGCTACATTTAAGCTTGCTTTCTTCCTTTCCCAAGGTGGGCAAGTGGGGGGAGGCATTTAATGTGAAACTGGCAAGAGGAGATAGATATGACCATACTTAAACAAAATAAATTGGTGCTGGAGCTGATACAATATTAAGAGGGCTCACAAAATGAATTTTAGGATTTCACAAAGGAAGAACAATTTTTCCTATTTACCCAAAAGTTGAAAAGGTTACAGATGATCTTTTATTTCTGTCAACCTATGATTTCTGTCAGTTTAGGGAGCTCCTTGTGGGGAAATTCCTTCTACCAATGCATATCAATAATTGTTCTATCAGAACAATAATTATCATGATCCATAATTGTAATCTTAGAGAGGTGCTTGGGAACATCGATACATTAAATGGCTTACCAAAGGTCACACTAGATGTATTAGAAGTGATACTTGAATCCAGAGGTTTTTGACTTCAAAGCTTGGTTCTCTATGCACCAAGCAACTCTACCTCTTGTGGATAATTTTACCAAAACCAAGTCACTTAAAATGATAGCAGCAAACATCTATATTTCTATGTTCTGGTTTCTACAAAACCTTTTCGAGAATGTATTATGCACACATTGGGTATCTTTTGTAAAAACATAGGAAAGGAGGAATTAGCCTTTCATAGATGCTTTTTCTATAGCAGACTGAATCTCCATTGTCATATAACTGAATGAAAGGTTAAAGAAAATGATAATTACTTATATTTATTAAGCACTTTAAATTTTACCCACATTATTTATCATTCATTGATTTTTAAAAAGAATTGATAGAACAAAATGTAGCTCTAATTACTGCCCTCAAGCATGTTATTTTCCATGTGAGTGATAAAATTACATAAGACTAAGAAAGATGTGACTGACCACCAAGGTAATATTTTCAAAATCCCACTGCATATCTGTGCCAAATGAAGCTTAATCTGAGCAAATGTACATTTATTAAAAATACATGACAATCGTATGAAGGCTGTTATGTTTAGTCTAATGAGAAGACTATACTGAAAGCAAGGCTCTCCAAATACTCCTATTCACAGATAATATTGTGCTAATTGTATCACGCTTGAACTCTATGAAGTAGCTTCCATGAAACTCATAGTATCTTGAAAGAAATCAGTACATGGCTAACAAATAGAGTGCTGGATCAGTGAAATAGGTTAAGTACACAAAACACAGTAGTCAATGACTATAGTAATCCACTGTTTGACTCCAGAGTTTGGAATAAGAACTCACTATTTGACACAAACTGCTGGGAAAATGAGAAAACAGTATGGCAGAAACTAGGCATGTACCAATATCTTACATGGTATGCCAAGATAAGATCAAAATGGGTACGTGATTTAGACATAGAAGGTGATACTATAAGCAAATTAGGAGTGCAAGGAATAGTTTACCTGTCAGATCTATGTAGAAGGGAAGAATCATGACCAAAGAAGAGATAGAGAACTTTATGAAATGCAAAATGGATAATTTTGATTACATTAAATTAAAAAGTTTTTCACAAATAAAGCTAATACAACCAAGATTAGAAGGGAAGCAGAAAGCTGGGAAACAATTTTTACAGCCAATGTCTCTGATAACATCCTCATTTCTAATATATATATATAGAGAATTGAGTCAAATTTATAAGGATACAAGTCATTCCCCAATTGATAAATGGTCAAAGGATATGAACAGGTAGAAATTAAAGTCATCTATAGTCATATAAAATGCTCTAAATCACTATTGACTAGAGAAATACAAATCAAAACAATGCTGAAGTACCACCTCACACCTATCCAATTGGCTAACATGATGAAATAGGAAAATAATAAATGTTGGAGAAGATGTGGGAAAAATTGGAACACAGTGCATTGTTGGTGGAGTTGTGAACTGACCCAACCATTCTGGAGAACAAAATGGAACTATGTCCAAAGGATTATGAAACTATGCATACTCTTTGATCCAGCAATACCACTACTAGGTCTATATCCCAAAGAAATCATAAAAAAGGGAAAAGGCACCACATGTACAAAAACATATATAGCAACTCTTTTTGTGGTGGCAAAGAATTGGAAATAGAGGGGATGACCATCAATTGGAGAATGGTTGGGCAAGTTGTGGTATATGAATGTAATGTGCTATTGTGCTGTAAGGAATGATGAGCAGGAAGACTTAAAAAAAAACCTGGAAAGACATGCATGAAATGATGCTGAGTGAAGTGAGCAGAACCAGGAGAACACTATACACAGTAACAACCACATTGTGCAATGACCAGCTTTGTCAAACTTAGCTCTTCACAGCGAGGCAATGATCTAAGACAATCCCAAAAGACTCATGATAGAAAATGCTATCCATAGCCAGAGAAAAACTATGGAGTCAGAATGCAGATGAAAGCATATTATTTTCTCTTTTTTATTGTTTTTAGTTTTTTCTTTCTCATAGTTTTTCCCTTTTGTTCAGATTCTTCTTTCACAACAGGACTAATGTGGAAATAAGTCTAATATGATCATATGTGTAGCCTGTTTCAGATTGCATGCTGTCTTGGGAAGGGGGGTGTGAAAGGAGGAGGGAAAATTTAGAACTCAAAATCTTACAAAAGCAAATGTTGAAAACTCAAAATAAATAATTTTTTTTTAAAGAAAGAAGCCAGTATAATCATATGTACTGGAGGGGAAAAAACACATTTATAAAGACCACAACTTTCAGTGTTTCATGAGCCACCTGTTGAGTTGATCCTTCAAAATACACATCTTATTTTGGAAAGGCACCACAGAGGGACAAAGATCAATAAAGAATTGAAAAGGAGGAGGAACTGTTTGGGAAACTATGCACTGCTTTACATGATCATAAACTAATCACTGCCATAAAAGCTCATCTTTTTAATACTAATTCTTTTGCAGATGTCATATATGAATATAAATCTTGGGATAACTTGTAAAACCTGTTGGGTATAGGTAGGTTGCAGGAGCTTACCAATAGTGGCTTTTGACTGAGGAGTAGGGTAAATGACCAGAAGTAAGGCAAGTCATACGATCAGAAAAGTGAATAGGCCAGCCAAAGCAAAAGTGAGGGATAACAGGACAGTTAAGGTGCTGCAGTGGTATCCCCTAGATTTTCAAAGATCCAGACTCAAACCTCTAGTCCGTAGGGTAGATCCTTTTTTGAGAACATATGGAAATACATGGAGTACCATGGAAAGAGAAGGAATAGATAGGTTATGATTTACACAATTGAAAAGAGTACCCATAATGATGAGATTACAGATCCATTCACTTATGGAGGTAAAACCTAAAACTAATTTTTCCCTTTAGGTGTGTGCTATATGACATGGCATTTGACAGTGTATTGAAGTAATTTATTTATCCCGGAGGGCCCTTATTACATGGATCCTAAAAGCATGGAGATTAAATATAAAATTATCTTTATAGACATATTTAGGCTGATAAAATAATTTCTTATCAAATATCATTAATTCAGGTGCAAGTCTATAGCTGAATTATGAGTGCATAACTTGCAGGGCATTGTCATTGGCGGGGTGGTTTCTCATGGTAGTCAGTCTGTACAGAAGGGTGGCAAAGAAGGGGTGGGGAAGGATTGATAGGGTGGGAAGCAATGTGTTCTATATAGAATATCTGAGAAGCATGAATGGAAACCAGAACTGAGACAACCAGACATGGAGGATGATGTCTCAGAGCCAGTCAACATGACTGGGTCAGCCTGTCTGGTCAGGCTATTCAGAGAATGGGAGACAAGAAATGGAGTCAAGAAACAAAAATGTGTTTAATTCACTCACCGTGGAGTTCAAGTGACCACCTGCTTTGTATGTCTTTTATTTCCTTTTCTGTAGGCCATTCTCATTTTTAAATGATATTTCCGCTCCAAGAAAACTCCAGAAGTACTTTAAAGTCTACTATTCTATATTTTACTTCACATCATGGGTATTTTATTCATGCCTATGTTCCAGCATAATTTTTTCCTTTGTACTTAGCTTTTTGAAGCATTATTTTTTTCATGTTTTAGTTTTCTTAAAAAAACATATCCAGAGAGCATAGTCTGAGTTAAGGTCATTGGCTTTATTTATAGCCTTCCACTGATGTCCCTGATTTTAAAAGATATAGCTTTTTTCCCTCTTCTTTTCTATGACATTTTCTCCGTTGTGAGGTAAATTAATGTACAGTAGATAGTGTGGAAAGGGAATTCAGAAACTTTTATGTAATAACATGGCATCTGTGTTACAGGAAAGGCTGTTGTTTATTATGCTGTTATCAATATATGTAGGTTGAATTCTAGTCGTGTTGAACATATCACAGAGTTAGAATAGACCTTGGAAGCCATCTATCTAAACAAGAATACTTTTTACAAAATCCTTGGCCATTCCTTCAGGGGTAAGGAAGCCTACTGTTGCCAGAGGCATCCCATTATACTTTGTAGTTCAAATTATTAGAAAGTCTAAAGACTAAATCAAGACTAAATCTGTTTCTCTCCAAGTTCTACTCATTGTGCCTAAGTATGCTTTCTGGAGCCAGGTAAAACAAGTCTAATCCCTCTTACATAGCCTTGAAAGGCTTAAAAGTATTTGGAAACAGCTATAACCCAGGCAAAATGTCCCCAATGCCTTCAACCTATCCTCATATGGCATGAATTTGAGACCCCTTACCATTCTGTATGCCTTTCTTAGAATACTCTCCTTCAGCTTATCAAAATCCTTCTTAAAATGCCTTGTCTAGAACTTAACAGAGAAGAGATCTGCCCAGAATAAAGTTAGCCTGGCAAAAGTACTGTGATCATAGCTTCTCGCTGTTGTCAGAATTTGCCTGCCTTTCTGATGTCCATTGTTCTACTTCTTTTATTGATACATTGTTAATTGTCATTAGTTAAAATAAGTTAATGCCACAATTTGGGGTTCACGGACTGACAAGATGGCAGACTGGTCACTTTCTCTGAACTCTACAACCTCTCAGACATCTCCAAATTAGAAATTATGCTTCAAAGGTAAAGTAACTTCAACTGGTCTCCAAGTTCTAGGATAACCAGGCTCCGAAGAAGGTTTTAAATGAAAAAAAAAAACCCTGAAAATGACACTCACTGACCCTGAAATCATTTGGCTGTGTTCCCCTACCTCCCACATTACTAGTCCTGAAGTTGTGCTAGTAGACCCAAGGACAAGTCTTACATCAAAACCCTCCTCTTCATCCCAGTCCTACATCCTTCTTTCCAGTGCTGTGGAGACCCCTAGGTCCAGGATGCAGAAGTTTGGCCAGGGCTTGACAACCAATTTGGCCACAGCTCTTCAGGAGCAAAGCCTGCTGGAAATTGCAGGGATACCCACAAATTGGGGAATGGCTGAACAAGCTGTGGTATGTGATTGTGATGGAATACTACTGTGCTATAAGAAATTATGAGCTCAATGATTTTTTAAAATAATGGAAAGACTTGCATGAAATAATGAAGAACAGAGTGAGCAGAACCAAGAAAACATTGTATATGGTGACAACAATATTGTTTTAAGAACAATTTTGAGTGAATCAGTTATTTTAACTATTATAAATACCCAAATTAAATATAAAGGACATATGAGAAAGACACTATCAGCATCCAAGGAACTGATAAATAGAAATATATGTAAAACAATTTTACATACACACACACACACACACACATCTTTGTGTCTAATGGTAGCCATCTCTAGGGTAGAGGGGAGGGAAGAAAAAATAAATTTACATGGTTTTGCATAGCAGATTTGGAGTTTCGTGTGCAATCATATTTTTATTGTACTATGTTATAGAAATGCTTGTTTTATTCCATTAAGTAAATGTTTAAAAAAAGAAATTCTGCTAGGGGCAGCAACCTGGAAGTACCAATGCTACAAAGCCTAGAACTGTCTATGCTAGAGAAAGATGGCTCTGAACTGCTAATACTAGGCCAGAGAACTGACGAACAGAGTTAGGGAGAAAGATCACCAAACCAAAACACACTATTCCTGAGTAGTTTAAAAGAGGAATGAGAATTATGAGAACAGAATCTGTGTGCTGCACAGCAAAAATAATGAACAGAATAGAAAATTTAAATCTGCAATGGCAAGCCTCCAAGAAACAATGGAGAGAATGAGAGATTGGGGATACAGATAAACAGAAGCAAAGGACTATCTAGAAGAACAAAAACAAAACACAGGGATATTAAAAGAAAATACACTCACCATGCAAACAAAACATACTTTACTCAAAGACAGAGTGCTCAATGACAACCTAAGGATCATAGATCCCTCAGAAGACCATGACAGGACAAAATACCTTAACATTATAACAAAAGATATGATGGAAGACAACTGTCCAGAAATTCTAAAATTAGAAAATGAAATTCTGGTTGGAATAATTCATATATCACTGCCTTAAAAAGCCCAAGGCTATAAATTACCCCAAGATACAAAGTGGTTAAAAATAACAGTTCAATTCAGAAACTAGTTCTTCAAGCCATCAGGAGAAATATGTTAAAATACAAAGGAAAGGACACTGGATTAATGCAAGACTATTGTATACCCACAATAAAAAGGAGGAGGGGGTGGAATATTGTGTTCTGAAGAACATTGGAGCTCAGGATACAATCCAGGGTGAACTATCCTGCAAATTTGAGCTTAACCATACAGAGCAACCATACAGGACAAAAGATAGATGTTCAGCAATAAAGCAGAGTTTAAAACAACTTTAGAAAGAAACTAGAACTGATTACTTGCCACTTACACACACACACACACACACACACACACACACACAGACACACACACACAGACACACACACACACAGACACACACACACAGACACACACACACACACACACATACATACCCCAAAACCCAGAAATGCAGGAGCATTGAATAAATGAAGCAAGGACAGTAACAGCAACAGAATGACAACAGAGACCAGTAAGAGACTTTTTTTCTAAGTCTGCATAAGGAGGCAGGGGCAAAGGGAGAAATCTTGCAGAAGTAACAGTGAAGAGGTGGACAGTGGGTATTATGAACAGAATCTGGCAACACCTTGTCCACAGGTGAATCAATACTTTTTTGTAGGACTACACTATTACCCAGGAAGGTAAATAAAGGGGGTGGAAGGGAACAGAGTGTTAGAGAGAAGTGAATAATGTGCTGGGGTCAAAGCAAGGTCTAGCAATGAGAAGAAAGTGGTCTCTATTGTTTTAGAAAGAGAAGAGCCTACAATAAAATGGGTGGCAATAACGGTGGAAAGATTGAAATGGAAGAAGAAGCAGGCCTTACTTTGGAGGTGGGAGGGTGCCGTTGTTGTTCTCAAAGAGGATGCTCAACTGATGAATTCTCCTGTGGGTAAAGAGAGTGGGAAAGTGAAGGGGGATGAGGACCTTCCACTAGATGAGGTGTGGGGTGCTTGAAATATCTACTTGTCCTGGTAGGTGATGAGTTGGAAACGCTGAGGGCAACTGGCACCTGAAGGAGAGGGAGAGCATGAGCACAGAAAGGATAATCCAGGTAAATGTTGAAAGAAAAAGATTAACAAGAGAGGGTATTGATCAGTGATAGGCTGCATAATCAGGGATGTGCTGAGTGAAGGGCCCTACCATGGAGCAGTGTCCTCTGACACCTGCAATAATTGATATTGTTCTGAAGTGAGGCACAATAGAAAAGGGAAATCATTAGGCAAGCCCTATAAGGCAGTGGGAAAAAGCACCTAGAAGGGAGAACCAAGGATGTATACTTTGGAAGGTTGAATTTTATGAGGAATACAGAAAAAAGAGATACCAGAGAGGTCATGAATCAGAGAATGAGGGTGTAAAAGTGAGCAGAAAGAGAAGAGAAATAATGAAGAGAATAAGAGAAATCCTCTATGAAATGGGAGCAAAAAATGAAATTTAAAAAATTAGAAACAGGACTAACCAAAGGGGAGGAGAACTACTTGACTAAGTGAGAGGAAAAAAAGAGGGGTAAGAATTATATAACCAGGTAAAAGCAGGAGAGAAAGGGGAACTAATAAACAAAACCCTAGAGGGAAAGGGTACTAAATAAAAAGAAAGGATCAGGGGTTAGCAAAAGAAATCCATTGGGAACAGGGTCACCTTAAAAAAATAAAGTAACTGGAGGAAAATACTGTTGTGTTTGATATCCAAGATGTATAAATTATACACGCATGCATACACACACATATTTATATGTTATGTGTAAAATTTATACATATATTACAAATAACATTATATATAATTGTTATATATAGATTGTCTATTATATATACATATACATACACATATTATAGATATTCTTCAATAAGTGGTCAAAGAATATGAATAAGCAGTCCTAAAAAACCTTTCAAAGTATTCACAATGACATGAAAAATGCTCCAAATCACTAATGATAAGAGAAATAGCCAAGGTTTCACCTTATACCCTGAAAATTGGCAGAAATGGCAGTAGTCCATTGTGAAGGGGTTGTGGGGAGATAAGCATACAGATACATTGTTGGTAGCACTGTGAAATGTTGCAGCCATTTTGGAAAGCAACTTGGAATTATGAAAATAAAATAACTAAAATAGCTTTCCATTGATAGGGGGAAAAGAGGAAAACATATTTGCAACACTACTTTTTGTGATAGCTAAGAATTGGAAACTAAGTAGATGCCCATTAATTGGGGAATGACTAAATTGGGGATACTTGAATATAAGGGGATATCGCTGTGCTGTAAGAAATTATGTGTGTGATGAAGCCATAGAAGCATGGAAATATCTATGAAGCAGAATGAAATAAGCAGTTGAGAAAACCCTATACACAGGAACTATAGCACTCTGAATAGAAAGAATGACACACCAAAAAAAGTAAATGCAACAAAATTATAAAGACCAAGTGGGACTCAAATGAAGAGATATGCAACCCCACCCCTTCCTGGAGGTGGGATGTCCAAAATTGTTACATATTTTCAGACTTTTTCAATGTATTGATCAGTTGTGCTGACTTTTTTTCCTGTCCAAAAATACTATTTGTCATATAGGGTGGCTCTCTAGGAGAGCAAAGGGGAAGAATAAATGAGATACAGTGATGTAAGAAGCAGAAAATATCAATAAAATTATCTAAAAAATAGATAAAATGAGTCAGTCCATGGGATGCCCTGCCTTTGTGACAAATTGATCATTCTACTACTCACTACACCCCCTCAGTGCCTCAGGGCCTCCCAGAAATGCTACATCACTTAGAGTGTTTTATTTTCAGTTCATAGCATTTTCCCCTGCTTAATATACTTGTGGTTTCCCTTCTTTTTTTCCCATGAAGCTCTTGATTGCGTAATCTCCTATTATCCATTCTCCACAAATGTTCTTTACTGTCTTGGCAGCAAATGTTATTGGATTTCTCAGCATTTGTCTGGAGGTTACAGCCTTATTGCTGCTGATGTTATCATATCATCCAATGTTGAATACAACTTGTAGATGATATTAATGAAACCACTCATGAAACTGGATATCTTCCATGTGGACTGAGTCCAAGTGGCATGACAGTAAGTTGGTACACTATCACAGCTTTGGAGATTTTTAGATTAGTCAATGGCTGGACAGAACTGAGACCACAATGCTTCCAGCTTTTATTTAGAACATATTGGACTTCTTAAGTCACATATTGTTTGTCATTGGATACAGGATTGAACCAGAATTTACCAATATTTTTTTCATTTCTGTACTACTAATGAAAACTTTATGAATTAAGTGTATTTAGGACAAATTCATATAAGACCACAGTCTTTGGGGAGGTTCCGTCATACTACATCATTAACTGCAATTTACCTTCCAATCTTAAGGCTTCCAGCCTTTATGTTCAAGTCTTCTGCAAATACTATAGTTATATCTCTATCTCTATCTCTATCTTTATCTCTATCTCTATGTCTGTCTCTGTCTCTATTTCTCTCTCTCTCTCTCTCTCTCTCTCTCTCTTTCTCTCTATGATACTTCCATGATATTTTTAAAGTGTTAACGTGGTGCATATCTTTTTAAAAACAAATTAACATCATTATTATTCTCTTTTTGAAATTGGTTACAAGTGGAGGCTGATAAAACATCTTTCCTCTATGTATTTACATACAATGAGAAATCTAGAGGGGTGATAGAGAAAAATCCAAGAGCTTTTTAAGCCATTTTATTTGCCTTTTCTCAGGGAAATTGCTGCCTTAGGGTGGTATATTGGGAAATGACCGTGATTTTAAAATGAAAGACATCAATAAACTTGCTAACAGGTGTTGTGAAAAAGCATCTGTATATTGGTCCTTTTTAATACCTTGTGGTTACTCATGTGCCACAAAAATATGAAAACTTGGGTCCTGTTGTGACCTTGGTTTAAATTTGCTGAGATTTGGTCACTTTTTCATTGAGAAAAGATATTACAAGAATTACAGAAATATTGGCACTGGTGCACATTACATTTATATTCTGATGGAGTTGAAATAGTTAAAACATGATAGATGCTACCCTTATTTATGGCAACTACCTGTCTTAGGAGACAGAGCATCATCTTTTTCATAAATTTCTAACCTAATGTATTTTAAATGACATAGATTGCCTATAATTAGCAATTTTCTTGCTTCCAACATTTTAGCTATTTCCCATCATAAATATCATAGTTATAGTAACTTGCTAGGGAAGATAAAAAGCCCTTGATCCATATTAGTGGCAATTCCCTTTTGAAGACTAAGATAGGAGAGTAAAAGTGCTAGAAGCTGAAATCTCAATGTATAATACAGAATTTGTTTTCTATAATGCACTGAGGGTTTTGCTGACATACTTTATCATTTCCATGAGTGAAATTCAAGAGTCTTGTGTTTAGTTCTGTATGACTGAAATAAATAGAGAAGGCTTTAAAATTAAAAAGAGGTTTCTTGCTTAGGTAAAGATTGGTTTCTGGCTTCCTTCCTGCCCCTGAGATTCCATGATTCTGTGGTAATACTATGGAGCTTCCCTGGTAATATCCATTATAATTAGAAAGAGATTAGTCTAACCATATCCAATGGAAAAACAAAGTGGATGAAAAATTCGTGCTGCTCAGACTATGGCAGGCAGGTTGGTAGACAGCTCAGTGTGGTTTAATGGAAAGTGCTCCACCTGTGTTCTTTTCTAACTCTGCTACTATTTGTGACTTTAGTCAAGTTCCTTAAATGATCTGGACTTCATTGTCTTCATATGTAAAATAAAGAGGTTCATCTAAGTGGTGACTGGGGTAGTATATTCTAATTCTGAATCTAAGAAGCTATGAGTTTTCATTGTACACAAAGTTTGGAGGCACATTTGAGCCATGAGAGCAGCTTGCTTAGTCTGACTATGATGCATTGTTACCTGAAATATTCTAGGGTGGCTCTGATAGTTATTGTCCAAATACTCTCTTCTCTTCTTATTTAGTTTATTTTCAAGTAACAAGCATTTATTTTCTTTCCCACCCACTTTCCCCCATTGAACCAAAAAAGAAAAAAAAAAGAAGAAAAAAGGAGATAAAAAGAAACTTGTAATAAATATGCAAAGCAAATTCTGCCATTGTCGTTGTTCTTCAGTCCTTTCAGTTGTGTCTGATTCTTCATGAACCCATTTGGTTTTTTGTTTGTTTGTTTGTTTTTTTTTTGGCAAAGATGCTGGAGTAGTTTGTCATTTCCTTCTCCAGCTCATTCTACAGATGAGGAAATGGAGGCAAACAGGGTTAAATGACTTGCTCAAAGTCACACAGCTAATAAGTATCTGAGGCCCGATTTGGGCTAAGAAAGATGATTTTTATTGACTGTCTATCCACTGTGTCACATAACTGCCCCTACCATTCTGCCATTACCCAATTTCAAAAATATATGTCTCATTGTGCATTTTGAGGCCATCATCCTTCTGTCAGGAGGTGGGTAGGGGACATCACCTTAGGTCATCTGAAATTTGTGATTTGTTACAACAGTGGTCAGAATTCTAAAACCTGTCAAAGTTGCTTCTCTTTATAATGCTGTTTTCATTGTATAAATCGTTCTTTCTGCTCACTACACTCTAAATCCACTCATACAGGTCTTTTTAGTTTTCTCTGAAACTGTCCATCATTTCTTATGGCTCGATATTATTCCATTACCTTCATATATCATAATTTGTTTATCCATTACAAACTCACTTCTTTTTGAATCAAGGTTGTTCTCCTTTTATTATTGCATGAATTCTCTTAGTGCTGATTTGTGTGATTCAGTAGTGACCTCCCTAAGTGACCAAGAGAGCCATGTGCCTATACTTTTTTTTTTTACAAAGAGTTGAGGCTTTCCTCAACTTACTGCTTTTGTGTTGGAGGAAATCATTTATACTTGAGTTATATCTGATTTCTTCTATTAGGAGTATTTCTGGTTTTACATTTTAAAAAAAGGCAAAGTGCTAAATGTCACTTGATAAGAAAAAACTGATATATTTATTTTGTTTCCCAAACTGAGTCAAAATGAATATGCCTCTGGCAAAACAGTCTATCAAAGATAGAATAAGCAAACATTTACAACACAGGGTGGTTCATTATTCTTAAGCTGTGTGTGTGTGTGTGTGTGTGTGTGTGTGTGTATTATTACAGTTCTATTCATTGGGAGAAATAACACTTTTAAAATGAGTGATTACTATTCAAAAAGGCATTAGAAAGCAAGAATCTTTCAGCAGGACTATGTGATTTCACTTTATGTTCCAGAAATATTATTCACAACTCCGAGTTAGGTTGTATATTTGTCTGTTTTTTTTCATTGCAACAAGTATTTAAGTTCCTGCTTATGTCAGTAAGGCAAGATTCATGACCTCGAGGATGACCATGAATAGCAAAGTATGAAAAACTCTCTGTGTAGAAGGCAGAGGAGGTATAATATTTATTTATACTCCAGAGGATCAAATCCAAGAACCAATACCCCCAATTTGATATAGTAGCAATTATATTCCCAAACCAGTAAGCCCACCTCAATGCAGTAACAAGGAAATTATAACACCGTTTTAGCAAAGAACCAAGTCACGCTGTAACCTCCCCACTGCTAGGGCCTTCCTGTAAGCAATCATTCACGAATCCTAACTCTCTGCTCAGCACTCTCTTCTGCAGTTCTGCTGCCATTGGTTCTCTCAATGTCTGCTCCTCAGCACCCTCTTGATGTCTGCTGTCTCAATGTCTTCATCGCAGTTCTGCTGTTCTCAGTGCTGCTGCCCTCACTGCTGCTCTGCTTTTATACAATCCTCATCTGATTGGCTAGAACTCAGGTCTCTGATTGGCTGAATTCATGATTGACTAGAACTAGGTGCACATACCATTGACTCTGGTCTTTACAACTCCCCTTAGGGCCCTGAGGGCTTCATGCCTACTTCCAGCTTAGCACCTAGTAAGTAGGGGCTTTAGGCCTACTTACAAACAAAGATATAATCAAGCTATCTCACCTAGGCCCACCTGAGGTCTATTGAATGGGTGGGGAAGATCTTCAATCACATCAATACTATGCTCCTGTAAGACACTGTCACAGGGATGCAGAAAACTAATTTACTGAAAACAGGTGGTGCAATAGAGTGCTGCAACTACAGTTAGGAAGACCTGAGTTCAAATTTGTCTGTCTTCAGACACTTACCTGTGTGTAACCCTGGGTAAGTCACAAGCTCTGCCTTAGTTTCCTCATCTATAAAATGGAGATCATAAGGGCACTGACTTTGCAGGGTTGTTGTAAATATCAAATGAGATGAGATAATCAAATGACACAATATTTGTAAAGCACTTAACATAGACCTGGTTTATTCCCTTCCTTCTTCCCTGCCCCACCCTCCAATTACTATCAAATGTCAACTGCTATTATTATTACTGGAGGATGCACAATATACCCAGGTAGTATATAGAAGATAATTTAAGGAGAGATAACAATTTTACCAGTTACTAATAACGTTACCAAGTAAAGGCTTAAAAAAGTCATTGTGGCTGCACCTATGCTGAGACTTAAACAAATATACGAATTCTGAGAAATGAAAATGAGTAAAAAATAACTTTTCCAGGCATTGCTGATGGTTTGTGCAAATGTTTGGAAGCAGGAGATGAAATACTGAGTTTGGGAATAAGTCATAGTGTGGTTTATCTGTAATAAAAAATTATGAAGGGGAATAACCTGAATTAAAGTTGGAAAGAAAGAACAAAGCCAAGTTGTAAGGAAAGGATTATTAAACTTGTTTTTTCTTTTCCATCATTAACTCCTTTGGGCAGTCATCAGAAACCTATAATGTTTGTAAATATATAAAATAAAATGCATAGGCTTAAAAGGAAGCCAATATTAAAAACAAAAAGGAACAAGTTCATGGACCGCAGATTAATAATTCACTTTGCTATAGGTCTTAAACATCAAGCTCAGAAGTTTGAATTTTATTAGAAAAGCAATGAGAAAGCAAATAACATTTTTGTAAATGGGAATGACATGGTCATACCTGTGCTTTAGGAAGTTTACTTATTCTTCCTTTTCCATCCACAGGCATGATTAGCAGTGTTTTCCTGGAAACTGAGAGAAAAACACTATCTTATAATGCAACCTCCTGAATGGCTAAAGTCCTGTACCACTGGCAGCTCTATCTCTGATGTGTCCAGTGATTTCCCTGTTCAAGATTAAAGATCAGCATTGTGAAAGAGCAGTGTATTTTCCGGGGAACATTCTTCCTTCACAAGTGAAAGTAGTGACTCTGGAGTAGTACATAATACAGAATTAATGACTCATAGGAACATACAGGAACTTGAGAAGGCATCTTGATTCCTAAAGGCTGAATATTAAGAAAAAATTCAAAAGATTATTTTCAACATGTGAAAGTGAGTCTAAAAGGAAAATTTTTATTAGAGTAATTTAAGAGAAATACCAAGGAACTATTTTAAAGGCCTTGTAGCCTCTTTATATATAGAAGTCCCTCTTTAATATAGTTTTGTACCTGATTTAGAGGGTTTATAGTTTCATTACCGTGTTTGTTGTCATAAAAGAGTCGTAAGGCTGAGATGAATCAAACGAAAGCATCTTGTCCATTTTTAGTCCATAGGAAAGATCATACCTAAATCATACATGATAAGAATATATCTCTTTTTAAAGTCCTCCAAATTCCACAGATTCTCTTAGCAACTCAGTCCTTTCTTTGGCAACGACCATTGTCAAGAAATCTTTGTAGTTCACTGTAAATCCTTCCTACTGACGTTTTATTCCATTTCTTCAAATACAATCATTCACAGATTTAAAGAGCTGTTAGGCATTGTGAGTCCCAATGGGAGCCATAGGTAGATTCTTCAGTGATTAACTTTTTAAAAAAGAGATGATTATACCAAAAAAATTACTTCAAATTAGTTAATTATAGAAGAATCTAGGCATATGTAGTAGGCTTAGAAAAAGTTCATAAAATATATTGAGAAGAGAGGAAACACAGGGCCATTACAAATAAAATGATTACCCAACTAATAAGTTGTCAATGGATATGAATGTTCTCATGAAAAGTGCAAATTGTTAACGAAAGATTGCTTCAAATTTCGAGTAATATGATAAATGTAAATTAAAACAACTGAAGTTTCATCTCACAGTGAATATATTGTCAAAATATTAAAAATAAATAAACAATATTATGAGGCTTAGAAGAGATAGTAGATATTAAAAAAAGACTAATTCCAGGTTAGTAGACCTTTAAATTGCTCTCAAAATTATGTAAAAAAATTGAGATGTGCACAAACAGTGATCAAACTATTGGGACTGGACAATTCTGAGGAGCATAGGCAGACATGTCTAGTGTTATACAGTAAATTAAGAATAACCAGAAAAAAGACATGGACAATGATTACAACAATTCGAATTGAAAGAATAAAAAAGGATATGGAATGCTATGTGATTGCAGTGACCAAGCTTGGCCCCATGGAAAAGATGAAAAAATTCTTTCCCCCTTTCTTCACAGAGCTGGGAGATTATGCATGTGGAATGTTGCATATACTCTCAAACACTGTCAGGGTGTTGGTTGGTTTTCCTGAATTGGTTTTTCTTACTTTTTTACATTTATAATTTTTATAAATGAATATGCTGTAAAAACAAAATACATAATTAAAAATTTTTAATCATGACTTCTTTATGATAATGTTATTCCCAAAGCAGCTTCCAAAACATACAGGTAGTTTTTATAATGATGATTATGGCCAATGCTGTGTTTTATGAGCTTGGCTTCCTTACTCATACACCAAGAGACCAACTTAATCTTGTGTCCATATGGAAACATGTCATACTTTTTTCTTGATTGTTCTTTTCCTTACTGAACCAGCCTTGCAAAATTAGAGCATAAACAGATGAACTCTGCCTGCAGATTACTGCTGGGGACAATGATTTTCTTGGAGAAAGCCTTGAATGAATATATTGAAATAATATACTACTGAAAAACCACCCCAATTCAGTTCATCCACACATTCATAGAGGTGGAGGATTATGGATGTAGAAGTCGCATATGTTGTCATACAAGGTTGCTATGTCAATTTTTAAATTCCATTTTATTGTGGTAATTAAAAGAAAAGATGTTACGTGGTCAGAGGGACAAAGTGGAAGGTGGAGATATAGAGAATATTCAGAAATTACTATGATTCAAAAACTTAAAGTCATCAATAAAAGTTCATAAACAAAGCAAAATCAAAATTAATAAAACGTTCTCTCCAAAATGTGCCATGAATTATATTAATGTCAGAATTAACTCTAACAAAAAAGTTTGCTGGTGAGTCTACAACGAAATATGTTGTATATTTTCAATTAAAGTAAATGTATTTTATTTTGCACATTTTAAAAAAATGTAGGGTTTTATGCAATTTAAAACTATTTAGCTCTGGTTACTTCATAATACAGGTAAAGCAATTTGAAACCATAAAGGACCATATACATGTGAACTATTAATATCTATATTCTAATAGTTTTCAGTAAGCACTAGAGAACTTACAATTTATTCGTGCTTTATATGTGTTTATATGTTTGTAAGTTATGTATGTATGTTTGTGTGGCCTTAATTGCTGCTATTCTCTAAATACTGCTTAGGTGAATTCATTTGTGTTGTATGATTATATACTGTCTTTAAAATATTTACTTTTTTAAACTATGAAAGTTTGTATTCAGGAAATTTGCATATAAATTATATCTTTTGCACAAAAAATTATAGAGCACACAGAAAAAAATGGAATCTACAGATTTCTTTTGCAATCAGAGATGGCTTTTGAAGCTTGCAAAAATTGTACAAATAACTCACATTCTTACTTTAAAGAATATTTTGTTAACCATTATCTTTTAAACTATTCCTTCCTTCAGTCCTTTTGGCATAAGCCTACCTAATCACTTATATAGCTAATGCCCTCTTGAGAATAAAGGGCAAACAGTCTGTCATATAGGCCCATGGACTATTGCAACACATTTGTCAATAGAAAAGTACTATTATGCTTAAAATTGTACCTGCCAAAATTTAATTGTAGTCATCACATATTTTATTCAGTCTCCGAAAATGTATTGATGTATAGGATTTTAAAACTTAAAAAATCATCTACCTAGTGCCCATTTATTACAACTCTCTCATTTTATGGAGGGAGCTAAGTGGTTTTTCCTACATTTCATGTGTAAGTAGTGTTTATTTGGGCTTTAAGAAAAGGAAGGGGGCAGGGAAAGGGTAGAGGGTAGGGAATAATTTTAAACACTTTAGGTATTTGAGAATGGACCTTAGGAACTTCTTCATGAAATTTTGCCCTTATGTGGGCTATATCCATTGACATTTGTCTATTAAAAATTAAAATGTCTGATGATGATGAAAATATTTTTGCCCTTAGGGTCTTAGGAATATACAGGGGTCCCTGGACCAAACTTTGAGAGCTAATGTTCTAATCCAACGCTCTAATTCTAAAGACGAGGAAACTGAGCCCCACTGAGGTTATGTCACTTACTCAAGACCACAACATAATTTTTAATTTTTGCCAGATGTTGACATGTATGCAGGGTATGGAATAGGAAAAAAAGAAAAAACTTAGAGGCTATCTAGCAAAAATCTTTTACTTTAAAGATTTGGAGCCCAAGTACCAAAAAAGTTCACTAAGGTCTAGAGAGGCAACGGTGAGAAATATCTACAGTTCTCTTCACTATTCACACTACAGATGGTATATTGTGTTTAATTTTGTATATCCCATTTTAGGAAGGACATGGCTATATGAGAGACCATTCAGAGGAAGGCAGCCAGTCTTGTGAATGGCCATAAAGTCATGTATTTGGGAATTGGGGAAGGACTTGGGAATCATAGATTTAGGGTTGGAAGGGACCTTAGAGAATATTTAGCCCAACAGCTTGATTTTATAGATAAGGAAACTGTGGCCCAATGAGGTCAAGTGATTTGCATAATGTTATACAATGTCACAGGCAGGATTCGAACTCAGGTCCTCCAAATGTAGAGCCTGTGCTCTTTCTACTGTATTTGAATCTATCTACTTCAATTCATACCTCAAATAATGATAATTTCTATAATAAAAGAGACAAAATGACCATCCAGCTATTGCTTGAACACTTTTGGTGAGGAGAAAGCCACTGCCTCCTCAAGCAGTCAATTCTGCCTTTAAAGATAGCCAAAATGGTCAAGTATTTCTTGATATCAAGCCTAAGGTGCCTCTTGACAATTTCTACCCATCACTGTCAGTTGTACTCTCCAATACTAAGCAGTATAACTTTAATCTTCCATTTGAAAACTCTTCAGACACGTGAAGACAACTCTGACCTCCTTACTCCAAACCTTTTTTCCCCCAGGCTAAAAATTCCCAAATGCTCTGTTTTTATGAAATAAATTAAGCCCAAGATTATCTAAGTGTAAATAACGGGGTTGGCATATGAACCCAGATACTCTCATTTCACATTCTGTGCTCTCTAGATTATGCCACAGTATTCAGAATTCCTGCTGAATCACAATTAATCTGGAATCTCTGATTTTAGGTAAATTATATTGATGTTATTACTGTTATTGTTGATATGGTTGCTTTCTCATTGTTTTTTGAAGGAAGAGACTAACAAAACCCTCTCCATGTGGGTGTTTTACCTACAATGGCAAAGCCCATAGAAGGGGAAGAAGACAATGGTGTTTCAGAGAATTTCAAGTAAATATATTCTTTTACCTTATCTAGACCTTTTACTTAGGGAAGAGCTTATTCCTGAAGGCACGAGTAACATGACAGTTCTTACTAATGACAGTAGGAGGGAATTATTATTAAAAACAAAGCAAAATAAGACCAATGTAATAAAAGCCTACCACAAGACCGAGTTTAAGGTTCATTTTAGGCAACAGCTTTTAAAACGAAATCACCTCAAGATAAAGTCCTTAGGGGTCCTGAAGCTAAATTGTCTTGTATGGGCTCCAGGAACATCAAATTTCACTTTATAGTGAATAGTACTGTCAATGTATTTAGTTAAATTTCTTTGTTTGTTTGTTTGTTTGGTATAATGATGGCATACCTCTTCCAAAGGCTTTGTCTTTTGTTCCTGCTAGTTTGCTATGTTCTGAGAGGTTCATCACTATTTTAGCCAGAAGGAATTGTTTTTTTCTTTTAAACCACAGCAGCTCAGGAATATTATCTACTGACACAAAAAGGAGCTGAAATCTTCATTGCTTAGAGAGATTTCCTAAATCAAAGTCACTTACACTCAAGCTTCAGCATAATGATTGGGGAAAACAAAACAAAATAAAAGCAAAATAAGCTAAATACTATGTGGAGATACAGGATCACAAAATCGTAAGTGCGGAGCTTGAAGTGATCTTAGAACATCATTTAGTCCAACACCAATTTTACAGATGGAGAAACCAAGGGCCATAAAGGTTATGTGATGCACCCAGGTTCATACACATGCTAAGAGGCATAGCTGGGCATGATTCTAGAGTTAGGTATCTATTTAGAAAATGTATTTCTGTAGTCCCTTTGAAAAGGAAGTATGACTTTCCTGACCTACCCTTATCCTTACAGGGAAGGACTTTATTGGGATGGCAATAATACTGCAGTTATATAACATTGCTTAGCAAGAGTTTTGTTGGTGTTGAGCCGTTTTAGTTGTGTCTGACTCTTCATGGCCCCATTTGAAATTTTCTTGGCAAAGATACTGGAGTGGTTTGCCATTTCTTTCTACAGCTCATTTTTCAGAGGAAGAACTGAGGCAAACAGGGTCATATGGCTAGTAAGTGTCTGAGGCCAAATTTGAACCCGTGAAGTATCTGACTCCACACACAGTGCTTTATACATTGTGCCACCTAGCTGCCCTTTTTAATCTGAAAAAAACCTGCCAAGAACTAGTAGCTTAGATATAGAACCATCTGCTAAAAAGAGTAATGTACCTGATTTAATATAAAAATCTGAGTTCTATTGAGACGTTATCAAATATTCTTTCACATGTGAAGTGGATATGGAAGGTTTATAATACATCATTGTAATAGCAATTTAGATTTGCAGAGCTTTCCCACCCATTAAAAGGTCATGTGACCTGCTTATGTCACAGGAAGCCTAAGTCACATGTGGTGGGAGGAGCTTCCTGACAGGAAAAGGAAGTCGTGTCACAGGAAATGCTGAGAGAGCAGTTACGACAGAGCTGAGGGAGAGAGCAGATGGGTGGTGGCTGTGAGTGAGTTTTTGGGAAGGCCCCAGCAGCGGGGCGAATGGTTTTGGGATGGTGAGGCTCCATGCTGTGGTACTGTGTATCGAATTCTTTGCTGCTGTGACGGATCGGGTGTGTTCATTACAGGATCTAGTCCTCTGGTGTCTGAATAAATGGTTTACTTCTTCTACCTTCTGTA
Organism: Trichosurus vulpecula; assembly: GCF_011100635.1. Lineage (NCBI taxonomy): Eukaryota > Metazoa > Chordata > Mammalia > Diprotodontia > Phalangeridae > Trichosurus > Trichosurus vulpecula. Next base: position 139,486,442 of record NC_050579.1, on the reverse strand, counting down.
TGGAGAGTCTTGTATATTTCGCAATATAGAACCACATAGACATTTTGACAATTAGCATCTCTGTTTTGATTGTTGCCTTGCTGATACAGTCATCACAACCACCAAAAGGAAAGGCAACATATATGTGGCAACTGCTGAGGGCTTTTCCATCATTGTTAAGATCCTGACTTGAGTTGTCTTGGATCAGCTACTATGTAACCTTGCCAGTCATGCACTTCCAGGGAGAACTGATGTGACTTTTGCAAGATGACAGATGAATGAAAGGTTGAGGGAAAAAGTGACAGAAATACTCAGTCTTATTTTGTTGTGTATCAAAACTATGCCAATTGTAGGCTATACAATTACATTAGGTTTAGTTGAACATATTGGCTTATTGTGGTTTTAAGATTACCTACCAGGTAACATTAATAGCTCTAGATTGTACCTAGATCCAGGAAGTTCTGAGTTCAAATTCTCCCTCAGTCATTTTTTTTATCTGTATGACCTTGGCCAAATTACCTGATTCAGTTTACTCATCCTTAAAATGAAGGGGTTGGAATTCTGACTTCATCTAGTTTTTCCATGAGCCCTATCCCCTACAGAATTGAGAGTGCTCTTGAAAGAATTTCCTTTGGTCCAGTTCATTACATTGCATGACATTTAAAAACAATAATTTTAGATGCTGAAATGATGGTATTGGTACATTTTTCAGGTGCTCTTGGACAAGTTACCTACAGTTTGATCCGGAAGGCCATGATTAAAATGACCTGCTTGGTTTCTTGCTCTTGAAACTCTCTAACTTAAGAAAGGTATAGACTTGGAGTCAAGACACCTAAGTTCTCTTCCTACATTTTACACTATTTGTACATCTTTAGACCAATCCCTTTGTCTCATTAAACCTTAGGTTTTATGTTTGTAAAATGGGAATGATACTACTTTCACTGAGGTAATAGTTGGTACAGTGACTAAAGAAATTGTTGGAGCTGCGTTTAGGAAGACCTGAGTTCGAATGCTACCTCAGATGCTTGCTAGCTGTGTGATACTAGCAAGTCATGTAATCTCTCTGACCTTCACTTTCTTCTTCTGTAAATGAAAGTGTTGAGGCGGATGGCCTCTCAGATCTCTTCTAACTCTAACTATGATTTTATCATCCACTAATTAGTTTATCAGGTTGTTGTGAGGAAATCCCAGGGTAAACCTTGGAGCATTATGTAAATTTTATCCATTATTATTAACCTTCAGATACTGGAACATCTAGTTAGTCAGTCAATAAACATTTATTAAGCACCTACCATGTGACACCAGGCACTCTGCTAGGCATGGTAGATAAAAAGAAAGGCAAAAATACAGTCCTTGTCCTCAAGGAGCTCACATTCTAATGAAGGGGACAACATGCAGAAACTGTGTATGTGTAAAATAGATATAGTTTAAATGGGAGAAAATTGTAGAGAGTTAAGGTACTGCAGGTGGGGAGGAAGAAGGTACCAAGAAGGTGAATGTGAAATTTGAGCTGAGACTTAAAGTCAGGGAAGTCACCTTTAAGTTCTCAAGCACCATCTTCTGTATGAGATCTTTCCCCTAAATGCTAATCAGGTTCTACTCTTTCAAATTGTCTTGTATCTAAGCATTTTGTATTTATTTTCTTCACAATTATCCTGTATATGTCCTTGTTGTCTTGCCCATTATAGCGTATACTCCTGGTGAGTAGAGATCATTTCATTTACTGTTCTTATATCCTCAGTACCTACCACAGTGCCTAGCACATAGTAGATTCTTAATAAATGCTTGTTGAATAACTGATTGATTCTGCTCTTCCTCACACCCTGGGATTAGTCTCATTCCTAAGAAAGTACAATAAACGGAGGCTCAGCTGTCCATCACCAATCAACCTTCCTGAGGACCTAGTTCTGACTGTATACCCTAATTACCATACCTGGGTCTTTCTGTTGTTTCTCAGGTTCTGTGGGCCAGCTCTGGAAGCTCTGTCCCCATGAATGGTGCTCCATGCTGCCAGAGTGTTTTTACACTAATTGGCTTTGCTGCCCATCATCTATCTAACTTTTCTCTTTGGATCTGTCTGGTCTTGATGCCCTGACCTTCTTTGGTTTGACCTCTCATTTTGGCAACTCAACCCTGGATTTGACAAAAACAAAACAACATTATTCAGTATTAATTGCAACCAGCCTTGGAACCTTTGATCACAGGGTCACAGATTTTGAATTGTAAAGGATCTTTACATGCCATCTAATTTGTTTTTCTCATTTTATGGAAAAAGAAACTGAAGTCCAAAGAGGTTAAATGATTTGCACCTGGATAGTAAATAAGACAGAGTCAGAATTAGAGTCCTGACCCCCCACGTCCAAATTCAGTGTTCTTTCCACTGCATAATGCTGCCTCCCTATATGCAATATAGCAGGTTATGAATCATTTTACAGAGATAGATATTTGTATCTTCTCTTTAAAAAGTTGGATATTAACCAGGAACCATAGGGCCTGTCAGTAACAGTCAGATGGAGCTTTCACTGCTGGGATGATTCTGTAAGATCTGCCAAGAGCAAGTAAAATGAGTTAACCTTCCCCTCAATGTTTTTTTTTCCATTGGCCCCTTTTCTTTCCTGATTGGAAATTGATTCCTCATCCCCATCCCTTTAGGATGGCACCCAGAGGTCTCACTACATCTCAATCTCAATGCTTACATTCTTCTTCCTGGGAGTTAGGAGCTGGGTCTCTCCAGTATTCTCACTCCCAGGCATGCCAATTGAATGATCTGAAAATCACCAACTCCATTCCTTCTAGTAGCATGGAACAGCAATAGCCTTTAGTATCTGACCTATTAATGACCTCTAGGTAGTACAAGTCCATATCATTTATCTGGCCACCCTACTCTCTAGCCCACCAGTGGCTTTGACACTCACTGCTCCTCAAGGCATGACCATTTTACCAGCCAATGGATCCTAAAGAGTTTGCTATTTTCCTTGCCACTGAATCTTTGGAACCGCTGGGCTTTGTGGGAAAGTCTGCCCTGTAGCTGAACCCTTCTTTATGTTTTCTCTCTCCTAGTTACAATGTAAGAGATAATTGAGACATGTCTTCGTTTTCTATTTGTATGCTCAATCCTTTGCACAATGCTTGATACATAGTGAGAGCTTAATAATAAGTTATTTTTATTCATTTATCCCTGAGAGAAAACCTCCCAACAACAGAATATTTTTTTCCTATGTTTAACTAACCTAAATGACATACACAAATGATTTTAATTCCAGGACAAATACAGAAGGAGCATAGTGATATAGCCAGTTGATGAAGCAGAAATGTTTGAGCAGGTGATGGCTTATACTTAGCCATCTAACTGTCTCCTTACTCCATAAATTTGTAGAATTGGCCCTTTTAAATTTAGGTTATTAACTTATGTTTGTTATTGAAAAAATACAGCTTTTCTCATGGTCCTAGAATAAAAGAGCTAGTAGGGGGATGATAAAGCAGGGAGATGTAATGTCAAGAGTGCTGGTCTTGAAAGGAAGTAAAGATAACATGCATTTATTAAGTGCTTAGTACAAGCCAGACACTATGCTAAGTTCCTTACAAATGTTTTCTCATTTGGACCTCACAACAACTTTGTGAAGCAGGTGCTATTATTATCCCAATTTTACAGTTGAGGAAACTGAGGCCGACAAAAGTTAAGTGATTTGTTACTATCCGAGGCCAGATTTGAACTCGAGTGTTCCTGATTCTGGTTCCAGCTCTCTGTCCACTGTGCCTCTTAGCTGTAAAGGGAATATGCTAATGTTTTTCCAGTTATGTGGTCATAGTCAAGTAGCTTACACTTTCTGAGCCCCAATATTCTCATTTCTCAAATGGAGATATTTATATTCCTCTCTGTATCAGTAGAGGATAACAGTGCAGATCTCATGGGGTTGTTATGAGGCTTAAATGAGATCACGTATGTCTCACAAGCCTACTTAAATGTCAGTTATCATTTTGAACGAATCTAGATTTATGTTATGGATAAGGAAACAAAAGCTGAGAGGCTGTGTTCAGTCACACAGTTGGTCTGTCGCAGAGCTGGGTCTAAAATTCAGATCTCCTGATTCCCGGTCTGCTGGTCTTTCCACTTCACCACATTGTCTCCCGATTTATAAAATCAGGCACTCTGTGATCATTACAATTTGATAATGTGTTAACAGCATGAGCTATTGCTCTGTGCCTTTCATCAAAAGTTGTTACCAGCTTAGTATAAATCAACCAGAAATTCACTGCTGTCTGCAGGCATATTGCCAGATCTCAAAAACAATAACAGTGATGGTAGCTCACTTAATTGGGTGACAGAGGACATATTGGGAAAAAAAAGTTAAAAAATTAGAAAAGAAAGTATAGAAATCTGCCTTAAGGTATTCCTTGGAAAACAGTTTTAAATACCAATTGAATTGAACTCTTTGGGGTATTTTCATTTTTAACCTTTCCATCTAAAATATGCTTTGTAGAGAAATGGATTTTGTCATGGGAATTCTCTGATTAGGGTTTTACAGCACAGCACCTGGAATGAAATTAATACTATGTGCTTTGTTGTCATTGTCGCTGTTTTTTTCCTGCTGCCAAGGTGCTACCATTCTGTGTTAAGATATGATTACAAACCTTATCAGATGGGGTAGCTTCTTTGGGGTAGAACAATTTAATAATATAAGGAATCTAGGTATCTGAAATATTTTATAAACTGGCATCACTTGAAAACTGGAATAGCTTGAAAATTTTGACAGAAGCACCATATATTAACCTTCATCCATTTCATAAGACAGCATGCAATCAACTAAAAGAATAACAGGAAAATGACATGAGAAAGAGAGATTTAACAATTGTTGTATGTGATCACTTTTATTGTCTTGCTCATAGCGAATTTTGCATTGTTTATCTGATGTGAATCATGTATCTTCTATTTCACTTTATTTTGGAATCTTTATCATGCTCTTGCTTTCCTTTCAGTCTATAGGGAGATAGTAGATAATAAAAGGTTTAGAGATGAAAAAAATGGCTTGGCAAAGCTCATTCCAAACTGATTTCAATTCACAGAGGATTATGAAGCAATAATTGTGTTGAAAAGTATTAGAGCATTAGAATTAGAGCTGGGAGATGAGAAACAGGCCTAGAGAATGTAAGTGGCTTCTCCAAAGTTACACAGGTAGTAATAGAGATGGGTTTTGAATCCAGGCCCTCTGACTACAAATCTAGCCCACTTGTTATTGTATTACATGGTTTCCATGAAATCTCATCGATGTCTGTACTTCCTCCAGCAGCATGGAAGGTAGCCCATCATCCTTGTTTTCTTCCCCTGTGCAACACTCTTATCCATATCCCCCTATAAACACTCTGCAGGATCCTACGGCTTTAGTGGCTAGAGGAGGGAGTCAGCTCAAGGTTGGGGATGAGGTTGAGAATAAAATTCTGAAGACACAAACACAATCCATTGTGATGAAGAGTAAAATTGGTATTGTGAAGAACTAGGGAAGAACTTTGGGAAAGCATTCCCCTGAAACGAAGAAGTTGCAGTGTTTAAGAAAGTATGAGAAAATGATCAGAAATACATCCATTTCTACTTTTCAGCAGCCATAGATACTATTCCCATTCTTTTTCACCCATTGCATCCTACATATTCTTTAAATTGATATTTCAGATTTCTCTTCTTAAAACTTTCCATGACCACTCAATCCCCTAGGAATCCTTTACTCTTCTGAATTTTTAGAATACTTATTGTAAAAAACAACTTTTGAGAAGAGGGCGTTTAATCATATGATTACCTTGTTTTTAACACATTTGTGTTAGTGTCTTACCTCCTCAACTAGGTTATAAGTTCCTTAGGATCATAAAATCAAAGAATGTGAGATCTGGAAGGTGCCTTAGTGAGCGTCTGTCTAATCCTGGAGTTATGAAACTTGTTTTATGTCATGGACTCCTTTGTCAGTCTGGTGAAGCTCAATTACCCCTTCTCAGAGCTATATATATATATACATATATATATACACACACATATATATGTATGTATGTATGTATGTATGTATACACACACATATATGTATATACACACATATATATACGCACACACATATATATACACACACATATACACACATATATGTATGTATATACGCACATATATATGTGTGTGTATACATATATATTTTTGTCCATATCTTACAATATATGAAAACAAAGGAAACACATTATATTAAAATACAAGGATTACACGACAGTCCTAAAGAACTCATGATGAAAAATGCTATCTGCCTCTAGAGAAAGAATGGATGTCTGAATACAGATTGAAGCATACTATTTTCTTCCTTCCTTCCTTCCCTCCTTCCCTCCTTCCTTCCTTCCTTCCTTTCTTGAACTTTCTTGCATATAATTACTAATATGAAAATATTTTACATGATTGTACATGTATAACCTGTATCCGAATACTTACTATCTCAGGAAGTAGAAAGGAGAGACAGGGAAGAATATAATTTGGAACTCAAAACTTTAAAAAATAGCAAATATTAAGATTTTTTATATGTGATTGGGGGAAAATAAAATATTATCTAAAATACAATGATCAATTATCGAGGTTAAGAATCCTTGATCCAATCTTTCTCTGTCATTTTACATATGAGGAAACTGAGACCCAGAGCCATGTTATGACTTGTTTAAGATCACTTGGCATAATCAGGACTAAATACTTCTTTTGACATTATAGCAGTAAGGCAAAATTCACAACCTTGGAGAGAGCCATGGACATGCCTGAGTGGTTCGAAATCGCGAAGTATAAGGAAAGTATAAGGAATTCTCTAGGTAGAAGGCAGAGGAAGTATAACATTTATTTAGACTCCAGAGGTTCAGATTCAAGAACCCAGTTTGATATTGTGGCAATAATATTCCAAAAACCAATAAGCCCACTATAGTAACAAGGAAATTATAACAAAATATTATAGCAAGGAACCAAGTGATACTTGTAACTTCCCTTGCTAGGGCCTTCCTATCAAAGATCACTCAAGAATCCTAACTCTCCACTCAGCACTCTTTCCTGCAGCTCTGCTGACTCTGAGTTCTCTGATCTCCGCAACTCTCTCTTGTTCAGCACACTCAGCTCTGCACTCTCAATGCTGGCTCTCTGCTTCTGAATCCTGCCACTCTCTGCTGCTCCTGGTTCTCAGTTCTGCTGCTCCCAGTTCTGGGCTCTATTTTTTATACAATCCTAGCCCTCATATGATTGACTAGAACTCAGCTCACATACCATTGGCTGTGGTCTTAGCAACTCCCCCTAGGGCCCAGAGGGCTTCATGTACATAGAGGCTTAGTGCCTAGTAAGTAGAGGCTTGGGGCCCACTTACAAACACAGATACAATCAGATCTTCCCACCTAGGCCCACCTGAGCCCTATTGAATGGGTGGGGAAGATCTTTGATCAGATTAATACTACAGATGTATAGTCTGTTGATCAGTAGGAGTATAGATACTGTAGGAGTGCATTTTTGCATAGCTGTTTGCATTTTTCCACGATGTAAAGCATCTTGCCTTTTACACAGAAATTCAATAAATATTTGTTGAAAGTTAATCCCATGCATCCTCCCTAATACCTCTGGCTGTAGCTAAATCATAGGTTCTGCAAGGAGATATTGCCATTTGTAATGAAAGGATGGCTACCTACTCTGACTACCAGTTGTAAATATAAAGCAGCCTCCAGAGGGAAATTATGTTTGGCTTTAGTTTTTGGCCTACTTATTTATGGTAACTTTTTTTGTCTCTGCCTTGTAGAAATTAACAGAAAATAAGTGTGGAATGGAAATTTTGGAGCTTTTACCACTGAAAGTTCTGGCTAAAGGTTTTTATTACCCACTGATCTTTTCTGGTCTGCTTTAGACATGATAATTAATATTCTCCATCTCTTTTGTAACATAGTAAAGATTTGTTTTTCTGTTCTGATGACTTGGGCAATGAACTATGTCAAAAGAAACCTGGAAGTACCATGGTATCATGAACCATTAGAAAAGTACAGGATGATGCAAACAATTGCCCAAAAGAAAAGAGACCTAGTGACCCCCTAATACTCTGTGTTTATAGCCTTTTTTCAACTGGTCTTCTAAATGGTGAGCAGTTAATGAAAAATGTTATTCCACTTATTTTTAACTAGGTTGCTTCTCTTTGAAGAAAAATGTCCTTCAACTGTTAACACTGTGATGTGACAGTCACTTGTCTCAAAGATCTCAAATGGACATAGAGTAATTGTCTCATGAAACAACATCCATGAGAGACCACTGCATCTCAATCATCAATGCATTAATGTCCACCATGAAGGACAAAAGGGAAAAGGAAGAAATGTTCTGGGAAGAATCTGGTTTAGTCTTAGTACAACTACCATTGCTGTAACAACATCTTTTATAGTGGTGGTCTTAGGAAATTTCAATGTATGATGTTGATTCCCCTGAAGTAAGGAAGAAGCTAATTAGAACACAGTAGTGAAACTGGTAATAGAAACCACTGACTCCCAAATAACAAAACTTCTGGAATTGAAAGCTATAAACAGCCTTGTGAAAGAGTATTCCAAATAACAAATATAAAGAAAAATGCAAATTAGAATAACCTGATTTTTTTTTTCTCACACCGCCAAAATTGGCAAAGAAAATAAAAGAGAGGAAAAATAATGCTAGAGAACTTGTGGAAAGACAGGCTTATTAATATTATTATTGGTTGAATTTTGAAGTAGTTCATTCATTTGGGAAAGTAATTTGTAATTATTCTAAGAAAATGCTAAAAATGTACTTATCATTCGACCTAGCGATCCCACTGCTAGATATATTCCCCAAGGAGATCAAAACAAAAAAAAGTTCTTATATTCATGAAAATGTTTATAATTGCACATTTTATTAAGACATAGGAAGTGATACAAAGTAAAGCAAGACACAAATATAAACAATGACTACAAAGTTGTGATTTGAGAAAAAAAGTTTTTTTTTAAAAACAACAAAACTGAGCAATAACTGAAATTATTACAATCTAACTTAGCCTCAAAAAAGAGAGGAGAAAATATACCTCTGTGTCTTACTTGCAGCAGTAGAGGTACTATGGGTGTGGAACATTGCATATTCTGTCCATTTTTTTGATGTATTGGCTGGTGTTGATGATTTGGTTTTTTTCCTCTTTTTTATTCTTTGTTATAAGGGTTAGTTCAGAAGTGAATATGATGTGAAAGCAAAATCTATCAATGAAAATTAAAAGAAAAAGAAATAAAACTCTGTTGGCTGTCATATAAATAATAAAATCATGGATACATTAAGAAGCTAAACAGTGAGTAGCATTTTTGTGTAATATAATATTGTGAACAAAAAAGGACATGAAGTATATTTGGATTAATGCAGTGGTATCTATACTGAGTCAATCATCTTGACAGGTTGTACTGCCTTATCCATCATTCAGCTAGCTTAGCACAATGTTTACCTTGGTAACAAGGTAAACAATTATTTACCTTGGTCAATGGTTTAACCTTTCTGAGCCCAGAGACTCAGAGGTCTAGAGCCCAGTAGACTCCTCTGTAAAGCATGAATGACATCTTTCCTGTCCGAAGATATATTTTTAGGGTTTTTTCCATATCTAAGATTCTGTGACATCAGTTAAGAGTTACACAGCCATGGCTTAGCAACTTTGCTGAAATTAACATCTCTATTGGATGACATTAGATAGGTATTTGTTTTTTGTTAGTAACAATGCTTGGGCAACATTTTGCTGTGTCTTTTAGTGAAAATTGGTTTAGAATCTTAAGTCAGAAGACCTGGGATTGAATGCTATCTCTGTCATTTACAAACGATATGATCTTAGGCAAATTATTTGAGCTCTCAATTTCCTCACCTTTCCACTCTCTCCCCAATTTTAATACTTTCAGCCAATCTACTAGTGTTTGTTTGACAATGATAAAATTCTGGATAGCTCTTTTGTGATGTGAGGAGATCCTACATTGTGAGATTTGAAAAAAGTCTATATGGCATGATTCATAATCAAATTTGATCATTAACTTTCTTCCTTCTTCAGGAGATTGAAACTCCTTTGGTAGGAGAAAGGGAAAAAAATACTGTGCTTTCAAGCTCTGGTCTTGAAATAGCTTTTTCTCTTCTCCAGATGGGAGAAAACTAGCTCCTAGGGCCTTTAAGGCCTGAAGGTTTCCCCTTTTAAGACATCCAGTCCAACCCTTGTCTGAGTGACTAGTATATTCAAATGATAAAAATTGGTAGGCTATACAAAATGGACAGATTCATCTGTTTCTAGTATCCTCTTCTGTAAAATGAGGGGCAGAAGGATTGGATTAGCTGGTCTCCAGGGTTCCTTCTAGTTGGAGCATGAATGCTTTGTTTCTGTGATTCCATGAACAATTCCATTCTTTTCTTAACATAGCTTCCATTATTAAAGATGTAGGTCTGAAAAAGGATGGGCTGTGTGCTAATGCTCACCAGGCTGCTCTCTTGTCCTTTGTCTCAAACATCAGCATCAGAAAGAATGGAAAAGCTCATAAGCTGATAGCAATCCTTCTGAGGGCATTTTGCAAGTAGGGAAGGCAATAACAACACGAGAAGATTTTCAGATTTAAAAGTGAAGGTTTAATTTTTAGAAAAGAGAAAGAGGGGAGAGAGGGAAGAAGGGGGAGTGAGGAAAAGAAGAGAGAGAGAGAGGGAGGGAGGGAGGGATGGAGAGAGAGAGAGAGAGAGAGAGAGAGAGAGAGAGAGAGAGAGAGAGAGAGAGAGAAAGAGAATGAACTTGATTTGATGATAAGAAATCTGGGTTTCAGTACCAGCTCTACCATTTTTTAGTTACTCAACCTTGGGCAAATCACTTATCTGCTCTAAGCCTCAATTTCCTGATCTTTAAAATAGAGGTAATGATAATTGCACTATGTACTTCTTAGAGTTTTTATAGGGTTAAAATTACATACTCTATGTAAAGCTCTTTGTTGCCATAAAACAGTGTATGTATTTATGTCTGTATACATATGTATACATACATACATATGTATATCCATATATATGTATATGTTATTGCTATTAATAAATCAAATGAGATACTGTGTAGAAAGTGCTTTGCTAACTTTCAGTGCTATATAAGTGCTAAGTATTATTATTATTATCATTAAAAGTTTTATGATCCATTCAGAAAATTGACCTGAAATTGGAATATATAGCACCAACGTTCATGCTGGTGAGGATAGAATTATAGGGCATAAGCCTTAGGCTTTAACTGAGAGAGTAATTAGCGAGCTTTCTATGATACTTATTCTTAAGGGGGAAAATAATCTAAACTGTAACCCTATTAAGACAGATGGATATAGCAACTTTAAAGAAGATAACTTTTAGATACTTATAAATATTTAAAGAAACATCTCTATATAGAGCACTCGACTGAGAATTAGGAGACCTTGTTTTGTATCCTGCCACTTGCTAATTGCTTGACATTGGGCAATTCACTTAGTGTCTCTGAGCCTTTCTTAGATAAATTGGTGATAATATTACTTGCATCACTTATATCACAGAGTTGTTGCAAGGAAAGTTCATTGTAACCTTAAAGCATGATCTGTATGAATTATTGTTATGAAATTTATGGTTGTTTTTATCATTTTTGTCTTAACTGCATCTTAATATTGACTGTTTTCTTTTATAGAGATCTTGAATAACAAAATCTTACACCTTATACAATACTATGTAGAAGAGAACAATATTTTTTTAAAAATAAAGACAATATGATTTACCATGATTTCACCATAGCAGTAGAGGAATGGAACTTTTACAATTGGGCAAGTTCAGCTACCTAAGTTTAACATCATCTTACTATTGATTGCTAATGATGTGGTTGTAAGAGATTTAACCTTGTTCCACTTGGTACAGTGGAAAATGTACTAACCTTTGAGTCAAACGATTCTCAAGAGTTAGATAAGAGTCCCAAATCTCCCATTGCCTACATATAAGACCTTGGCTACATGAAAATAAGGAGACTATACATAATGACAATATTTATCATGTTCTTCCTTTCTCTAACATTATGTGATCTATGAATCCTTCTTCATAAGCCATGCTTAAAGGTTATAACAATGGCCTACAAACTGCTGGCAGAACACACACGCATGCGCGTGCGCACACACATACACACACACACACACACACACACACACACATTTTCAGAGATACTTCTAGGGACCTGTGTGTTTATACTTCTTCCAAGGTAGTATGATCTAAGGAAAGGTGTTTACTCCTCTCCTGGTCTGTGCTATGGTCTGTGAGTGACCACAAGCACTCTTTTCTGCCCTGTAACTGCGAAGAGGGTTCCCGCTCCACTGCTGCCACAAGCTCTGCTGTGCCAGTGCTCCTCCTTGCCCCAGACTGCCACCCAGGACTGTGACCCAGATCCAAGTCTGGGCAAACTAACAGAATCCCGCCTCAGTGCCAGCAAAGAGATCCCTGTAACCTTCTGATCAATTGCTCGACTCTCTTACCATTTAGGGGCTGAGAACTCTGGAAGCAGCCTCTGCTACTGGAGCCACTGCCACAGCTGCCACCACCACTGCGCCCTCTGCACTGGGGCCAGGGCTGGTTTGCACTCCTCTCTCACCCAGGTCTTACAGACCTTTCCATACTTGGCTTTTGTGGGTCTGGAAGTCTGGAAACTGCTATAGCCATCTGTGATTCAGTTCCCTGCAGCCTGCTCCAGGTTTGCTGGTACTGGTCTGTGCAGGCATAGTCGATGATGGACTGAGCTCCTCTCCCAGCCTGGTGCAGCAGACCTTTCCTGTCAACCATCCAGGTTGTCTTGGGCTAGAAATTTGTTTCACTCTGTCTTTTGTAGGTACTGCTGCTCTAGAATTTATTTAGAGTCATTTTTACAGATATTTAAAGAAATTTGGGGGACTACTCTAGTGAGTTCCTGCTTTTACTCTGCCATCTTGGCTTCCCCCCACCCCACATATCAGAATATATTTTTGAGGCATAAGGGAAAATTTCTAATTCATTAGGCTGGGATCATAACCATAAGTCATGAATAAAGTCATCCAGGAACTATTGTATGTAGCATAAACTTACAGTTATAAACTTTAATGAGGGTTAAGAGAAGGTGTTTGATAATATTTCTAAGTTATTTATCCTTCAAAAAAAATGTAACATTATGGGCATAGAAACTTGTATTTTACTTCACTAAATCTGCAATGTCATTGATATGACTGTTCCTTCCAATGATACAGATTGCAACATATCTGTGTTGATCTCTGCTGTGTAGTTCTTATACATGTCCTCTCATAAATTTAACAAAGTTTAACAAAACATTCAACATGCTGGGGTCTTTATTCATATTTTCTTGTCATCATGGTGTGGTACCACTCACACAAGCAGGCTGTTCTTTGGTTATCCCTCTTTCTAACTAAATGACTAGCCCATCTGCCTATTTGATCATACATTTCTTCTGTGTCATCCTTTGCACTGCTTCTTCTGAGTTCATATCTATTTTTATTTTATTTTTTTGTGCTTATAAATGGTATTTTATTTTTCCCACAATTTCATTTGAAGAAAAATTTTAGCAATCATTTTTACAAGGTTTTGAGTTCCAAATTTTTCTCCCTCCCCTCCCCTCTTCTGAAAGTGGTAGGCAGTTTGATATAGTTTATACATATGCTATCATGTAAAACATGTTTCCATATTAGTCACAGTTGTGGAAGAAGAAACAGATCAAAAGAAAAAATATGAGAAAGAATAAAGTAAGTGAAAAATATGCTTCTATCTGCATTCAGAGTCCATCAGTTCTTTATCTGGCTATGTATAGCATTTTCCTTCATGCATCCTTTGTACTTGTGTCTTGCATCATTGTGTTGCTGAAAAAAAAGCTGATATTGTATATAGTGTCTTTCTGGTTCTGTTCATTGTACTTTGCATCAGTTCATACAAGTCTTTCCAGGTTTTTCTGAAATGTGCCTGTTCATCATTTCTTATTGCACAATAGTATCCCATTACATTCATATGCCACGGCATGTTTAGCCATTCCCCAATTGATGGCCATCCCCTCAATTTCCAAAATTTCACTACTACAAAAAGGGCTGTTATAAATATTTTTGCACATATAAGTCCTTTCCCCTTTTTTATGATCTTTTTGGAATACAGATCTAATAGTGGTATTGCTGGATCAAAGGGTATGCACAATTTGTTTCCTTTTGGGCATAGTTCCAAATTGCTCTACAGAATGGTTGGATCAGTTCTCAACTCTACCAACAGTGCATCAGTGTCCCAATTTTCTCACATTCTCTCCAACATTTATCATTTTCCTTTTTTGTCATATTAGCCAATCTGATTGGTGTGAGATGGTATTTCAGAGTTGTATTAATTTGCATTTCTCTAATCAAAAATGATTTAGAGAACTTCTTCATATGCTTGTGGATAGCTTTGATTTCTTCATCTGAAAACCACTGGTTCATATCCTCTTACCATTTATCAATTGGGGAATGGCTTGTATTCTCATAAATTTGACTCAGTTCTTTTTATGTTTGAGAAATGAGTCCTTTACCAGAGGCACTTGCTATAAACATTGTTTCCCAGCTTTCTGCTTTCCTTCTAATCTTGGTTGCACTGGTTTGGTTTGTACAAAAACTTTTCAATTTATTATGATCAAAATCATCTATTTTATATCTCATAACACTCTCTGTCTCTTGTTTAGTTATTGATTCTTCCCCTCCCCATAGTTCTGGGAGGTAGACTATTCCTTGTTCTTCTAATTTGATTGCTTCATTGTCTGTGGTACCTTTTAGCAAGATGTTGTTTCCTTATCTCTTTTAATTAGGTCTATTTTTGCTTTTACTTTGTCTAAGATTAGGATTGCTACCCCTGCTTTTTATTTTATTTTTTTTACTTAAGCTGAAGCATAATTCTGCTCCAGCCCCTTTTACTTGGCGTGTGTCTCTCTGCTTCAAGTGTGTTTCCTATAATCAAAATATTGTAGGATTCTGGTTTTTGATCCACTCTGCTATCCACTTCCATTTTATGAGAAGTTCATCCCATTCATATTCACAGTTATGATTACTTCCTGCATATTTCCCTCCATCCTATTCTTCCTCCTGTTTGTCCTGTCTCTCTTTTCATCCTTTCCCAATTCAGTGTTTTGCTTCTGTCTACCACCTCCACTGATCTGCACTCCCTTCTGTCAGTCACCACCCCCCCTTTACTTAATCTCCTCCCCTTCTACTTCCCTTTTGGGTAAGATAGATTTCTATGTTCGACTGATTGTGTAAATTATTCCCTCTTTTGAGCCAATACTGATGAGTTCAAGCAATGCCTGTTGCCACCCCCCCAGCTTCTCCTACTCTGTAACAGGTCTTTCTTGCCTCTTCATGTGAATAATTTACACAGTTCTACCTCTCCCTTCCTTCTGTGTCCAGCATACTTCTCTTTCTCTTCCCTTAATTTTTTTTTTATTTCATTCCCTCAAATTCACCTTTGTCTATGTATATTCCTTCTAGCTGTACTATTAATAGTACATTTTTTAAAAAAAGAATTACAAGTATCACCTTCCCATGTAAGGATGTAAAAGTTTAACCCTGTTGAATCCCTTATTTTTTCTTTTCCTTTTTTACCTGTTTATGCTCATCGGGTCTTTATATTGGAGGTCAAATTTTTGGTTTAGCTCTGGTCTTCTCCTTATGAAGTCTTGAAATCCTTGTATTTCATTGAATGACCATTTTTTTTTGCCTTTATGTATTATGCTTAATTTTGCCAGGTAAGTGATTCCTGGTTATAGGCCTAGCTCCTTTGCCCTCCAGAGTATCCTGTCCCATGACCTCTGATCCTTTAATGTCGCAGCTGCCAAGTCGTGTGTAATCCTAATTGTGGCTCCCTGAAATTTGAATTTGTTTCTTTCTGGACACTCGTAGTATTTTTTTACTCGACCTGATACTTCTGAAATTTGGCTTCCTTGGGATTTTTATTTTGGATCTCTTTCCTGAGGTGATCAGTGGATTCTTTCAGTGCCTATTTTGCCCTCTGGTTCCAGGACATCATGGCAGTTTTCCTTGATAATTTCTTGAAAGATGCTGTCCAGGTCCTCCTTTTGGTTGTGGCTTTCCCATAGTCCAGTGATTCTGACATTGTCTCTCCTGGATCTATTTTCTCGGTCAATTATTTTTCCTATGAGGTATTTTACATTTTCTTCCATTTTTTCTTTGATTTGATTTTCTATGATTCATTCATGATGTCTTATAGAGCCATTCGCTTCCACTTGCCCAATTCTAACTTTTAAGGTGTGGTTTTCTTCAATTAGCTTTTGTACTTACTTTTCTGTTTGGCCAGCTGCAGTCTTTGAGGAGTTGTTTCTTCAGTGGATTTTTGTATCTTCCTTTCTATTTGGCTAATTGTAATTTTTAAGCAGTTTTCCAAGCTGTTGACTCCCTTTTCATAATTCTTTTGCATTACTCTCATTTCATTTCCTAATTTTTCTTCACCTCTTTTACATGGTTTTAAGCTCCTTTTTGAGTGCATCCATAAGTTCTTTCTGGGCTTGAGACCACTTCCCTTTTTTCTTTGGGGTTTTGCCCATAGATGTTTTGATGTTGTTGTCCTCTTCTGAGTTTGTGTCTTGGTCTCTTCCTTTTCACCATAACTTTCTGTCTTCAGATTCTTTTTTTGTTGTTTTTTGTTCATCTTTTTTTTATTTTGGCCTTTTTCCTTTCTTTTAAATTTGATCTCTGCTCCCAGGATGGAAGGGACTCTCTCTCAGGCCAGTAGTTGTAGGCCCTGACTGTGTACTTGGTACTGAGCTGATGTTGTCCTAACACCCACCAGGCCTCTGGTGTTGTGTGGAGGGAGGTGGGGTGGGGGGTGGCTGGTGTTGCTGGAGGTTGCTGGCAGCTTACCTGGTGCTGAGCTGGGGTCCTAGTGGTGATGTCTGGCATGCAATAAGGCCAGCTGGGGTTTTTCTGTGTTTTTTCCAGGGCTATACTGAAGCAAGTAGAGGTCTGGCAGCTGGAGCATGCCTGCCTGTCTGCCTGGGGGCTATGCTGAGTCAGTGAATCATAGCTTCCCCTGGCTGTGCTGAGGCACATGGGGTTGAGGGGAGGGGCCGTGGCTCTGGTGTTGGTGTTTGCCTACTCTACTGCACTGGGGCTCAGATTTTTCTCCTGGTTGGCTGAGGTGGCCCTTGCTGCTGGCCTGCTGGGACACTTTCTGGCTTCTAATTTGCTCCCCTTTCACTTGAGTGAGATGGACCTTTCTTTCCATTCCTCCAAGTCACCTGGCTAAAGGACTCCTCCAAGCCATCTCTCCACTGGCTCTGCTGTTTCCGGATTTGTTCTGGAATGATATTTTATGGTTGTTTGGAGATGAATATGGAGATGAATAGAGTGATTTACTGCTTACTCTTCCATCCTGGCTTCCCAAAGTTCCCAAGTTCATTTTCAAGTGAAATGTTCATTTTGTTGCTCTCCATTGTCTGTAAATATACTCTGTTTTCTGTAGGTGTGCCTCCCCATTGTCCATAAATGTGCCTCCAAAAATATGCCTCTTCATTACCTTTTGGTGATTTTTCAAAGACACAATGTTTTAATATATGCATATTAATTTAATGCAATAAACATCTTCTATGCACATTACTGAATTTGAAGTTTGGGAACCTTTGTCTGAGTTCAGGCTTTATAGCTTGCTGTTTATGAAGTCCAGTTGAGCCTTAGCTTCTTTGTCTGAAAAAAGTACTATTCTTCTACAGACTACCTCACAGGAAAGCACTTTGTAAACCTTAAATAATTACATGACTGTGAGCTGCTATTATTATCGTATGCCATTTTTATCACTGATATTAATAATAGTATCTACCTAGGACTTTCTGTTCCCACTGCCACTTCCCTAATACAGGCCTTCATTACCTCTTTCCTAGACAATTGAATTGGCTTTCTAACTGGTCAGCATATCTGCCTCCTGTCCCCAAATAAATACTGTATGGTTCTGTTGATAGCCTTCTTAGTATATAGTGTGTTAACCCTCTATTTAAATATCTTCAAAAACTTCATATTTCTATAAAATAGTTTTCTACTTTTTATCTGGGCATTTGGTTCTCTGTGAACTGACTTCAACCTACCATTCTAGTTTAATTTCTCTTATTACTAATAATACAAATAGCTAGCAATAAGTGTATCATATGTAGCACTATCAGGTTTATTCAGTGCTTTACCTAAGTTGTCCCATTTGGTCCTCACAGCAGTACTGTGAAGTAGTTAATATTATTATCCTAATTTTATATATGAGTAATGGAGTTAATTGACTTTGCCAGGGTTATGCAACTAGTAAATGTCTGAGCAACTAAGTTTGGCTACTAATTCTCTAATGTGTTTCACTTCCTCTGTACACTTCCTCATGCCTTTTACTTCTGCCTGGAATATTCTGACTTGTCCCCATTTCTAGTTCTTAACAGTTTACCCATTCTTCAGACCACCTCTCAAAGAATACCTAACTGTAGATAGTGGGACCTGATAAATATTTGTTAAATATCTTAGTAATCAAATGCGTTCTGGAGTAGTTTTATCACTATTCTTATAAATTCTATTAAATAGCAAAAGACAATTCCAGGGAGCAAATAAAAGGTCAGTTCATGTAGCTGGTGTAAGAGCATTGAAGTTTTGCTTGTTTTATCACATCTACTTTGAAGGTGATGTATAAGAGTATTGGGTGGATGATTCTCAAGGAGCTGAAATAAGAGAAATGATAGAGATGGAAGAAGACACACCTTTAAGGCTGATAGAATCAACATAGGTTGGATAATTACCTAATCCCTAATTAGAATAATTAGCATTTTGGTATAATATTTTTGAATGACTGAAATGTTTTATTCCACAATAACACAAAGAGTTTGGTTTTAAGAATATAGAATATTAACTATTTCACTTTCCCACCAGAATAGGGAAAACAGATTTTTGGAGCTATAAGGAACCTTAGGAATCATCAGCTCCAGGCCTGCCATTTGACTGATGAAGCTGTGGCCTAGAAAAATGAAGTAACTTGCTCAAAATCAAGAAGCTCATTAGTAGTAAAGGTGGAATTTTAATCCCGATCTTCTGAAATGAAATCTAATACTTTTCACGACCCAATTCTCACAAATGTTGAGTGAGTGACAAATTCACAATTCACAAATGAATGAACAACATGTGTTTCCTTTGATAATATGTTGTTGTTCAGTTGTTTGGTCATGTCTGACTCTTTGTGACCTCATTTGGGGTTTTCTTGGCAAAGATACTGTAGTAGTTTACTATTTCCTTCCTTCTCCAGCTCATTTTACAGATGGAGAAACTGAGGAAAATAGAGTTCACTGACTTGCCCAGGGTCATGCAGTTAATTTCTGAGGCTATATTTGAATTTGGGTCTTCTCGACTCCAGGTCCAGTACTTTATTTAGTGAGCCACCTAACTGCAAAGCATGAGCCTGGAAGTAGGAGCTTGTTCCAAATCTTGTCTTGCCCAGTATGAACCCTTTCTATTACAACAGCAGCAAGAGTTAGAGTAGTGACTTCTCCATAGAAACCTCTTTGATGAACTTGTTTGCTCATACAGACACGGATTTTTGCCAAGGTTCTGTCACATCAATACCACTTATGTATAATTCTTATCAGCAGTAGAAATATACATCTTTAACTACATGCAATGGTAGTAGATTCAAACATTTCCAAGTATGTTTCATTGACTTTTTCTTAAGTAAAAAGGTCAAGAAAAAGAAAACTTATAGGAACTTTAAGAATCATAAACAGAAGATCTTGGGAGAGAGAACCCGGAGGTTTCTGACCTCCCCCTTGAAATCTGTATTATGAAATCAACAAAATGCAAAAAAGAGGAGTATATTAGCAACCATATCTATTTTGGACACAAATCAGAAGGTTAACAACAAGTTTAGGGACAACAGAGATGTAGCCGACCTTAAATACTTAGAATTATTAAGTCTGCTTCACTGCTTAAAGGGAGAGCACACGAGGGAGAGGATTGAATATTAAAATGATACGCTTCTCTTTTTCCCCATGTTTAACTGTTGTCTCCCTTTGGATTCTGTCGATCTACATATAGAAATAAAATCTTACTGTAATTTAGCTATCGATACAGGGCTTAGGATATAAACACAACATAAGGGGCGATTTAATTTTGGTTCCAGAACAATATTTAAAATACATTTCTTCCATTCCTCTTTCTACTGCTTCATGTCCATCATTCATTACATGCTCTTTTTTTTCCTGGGTGTACTTTTGTGCAAATAGGCTGTAATGCAGAGCAGTCAAATGCTGCTTTAATTTTTAAAACCCTCTCATCTGCTTTTCCATTGCCTTTGGTTGCTTATACAGTTTGGGACCATATGTCATGTGCAGAGCTTTATCACCTTACCCTCTTGGTAGAGAGAAAACAACAGTAGCACAATGCCTGATGGCTTAAAGCAGAAACTTATTTTCCATTGCTAAATGGCTTTGGATGATAAAACACACGCGCGCGCGCACATACACACACACAAACACACACACACACACACACACATGCACACACACACACGCACACACAGAGTTTGGAGCCACTTTGTCCTTACTAATAATATATGATGCAGTTTCCTGACAAACGCCGAGCCTGGAAACATTGTAAAGAGCAGTAGAGTGAGCTCATGACATTCTTAGACTATAGATTTAGAAGTGAAAGACACCTAAGAGGCCATTTAGTCTAAACCTTTCATTTACAGATGAGGACACTCAGGCCAAAAAAGAGGAGTGACTTGCTCGGGGTCATACCCTCAGTCAGTATCAGGGATAGGCTTTGAATCGAGGTCCTCTAATTCATTTTGATAAAAGGTAACATAGGCAATGAAGAAATATCAATATTGAACCTACATGCACCAAATGTTATAGTATCTTTTTTTAAAAGAAAAGTTAAATGAATTACAGGTGGAGATAGAAGTACTATAATTGTAGGGGACTTTAATCTTCCTCCTCCGGGGGAAAATGTGTAGATAGTTTATCAGATAAAGATCTCATATCTAAAATATATAAAGAACTTTTTCAAATATATAAGAATATGATTCATTTCCCAGTTGATAAATGGCCAAAGGATATGAGCAGGTAGTATTTCAATGAAGAAATAAAAACAATTAATAATCATGAAAATGCTCTGAATCATTATTGATTTGAGAAACGCAGATTAAAACAACCTTGAGATATCATTGTACACCTACTAGATTAGCCAAAATTATGGAAGGAGAAAATGACAAATGTTGGAGAGGATATGAAAATATTGGGTGGAATGTTGGTGGAATTGTGAAATGATCTGCCCATTTTGGAGAGCAATCTGGAATTATGCCCAAAGAGTTATTAAACTACTTATATCCTTTGACCCAGCAATGCCGCTACTTGTCCTATTTCCAAAGATGATTAGGGAAAAAGGAATGTTTGTAGCAGCTCCCTTGGTGGTAGCAAAGAACTGAAAATCGCAGAGATAACTCTGAGCAAATGCCCTTTCAAAAGTTACTCATTCAAGTCTCAACTATACTATTAATTATCTGTGTGACTTTGAACAAATTTTTAACCTTTTTTATTTGAAAAAAAATGATGAGATTGGATTAGATAATTTTGAACATCTTTTTCTTGGATTCTATTACTAGATTTTTTTTAAAAGAACATCTCCAAACAATGTGATTTTCCTGTTCAAAAACCTTTTTTGGTGCCACACTATGTTATATATTAAGCACTCTCCTCTTTCTATCACTTGAAACCCTCCATCTTTTGTTTTCTTCTACTTTTCTAGTCTCATCTCACTCTACTCCCTTTCCTGCACCCTGTGTTTTAAACTTTCTGAACTGTATATACACTATTCCTTAATTGTTCCCCATATTATTCTTTATAGCGTCATTCCTATTATTTTCTTCTTTTCCAAGGCATTTCTCACTTTCTATATCTGTTGAAATCTGATCTATTCTTCAAGGCTTATGTCAATTGCCACCTTCACCATGAAGCCTTTTCTGATTCTACAGTTGGATGTGATCTCGTGTACCTCTGAATTCCCCCAGCTTTTAAGACCTCTGTTATGCCCATGATTATCTTCTGCTTTGGGTTTTATTTGTTTGTGTATTTGTCTTATTTCATATTCTCTTCAAGATAAGTACTCATTACCTGCTATGTGCAAGACGTTCTGCTGGAAACTGGCAATACAAGGCTAGAGTTGACAGAGGTCTTGCTTTCAAGGAGCTTACAGTCTAAAGATGGAGCTGGGAATGGGAGAAAACCTGTACCCAAGAAACTGTGAACAGAGAAGTATATGATAAGCTTTATGAAACCAAATCACAAGCTCTGGGAGTCCCTTCAAAATGGACAGGCTTTGAGCATGATTTTGACCTAAAAATCTCCAACTTCTCCCCCCGCCCTCCAAATGCATGCTTTTGTACAGGAATCAAGCTACCTGAAAATGGAGAGGCTTATTACTAAGGCAGATACTGCGGTTCAGTAGAAAGAACACTGGTTCTAGGCCAAGGGTCCTTAACATTTTTATGTCAGGACCTCCTGTGGCAGACTCATAAAATCTATGGATGCTTTCTCAGAATAATGTTTTTAAATGTGTAAACTTAAATACATAGGATTGTGAAAGAAAGCAATTACATCAAAATACAATTATTAAAATATGTTTTTAAATAGTTGTGGCTTCCAGATTAAGAATTCCTACTGGTAATTCCTCTAGAATTAGAGGAAATTAGTTCATTTCCCACCTATGATGTATTTTCCCATATTATTCACTCTTCTTCACCCAACATATTGAAGTAATTGCCAAATCTTTTTATTCTACCTTCAAAACATCTATGGAATCTAGTCTATGATCTCTAATCATACAGCCATCCCTGTAGTTCAGGCTGTCATTCTTTCTTGCCTAGAACAATGCAGTAACTTCTTGGTTTGTCTCCCTGACTCAAAACTTATCCTACCTTAATCTATCCTCCACTTCATTTCCAGATGAATTTTCACTAAGTATATCACTCCTCTACTTAACCAAGTCCAGTGACTTCCTGTTGGCTCTAGGATCAAATATAAAATCTTCTGTTCACCTTTTAATGTCCTAAGCCACTTGGCCCCATCCTATATTTCTATCTTTGCTGGACATTTCTCCTCCTCCCACAATCTGTGATCCATACAAACTGGCATTCTCTTTGGGTGCCACATACTACCCTCCATCTCCTACCTCAACACTATATACTTATTAATACTAGCCTTCTCTCTGCATCAACACTGTCTTCCATCTCCTAATTCAGTGCTTTGCATTTATAAATACTTGTTTATTTATTGGTTGATGCTGTGTAATTGTAGGCAAGTCTCTTAAATTCCCTGTTTTTCAGTTCTTCATCTGTACAGTGAAAGGGCTGGATTAGATGGTCTCTGAGGTCCCTTCTATTATCCAGTGACCAGTAGGTTGGCCAATAGGTGATGAATCCTCAGCTCTCATTACCCATGATGATTATAAATCACCTTCTTGATGTCATTGGCCTCTTCAAGGATGAAGGATGAATAACAACAAATGAAAATTCTGTCAATTTATTTTTGAGAAAAAGTGTTGAAATTTTTAGCTGATTTAATTAGGGAAGATTTTAAGAAGGAAGTAAACAGTTCTGTCAGAAGGGAAGGGAAGGACTTGAATATGTGGAAGTTGGTATTAAGTAAGATATGTGTATATGTGGGTGAAGGGGACTTCATTTTAAATAAAGGAAATGATAGTGGCTGAAACACAGAGATGAGGAAAAGAGCAGTCTGAGAATGTCCAATCAGAGACTCTGAGCTTTTTGAGAGCAATGGCTGCTTTTAATCCGTATTAGTATCCCCATAGCGTAATGCTTTTCACAAAGAAGGTACTCACCAAACTTTGGCTGAATTAAATTAATGCTTGGGTTTCTTGTTAGAACTATTGCTTCGTATAGGTTACATGAAGAAGTTGTAGCATATTTGTATATCTGTAATATTTATAGAATTTGTAAAACTTGTTAATTTCTTTCTCCTCTCTTCTCCTCTCTCCTCCCCTACCCTCCTCTCCCCTGCTGTCGTCTCCTCTTCTCTCCTCTCCTGCTCTGTCTCTCACCTCCTCACCTCTTCTTTCTATCTTTGTCTCTGTCTGTCTCTTTCAGAGGGAAAAGATGAGATGATCAATGGCCCTGTGATCTTCAAAAATTGTGGTTCATAATTAAATTAATTTTTAAAATTCGCTTATGTGACTTTGCTTCTGCTGTACCCATCTATTTAATATGTATAATTAAGAATGAAAAAAAATCCAAATTTGCATTATTTAATCATGGTTTAACTTTATGTTGTTCACAGAGTAGGTCATCAATTAATACTTCCATTGTGACTTCTGGGTTCACAGTTAGTCTCTGTTTACACTATTTTAAGTTAGAATATAATTACATATTACATTTCTTTCTATTTGTGTTCAAATTATATGAGAGATTAGGAAGGCTTTCCATATAACAGTGCATATGACTTAAGTAATGATTACCTCATCAACTATAAATTTTTAATAAAGTAGAATTGTGCAGTAGAAAGAGATCTAGGTGTGGAGTCAAGAAGCCTGGGTCTAAAGCTTCATTCTGTCATGAATTATGTAATAACACATTGGTCACTTAACCTCAGTGAGCCTATTTTCTTCATCTGCAAAATGGGGTTAAAATATGAACTATACCACCACATTTTTAAAGGAAAGTGCTTCATAAAACTTAAAGTGCTATATAAATACGTTATGGTTATTGCTTTATATTGACCTTTAAATATTTCTTCAAATTCCTATAATTAAAAGAAGGAAAGTTAATGAAATGTCTAACTTTTTATTGCATATAACATAAGAGCAAATTAACATTTCTCTTCTATAACTTTATAGTGTTGGAGATACTAAAATGGGAAGTAGAATCATGCTTGAAACCTGAAGGGAAATGTTCTATTATGTCATAAAGCTGACATTTACAAATGGGTGGCACAGAAAAAAATGTTATTGCCAATGTAAGACAACGCTTTTGTACCATTTCTGGTAATCCATTTAGAAGGTGAAGGTGAATTGTATGCTTATTTTTGTACCACTTCAGTTTTCTGAGACAGTTCCAAATTTACCCAGAAGTGATATATGGGCAACAACATTATCAAAGCTTGATTTTTAGTTGTTAGGTGTTCACATACTAGTCAGAATGACATATTTGCCATCCATCTTGGGTGTCAGACTATTATAGATTATCCAGAGTGGCTGTAACGCTCCTGTCATTCATTCTTACGGGCTACATATGAAGTGTCTGATGATGATTGAAATTAGACAGATATGGTGGTGTTTTTGCATTAAGGAGCGACTCTTGAGTGACAAGGCTATTTGTGTACCCAGCATATAAATGTTACCTGGCAGTGGCTAAGTTCACATGGACATCCAGGGGCTGGTTGTTCCCATAAATGCCATCAAATTAATTGCATTGCTTAAACTTATGGCACAACTATTAAAATTATGTAGTGTTTGAGAGGAACAGTAACTGGAGCTTATTGCCTTTGCTCTACAGAGTACATATACACTTTTAAGCAATTATTAGAGATACATTGTTCTGTATTTTTAGATATAATTGTATCATGCATCTTCATAGAGTGGAAGGTTTTGCTGGAATGTGATATTCTGAATGACTGGTAAATTAAAGTCACCCCGTTGGGGGGAGATGCTTTGTTAAAATCTGTATGTACATATATATATATATATATATATATGTTCCTATCCTTTAGCACACTAGATTTCATACATACTGTACTCCTATGAGATGTCAGTCAAGTCAACAAACTTTTATTAAGCTTCTCCTATTTGCCGGGTAATCTGCTAAGCCTGGGAAAACAACGGACAAAATGTCCCCGCCTTTAAGGATCTTACAATCTAATGGGACAGACAATATACAGACAACTGTGAACAAACAAAATATATACAAGTTAAATTGGAGATAATCTCAGAAGGAAGGCATTATCATTAAGAAGGATGGGAAAGGCCTCTCACAGACAGTAGGATTTTAGCTTGAGTAAAGCCAGGAGACTGAGGAGAGGAGGGAGAGAATTCCAAGCATGATAGCTAGTGAAATTTCTCAGTTTTTCAAATACATATATATATGTAAAACCTATTCATGGATCAAAACCTAGGATTAATTTTTTTTTCTTTTTCCAAGGAATGTGATACTAATGGAAGATTAAGAATTAGCTAGTTTTTATAGAATTTTAATTATAATGCCCAGAACAAAATTATCTTCTCTAGTTAAAATGTCTCACCTTTATGCTATAGAAAGATTTCTAGAATACCATTGGAATTATAATTCATTTTTTGGCACATAGGACAACACCTACTTAGCACAATACCAGGCACATAGGAAGCATTTAAATGCATTTTTCATTTGTTATTGGCTAACCATTCTAGGACTGTGTAACGCAAATCATATTGGTCTTGAAGTAATAGGATCTTAGGATCTTAGGATCCTAGGTTTAGAGCTGGGAGGGGGGGTACCATAAAGGACATCAACAGAGGTTAAGTGACTTGTCTAAGACCATACAGGTAAGAAGTGGAAGAATCACTTTTTGAACCCAGGTTTTCTGACTATAGATATAATACTCTTTTGGTACCATCCTGTCTCATGCCCAGACAAGTCAGGAAACTAGTTCAAGTCAAAGTTTCAATGCTTACTAACCATGTGAATATGTATAACAGTACAGGTATGAAACTATGCACTATTTGCCACTCCTGCTTTGTAAAATGTGGATAATAATGAATGCAGAACTTACCTCCCAGGGTTCTTATGAAGATATTTCTTTGTGAAACTGAAGACATAGTACATATGAGTTATTGAAATTATTATTATTGTTATATGCCATGTAGTTTTTAAAAATCTTTTATCTTTGAGGTGGTGAAGATGACTCATCATGTCCATGTACTGTCAGACCATGTACTTGTTAGAGCAAAGAGCAATATTAGTTCAGAGCTATAAGAAAAAAAACAAAAAATGAGAAAAAGAACAGAATACAATTAAAGCAGCTCTATCCTGATATAACTAAGTTATTGATAAAAAGTTTTATATTTGATATAAAAGTTATTGATAAAAAAGTTTAGGATGTAACCTGTAAAAATTCCATGAAGAAGTTTAATTAATGTAACCAATGATCATAAGAAGCAGATCCAAAAAGTAATTTCAAAAAGTCTAAAATACACTTTAGCTAACATTGAATTACTTGCTAAGTAGATAGATGTGGCAGTAAAAGGCAAGGTTGGCTTAGAATACTAATTTATTTATAAAAATTACAAAGAATGATGTTAGATTATGGTGAGTATTGCCTAATAATATAGATAGGAACAGTGGAAAAAAACAGTTTGAAGAAAGCTGGGTGAGAGTTCTTCTAAGCAAAGTCATCCAAGGCATTTAAAGATGAAGCTAAAAGAAGAAAAACAATTAAAAGATGGAAGACATCTGTAGATTTTTAATATCTAAGTCTTTTAACCAATGTGATCACCAATGTTAGCATCAGAAAGCTGGCTGGAAGTTGGAAAATAAGGATACTTCATGAGATCTCTAAGTATAAGATGCTCTGCTGCTAGTTCATAAGGGTGTTTATTTATTTATTTATTTATTTATTTATTTATTTATTTATTTATTTATTTATTCACTTATTTATTTATTTATTTATTTGCTTTTTGGCAGGGCAATTGGGGTTAAGTGACTTGCCCAAGGTCACACAGCTAGTACATGTGTCAAGTATCTGAGGCCGGATTTGAACTCAGGTCTTCCTGACTCCAGGGCCGGTGCTCTACTCACTGAGCCACCTAGCTGCCCCCAGGGTGTTTTTTTAAAGCTTTTACAGAACAACATTTTTGTGGGTAGAGGACATTTCTTTCTTTCTTTTTTTTTTTTGGACATTTCTTTCTTAATAATACTTTATTTTTGGTGGAGTCAACATGGTGGCTGGTAAGCAGGAACTAGTGTAAGCTCCATACCGAGTCCCTCCAAAAACCTATAAAAAATGGCTCTGAACCAATTCTAGAATGGTAGAACCCACGAAACAGCAGAGGGAAGCAGGGCTCCAGCCCAGGACAGCCTGGATGGTCTCTGGGTGAGGTCTATCCCACACGGAGCTGGGAGCTGGGAGCTGGGAACTGGGAACAGAGTGGAGCAGAAGCCAGCCTGAATGGCATGGATCATCCAGACCAGAAGCCAGGCGGAGGGGGCCCTAGCGCCCTGAATCAGTTACCAGACTCCTTAACCCACAAACACCAAAGACTGCAGAGAAGGTTAGTGGGAAAAGCTGCGGGAGTAGAAGGAGTTCCCGGTTTGGCTTCCAGCCCCGGGGGCAGTGGAGGTGGGGCAGCTACAGCTGTTGTTACTTCCGGCTCCAGGCCCACCTGGTGGGAGGAATTAAGTGGCTGATCAGAGCAGGAGTGCACAGCCTGCTGAAGATCTAAGCCCAGTCCGGGTTGGGGATTGGGTAAGGAACAGTGCTGGTGTGGCAGAGCTGGCACCTCCCCCCCAAACGTGGAACATAGAACTCGTTAGTCTACAAGCAGTCATACCCCACTGAAAAACTCAAGGGTCAAGTTAGTTGGTTGGGAATATGGCCAGGCAGCGAAAGCGCACCCAGATTCAGTCTCAGACTTTGCATTCTTTCTTTGGTGACAAAGAAGACCAAAACATACAGCCTAAAGAAGTCAATAAAATGGAAGAGCCTACACCAACAGCCTCCAAGAAAAACATGAACTGGTCCCAGGCCATGGAAGAGCTCAAAAAGGATTTGGAAAAGCAAGTTAGAGAAGTAGAGGAAAAATTGGGAAGAGAAATGAGAAGGATGTGAGAAAACCATGAAAAACAAGTCAATGACTTGCTAAAGGAGACCCAAAAAATACTGAAAAATACACTGAAGAAAACAACACCTTAAAAAACAGACTAACTCAAATGTCAAAATAGCTCCAAAAAGCTAATGAGGAGAAGAATGCCTTGAAAGGCAGAATTAGCCAAATGGAAAAGGAGGTCCAAAAGACCACCGAAGAAAATACTACTTTAAAAATTAGATTGGAGCAAGTGGAAGCTAGTGATTTTATGAGAAATCAATATATTATAAAACAGAACCAAAGGAATGAAAAAATGGAAGATAATGTGAAATATCTCATTGGAAAAACCACTGACCTGGAAAATAGATCCAGGAGAGATAATTTAAAAATTATTGGACTACCTGAAAGCCATGACCAAAAAAATAGCTTAGATATCATCTTTCAAGAAATTATGAAGGAGAACTGCCCTGATATTCTAGAGCCACAGGGCAAAATAGAAATTGAAGGAATCCATCGATCGCCTCCTCAAATAGATCCCAAAAAGAAATCTCCCAGGAATATTGTCGCCAAATTCCAGAGCTCCCAGATCATGGAGAAAATACTGCAAGCAGCCAGAAAGAAACAATTTGAGTATTGTGAAAACCCAATCAGAATAACCCAAGATCTGGCAGCCTCTACATTAAGAGATTGAAGGGCTTGGAATACGATATTCCGGAGGTCAATGGAGCTAGGATTAAAACCTAGAATCACCTACCCAGCAAAACTGAGTATCATGCTCCAAGGCAAAATATGGATTTTCAATAAAATAGAGGGCTTTCAAGCTTTCTCAGTGAAAAGACCAGAACTGAATAGAAAATTTGACTTTCAAACACAAGAATCAAGAGAAGCATGAAAAGGTAATCAAGAAAAAGAACAAGAAAAAGACATTGCAAGGCACTTACTAAAGGTGAACTGTTTTGTTGACATTCCTACATGGAAAGATGATGTGTATGATTCATGAGACCTCAGTATTAGGGTAGCTGAAGGGAATATACATACATATATATTTATGTATATATATGGGTGAATGTGTATGTATGTATATATCTATGTGTGTATGTATGTGTATATATATGTATGTATATATACATACATATATATATATATACATACATATATATATAGAGAGAGAGAGAGAGAGAGATCGGGAGGGAGAGAGGGAGAGAGCGGACACAGGGTGAGTTGAAGAAGAAGGGAAGATATCTAAAAGAAATAAAATCAAATTAAGGGATGAGAGAGGAACATACTGAGAGAGGGAGATAAGGAGAGATAGAATGGGATGGATTATCTCCCATAAAGGTGTCAAGAAGAAGCAGTTCTGTGGGAGGAGGGGAGAGGGCGGATGAGGGGGGAATGAGTGAACATTGCTCTCATCAGATTTGGCCTAAGGAGGGAATACCATACATACCCAATTGGGAATCTTACCCCACAGGAAAGAAGAGGGAAGAAGATAAAAAAAATGGGGGGGATGATGGAGGAGAGGGCAGATGGGGGTGGAGGTAGTCAAAAACAAACACTTTGGAAAGGGGACAGGGTCAAAGGAGAAAATTCAATAAAGGGGGATGGGTTGGGAAGGAGCAAAATATAGTTACTCTTTCACAACATGAGTATTGTAAAAGGGTTATACATAATGATATACATGTGGCCTATGTTGAATTGCTTGACTTCTTAGGGAGGGTGGGTGGGAAGGGAAGAGGGGAGAGAATTTGGAACTCAAAGTTTTAAAAACAGATGTTCAAAAACAAACAAAAATGTTTTTGCATGCAACAAGAAAATAAGATACACAGGCAATGGGGTGTAAAAATTTATCTTGCCCTACAAGAAAGGAAGGGGAAAGGGGATGGGAGGGGAGTGGGGTGACAGAGGGGAGCGCTGACTGGGGAACAGGGCAACCAGAATACATGCCATCTTAGAGTGGGGGGGGAGGGTAGAAATGGGGAAAAAATTTGTAATCCAAACTCTTGTGAAAATCAATGCTGAAAACTAAATATGTTAAATAAATTTAAAAAAAATAATACTTTATTTTCCCCAAAATACATGTTAAAACATGTTTTACATTTTTTAAAAATTCTGAGTTCCAAATTCTATCTCTCCATCTCTTCATTCCCTCTCCCCTTCCTGAGACAGCAAACAGTCTGATATAGGTTATACATATGTAATCATGTAAAACATTTCCATATTAGTCATTTTGTACAAGAAGACTCAAACAAAAAGAAAGGTAGGAAAGAGGGAAGAAAGTGAAAAATAGTACGATTCAGTCTGTATTCAGACAATATCAGTTATTTTTCTGGAGGCATTTAGTATGCTTCATCATTAGTCCTTTGAGATTCTCTTGGATCATTGTATTCCTGAGAATAGCTAATTCATTCATAGTTGCAGTATTGCTGTTACTGTATGTGGTGTTGTCCTTTTTCTGGTCATTTCATTTTGCTTCAGTTCAAGTAAGTCTTTCTGGGTTTTGCAGAGGATATTTCTGAGATCTGGCTGTGTGGACTTGTAAGAAATATGCAAAATTGTGTCTTCCCACACTAGGAGGAATGGAGCATGAATGTAGGTAATGAAATTTTCTATAGTATTCAAGGCATAGAGTGAACATGGCAGCTGAAGTACTGTGGAAGAGGGGGATTGTAGGGGAAAGTAAAAGAAAGAAGAAGAGAGAAGAGGAGAGGAGAGGAGAGAAGAGGAGAGGAGAGGAGAGAAGAGGAGAGGAGAGGAGAGGAGAGGAGAAGAGAGGAGAAGAGTGGAGAGGAGAGGAGAAGAGGAGATTTCAATGGAGACTGACTGATTATTAATGTAGCTAGAGTTCACCTTGCTTGATGTTCTGTGTTTTCAGTATGTGGGGAGAAATTTGAAAAGCTGGGGATATGCTGTAATTCTCCCCCCTCTCCTTCTGCTTGCAAAAATTTACTTCTCTATTTCTTTAAACCATCCATAATTCCAGATTGAGTAATATTGTAAAAACTAGTTCAAACTTAATATGTTCTTAATTGTGAACAGGTAGCTATGAGTGTTAGAGTCAGTGATCAGTATGGGTATAAGAAAAAAGACAATGGTTGAAATTTGATTCATGTGTTATAGTGTTTTATGTTGCTTAAGCTCAGCCAAAGAATAACAATTTAAATAATGGATCAGACCCTGGGAGGAGAAAATTTTGATTAAGGGAATATGGCTATGCCTTCATTCCAAGTATGTGTGGGACCTTAGGAAGAGTACTGTTCCTTCCTTTTATATCTTAAACCTGCAACCCCTCCCTCCCCCAGATTGTGCCACCAATTGCTTTATCCTTTTTTCCCCCTCAATAAATGCTATTGGTGGTGATGATTTTCGTACATTCCCCGATGGAGATTCTCTTCTCTGCATTTAGCTAGGTGCATGCATTTGAATTAGTATTATTGAAAATCATAATTATGTAAAATGTGGTAATTGGTTCTAGCCCATTGGAAATATGCAGTGTAAATTCAAATAATGCAGTCACTTCAAGGGATTCGTTATTGACACTAATCTCAACCTAGCTGTAATGCTCTATAACACCTACCCCCAGGGGTTCTTTTGAGGATCAAATGAGATAATATTTTTAAAGCATTTTACAAACCTTGAAGTGCTATATAAATACTAATGTTTTCATCTGGGGTATAATTTTCTTCCTTTGGGGTTGTAGATATGAAGTTGGCAAAAATCAACTAATACACTATCTTGATAGCCACATTATCTTCTTGCCAATCATTGTTTATGGTCAAAATTTCTAAAATGACCCAATATGTAGCAACACAAGTCTGAACCACAATTTTGTGTGTAAGTTTGTTTTTACTACATATTTGGTAACTATAAGAGGTGGTGACTAGAGACTTCTCAACCTGTGCATTATTTACTTGTTAGTCTGTAATGGTTCCTAAGGAGCTGTAACCACATAAAAGTACAATTATAGACTTTTTAAACTCTGTATAATTCTTTACAAAGTCCATAATAGTACCAATGTGTAAATATGCGATAATGTTTTTCTTAAACAGGTTATATTTACTCAATTGACCATGAAATCTCCAAAATGTTTTTCTTTTAAATTGCTTTGCTGATGACTAAACACGGAGAGCAAATGATTCTTTGAAGTCAGAACATGTTATCAAATTGGTGTAGATATACCTCATGAAGTCTTACTCTAAACCACTAAGACTTTTTATACAGGGAACATATTTGATGTGCCCAGAAGCATACTAAGAAAATAAAAACAAAACCATATATTTATCGAATCTCTTTTTTAAAAGAAGGGCATACACTTTCACAACAAGAGCTTGGATATCATAATTTATTGAATTACCTGATACAGCTGTTTTGAAAGTTTATAGAGTATGAACATGATACTTAAGTCAGTGATTTCCTGAAGAAAAAAAACACGTCTGTGTCAAATATCAGGGATGTCAGTTATATCCATAAATTGCCCTCTAGGAACCAAAGATCAAAGCTTGTTATTGTTTTTTCCCAATAATTTCATTTAACCTCTCCAAATTGTAGAGCACAGAAATATAATTGTATCTGAAGAGTGAAAGTGACATAGAATGCTGAATTGGCAAGACTAAAAAGGCAAATATAGATGTATCAAATTTACTTGGTGACTTGACTAGGAGAGAGTCTGGTTCTTGTAAGTTACCAAAACTTCACAAAAACAACATTCAGTGAAAGTCATGGCAAGTAAAATCAAAGTCTTTCCTGAGGGGAAGGACATTGCTGTCTTTAAAATGTATATTAACTAGGCTCCCTTATCTGATAGACTGTAGCAACTTAGAGAAAACACATCACAATTCAGAACAACCTTGTGAAACTGAAGATAGAGTGAAAATTTGCTAGATGAATTTGAAAGGTTACTCAAAGTAAGGAAAATCAAATTGCCCCAATACAAATTAAGAGAGTAATAGCTTCATGCAATTAGACAAAACATTATTCAGGGATCACAAAGTAATTTTTGTATCAGATCATTGCCTCTGAAAGACAATATGTATTCATTTGGGGAGAGGTCTTTCTCTAATAATAACAATGACACAAAAAGTCTCCCCTGAATTTGGCACCCTAACTTTCAGAGAATTTTCCTATTTCCTGTATGCATTAGCCTAACAAACACATTTAATGTTAATTTAAGCAGTATAGGTGAACTGGCATTCAAGCCTTTAGTAAAGCAATAGAAGGAGCCCCTCCCAAGGAATAACATTTCTTTCCCTGAAGGTTTGACTCACAAGCTCACAGTGGCAATTTAGGTAAAGTCACTTCCCCATCACAGTGTTCACTTGCCCTGCTACAGGTTCAGTTTCAGTGTTTTCATTGTAAGCACAGGCTCAGCAGTTTTATGTGGGTGTTGTTTGCTTCATGCCTGAAACCTCAGTTTGCTACTTCTGCCCTGCTGCAGCTCCTTTATTCCCTCTTGACAGTAGCATCTGCTGCTATTTATCTGACTTCTCAGCAACTCTCTGGAACTTTTCTTCATTTACCTGATTTAGCTTTCCATGCTAAGTCTCACTGATTGTGTGGTTGCTCCCCAAAACCAGTTCTCACGGAGTACATTGACCTGGGAGCAGATGTGTTTGTCATAGTGGCAACTATCACCTCCCTGCTGTGTCAGAGAATGACAAGATAAATCTGATTAGTATTATACTTAGCACAAAATGTTCACTGTGTGTTTATCTAGGGCTTATGTTTAGAAAGAAGTCATAGATGGTTACTAGGAAGTTTTCTGAAATATTTCCAGCATGGTAAAACCTCTCTAAACTTACGTTCTGCTTATACAATTTTTGAGGCTTCAGAAACTTTTAAGACCAGATGAACTGAATCAGTCCATCTTTTTAGGCCACTGAATTGACTTCTCAACTTCATCATTCTTAACGGAAAATTGACTAAACTGCATTATAGTGTTAATGGTAGAGCCAAGATTAGAAGCTATGTTTTCAGATTTCTAGTAAAAATCCATATATTAACAAAATTATCTACTACACTAGCAGCAGCTTGAATCTATTTTCAAGTTTGTTAATTCCCTTTAGAGCTCTAGGCAAAATTGCAAAGTAATGGAATTCTCTTTTAGTACTCTCCCACCTCCCTTTCTGCATCTCTTTCTCCTACTCCACAGGTGCCCAGAAATCTCATACAGTCTTCAGGTTTCTGAAAGTCCCAATTTTTTTTAATCACTTCTAGCTCTACTCCCAGGATAGCTCCATGTTCCTAAATAACCATTCCCTTCCCTTTGCCCCTAATAAAATCGTGTACTCCCTCAGTGTTGTAGATCTTAGCTAAATATTAATCATACCAAAATAAGATTTGAGAATTCACTTCAATCCATAAAATATTTATTAAATAATTGCTATTGAGCAAACATTGTGCTAAATATTAGAAATGAAAACAAAAACAAAACACCTTAGTCCTTACCCTTGAATTTACATTCCAGTAATGTAATGCACATACGTGCACACATAGATATTATATGTGTATGCATATATATAATTAAACTATACATATAATATTGTGATAATTGTAGGAAATATCTAATAGAGAGATATGAGAGATTTGGGGAGAAAAGACTTACTTCAGTATGGAGAGTTTGGAGAATCAGGGAATTTCATGGAAGACGTGGCACCTAACAGGAGGGAGAATAGACAGACGCTAACAAGTGATTGTGTGAAGGGGAATGAAAGATCACAGGTGGTAATGTGGTTTCAAGACTAGGCCACTGGGAAAAATGATAGGATCCAAACCAGAAAATGGATTAATCCTCTAAGGAGATATTTTCATTGAGAAACAGTAACTTAGTAAAACATAGATCTGTAATTGTCAAAAGAATCGAAGATCATAGAATCACAGATTAATAGCAGGTAAAGACAAAAAAGTCACCTCATCCAGCCGTCTCGTTTGCCCATGAGGAAATGGACAGCTAGAGGGATTAAGGGACTAGTCCCAAGTCACTGAGGTAGGAGACATCGGTAAATCCTGAAAGCGAATTCAGGTTCTAAGACTCCGAATCAAAGCTTCTTTTTGACACAGAACCTGTATATGTCACTGTTGTCATTGTTGTTGTTACTGTTTTTCAGCCGCTTCAGTTGTATTCAACTCTTTGTGACCCATCTGGGGCTTTCTTGACAGAGATACTGGAGTGGTTGGTCACTTCCTTCTCCAGCTCTTTTTTACAGACGAGGAAACTGAGACAAACAGGGTTAAGAGACTTGTCCAGAGTCACAAAGGCTATAAGCGTCTGAAGCCAGATTTGAACTCAGGAAGAGGAGTCTTCCTGTCTCCAGACCCAGCACTCTATCCACTGTACCACTTAGCTGCCTGAGCCTGCATAGAGTAGGCACTTAATAAAAGCTTATTCATCAATTGAATGACTGACTTTATCATACTGCCTCAACTACTTTAGGGAAATTTGCTTTTCCTCTCGTTTTTCTTTTGGATGATGTCAGAGGTGGGATTCGAAATTTTGCTTTCTCTGTTCCATGCTACAAGTGAGAAGAGTTTGGTTTTCTTTTCCTTTAATAGCTGGAGAGGAACTGTGGCAAAGTAGTAAGAGAGATATATCTGTAATCGAGAAATTAGATCCAAATATTGCCTCTGCTATGTACTACATATAGGGGTTTGGGCAAGTCATGTCTCTGGGTTTCATTTTCCCCATCTACAAAATAAGAGATTTAAATAGATTAATTCTGGGGTCTTTTTTAGCTACAGGTGGATCTAGGATCTTGTGATATTCCCTGTGCCTATATCTTAAAATGCACTGCTAATACCATCACTCCCACCAGCATTCTAAACGTGAGAGCCATCAATCCTTCCTTCTTTAATATTTTTGATTCCTACATTGCACTGTGATAATGAAAGAAAAATCACTCTCAACACGAAATATACATGCTCACAAGATGTTATTGATGACAGCAAGTAGAGACTTACATATCTGCCTACAAACCTCCTAGAAAGCAGTGTCCTTCCAAACAAAAGAAGGCCATCTTGAGGTTTGAATGAATTCAAAAGTGATAGAGTATTGGGTCCTTAATATATGGTTAAATTAAAACCAACCATTCTCAATTATAGAAATATATTCAAAGTCTCACAATATATGTTAATCCAAAATGAATTCTTACGAGATACCCTTATGTCATGAAGTTACCTACTTCTGCCCTTATATCTATTAATTTCAAAATATGCCAGAATCTTGTCTTTAAGGAACATTATTCCAATAATTAGAGTGAGTTGAAGCTTCCTAACATTCATAAACTTGATAAATGACATAACACCATAGATTTAGAATTCTGGAGGATGTTGGAATTCATCTAGCCTAATTCCTTCATTGTATAGATGAAAAAACTGAAGTCAAGGGAAATTAAGTGATTTACCCAAGGACATCCATACAATAATTATTAGAGCTAAGATTTGCACTGAGTACCTCTGATTACAAATTCACTTCTCTCTTCATTATGCCACACACTGACATAGTTTCTTCTAAAACTCACAGGTCCTCTCCTGTATCTAATAAAACCTAAACGGAATCAATATGTTGAATACTTACAACTAAAGTATGATATGATGACACACAATAAGAAAAAATCACATATTACTTCATTAGGAATACTTCATTACTTAGGAATGCCTAAGGTGAGAACAACATGCAAAGATTTAAGAGTTGTGTGTTCAGAGGAGTTATGCTGAAATGTTCCTTCTGCTTTCAATAGAGAGGTGTCAGCTCACAGGAAAGGAATGAGCCATGAACTAGCAGATATGGCCAATGTGTTATTTTTTTCTTGGTTAACTATATTTATTTATTACAAAGGATAATTCTTTGGGGGTGGGTGAGAAGTAACAGTGATATCTTCTAGGACTGTATCCCAAAAAGATAATAAAAATGGGGAAAGGACTGACACGTACAAAAATATTTATAGTAGCTCTTTTTGTGGTGGCCAAGAATTGGAAATTGAGGGGATGCCCATCAATTGGGGAATGGCTAAAGAAGTTGTGGTATATAAATGTAATGGAATACTACTGTTCCATAAGAATGATGAGCAGGCAGATTTCAGAAAAACCAGGAAAGACTTACAGGAACTGATGCTGAATGAAGTGAGTAGAACCAGGAGAACATGGTACATAATAACAGCCACATTGTGCGATGACCAACTTTGATAGGCTTAGCTCTTCTAAGCAATGCAATGATCTAAGACAATTTCAAAAGACTCATGATAAAAAATGCTATCCACATCCAGATAAAGATCTGCAGAGTCTGTATGCACATAGAAGCATACTATTCTCTGTCTCTGTCTGTCTGTCTTTCTCTCTCTCTTTCTCCCTCCCTCTTTGTTTCTTCTTTCTCATGGTTTTCCTCTTTGGCTCTAATTCTTCTTTACAACACAACTAATGTAAAAATATGTTTATTATGAATGTATAATAATATAATGAATGTATAATTATAGGCTATAATGAATAGCCTATCTATATCAGATTGCATGCCATTTTGCGGAGAGGGAAGCTAGTGGAGGTAGGAAAAAAAATTAGCTCCAACTTCCCCCAAGCCCTGCACATCAATGCTGGATTTACAGTTTTATTTATAGAAAACAAAACAGCTGTACTGATGAGATCTACATAGAGCATTATTCATTATAATGATATTTACAGTTTTATGCAACACCTTGGAAAAAACAGAGGACAGCTTCAATTTTACAACAAAGATAGGAAACACACATATGAAGACAAATGTTGACAGAGTTTAATGTTACAGAGGACTATCCATTCTTGATACAAAACCCTGGGAATCACTCAGCTGGACAACTAGATCTTTTAATCTGATTGTCCAGGTCATTAAAATAGGGATGGTTCAATGCCATTTTGCCAGAAATTCATTTGGCAGGATCATAGACCAACATTTTAGAGAGCAGATCTATGCTGTTTTCATCAAGGTTCTTGACATGCGATGTCAAACTTACTGGTTTCCACTTGGGGAACATATTCTTATAATCCTGCAGTGACTCAACTTCTGGCCACACTTCATTATTAGGAATCCCAAAAGCCCTGAAGATTTGGAAGAGCTGGTCAATTTCAGAATCCCAGTGGAAAAGTGGCTTCTTGGTTGCTAATTCAGCAAATATTGTGCCTATACTCCAATGTGGAGGTAGGGAGAAATTTAGAACT
This sequence comes from Trichosurus vulpecula, assembly GCF_011100635.1. Classification (NCBI taxonomy): domain Eukaryota; kingdom Metazoa; phylum Chordata; class Mammalia; order Diprotodontia; family Phalangeridae; genus Trichosurus; species Trichosurus vulpecula. The sequence continues at coordinate 139,447,463 of NC_050579.1, read as the reverse complement.
CAAAATCTTATAGAAGTGAATGTTGAAAACTAAAAATAAATAAATAAATTCAAAATAAAAAAGTAAGAATGATACAAAAACATGAGAGGATCAATAAAATATCTAAAAAAGGGGGGGAGAAGCCCCTTGAAGTTAGGTGTTTGTTATTCTAAATAGCTCATTAAAAACCTAAAATGATTATATTTATTTTAAAAATGAAACCAGTCTATCAAGAGTAATAATATGATTGCTGTTCATATTCTTAGTTTCAGAAAGGCAGTATGGTATGGTAGACAGATAATTGACTTCAAAGCCAGGAAAACTGGGGTCCAAGGTCTACTCTCTAACATACATGTTCTCTGTCTCCTTGGCAAGTCACTGTGCTCTGGTAACCTCTCCAAGTCTAGACTATAAATTTCAGAGACAGTACCAGCCTGTATTGGTAGAGGGAATTTCTTTCTAGAGAGTTCCTTATACCAATGAAAACATAGGTTCAGGCTCTATCCCTATATGTTAATGGGAACTTCTATCTCTAAGAGAGGGATAGAACCATCCTCACAAGGAGAGGTTGTGCTCCTAATCATGATGTGAGTGTGAAGAAGAGATTCTCCTGGGTCAAATTAGATTTCACTGGTCAAATTCAAAAGGTTTGGCAGGAGAAAGAATGAAGTTCATAGTAGTATATATTCCAAAGTCAACATAGTGTTCTTCAAGAAGAAAGAAGTGAGCGGTAGACATTGGAGAGATGACAGTTTCCTCTCATGTTTCTTGTTAAAAATTGCTTATCAGTGCCTTCTGTTTAAAAAACATGTTCATTTCTGCATATCTCCCTTGTGGCAAAGAGTTAAGTACAACACATTGACCATATCGAAGAGTATGCACCATTTCACACCCATAGTTCCTCACCTCTCCATGAAAAGGACAAACATGTTTTTCTTCTTCTTTTCCTAGGGTCAAGACTGGTCATTACCTATTGCTTCCTTTAACTTGCTTCTTTTTGTTTCTGTTGCTGTAGCCACTATTTGTGTATCGTTTTCCTGGTTCTGCTGGTTTCAGTCTGCATCAGTTTATTCAAATCTTCCCTTAGTCCTTTGAATTTCCTCATGTTCTTTATTGCTTACGTTGTAGTAATATTTAATAAAATGCATATCTCACTATTTGTTTAGCTGTTCTTCAATTGATAGGCACTCACTTTGTCTCTAGGTTTGTTGTAAAACAAATAGCACTGCCATGAATATTTGAGCATTTATAATACCTTACTTTTTAACCTTTATCCTCCTCAGAGTATATGGCCAGCAGAGAGATCTCTGGCACAAATGATATAGGTTGTTGCTTTTTCACATGATTCCTGATTAGTTTACTGAATAGATGGACCATTTCACAGTTCCAACAGTGTATCAGTGTGCCGCAACATTGATTATTTTTGTCGTCTTTGCCTTTTTTATGGTTGAGGGGTGAAACTTCAAAGTTGTTTTATTACCTCCTCAATTCTTTTATTGCAGAGACAGCCTGTCACGCATTATTCCACTGTGCTAGTATTACTATGGGCCTAGAAATGCTGTTTCATTAGTTTTACTAATCTGGATATATTCTCATGTAAGGGAACGTTGGAGATGACTACATAAATATAATGTGTGTCACTTCCACATAGAAACACTAATTTGAAAGTAATAAAAATGTTTATTGTAATTCTCACACCAGTTAAATTAGAATAAGAACGTGGCTCTATAAATCCATCATTATGGAACAAATATGAGCAACATGGGAATTTAGATAGCAATAGCTTATTCCCTTTATGTCTCTGTCTGTATAGAAACTATTAGAAATCTCTAAGTTTTCTTCCTTTTCTTCAATTTTTTAAACAGTTTTATTTACAGTTTTGAGTTTTAAATTCTATCTTTTCCTCCCTCCCTTTCCTCCCCACTCTGTGAAATGGTACGCAATCAGATATAGGTTTTACATGTACAATTACATGAAACATTTCCATATTAGTCATTTTGTTTAAGAAGGCTCAAATAAATGAAAAAAGAAAGTGAAAAATAATATGCTTGAGTTTGTATTTAATCAATATCAGTACTTTCTCTGGAGGCAGATAGTATACTTCATCATTAGTTCTTTGGGATTGTCTTGGATCATTGTATTGCTAAGAATAGCTGTCATTTACAATTCTTCATTGAACAATATTGCTGTTACTGTGTACATTCTCCTAGTTCACTTCACTATGCATCAGTTCATGTAAGTCTTCTCAGGTTCTTCTGAAATCATCTTGCTTATCATTTCTCATAGCACAATCATATACCACAGCTTGTTTAGCCATTCCTCACTTGATGGACATCCCTTTGATTTCCAATTCTAAGCACCAAAAAAGAGCTGCTAAAATTGTTTTTGTACAAATGTAGGTGTTCTTTCAAATTGCCCTCCAAACTAGAGTTAAAGAATTATTCTCATTTAAGCATAGTGGAAAAAGAGTTTTTATCACACTTCGCCCTCCCACCCCAACTAGTTTGTATCAAAGGTTCACAAGCACAGTATAGAATTACCTTTCACTTTGTGCTATTGGCGGGGGAGAGAAGAAAAATGTGACATGGATAAAGATATTCATATGCCTTATGTCTACTTGTCAAGCAGAGGTCATCCTACGTGGGAAGTGCTTCAGGCTTCCTCTAAAATCACAGACATGGATCTGAAGAACACAGACATCAGAAAGGGTTCCCTTCACCATTTTCTTATTCTGTAGACTCTTGTACTTATAGATTAGCCCAGTAGCCTCTCAAAGTGGAAGAAAAACCTTTAAAGAAGTGACTGATTTACTTTCTGTCTACATCTGAGGTTTATCAAAAGTCTCTGATTCATAATATTCACCTAAAGTAAGTCATCTGAATGAAAACTAATATATGAGGTGAATAGATGCAATAATAGAAATTAATATTTCTGTTAGAAGTTACTTGGTATTAGAGATTTCATCTTCCAGAAATTCCATTAGCAGCTTAAAACAATTGTGTTTATGTTTAAAATCAAATCAGTCAATTTATAGTCATGATGTCAATTATATTCTTGTTTTCGTTTACAGATTTATTATGTGCAATTAAATAAGGCTCTTTTAAAGAGTGAAAGAATTATTCTTTCAAAATAGAATGTGGTTTTAGTCCTAATTTGAGAATGAAGAAGAGGACTTGTAGGTAACAGAACCAAGAAGAGGGTGGTCTGGATACTTTCTCCAGACTCCACTCTCAAAATTTCCCTCATATGGGCATTTTACATGAGTTATAGATCTGTTGCATTTGGTGCTATAGGATAAAAACAGAAAACCCTCCCACAAAAGCTAGAATCTTTATTAATTAATATTTGAGAATATTAATCCTTAAAATGTTCATTCAGTACCTTATGTTAACCGCATTCTGTGTTGTGTGTGTGGCACACAAACCAGCCTATTGGCTGGTACTTCAGGTACACATTGGGATCCTATTTTGCTATAATCTTTGTTGGCATATCTCATTAGATGTTTGTCATCCTCCTCTGAAACAAGTGGTGGACAATTCTGTCCAGTCACATGAAGAAGATAGAGGTAGGGGCTTTTGGAATATGTTACCTTCTGCCTGGGGCAGCTTCTAAATTAGAAACCCCCCAAAGCAGTAGAGATGCTCTCCAGAATAACCTTGGTACCCACCCTGAACTCTACAAAAATTGGGAGATATTAATTTAATCCAGCTAGAGGGGAAAAAAGAAGGAAGTCAAGGGAAGAAGTGCTAAAGTGGTCCAAAACGAGTGGGAGCATGTGCCCCTGAAGGAAAGAATAATAAAACACAGTGGAAACTAGTCTTATCCTATCTGTAGAGCTACTCATGCAACAATGGAGCCTGGAGAAAATGAAATTGCCCAACATGCAGCAAGCTGAGTCATCTCTACATTCCAGGGGGTATATCCAGCAGTCCAGGCAGGAGGGATCAAAAAGTGAGTGATAAATAAATAAGGAAAGGAAAAGTGGTGGGAACATCAAAGATTTCAAGAATGAAGATAAGAAAACCATGGGGGAGAACAGATAAATCATAAGAGAATATCTTGAAACTAGAAGGGGAAATTCTAAATTCTAAAAGAGATCTCAACAAATTATAAAGCTTTCAACAAATATTCCAAAAAAATAGAAAATCAGCACCTGAGGAAACACAGAATTAATCTTGTGTAATCAATGCATAGCAAAGAACAACAACAACAAAAGAAATTCTCAAAGGATTCAAAAGAGTAATGAAGCATGTAAAATAAATAATTAACAATGAATATGTCAGAATTTATAGTTCTCAATGAATTTTTTTAAAACCTAAATTTTAATATTAGAAATTATTGAATCCATAATGAAATGTTGTGTTCTGTTTCTACCATGGAAGTTTAAGAAAGATGAACAGATTGAGTATATAAAAAACACTCACTTATTGGTCAAATAACCAAAAAGATAGAGGACTTGGCATTTTCTCAATTTCCCACAACCTCTCAGGAGTTATGCACAAGAAATAAGACAATTGCAGGTTTCAGTAGCATCCTATTGCAACCAGTCTTGTGCCCCTAAAAGTAGAGTAGAAACTAAAACAGGTGAAATGTGAATTGGTCAGCAGGGCTACTGTCTGTGAAGTCATTTAGGTCCAGCCGCCAGGGAAACTCCCATCAAAAAAGTAAACAGAACATGAAGAAGAGGAGAAAAAAAAGAGCAAGGGGAAAAAGATGGAAATTTCTAAAGGTCTCAGAGGGGAGAAAACTCAGAGACTTTGAACAAAAGGAGATAAACCAACCTGGAAGCTGTTAGTAACAGATGAGAACATGGCATCTAGATCACCTAAAAGATTCAAGACATCTATGCATTAGTGTGTTATAAGTAAAAGGAAGATGAATAAACAACTTATAAAGCAGAGGACCTTGTGCATACGCAAGAGAGCTTGTAACCATAGCATGGTGTTTCTGAATGGTTTCAAAGAGAAATAAGGATTGTGAAAGCATAGTTTATAATCTGTACAGTAGAAATAATTGGAAGAATAGAAAAACTTCAATCCATGATGGCAAGTTTTACCAAAGAACACAAGAGAGAATAATTGATCAGAAGTACAAATATACAGAAGTAAAGGGCAATCTGCAAAAAGTTAAGCAAAAAACAATAACATTGAAAGAAAAGAAGATATCTATTCAAGAAAAAATACTGAAGTGAAGAAAAGTCTGGCAAAAGAGAAGCAAAGGCAATAATATTAAAAAAAAACACATGATCTCTATAGAAGTAAAAGCCATTGACCTCAAGAACAGGCTTCAAAAAGATAAATTAAAGCCCACAGGTCTTCTCCCCCACCCCAACCCCAAAATAAAAAAGTGAATACAGTAATTTAAGAAAAATATAAGAATACTGCTTAGATTCTTTAAATACAGAAACATCACATGAAAGAACCTACTGATAACCTTCAGAGAAACAATAACCAAATAACGAGACAAAATAAAAATTTTAAACTCCAAGGCACATGGTGGATCAATATCCCAATTCCAGACCAAGAAAACAAAAACAAATTCTGCAAATGGCCCGGAGAAATGCCTTAAAAATAAAAAAAATATTAATGGTATAAGATGTTTCAACATAGGTAAGAAATCAATAAAGGGACTGGAATAGCATATTCTCAAAAACAAAGGAGCTCCAGACATATTTCAAAATGGCATCCTTGTAAACCTGAAACTAATCATGAAAAAAAGGTTGGGATTCCACAAAAGATAAACATTTAGGTGAAGAAAAAATAACAGATGTGCAGAATATTCAACTTGCAGACATCACAAACCACAGAAACACAATAAAGGCAAATAAGTACAAGTGACAAGGGAATAATAAAATAAATTATCCCAATTTTAGAGTATATTTTTAAAAGGAAGACAGATTTGTAGAGTAATAAAGCAAAAAAAAATAGGTATTAAATTTTTAAAATGCACAAAATGATAAATATGTAAGCAGAATATAAAGAAAAAGAAAGGTGAAGGTGGAGGTGCAGAACTGATGTACAAGAGACTAAATCCCACAAGCTCCCTAGAGATGGATTGATTTGTTTTGTGGGATAAAATAGCAAGAGTGGAAGGGTATATAAATGGAGAGATGGGAGGTATAGGACAGAGAGGAATGAGTGTTGTACCTTTATTGAGTCCATGGATCGGTGAAGGGATGATGACTCATAGTCTCTCTGTAAGAGGAAGGATTTGAGGAGAATGGGAAAGATGGCAGAAGAAAGGAGTTAAAACTAGCATGGTCAAAGAAGAGAATCTCAACACAGCAGGTGAGGATAGTTCTACAGGAGAACACTCACACAGGTCAAGAGGTATGTATGCTTGGAATGGGAGATAGGGGCTTCATGATAGATTTGAATTGGGGAAAGTTAGCACATTGGAAGATCACCTTTTCTGAGAGTGTCATCCCTGCCTGGACAATAACATGCATCAGGAGGATATACAAGCTTTTGGAGACAGCTGACACATGGCAGGGGAATGGGGATAAATACAGAGATGAAATTATCTCACCAGTGGGATGGAGAACGATCATGAGGAGGTTATAGGATAACAGTGAATCACATAATTTTGGGTACAGAGTAATTTCTACCATATGGCAGTGCTCCTATTCAAATTACTTACACTTATAAACTAATAAGTTTCTATGAGTAAGGCGAAAGAGATAAAAGGGACAAATGGGTCAAGATTTTTAAGGCAACAACAGAAATTGATTAGAAGCAGGAACTCATGGCTGGTACTTTAGAAGTTTAAACTCTATGAGAAATTCAAAGAGAATAAATAAGATTATAACCAGGAATGATAGAATAAAATTTTAGAATTGATGAGAAGAGAATTATTGAAAACAAAGAAAAATCTTAGAAAAAGTTAGAAAGTAAGAAGTGATTATTTAGATGTGAATTTATGAGTTTGAAGTTATAGATTCCAATTTTCTAACAGCATTATAGAAACTTGTGTAAGAAATCTGACATAGAGGCCACTATTTGATCTAGGAAAGTCTCTAGTATATTTTAAAGGTCTTGCAACGCATTTCTCTACTTTCTTCTGGCTTTTACTTTTTTAAAAAATGTCTATATTGAAAATGAAAATTTCTTTCAAAGTTACTGAATTTGTACATACAAAAGAAGAGAGGAGAGAGGAGAAAATAAAATCCTCGAAACACAAATTATTTTTTCCCTTTTCCTTTATGAACAATTGGTATAAATGATATAGCCAAAGCCACTGGTCAATAGAATTGTTTTCTATATAATTCAAAGGTGGCAGAGTTTTAGTCCTCAACATGTTTTCTTAGTGATAGAACATTCAACTATATGCCCATGCCCTGTGGCAAAGTACATCATTGTAAGAGTGTAGAGGACAAAAATCATTCCCCTACTGACCTGCTGGTTCAACCGTACCCTCTTCATCTTTAATAGAGAGTTTGACTTCTTAAGAGAAGACCAGTCATTCTCAGCAGTAGCAACAAAGTTAATATATTAGAATTCTAAGCATCTAAAGTGATCCTCAGAAAGGATCCTGTTGTCAAAATAAGGGAAATCCAGGGATTTCATGTCTTTAAACATCTGTCCGTGTGAGGGAGGCATATAATGTTACAACCAAGAATCAATGAAACCACTATTATCTTTGGAAAGTAGAACCAAAATTAAGGAGAAAGTCTTCAACATACCATCTTCTTGATCCTGAGGTTGATTTTTCTTTTGCAAGAAGATGGGAAAAGCTCAAATGGATCGTATAGATCTTCTGGGGTTTGGGGGCCATGATGGTTCTAAGATTACAAGTTATTATAAATATTATTTTTAAAAATTAGCTAGAGGAGACTATACTGTAGCTGATCTAGAAGTTATGAACCTTATGCCAAAGATAAAGAAATGGTATGAAATAGTTAGATAACATAAAAAGTGAAAATGAAAGTCTTTCAAGTCCCCAAAACAGTATAACCAAACTTCTTACTGACTATGATTTGAGCTTCAGAGTCTTTAATAAGTATAAGTTAAATTATTTAAAATATAGTGAGGCATAAACACTCAACAAGCTTCATCAAGACTCACTATTCAAATGTTAGATGATTTCCCCCTAAAGCTAAAACAATAGAATTTAAACAAATTTGTTGAAGGCTAATATAATACAACAGGTTTGTTTTCTTTAATATAGGACCAAATTAATTCAAATTTTACCCAAATTAGCCTTGGTAAATTATCTCAGATTTTGTTGACATTTTTATCCTATTCTCTCTCTGGTGGTCTGTGTTCTAACAGCACTGTTACCTTCCATCCCTCAAATATTTGATCACTTATTATGAAATTAAAAATATTACCCTTGAAGAGAGATCATAAATAAAGTTGTCATATCTCTTTTAGAGAAAAGAAAAATGAAATGGTCTTCGGGAAGCTCTTGATTATCTGCAGGGGTTAATACTGCTCTTGTCATTATGAACAATGCATGACTATTGAAAAATAAATACAATTTCTATTGTATCATTTATGAAATAGACTCATCAGAAATCTTGGTAATCATGTCCTGATGTTTTGTACTTTTTCTAAGCAATGAATATTGTAAAAGTTTGCAGAAAGCCATTTAACATTTAATAAAAAGCTATATATAATTCTCTGTCAGGGACAGGTTTTTTTTTAACATGAGCCCATTCTAAAAGAGACTTCCATGGGGGGGAAACATTTGTAATTCCATTTATTCCAGTGATACACATTTTTTTTTTTCTGCCTTTAGGTTTTATTGAACTGCACTGGGGGTGAGGAGGGAAGGATACTTAGATCTTACAACTAAACTCTTTTAATCCTCTATTTAAAAAAAATAGAGCCAGTAAGAAAAATTATAAGAAAAATAAGGGTGATTTCAAATTTTTCCTATTTTTCTGTACTGAAAATTTTTGTTTTGTAACTCAGTTTAGAACTCATTTCTGAACTGATATTCCATTATCAGTCATGAAATAGAAACTTTTTGTGTTTTAGTATTATTTTGTAAGACCTTTCCTCCAGAGCAGTGCCTGCATTTTACCAGTACTTAGGTCATTATGAACGTGGAGTGCAACCTTCTTGAGGCAAGGACTGTTTACTTTGTTAATTTGTTTACTTTAGTTTCTGAATCTTCAGTGCTTAATATAATGCCTTGAACAGAGTACGTGCTTAATAAATGTTGAACTGAAATTAATATAAGCATGGAAAAGAAGTATGTCTCAACATTTAATGTCACAACAATACAATTTCAGTACTAGAATCTTTGCAAACATAATTTCATCATTTTAAATGACCAAAACCGAAGTGCTACACTTGAATTTTTGGAAGACCTGTATTTTAATTCCACCCCAGACTCTCCACTGTCACCCTGGGCAAGTCATATAGCTTCTCACAGACTCATATGTTACATCTGTAAAAAGAGGACATATATCAGCCCCTAACTCATAGGGCTGTTGTGTGAATCAAATGAGATTTTATTTTATTTTTTTAATTCTGAACTTAAAAACACCAAATAAAATGAGCACTTCCATATACAAAACAAAACAATCATATATGAAACTGTGAGTCACTATTATATTCAGTTTGTCTTTCATTTCATTTAAATGACAAATCCAGCATGCAGCTTTTTAAAGCTGTCCTGCTTGTCTATGATTTCTTCTGTTCTCTTTTGTGCATTTATTTTTAAAAATGGTTCAGTTATCCCAAATACACTATCTCTCTCTGTCTCTCTCTCTCTGTCTCTCTCTCTCTGTCTCTCTGTCTCTCTCTCTCTCTCTCTCTGTGTCTCTCTCTGTCTCTCTGTCTCTCTCTCTCTGTCTCTGTATCTCTCTCTCCCTCTCTCTTTCTCTCTCCTTCTCTCCCCCTTTCTTTCTCACACACAAATACATACACACATACATAGTGTATATATATATATATATATATATATATATGACTTTGGAGACTTTATACTCACACACACACAGGTGTGTGTGTGTGTGTGGGGGTACAGTGCATTCCAAAAGTCTCATTACAGTTTTAAGCTATTAAGGCTTAAAGCTACACTAAGACTTTTGAGACATATATACATACATACACCCATAGATATGTGTATATACATCTATATGCATACATATTGTTAATGTTATAATACTACAGTGTCAATTCTAATATCATTGCAAATTTAATTTCATCTGTTTAAATTACCAAAACCAAAGTGCTGAACTTGAATGTCGGAAGACTTGGGTTTTAATTCCACCTCAGACTCTCCTAACTCACCCTGGGCCAGTCATACAAATTCTCACAGACTCAGGTTCTCCAACTATAAACATTGTACACACACATATGTCTACACACATACACACATGCATGTGAATATACATATATACACACATATATACATATCTATGTGTGCTATACACACATACAAATTATATATACATATACATACACATATCTATGTGTGTATGTATATATGTATGGTCCCTAAAGTCTTAGTGTAGATTTAAGCCTTAATTTCTTAAATCTGTAGTAAGACTTTTGGACCAACTTGTATATAAAGTGTTTTGCAGTCTTCAGGGAATTCTATTATATAAATACTCGTTACAAAATTTTTAGTAGTCATAATAATAGTAATTGGATCAATTCTTGAGGTTCTTTTGATTCTATGGTTCTTTTTCCAGTGAATAAAAGAGGGTATCATTTTAATCATAAGTGAAACTTTAGGATATATATAAAATTTATATTTATATGAGGTAAATAATGGACATTGTGGTAGCAAGAAAGTCAGGCTGACCCACTTCTGGACAGAGAGATGATGAACTTGGCCTGCAGGAGACATGTGTTTTCAGATATTGTTAATGTGAGAATTTATTTTTCCAGTTGATGCAGCTTTGTATTGAAGGATTATTTTTTTGGGGGGGTGCTTAAAATGCTTGTCAAGGGGTAGGGAGTTATGATTCGGAACAAATTAATAAAAATTGCTTGTTTACAAAAGCAGGTTCTTTCTTTTCTATTTGTATCTTTAGTGCTTTGCATATAATTATTTAATAAGTGCTTTTAAAATTATGCATTCATTTTTAATTGCAAAAAAAGAAAAAGATTTGAAGATATATTCTAGTGGGTTAGGGTTGGGGAGAGAATTAGCAATATACCTTGAGGTCATGTCTGCAAAATGAAATAATTTCCTAAATACTATCTTATTTTCCTAAATATCTTTCCTTCCATTTATCACTTTTCTCCATGTAGAAAACAACAGTTTTCCCCTTTGGGTCACATGGTTGAGAATAAATAAGTCTCAAAGGTAGCCCAGAAGAATTCTGCTTAGGAGAGCTTCTCATCACACCACTGGAAATCAGAAGCTGTGGTAACAGAACATAGTCCCTGTACATGTGACTTAGACATTGGGATATCTCCCTTTGGATATAGAACCTCGCTGTGAACAAATTGGACTAGTAGAATTTTTTGAAGCTGCCTGTGAAGATGAGCAAAAATCCATAAGAATTACAGTATACGTGCTTTATTCATGGAAGTTACTAGAAACATAGAGTATTATGTCTGAACCCTAGAGTCTGTAATGATTTCTTGTTGTTTGCAGTGAAAATCAAATAAAGCTGAAAATAAATCCTTGTTCAGACCTGCATTATACTGAAAATTGAACATTTCCTTCTGTGTTTTCTAGTGTTTCCCAGATTTAGATTATAGCAGAAGTTTAGAGTTAGAAAGAACCTTAGAGTTTGTCTAGCCCATCTACTTCATTTTAGAGATGAAGAAACTGAGGCCTCAAGAGGTTAAATAACTTACCCAAGTTGCCTCAGGAAGAAATATCAGAAGTGGGATTGGAACTTAGTCCTTTAACTTCAAATGCATCACTCTTTCCACTGTCCCACAGGACACAAGGGAATGTGACAAAGCTTAGGAATTGAGATTTCCATCATTTAGCTGTGAGTAAAATCTAATTGATTTCTAAGGCCCACTGCAGACACATTTCTTGAGGCAGGTTCTTTCACCATTTATAGTTTTTCTTATTTATTGTATGTATATTAATATATCAAGTCACTAAATGCCCTTTTTACAAATTGTAAATTGTAAAACACCCAGGTACATTCATTTCTTTTTTTTTGTTCATGCATCTTTTCTTTTGTTATTTAATATTTTTAGTTTTCAACACTGATTTCCATAAGATTTTGAGTTACAAATTTTCTCCCCATTTCTACCCTCTCCCTACCCCAAGATGGCAGATATTCTGATTGCCCCTTACCCCAGTCTGCCCTCCCTTCTGTCACCCAACTCCCTCACTCACCTTGTCCCTTTTCCCCTTACTTTACTGTAGGGCAAGATAGATTTCTGTACACCATTGCCTGTATATCTTGTTTCCCAGTTGCATGTAAAAACAACTTTTTTTAGCATTTGTTTTTAGAAATTTGAGTTCCAAATTCTCTCCCTTCTTCCCTCCCTGCCTGCCCTCCTTGTGAAGGCAAGCAATTCAACATAGGCCACACATGTATCATTATGCAAAACACTTCCATAACAGTCATGTTGTGAAAGACTAACTATATTTCCCTCCATCCTATCCTGTCCCCATTTGTTCAGTTTTCTCCCTTGACCCTGTCCCTTTTCAAAAGTGTTTGCTTTTGATTACCTCCTACCCTGATCTGCCCTCCCTTCTATCATCCACCCTCTCTTATCCCCTTCACCCCTACTTTCCTGAGGAGTAAGATACCCAATCAAGTGTGTATGTTATTCCCTCTTTAAATCAAATCCGATGAGAGCAAGATTCACTCATTCCCTTTCATCTGCCCCCTCTTCGCTTCCAAATAGAACTGCTTTCTCTTGCCACTTTTATGTGAGATAATTTACCCCATTCTCTCTCTCTCTTTTTCCTTCTTCCAATATATTCCTCTCTCACAGCTTAACATTTTTAGATACCATCCTTTCATATTCAACGTACCCTGTGTCCTCTGTCTATATGTATATATATATATATGTATCTGTATATTCCTTTCAGTTACCCTAATACTGAGAAAGCTTTCATGGGTTACAAATATCATCTTTCCATGTAGGAATGTAAAAAAAATGATTCAACTTTATTAAGTCCATTATGATTTCTCTTTCCTATTGACCTTATCATGCTTCTCTTGATTCTTGTATTTGAAAGTTAGATTTTTCTATTCAGCTCTGGTCCTTTCATGGAGAATGCTTGAAAGTCCTCTATTTTATTGAAAGTCTATATTTTGCCCTGGAGCATTATAGTCAGTTTTGCTGGGTACGTGAGTTTTGGTTTTAATCCTTGCGCCTTTAATTTCCAGAATATCATATTCCCAGCCCTTTGATTCCTTAATGTAGAAGCTGCTAGATCTTGTATTATCCTTTTTGTGTTTCTACAATACTCAAATTGTTTTTTTTTTTGGCTGCTTGCAATATTTTCTCCTTGGCCTGGGAACTCTGGAATTTGGTGACAATATTCCTAGGAGTTTTCTTTTTGGGATCTTTTTCAAGAGGTGATTGGTGGATTCTTTCAATTTCTATTTTACCCTCTGGCTCTAGAATATCAGGGCAGTTTTCCTTGGATAATTTCTGGAAAGATGATATCTAGGCTCTTATTTTGTTCATGGCTTTCAGGTAGTCCAATAATTTTTAAATTATCTCTCCTGGATCTATTCTCCAGGTCAGTGGTTTTCCCAGTGAGATATTTCACATTGTCTTCCACTTTTTCATTCTTTTGGTTCTGTTTTATAATTTCTTGATTCCTTATAAAGTCACTAGTTTCCACTTGCTCCGATCTAATTTTTAAAGTAATATTTTCTTCAGTGGTCTTTTGGACCTCCTTTTCCGTTTGGCTAATTCTGCCTTTTAAGGCATTATTCTCCTCATTGGCTTTTTGGAGCTCTTTTGCCATTTGGGTTACTCTATTTTTTAAGGTGTTATTTTCTTTGGTATTTTTTTCGGTCTCCTTTAGCCAGTCATTGACTTGTTTTTCATGATTTTCTTGCATCACTCTCATTTCTCTTCCCAAATTTTCCTCTACTTCTCTTACTTATTTTCCAAATTCTTTTTGAGCTCTTCCATGTCCTGAGACCAATTCATATTTTTCTTGGAGGCTTTTGATGTAGGCTCTTTGACTTAGTTGACTTCTTCTGGCTGTATGTTTTGATCTACTTTGTCAACAAAAAAGATTCTGTAGTCTGAGTGCTTTTACAGTGCTTGCTCATGTTCCAGCCAACTACTTGACCCTTGAGCTTTTTGTCAGGGTATGGCTGCTTTCAGATTGGAGAGTGCTTTGTCCCGAGCTTCAGGGGCCTTGCACTGCTGTCTTCAGAGCTACTTCTATTCTGAGGTGTTATGGTACCACTCTCCTGGCCTATGTTCTGATCTGTGAGTGCAAGCACTCCTTTCTGCCATGTATCTACCAGGAGGTCTCTCTCTCCACAGTCACCGCAAGCTCTGCTACAACAGTGCTCCTCCTCCCCCAAGAACCACAAACCGGGACCAGGACTCAGATCCAAGCAGGGCAAAGCAAGAGAACCCTGCCTCTCCATCAGCAAAGTGCTCCCTGCACTCCCACTCTGATCTGCTGTTTGATTCTTCCTGCCATAGGTGTCAGGGTGGACCAGGGACTCTGGAAGCAGCTGCTGCTAGAGCTCTGGAAGCAGCTTCTAGAGCTTCCTGCTGCTGTTGCCAGGCCAGCTCTGCCACCCCTGTGGCTGGGGTTGGACAGTGAACTTCTCTCACCCAGATCCAGAAGTTTTCCCACTGACCTGCTCAGTGGTCTTTGGCGTTTGTGGGTTGAGAAGCCTGGTAACTGCTACAGCTCAATGGTTCATTGCCCTGAAGCCTACTTCAGCCAATATACTCTGTGCCTCTGGTGCAGCCCACGCTGGGCTGTGTCTCACTCCCAGTATGGTACAATAGACCCTTCCCAGTGACCACTCAGGCCATCCTAGGCTGGAGACCTGCTTCGCTCTGTTATTTTGTGGGTTGTGTAGTTCTAGAATTTGTTCAGAGCCATTTTTTACAGGTGTTTGGAGGCATTTGGGGGAGAGCTTACCTGAGTCCCTGTTTTCCAGCTGCCATGTTTGCTCCACCTCCCCTCCATCTAAGGCACATTCATTTCTAATAATTCAAAGGAGAAGTGGGAATGACGTCTATTTTGTTTGGCATCTTTCTGTGAATGAAAAGGAGTTTCTTAACACTATCAGATACCATAGCAGGTAGGCTACGGCACTCATACTCATTAAAAGTAACCACTTATTTGATTAAATGTCCACTGATGCCCACCAATGTGCTGAATACTATATAAAACAAATTGTACACACAATGATAACTTCCGTCTAGGAAACTATTGACCAAAACTGGGCCTACCCAGCAGAAAATCTAGAGGAAGTTTGCCAACAATTCCAATACAGACAGCCAAACCAATAGTCAGAAATAAATGAATGTAAATATATGGATTGAACTATTTTTTTCCCTGGTAATTAACAGATCTCCCCTTTCATTTGTATTATTCAAATATAGACTGAGAGAGAGAGGAAAAAGATTCAAACCATCAGTTACTCTTTTTTTCTTCCTTTAAGACACTTGAGAGATATCATGGCTCAGTGGATACAGAGATGTTCTTGTAGCCAAGGAGACTTTGGTTTATGAACTATACATTGTCTGTGTGACCACAGGCAAGACAACCTTTCAATGCTCTAGACAATTCTCTAAGACTCTTTAGAAGACAAGCTTCAGATCTGAATCAGCAAAGGGAGTTTCCACCCTGGAAAATCACTGAAGTGATGAAATCCAAGTCATCTCTCTCATCTTCCACAAAAAGCATCTTAAGCTTTCTGTGGAAATAGATACTGTTAGTGACTATGGCTGAATGATGATTAAATCTCTCAGAGCATTTACTTGCAGATTTTAATCAATAAGTCAAGAAGCTTTCATTAAGTGTCTTCTAGTATGTACCCAGCACTATGCTTGTCACTGGGGATACAAAAACAAAAAATGAAAAAGTTTAAAATATAAACATGTATATATATATATATATATATATATATATATATATATATACACATACATACACACACATATATACTGTATATATACAATGTGTGCATACATGTGTGATATATGTACATATATGTGTGTGTATAGATATGCATACACATGCATATGTAGAGAGAGGTAAGGGAGAGAGTAAATAGGAGATAATTTGATTTGTGAGGCAAAGGCATTAGAAGCTGCCAATTAGGAAATGCTTGAGCTTAGTTTTGGAGGAAATTAAGGATTCTATGATGTGATAGTACACTCTGAACATGGAGACAGCTAGTACAAATACATAGGGAAAGGAGATTGGATGTTATGTATGAAGAATAGTAGGAAGGCCAGTTTGGACTGCATAGTGCATAATGGTGTCCAGTGTATAATGAAGCTGGAAAAATAGATTGTCACTAGGCTAAGGAATTTAAATACCAAACAGAAGAGTTTATATTTTTATTATGGAGGTTATAAGGAGCCATTGAAGTACATTGAGTAGTGGAGTGAAATGGTAAGACCCGAGCTTTGGAAAAGTCATTTGGTCAGCTAATGTGGAGGGTAGATTGGAAAGGATGAAGATTTGAGGCAGGGACACTAATCATGAGATTATTACAGTCATCCATTGCCAAATGAGAAAGGCCTGAAATAGTGCGTCACTCTAGCTGTGAACAGAGATAAGGGCAAAATTGTGAAAGACGTTTTGGATATAGCATCAACAAGACTTTGCAACCTATTAGATATGTGGGTTGAGTGAGAGTAGGGAGTAAGTCACCCAAAATCACTAAGACAAGCATAGCACTGTGGTCAGTTTCTTGCTCATAGCATAGAAGAAAGTCAAGGCAGGGAACCTTGAAAAGAATTAGTTTTATTTTGGATGAAAAGAAAATGATGTCTGCTGTATAAATATAAGTGAGTAGAATGCAGAATTTAAACCATCCCAAAGTAGGCCTCTTATTGATTGGTTCTCTTTTATTGTTTTAAGAACATTAAGAGAAAAGGAAGAGAAGGAAGTTTTGTTCGTTTGGTCCTAAAAAATGAATGACTTCAAAAGCCAGTAAAGAAAGCAAGGCCTTACTCTGGGCTTGCATAACAGCTGCATCCATTCTGGCTTGAAGCTAGTCCTTCCGCAACTGGTGAGATTCCACCCTAATGCTTCCACATTTGACAAAGAAAATACTTACCTTTAAAAAGTATGCTTTTAGTTGCCTTCTGGGCTGTGAAACTCAGTAGCAATGTTCCATTAAAATGACCAATGCTTGATCTTTAATAAGCCTCAAATGACCCACCATCAGTAGGAAAAACAAACAAAACAAGTTCTAAGTTTGAAGTTCGAAAATACAATTCTGCTTTTAGTCTGTGGTCATTAACTATTTAGGGCTGCCAGTGAAGGAGGGGGTCATGCAATTTAATGTTTTAGTCTAAGAAGAATCAGTAATGAGAGAACTCCTCTCTCCCTTTCTCTTTTGAGACTGTGAATGGATTTTAAGGCTAAATTATCACCTGCTGCACTTGGTCCAGTTTCCATACAGAAGGACTAAGTATAAAATAATACTCTCCCTGCTCTTAAGCCTGGGCTTTACAGATTTCCTAGTTCATAGTCTGTAGGGGCACTTGTTAAGTCAATCAGAATGGGATTTGGATGCATTTCTTAAGCAATAAATAATGTGAAGTTGTCCAATTGTATGGTTGAGGATTATTTTTTTCCTTATGTGAAGGTGGTTTTTTTCCTGTTTAGTTTGCCCACATACAAATTCACTCCTCCACACCCCTTCAAATTGGCTCCTCATCACTACTAATGGCAGTCACTTAGCAGAACTGGCCATTTGCTGCAAAGTGTATTGAGAAAAGTCAATACTGTGATGCTTGACACTGGTGGTGGTAAAATTCAAACCACCAACTTTCAGAGAGCTCTTATACCAAATAGAACTCATTCTTTTGTGATCAAGGAAAGAGCTGCTAGGACTAGCAAACTTCACTGATTTATAAAAGCATTTTCTTCTCATTCCCCTTTTAAAACATGGAGAGACTGTCAGTATTCTGGTATAAAATGACATTCTCAGGGTAATTTCGACGTTCA
The DNA here is from genome assembly GCF_011100635.1 of Trichosurus vulpecula. NCBI lineage: Eukaryota > Metazoa > Chordata > Mammalia > Diprotodontia > Phalangeridae > Trichosurus > Trichosurus vulpecula. The sequence goes on along the minus strand of NC_050579.1, from coordinate 139,429,421 downwards.
TTATTCACGAGTTCTGGAATCTGGGGTTTTGTTTTCAAATCACTGATTTTAAAGGCTCTTACAGTATCTTACAGGAATTCTTATTTCTATAACCATCTAGATTATTTCTGAGTCTAGACTTCTGATTTCATTAATGTAGCTCTGACTTCACCAATGCAAATTGGTAACTATTGTGCAACTTTTAGTCTTAGAAAATTACTTGAGGCACCAAGAAACAAAGTGACCTGCCCAAAGTCATGTAATCTGTATCAGAGCTAGAACTTGAATCCAATCAGCCAATCAACAGGAATTCATTAAGTGCTTATCACTAGGGATATAATGCAAAGGCAAAGACAAGTCTTCTATCCACTATACCTTACTGCCTCTCCTAATCATCTATAAATGAAATTATCAGTCTTTAAAAAAAATGGAACAAATTAGTGCACATGCTGGCACATGACCAAATGTCAGGAGAGGGAATGTATTTGGGGACACTGAATCTCTGACAAGTGTTTTTGACTGATATCTCCTCCTATCACTGACCTTGTAGTTGACTTCTGAGGAAATAAATTGCACCTCTAACAACACAAGTGTAAAATGCTGGTAATTATTTGAATTCTTTCTTTATTGTGTTATCATGCTTTCAGAACTCTTTGCCCTAGATAAATGCCCTTTCTTCAGTATTTCCTGACAACCAGTATAGAATCTTACCAGCTTTCTTCCATTATAACATTTGATTGCTTCTTGATCTTAGTTTCTATTTGATAAAGACATTTCCTTCACAAATGCAGAAGTAGCATAGGCTAATTTACTCCCATTACCTTAAATCCTTCTTTTTAATAATTTCATTAAAGGAAATTTCTAGATAATGCTAGTTGGGCTCTTTATAGAATCATACTATTTATAGAAGGAATGAATTTTGGAGATCATTGAGCCCAGACTCATAATTTTATAGATAAGAGACTAAGGTCCAGAGAGGTCAATTTGTCCAAGCATCAATCAGGTAATAAAACAGCAGAACAGAAATTAGAACCCAGTTTGACTTCCTCTAGACTCACTGTATTTTCTGCTATGCTATGTTTCTGCCCTGATAAACAACGTTTTACAGCCCCCCCCCCATTTTCTGATTGTGATCTGCTAAGTGCTCAAGAGTATTTAATTCATTTCATCAGAGAGGGCAGTAATTATGTGCTCCCCTAGATATTAAGAAGTTGATTGTAGCATAGATTAAAATAGACAGATGTAGATCAACAGAGTATAGATAATCTGTAAGGTATGTACCAGCTCTAAAACATGTGATCCTGTGAGAATTTCCTGAAACTTCTTATATTAGCTGTACACACTTTAAGGGAACAGAGATTACTTTCAGAGACTGACTTTCTGTAAACCAGTTAGTACCAGTTAGCCTAGCCCTGTTGGCCTAGACCATCTATTTACACAGGATTCCTGAAGCTACCTAGCCCTCTACTGAGGCTATAAAAAGGCCTAACATTCAGAACTAACATTGGACCGTTATAGGAGTGCATGGATTATCCAGCCAATGACCAAATTGATGCATAAAGTCCTGGGAACGATGGGTGAGAATGTCATTCATGTAGTCTGATGATACTTGCTGATTCAGGGCTGCATACCTACCTTTTGTTGTTGAGGTAACTGAAGCCTCACATGTAGTGAGTAGCCAAACTATCTTAAAATCTAGTTGACTTCTAAGTAAGAAAGCTCTTAACTTGAGCCAGATTCCAACAAAATTCCTATGTGTAAACCTACTATATTGTTTGTAAATACTTTAATTATATTGAAAGAATGCTGATATAGTACTTTCCCTGGGATTATTCAGAATAAGCTGATTGGTTTTCTCATTTCTTGTATTATCCAAGTTTTGTTTCTTTTTATGATCCAAATTACCAATGTCTTCCAAAAAATTCAGTGTATTCCATGGTACTCAATATCTTCCATAACAATGTGCACCCACAGGAGAACTTTTGGAAAAATATGTCTCAGAATTAAGAATTTGAAAAAGCCAAAGCCTTGTAAACTACTTATAAGACTCTTGCCTCTCTCTATACCATAAAGACTTTTTTTTTTTTTGCGGGGAGGAAGGCAAGGCAATTGGCATTAAGTGACTTGCCCAAGGTCACACAGCTAGTAAGTGTGTCAAGTGTTTCAAGGCAGATTTGAACTCAGATCCTCCTGATTCCAGGGCCAGTGCTGTACTCATTGGGCCACCTAGCTGCCACCATAAAGACTTTCTTTAAGAAAAGTTCTAGAAGGTGCTAAACATGGTGAGCACTGAACATCTTCATGAATAAAATGGTTAAGCAGGGGAGACATCAAAACAATGTAGATTAGTACAAAGAGCTCTGGACTTGATTATGGGTTATCAACCAATCAATAAGCATTTATTAAGTATGCACTATATGCCAGGGACTATATGCCAGGCTGGCTGCTAGGGATTCAAGGAAAAAGAATGAAAAAAGGTCACTATTCATAAGGAGTGTACATTGTAATGTGGGAGACAACAAAAATATATACAAGAAAAAATGGAAAGTTAATAAATACAAATGTTAACAAAGTAGTTTAGAAGGGCGGGCATTTACAACTGGGAGAAATCAAGAAAGATCATGTTTAAACTGCATCTGAAAGAAAAGGAAGGACTGTCTAGAGTCAAAGTAAGGAAGAAGTGCATTCTAGGAATGTGGCATGGCTACTACAAGGATGTGGGGAAGAGATAGGGAGTTTTATGTGTGAATTACAGAGCGAAGACCAGTTTAGTTAGTCAAGTGAGGGTGGGAGATGATGGTAATTAACACTGAATGATGCTGGAAAGGTAGTCTGAGTGATAACATCTGGATATAGATTGCGGAGATGAGGGGTGGGAGGAGAAGCAGTAGAGGCAGGGAATGTAAATAGTGGAGAAGTCTACCATAGTATGGATGAAGACACTGACATGAGGAAGCTAAAATTACACAGAAGCCATTTCATACACTAAACTGTATGTCTTTGCTAAGGGGAAAGAAAACTGCCAAAGGATCATTGGTTCAGAGTAGAAACAGATTTTTCACTCATTTTGAAGGAGAATGATGGGAGGTGATAAGTCATATCACCTCACAAATGAGAGAAAAATGCAAAGTGGAAAAAATCTGAAGAAGGCTTGGTGCAAGACCAAATCAAGCTAGATCACTCCAGAAGAAAGAATAGATAAAAATAAAAAGATCTAAGGATAGAAATAGAAGCTAGAAAATGGAATTTTCTAACATTTCTTTATCTGTTTGGATAACAGATCAATGATAACAGAACTAGCATATTTGTACTCTTAATACCTCAATACCTGATGTGAAATATAGGGAAGTGGAAATGGCAATTAGGAAAATTAAGTTGAGAAGAGGTGATAGATGAGAAGAAATGTATACATAAGAAATCATGCTGGGAAGTTTGAAAACATGGAAAAATCAGTTGTTGAGGGTAAGAAAATAGTAGAATGTATTGCCTTGAGATACTGAATGCCCACTGGTTGGGTATGTTACAGAGAGTATTCCTTTCATTCATAGGTTGTGGTAAATGGCTCAACTCTCAAATTCTGTGGTTCTGGGATTAGAAAAATCACAAATGGTTCCATATGTAAATTTAAGATATAAATTTAAGACCAAAAAGATATGAGCTGCTGGAACATGCCATTTTTCATTTCTATAAAATATTTATGAGAAAGAACTACACATATTTGGGATATCCTTGATGAAAATTTAAGAACAGAAGATACAGGACTCTGAATACAATTATCTATGAGATCACATCTTCATGGTCAAACAGTTGACTGGAAAGTATAGAGAGTAAATGATTCCAGTGTTTCTATTTGTTGATTCCATAAAAGTGTTTGAGTTGATATTACGTATGCTATCTTCAAGTTTCTCATTCAACTAGGTGTCTCACACATGGTTATGTGCAAGATTATGTGTTGTGCCTTATTAGATTGTCTTGTTAAGATTATAAGTTATTTTTTGATAGATGCAAGTACAGTGATGACTCTATTTGGAGAACCTCTGATGATCTGATTTTTACTCTCTGAGGATAACAGACTCAAAAGGTGAATAACTACATTTGGAAAAAAGGAAGAGTCCAGCTGCCTATAATTATTAACTACTGCTCTAGGCTAAAAAAGAAGTGTCAAAATATCCCTTTAACATTAGTAATTGTTTGACATATCAGTAGAAAAACTGGCCACTGGTTGTTTGTGACAGAATGTGTCCACAGTAGGGTGTATAGAGTGTTGAGGACCCAGTAGGGGTGAGGAGATAGCATTGTGTTCAGAGGGAATTATAGATGCAGAGAGGAAGTGGATGTTGTGAGAAAACCTGTCCTCTGTTCACAGAATGGGTCCTCGATGGGGATGGAGAGGAGTGGGTCAAAGACCTGTCCCAGTGTGGAGGGAAGGACTTGTAATTGCCTTTCTTCATGAGGATTATTTCCAAAAGAGAAGAATTTTTTATTATTGTTGTGGTTCTTATCATTGTTAATAATAATCAACATTTATGTACAGCTTTAAGGTTTACAAATTTACATATATATATATATATATATATATATTATATATATATACATATATAGTATATATTTTTATATATTTATTTTGTCTTTGCGACAACTCTATAAGGTAGATGCTATTGTTATCCCCATTTTCCAGAATAGGAAGCAAAGGCTGCTAACTTGTAACTTGCCCAGGGTCACAAAGTTAATAAATCTATGCAGTAGGATTTAACCTCAGCCTTTCGTGACTCCAGAGTAGGTAGCTCTCTATCTGCTAGGCCACCTAGCTGCCCTCTGGTTTCTGGGAGGAGATGAAAAGACTAGGTCATTCTAGGTAAAAATTGCCAAATTTATTTCCAGAACACTTTTACTTTGCTTTCTACCCTTTCTGTCATATATCCTTGAAGCTTTATTGACCACAGTTCATTACCACTGCATCTGCAAATCCCCCCCCCCCCAGCCACATGCTCCCAAATCCTCACCCTCTCTTTCCTCTTTCTTCCTACAGAATCAGATAGGATGGTGAAAATAGGATTGTGTGGAGGTTCTAGCCTTAGCCCTGCAACTAAAAAGTCATGTAACCTTAGGAAAGTCACTCTATCATCTCTGAACATGAGAAGCTAAATTTTTGTCATCTGTAAAATAGAAATACTACATGTAGAAGGTTGGTAAAGATTAAATGTGAAAAATATTTAAGATGCTATATAAATTTAAGGTGCTGTCATTAGCATTACAACTGTTACCATCACAACTATTACCATCACTATTTTCATCATTATTCTTTAATCAAAATTCCCTCCGTGGCTGATCACTGCTAGGTGCTAGGAAACCTATTTGATCTGCACTGAGCTGTGACCTAGTTTTTAACCCTTTCAGTATTATTTGTACTCTTAAAAAAGCATGTATTTTAAACCCAAATGAGTCTCTAATTTGTGGAATGTCAGGAAATGTGACTAAGAAATAATTTCAAATACTGTAGGGTAGATGTTTCTGGATTATTCCTTCACAGAATTAAACATGAGAGCAGAGACCACTTTATTTTTTAATCTTTGAATCACAGTGCCTGGTACTTAGTGCTTAATAAATGTACTGACTGAATAAATGAATGGATGTGCTGTGGTCTCTTAGAGCCTTGCCAGTAAATGGGATAGAAGACTGTCTGGCTATCCCAGAGTCACCAGATTTGGGGAGATTTTAGAAGAACCTGACAGAAGCTTCTTATACAGCTCATCCCGTCTCCCTCTAAAAATCTACTTAGGAAAAGGATATCTCTACATTTCTCTAATACCACCCTCCAATGTAGACCACTTTTGCTTCCTTTTTAGAACTAATTTCATCTTTGTTTCTTTGGTCTCCTCAGGGTTAGACTGTCCCTTGCATACAGTAGGAAACCAATAAATCTTTATTGTTGCTGTTGGTGGTGGTGATGATGACGACCTTGGGCCCAGGTCCCATCTGCAGCTCCCATCTTAGTCCTTGGTGGGACCCACTTAACTTAGGATAAGTTGGGTTGTCAACATGGTCTTCTTATTCCTCATGCCACTCAGTAAACTCTATTTGAATATGCTTGGTTGTCATTTTTGGAAGCCCATGGGGCAAGCATGATTTTCTCTTTTAGAGCATGAATATAGACTCACAACTTAATAAAATTAGAGACCACTGGCAGTTAGTATAAATCCAAATATTCACATCCCTTCACATATGTATAAGACTCAAAGAAAATCTTATGTCTTATTCCTATCACAAAAGCAGGAGAAAAATGAATTCCAGTTAGGAAATGCATATTATTTACCTCTATTCTTTTTTTTTTTTCTTGTGTGGGATGGTAGGCACTTTCGCAATAAAGTATCTATCTCTCCAACATCTAGAGAGAGAAAAGAATTGATCAGAAAAAGGGAAAATGATGGACCATATAGAATGAATAGAAATCTGAAAGGTTGAAAGTAAGCAGACAGTAAGGTCTTTAGAATTGGACCTCCCTGTTAATGGGTTGTTTGCAGAAAAGCTCTATGTATAGTTTGACTGAATATTTGTATAGAGCTAGAAAGCTTAATCAGAGGTTTCATGTAATGGAGCACAAAGTTAGGAGTTAACTTTTTAAAAAAAAATTCAATTCATGTTTCCTTTTGAAAACCACTTTCATTTTTAGAGACGGGAAGTCTTAATGACAGAATGGTAAATATTTTTTGAAAGCGTTCAGTTTGAATTGGTTCTTTAGTCAGTTTCAGTCTGAATGAAAGGAATTAGCAGGTATTATTCTTCAGGGTCCCATCAGGTGCACAGTGAAAAAGAGCATAGAATGTGTACAAAGAAAAAGTCCAGAGGCAAGATTAATGAATGCGGGAGAAATAGGCTGTCTTTGATTTGGGTGTGGCCACGTATTTAATTTATTTCAATAGAGTGTTTTTAAAAGAGATTTTTATTGTTGTACATCCAGAATTGTTTCATCTCATCTGACCACTGAATGGGAAGCTAAGGAGGGTGGAGGGAGACACAATATAATATGTGGAGAAATGAGGCAGTTTACAGCAAAACCTGATGTACTGTAACTGGTGTTATAATTTGGATTGCTCAGTGGGGAGCTAGCTTGGATCCAATTCTGTGAAGAGGCATTAACTAGCCTATTGCATAGAAAATGCATTATCTTTCTCTTTTAAAGAGCAGTTTCTAGTGTCTGTTGTCTTGTGTGTGGCCATTTTAAAAGGCTTCCTATTTGTGCATTTCATATGTAATGCTTCACTGTGGAATTTTTTAAAAAGGCAGTACAAAGCATGAAATCTTGTTAAGATAATTCTCAAGTGACTCATGACAGGAATGCAGGACTGATGTCTTACTCTGCAAACCACTAGTATAATGTATGTGTAACAAAAACTCAGAAATAGACTAGATTATGCAAATAATGTTCAAATATTTTACTGCTGGGTACAGGGCAGCTGGGTGGCGCAGTGGATAGAGTGCTGGTCCTGGAGTCAGGAAGACTTATCTTCCTTAGTTTAAATCTGGTCTCAGACACTTACTAGCTGTGTGACCTGGGCAAATCACTCAACACAGTTTGCCTCAGTTTCTACTTCTATAAAATAAGCTGGAGAAAGAAATGGCAAACAACTCCATTATCTTTGCCAAGAAAATCCCAAATGGGGTCACGATGAGTTAGACATGACTAGAAATGACTGAAAATTGCATATAACGTTCTGGACTTCCAAAACTTGTTCAGAGTATAAAATGTAGATAATATACACATACATTTAATATTTTATATATATATATGCGATATATATATATATATATTCATATACATCTATATATCATATACATGTGTAATATCTATACATCTATATATTTGGTATACATATCTGTATATGCATGTATATACATGCATATTTCTTGTTATTTGCATAAAGAACACATCTTAACCTTTCTGGACCTCAACTTATTTATCTGTAAAATGTGGAGGAGTAGAGCACATGAACTTCTGGGTACCTTCCGGTTCTGAATCATGATCCTGTGATAGATGATGCTTATTATGCCTACTAGGAAGACTGGTTAGAATTTGCAATTAAATAAGAAATGTGAACTTTTAGCTTTTCATTCTATTAAAATTTGTACACTTTTCAAGTTTTAAAATTGTAAAGGCATGTGTATGTAGTATGAAAATCTCTTTGAATATGCCTCATAAAGGACTGGTGACCTCAGTGATCTATATTTCTAGTTAGCTGCTACAGTTTTCAGTTTTAAATGTTTTGTAGGCTTCTTCATTGTAATTTTCTACTTGGGATACCAATTTTCTTGACCATTTAAAAAATTAGAATATATATTATACCTAAATGCTGATGATTTAAGTACAATTTTTGTATATTGGTCTTGATTATGCATTAAATTTAAACATTTCATTTGGCTAGTTTCTTTGCTCATTTACAAGAACATACAAAAACTTCTCTCTAAGTCTCACTTATGCCATCTTTTTCTTATGTGTAAATATTTAAAATACAATCTTGTAAATAACAATATATGTATTACAAAGTATGACTACCTTGTAACTACCTTAGAAATCCTTCAGAGTTACAAAAAATACTGTATCCTAGAATTTATTTCTAGTGAATGCTTTATTTAATAAAATAAAGTCTAGAAGTGGCTAGGTGACACAGTGGAAAGAGAGTTGAGCCTGGATTCAGGAAGATTTCAGTTCAAATCCGGCCTCTAACTGTTTGACCCTGGACAAGTCATGTAAACTTTGGCTCGGTTTCATCAACTATCAAATAGGGATAATAATACCACCTACTTCCTAGGGTTGTTGAGAAGATTGATTGAGGTAATATTTGTAAAGCACTTATCACAGTGCTTGGCACACAATAGGCAATATAAATGCTTTTTTTCATTCCCCTCCCCCACTAATAAAAATCTGTTCTTTGACTTGTGCCTTTCTTCAGTGCTTTCCCCTCAAACAAATAGTTAACAATTCTCATTCAGGAGTGTATGTTTGGATAGCTTTAGAAGAGAGATATTATCTAAAATAGTATTTTGGTCTGACTGTGGATATTCTTTTGAAAAAATATGTATATAGATATGAATATACATACATATATACATTTATACATATATGTAAATGCATACACATATATAAGTATTTTAATAAGATCCTGGAAGGTTGTGATTGTCTCATCTGTGTCTTTGGATCCCCTGTGCTTTAGCACAATGCTGATATGTAGTAGAAACTTCAGAAATACTGAGTGATTTTTGCCAGTTGCCTATTTAGCTTGTATTTGAGAGTTATAGAAACATTAACAACACACTCTCTCAGACTTGCTTTTAAACTATAGGTTTATTTTCATCAAAGCAACTCTCGAATCAGTGAATTTAAGCAGAAAATGAATTTAAGGAGTGATTGTCCCAAACCCATCTTTAAATATCTAAAATAGAAAGTCCTGCCTAATGCACTTAATATGTGATTTGATTTGTGAAATTGTGATTCCTGTATCTCTCCAAGGACATATATATTGTATCCACATGGACATAATCCCGGGAAGGTGCTCTGTATGTTATTCTGCACCTTGTAAATGCTGTTTTTTTTGGATTTAAATTGAGAAGTCAGAGAGAAGTCCATTGTGCCTGTTCTAACCAGGGCTCAATTCCTTTGGTACAATTCAAACTGGGAACAGACAATGTATAACAATTTATGTGACAGAAATGGAAGATGTGGTAATAGATAAGCCAAGTATTACTTGTTGCTATGTGGATTGAATGTTTCTAAGAGTTGGAAATTCTGTTAGGCACACAAGCATTTGTACTGGACACCTGGCTAATTACCATCACTTCATATCAAATTGGGAACATAGCATCTGGAGGCAAAAAGTAGTTATAAATCCGTCTTTTTATTCTTTCCCCTCCTCCCCTCACCATAGGAGCAACATGAACAGGTGTAAGAATAGGTGATTTCTAATATAGTTCATATAATAATAGCTAACATTTATGTAGTACTCACTTTGTGTGAGGCACTGCGCTAAGCACTGTCAATTACTGTCTCATTTGATCCTAACAACTCTCAGATGTAGGTGCTATTTTTCCTCTTTAAAAATGAGAAAACTAAGGCATATAGATTAAGTGATTTGCCCAGGATCACGTAGCTATTAAGTACCTGAGGCCAGATTTGAACTCAGGAAGAAGAGTCTTCCTGACTCCAGGCCAACACTCTATCCACTACACTGTACCACCTACCTGCCCTATACACAATGGTCAAATCCTTAAATATTATACACATAATCTAGTCTATTTCTGGGATTTTGTTGAATATGCTTCATTCTAGTGGCTTACAGAGTAAGACATCAGTCCCACATCCCTGTCAGCTAGCCCAGGATATCAGGAAGGTAATATTTTATTATCCCTCATTAGTGGCACTGTGGATAAGAAAAGAAGAAATTCTATAGTATTGGGTATATATTAAATGCATCAGCTTCTTCATATGAAAAATGAATTCAGATCTGATGAAGAAGCAACCACAACCACTACACACTGAAGTACTAAGATGGACTTAGAGGTACTGAGAAGTGGGAAGACTAATGTTATTCTGCCAGGAAGAAGAAACATGTCATAGTTGTTGGTGACTGTCTGCTGAAGAGTACAGAGATATTTCTGTATCTAAATGAAAGGTGTGCCATGTTCTATGAGAGGATATTATCTAATACAGAGCTCTGGCCCTCCAAACTTAGAAGACATGATGTACAGCCTTGGAGGAGAAAGTGAGGCTGGTGACCTTGCATAGCCCTCAATCAAAGTCAGCTGCAAGTCATGGCATCATTTCACTGATATGCATTTCTATTGAATCAAGTGTGAATGAGGAAGGAGTCAGTAGAGAAATCAATGTTTTCTTATGGTTTTAAGATTTTGGCAGAAACTGAAGGCACTGGACATATTTAACTTGGAAAGCAGAAGAATGGGGAGTAGGGAAAGTTGCTAGCTCTTCAAGTATTTGAGAGGCTGTTGTTTGGCCCCATAGGAAGAAATATGTGAAACGGGTAGAAGTTTCAAAGAGGCAAGTTAGATATTCGGAACTTCCTAGCAATCAAAGCTATCCAAAAGTGGAACTGGTTGCCTTGAGAAGAAGTAGGTTCCCCTTCCTTACAGGTCTTCAGACAGAGGCTAGCTGCTTGTTCAGGTAGGGTATATATTTGTATATGGGTTGAACAATATGACTACTGAAGTCTCTTCCAAATCACAAATTTTGTCATTTTGTCAATCAGTGAGTCAATAAACATTTACTAATTGTCTACTATGTGCCAGGTACTGTGGACCTTGCCCTTGGGGAACTCACTGTCTAATGGAGGGAGATATAAATAAATATGTATAAATAACATTCATATACATTTATGTACATACATTTATGTATATATACACATACATAAAACGTATGTTATTTGTATATATTAATTCTCTCTCTAGACACACACATACACACACATACGATATATAACAAATGATCAGTGGAAGGAAAGCAATAGAGAGGTTGCGGTAAGTTTCCTGTAGAAGGTGAATTATGAGCGGGGACTTGAACAAAGTTAGGAGGCAGAGATGAGGAAAGAAAGCATTCTAAGCATGGGGAGAGGGTAGCCAGAGAAAATGTTTAAAGTCAAGAGTTGGAGTATCTTAGTTGAAGAACCACAAGGATGCTGGTGATACTAGACAGGAAAAGTGTAAAGTGCAAGAAGACTGGAAAGGCAGGGAGGGGAAGATTACGAAAGGCCTTGAATACCAAATGGAGGATTTGGTACTTGATCTTTGAATCGATAAGGAGCCATTGGAGTTTATTGAGTAGGGGGGCAGGGTGATATCATTGGATTGACATTTTATGAAAATCACTTTGGCAGGCAAAGCAACCAACAGAACAGTCTAAGTATATGGAGATGGCCTGCACCAGAGTGGTGGCAATAGCAGAGGGAGAAAAGGGGCACAGCAAAGGTGAAGCTGACAGGCTTTGGCAACGGATTGCATCCTGGGTCATCTCCAGTCATCCTGATGAGTATCTGGTCACTGGATTCAGATGGCTGTGGAGGAGAAAGTGAGGCTGGTAACCTTGCACAGCCCTCAATCAAAGTCATCTGCAAGTCATGGCATCATTTCCCTGATGCCATGGTCCTCTTTAAAAAATGAAAGATAAACACAACCTGTGAGAATATGAGGTAGGGTAAAAGATAGTGAAGAGTCGAGCATAATACCTTGGTTATGAGCTTGGGAGACTGGGAGGGTAGTTGTGCCTATGGCAAGTTTGGAAAGGGTTTGGGGAAAAAAGATGAGTTCAGTTTTGGCCATGATGAGTTTAAGAAGTCTATTGGACATCCACTTAAAGATGTATGAAAAGCAATTGGCAATGTGAATCAGTCAATTTGAGAATCATCAGCAAAGAGGTGAGCATTAAATCCATCTGGACTGATAAGATCACCAAGTAAAATAGTATAGAGGAAGAGCCGGAGAGAAACCGGTGGGACACCTATGGGACATCTGTGGTTAGAGGGTGTGATCTGCATGATGATGCACCAAAGGAGATGGAGGAGTAGTCAGATAGGGTGCAAGAGAACCAGGAGAGAGTAGCAGCCCAAAAACCTAGAAAGAAGAGAAGGGGAAATGATTGATAATGTCAAAGGCTGAAGAGAGGTAAAGAATAGTGAAGCCTGAGAAAAAATCATTGGATAGGACAACTAAGAGATCATTGGTAACTTTGTAGAGAGCAGTTCCAGTTGATTTCCTTTTTATTTCCCTCAGTTCATCTCCTTTTCATTTTTAAGGTTGTGATTTTGGTGGAGGGAAGGATATCTGGAAATAGCTAACTAAATTGATTGCTGTTGTTGTTCAGTTATGTCCAACTCTTCATGACCCCAGTTAGGGTTTTCTTGGCAAAGATGCTGAAGTGGTTTGCCATTTCCTTCTCCAGTTCATTTTCAGATGACGGAACTGAGACAAACAGGTTAAGTTACTTGCCTAGAGTCACACAGCCAGTGTCTGAGGCCAGTTTTGAACTCAGGAAGAGTAGTGTTCCTGACTCCAGGCCTAGTGCTCTATCCCCTGTACCACCTAGCTGTGCCCAACTAAATTAATAGTACCAAAACCAGAATTTGTTTTTTTAGATCACATCAGAATGCTAAACTCTGAACAAAGGCTAGTGTTTCTTGTGAAGGTGTTTGGCAAATGAGAATATTTCCATGAGCTGATGTTGAATGAAGTGCATAGAACTGGGAGAACAATTTAAATCACAGTAGCTAGCATTTATGTACTGCCTAGTATTTATACAGTTGTTTAATGTTTACGAAGAACTATTCGTGTTATCTCATGCTATTATTATATTATTTCAGATTAAGAAACAGGCTGAGTAGGGTTAAGTGACTGGTCCAGAGTTACACACCTAAGTAATTGTCTGTGGCAGGATTTGAGTGTAGGTCTTTCTGACTCCAAGATCAACTCTTGTTCCACTTAGATGCCTGAAAGTACTACTGCAGATATGAAAAAGAAAACAACATTGAAAGACATGAACTCTGGTCAATGCAGTGATCAACCATGGCTTTAGAAGATTGATGATGTAGCATACCTCTCACCTCTCAGTAGAGAAGTAATGCAATGGAAGTGCTGAATAAGACAGGCATTTTTAGTCATAGCCTGTGTGTTGATTCGTTTTGCCTCATTGCACTTGCTTGTTACAAGGGAAATTTCTGTTGCTGGGGGTGGCAGGAGGAAGTTAGTAGAAACAAATATTAAAGAAAGAGCACCAATAAAACATCAGAAGAAAAAAAATGCAATTTGAAGAGGAGAAAGAGAAAGGCTTTGATAAAACTATAGAATTGACTATTAGGAAGAACAATATATGTGATAGAGAAAGAAAAACAGTGGTGGAGGAGATAGTAAAAAGCAATTTCCTAATGGAAATAATAGGGGCAAGTATGAATAATACTTGGGCCTTCAAGTGTTTGGACAGCAATGCATATTATGTGAATAATAAACAAAATGAATTTGAAGTTTTAGCAAGAAAGTAAATATAATCTCAAGGCTATTACCAAGAATTAACAGAATGATATTTATTATTGGAATATATAAGCATCCATATAGTTATGTAAATACACATGTATATACATATATACACACATACATATGCATATGTATGTGTGTATAGATACATATATATGTGTATATATACATACATACAGCTATAGATAGATGGAGGGGGGGAGAGAGAGAGAGAGAGAGAGGATATCGTAACTGTATTTATTAAGAAGTTGTATTTTTATATATAAATCAATGAAGCTGAATCTGAAGTGGAACCTTGTTAAAGAACACTGAGGTTCCAATAAAGGTAATGAAGAAAAGAAGTGGCATGATTGTTAGAAGTATGCTACAAATCACTCAGACAGATGGAAGATTTGGATGATACTTTCCTTCAGTAATTTACAAAACAGAAACAGAAAAAATATATCAGTGATGGGGATTTTACCTAAAGGGACATCTCATAGAGACCTAATTCAGCTCAAAACATATGTTGAAATGTCAACTTGAGAAGAAGTTTTCTAAAGGTGTATCAAAAGGCCTTGTTAACTGGCACTCCTGTTTAACATTCTTATCATCAATTTTGAAAAAAAATTATATGTTGATATGTTTATCATATTTTCAGGTGATACAAAGTTGGTTAGGATAAATAATCCACTGAATGTCTGAATCTGTATTCTAAATGATTTTGATAGGCTAAAACAATGGATCCAAACTGCGTGGATTTGTTTTGCTTGACTATGACTGTTTGTCATGAATTTTTTTCTCTCTCTCTCTTCTGTTTTTAATTATTACTGTGGCGGGAAAAACATATTGATGTTGATTTTGTGTGTGTGTGTGTGTGTGTGTGTGTGTGTGTGTGTGTATGTACATGTAAAAGAGGAAGTCCATTGAAACATTTTAAAACTGCAGAGAACAGTAAAGAAAAAAAGTTCAGAAAGAAGCATGGATGAGTAATACAATTTTGAAACTAGCAGGTTAAATTTATTTTCTTCTTAAAAAGCACGGAGCGTTGATTCACAGTTTCATGTACTATCCTCTCTCTGTTCAATTTTGTATATAGAAATGCTTTGTTGTTGTTTTATTTATTAAGTTCAGAATAAAAATAAAAGAAGACAAAAAGGACTAGATATAATAGAAGCAAATTCAAAATCCTTCTTATGGCTTGAAAAATCAGTTGCATAAATACAGCATAGTATAGAGCTGACTTAATAGCATTTCATAAGGAAAATACCTGTGAAATTTTACTTACTATAATCTCAACATAAGATAGTAGTGTACAAAATGGCTCCAATAGCTATTACAATTTTAGGCTTAATTAGTAAAATTATAGTGACATGTAGGGAAGTTTTAAAATATTTATTTTGTTATGCGGCAGTGGATATAGACTTATTCCGTATGAGGCAAAAGGGTAGAAATAGAAGCATTTTGGGGAAATTACAGGGATCAGCAGTTTGGTTTAATGAAAGAAAAAGCCTGTTTTACATTTTTTCATTTTTATTTTCAGTTCCAAATTATTTCCTACCTTCAAACTCTCCCCAACCCATTGAGAAGGCAAGAAATACAATACTTCTTATCCACATGAAGTCATGCGAAACATTTCCACATTAGTCATCTTGACAAAAAAAAGGCAAGGCATGAAAAAGTGAAAAAATGTTTCAATATTCACAGAGAAGACATCAGTTCTCTCTCTGAGGGTGGACAATATTTTTCATCATCAGTTTTATGAAATTATTGTGGATCATTGTATTGGTCAAAGTAGTTGTCTTTACAGTTGACCATCATTACAATTCTGATGTTACTGTGTACAATGTTGTTCTGATTCTAATCACTTCACTTTGCATCAGCTCAAGTCTTCCCAAGTTTTTCTGTTATTTTTTACACCACAATAGTATTCTACCACAATCACATACCACAATTTGTTAATATAAATATAAGTTAATATAAATCATGTACCCATTTTGAACTTATCTTGGTATGCAATGTGAGATATTGGTCTATGCCTAGTTTCTGCCAGCTTACTATCCAGTTTTCTTAGCAGTTTTTGTTAAATTGTGAATTTTTGCCCCCAAAGCTTGCATCTTTTGGTTTATCAGAACAAAATTACTATGGTCATTTACTTCAGCATATAGTATACCTGATCTAGTCCATTGATTGGCTGCAAGGAAGAACCTTAAAGAGCAGGATTTTTTTTACCCTGAGGTCCACGAGCAGGTTTCATATTTTATTTTTAGAATTTTATTTCAAGGTGATTGGTTTCCTTTGTAATCCTAAGTATTTTATTTTATTCCTTAAAAGCATTATTCTGAGAAGGAATTCATAGCCTTTACCAGAATGTCAAAGGGACTCATCTCTCTCTCTCACACACATACAGAGCAGGGCCAACATTAGCCAAGATCTATCCAATAATGGAATAGGCTGCGTCACCTAGTAGTAAGTTTCCCGTTAAATTTAAGTGTTCAAGCAGAGATTGAGGCCTATCTTCCAAGAATATTGTAAAGGTGAGTAAGTTAGATTAAACATCCATCGTCAAGTGGCTGTCTTTCTAATACACAAATCAGTAACCTAAGGAGAGAAGTCCTTTTTGAAACCTTCTCAGCAGTAAAGGAAATGCTTAAGGGTTTCCTAGAAGGCTACATGCAGAGAAAATAAAGAAAATGTGAGATGTCCATAAAGCAAGTAATTTGTAGAGACTTGAAAATTTGAAAAGAAAATGTTCTGTGGATAATTGGTAATTGCTTTAATTATAATACAATCCAATGTAAAAAGGATGCCTTTTTTAACCAGTTGTTTCTCTGCATCTCTGCTAATTTTGTTGTTCAATTAGCAGAATTTTTTAAAAAAGTATCTCCACAAATAAATGTCTAGGCTATCTTCATCAATTTCCAACTATGTCATTGAAATAGTTGTATAATTAAAGGTTGAATAACTATAATGTGTTTTTGCTTATAGCACACATTTGCAATCCATTAGCCACCACAATTTGATTAATGATAAAAAGGGCATCCCAGCAGCATTTCTCATGAAAACCTATAATGGAAAAAGGATTTGCTGGTGAAGAGGTGAAAAGAAAAACACATAGATATAATGAGAATCTTCTTGATCTGTGTATCATTGTGTCCAGGAAGCTAGAGATAGTATTAAAATTAATGATAAGTATAGCCAAAAGAACATCAGGCACCATATTTTGTTCAGAATTTAACTCTTTTCCCTCTGAGGAAGAAAGATAGGAATAGAACATTTCCACAGATATCAATATAGTAACTATTTCCAAGAAGCTCCGAAGATTTTCATTGAGACAGTGTGGAATAGTGGAATGAGAATTTGACCTGTAGTCAACAGAGACCTGGGTATGACTCCTACCCCCCACGCCATCCATACGTGGAACCGTCAGTTACAGCAAATGGAGAAGTGTTGAATGCTGTGGATAAGTTCACTTACCTTGGTAGTGTATTTTCCAGGGATGTATACATTGATAATGAGGTTGACAATGCATTGCCAGAGCTAGCTCAGTGTTTGGGAAGCTCCAAAGGAAAGTATGGGAGAGAAGAGGTATTAGACTGATTACCAAACTGAAGGTCTACAGAGCTGTTGTGCTGACCTCATTGTCGTACGTCAGTGAAACCTGGACAGTCTACCAATGCCATGCCAGGAAACTGAATCACTTCCATTTGGATTGTCTTAGGAAGATTCTGAAGATCACCTGGCAGGTTAAGGTACCAACCACTGAGGTCCTTACTCAAACTATACTGCCAAGCATTCAAACTCTGCTTCAGAGAGTGCAACTCCAATGGGCTGGCCATGTTGTTCAAATGCAAAATATATGCTTGCCAAAAAGACTATGCTATGGAAAAGTCACACATGGCAAGCATTTACATGGTGGTCAGAAAAAGCAATACAAGGATCCTCTCAAGGTGTCTCTCAAGAACTTTGGAATTGATTGTGTGACATGGGAGACTGGCACAGGATCACTCAGCATGGCGTTCCCAAATCAGAGAAGGTGCTGTGCTCTGTGAGCAAAGCAAAATTGAAGGAACTCAAAGGAAAGGCAGGATGCACAAGTTTGGAGTACCCACCCCAAATATTCACACGGACTATTTGTGCCTGACCTGTGGTAGAGCATAAGAGCATACTAAACTCGTACTGGCCTGATCAGCCACAGTCAGAAGCATTGAACCTTGACTGAAGCATGGTGACGTCATTGTGGTCCTCTTCCGGGATGAAGGACAATAACCAACCAACAACCACTTGTGTGACCATGGCCAAATGACTTAAATTTCCTGAACCTCAGTGTTCTCATGCATATGATAGGAGCAATAATACCTGTACTAACTGCTTTGTATGAGCTATTATGAGCATCAAAAGAGATAATGACTGTAAAGCATTTTGTAAACCTTGAAGTTCTGTATAATTGTTAACTATTAACATTTTGGTCAATGATATTATTATATAATGACATATATAACAATATCATATCATGGTAATATATAATAAACCATGTGATGTTACAATAATGTTATATAATCATTATTGTTATTGATAACAATGTCTTATCATTCTTATACAGTGGCTAACACATAGTTGGATAGTAGTATAAGTAGTAGTAATAGTAGTAGTAGTGGTAATAGTGTAATAGTAGTAGCAATAGCAGAAGCAATAGTAGTTGTAATATTAGTAGTAGTAGTAATCGCAAACTACTTTACAAATATCATATGTTATCCTTACAACAACCTTGGGAAGTAGGAGCTATTATTACATAAGGTTTAAGAAGGGGTTGTCTGAGGTTCATAAAGCCATAATGTTATTTAAATTCCGCAAAGAGGTAGCTAGCTGGTACAATGGATAGAGCCCTGGCTTTGGAGTCAGGAAAACCTGAGTTCTAATGCAGCCTCAGACACTTAGGAGCTGTATGACCCTGGGCAAGTCACTTAGCGTCCACTTGTCCAAGTTTCCTCAATTATAAAATGAAAATATAAGAGTATCTATCTGTCAGGGTTAGTGTAAGGACCAAATAAGATAATATTTGTAAATCAGCTAGCACAGTACCTTTCGTATAGGATGTGATTAATAAATGCTTGTTTTAAGAAGGGGGGGAGGGGGACAAGGTTCTATAATTATGACAGGCTAAGCAGAACTTTTGCCTAGTGTGCTGAATTTGAAGGGTACTGAAAGAATGAAGTCCTTCAGCAACTAGAAGCAGCAGAGTTTAGCACCCATCTGGTTTTAAAAAGAAATGGTTAAAATAGGAGGCTGCCAGTTATGAGGTCACGGTACATTAGAAAGAGAAATGGTTCTGAATTCAGATTCTGTTTCAGACATGTGCTGCCTATGATCTTAGGCAAGTCACTTAAACACCTTGGGCTTCAGAGAGGTGGGGTAAGAAATAGATGACTTGTGAGGCTCCTTACAGTTCACATCTATGATCCTGTGATCTCCTCCTCCTCACCACTCTGTGAACTTGTGTTGTCTTGGGGTTATATGTCAGGTTTTGGAAGATACACACACAAATATGCACACACAAAACTTCACAAGGTCAATGTGTGCTTTTAGGAAACATCATCTGGTAGGTTATGTAAACCGTGTACCAAAGAGATATCATTCCCAATTCTATATTCTCAAGATTCCCTTCACCGCTAAATGACATCACTGACAGCGCTTCAATGTTTCTTGGGTTAATGTTCCACAGTTTAATATATTTTGCGGTAGCTGCTTCACGTTGCTTAATATCATCCCATTATTTCTAGTAATAGCATGCTGTATAACCCCTAAAAGTTCTTCTCCCCTTTGATGGTTTTAACCTTCAAGTCTTAATGCAGATGTGTAAAATTGTCATCCCCGTTGCCATTCATCCTAAGTAGTATCTACTTAGTTGTTCACCTTTCCTTCTAAGTCAGTGCCTCCACCATATTCAATGTTGCGCTTTTCCTGAAGATTTACTCACACCGCCTTGTGTCAATGTCTTTTTCATTCATAGACTTTTGCCACCAAAACACGTGCAGTAGTTGTGCATTATCATCTCCTATTTCTACGCCCTTGGAATGCATTTTTCACCCATCTCGGTTAGAATTCATCGTTTACTTCAAAACTCATCTCAAATGCTACCTTCTATCTGAGGCCTTTCCTGATCTCAATTTCTTCCCCAAATTACCACATATGTATATATGTATACATGTGCATTTTATTTTATTTTTCTCAAAATAATGTAAGCAACTTGAAGGCAGGGGCTACCTTTGGATAGACAGTTTCATTTTTGCTTTTGAATCCCCAGTGCCTAGTACAATGCCTGGAGATGACAGGCATTTAAGAAATATTCATAAGAGGCAGCGGGATAGTGCATTGAGTAGAGCACCAGGCCTATAGTCAGGAAGACCAGAGTTCAAATGTGGCCTGAGAATTTCACTAGCCTTGTGACCTTGGGCAGATCACTTAATCTCTGTTTGCCTCAGTTTCCTTATCTGAAAAATGAGATTAACAGTAGCACCTACCTCCCATGGCTGTTGTGAGGTTTCAATGAGATGGTATTTGTAAATCATTTAGGGCAGTTCTTAGTACATTAGGTGTTACATAATTGTTACCTCTTATTATTATTTGTTCTTCTTGTTCTTATTGATTATTTGATTGGGAAACAGTTCCATACCTGTCAAATGATAGAGATAGACTAAATGGCTGAGAGGTCTCTCCTGGCTGGAAATCTATCACCCTATTATCTGTCACGTGAGAAATGAATAAAAACAGAAAGTGAAAAATGAAAAAGGCATGGCGTTTCATGAGACAGATTTTTTTTTTTAGTTTTTAAACAAAAGACTTTTGGGTTTTTGAAAATGGAATATATTTTAAAAATGCATATGGTTTAATGGATTACCTAGCAAACATGTCAGTGACATTTTCCAAAATCATTTCAACTGTGTAAATTTAGGACATCATTGT
The DNA here is from genome assembly GCF_011100635.1 of Trichosurus vulpecula. Taxonomy (NCBI): domain Eukaryota; kingdom Metazoa; phylum Chordata; class Mammalia; order Diprotodontia; family Phalangeridae; genus Trichosurus; species Trichosurus vulpecula. Next base: position 139,408,475 of record NC_050579.1, on the reverse strand, counting down.
CCTTCATCAAGTATTTGAACACTGCAGAAAAATTAAGAAAAGCAACCTGTGAATATGTAGTTCAGGAAGAGTTGAGGAAGAAGGCAGGATTTTTCCCCCTCTATTTTGCCAAATCAACCCATTGAAAAGAAAAAAAAAAATCAGATAAGGGGTATTTTGCCTATAAAACTGAAAAACTACCATCACTTTTTTCCCAAAACAAGGATATATTTATTCAATTGAACAATCAGTAAGCACCAGCTATATGAAAGATAATCTTTTAGGCATTGGAATACAAAAACAAAAATTAAACAGTTCCCGCCCACAAGGAGTTTACATTCTACTGGAGTTAGGTGGAGGAGAAACAACATGTATGCTACTATTCCTACTTCTAGTCTGGTAATAGTGTTTATGTAGTATTTTAAGTTTTGCAAAATAACGTAAATTTATGTACTACATATAGTATACATACACACATATAGAATCAGACGTACATATATATCTGTGTGCATCCATATACCTATACATACATACATACATACATATGTGTGTATGTTGTATGTATACTCAGAAGTTAAGTGACTTGGCCAGGGTGACACAGCTATTAAGTGTTCCTGAATCAATATCTTCCTGACTTGAAGTCCAGTGTCATACTTGAACTTATGAGAGGTGATTAAAAGAGAGTATATGTAGAGAAAATAGAGAAGACCCAGAGTAGGAGCTGTGGTGACCACCTATGTTAAAGTGTTGGGAGATGAATGATCATGCAGCAAAGGAGACAGATAAAGTGTTCAAAGATTTAAAAAGAGAGTCAAGAGAAAATAGACTCACAGCAACCAATGAGGGAGAGATTGCAGGAGAAAGCAATGATCACCAGTATCAATAGTTGCAGAGAAGTCCAGAAAGATGTAGACAGAGAACAGGCCACTGGATTTACCAATTAAGAAATTATTTCTAACTTTGAGAAGAGCACTTTCAGTCAAGTGGTAGGTCTGAAAGCTAAACTGAAGAGTAATTCACTCAATTGTTGAATTAAAATATCTAATTAAATCAGTCAAACAATCAGATAATTCAGTGGGGGTGAGGAGTTCAATTAGATCACTGGTCAATTTGTTCAAAATATTAAAACATTTTTGTTTGGAAGTTCTAAATGGAAGGATCATGGCCTTGGATGCATTGGTTAAGAGTTTTGTTGCTATATACATTCAGGTTTGATGAAATAACTCCATGTCAATGAAAATTGATAGATATTTTTTAAAAAAGCTGTTCTTTTGGCCGTATAATATAATGCAGATTGTATTGATTTACTAAAATTTTCTGTATAAAATTGTAGTCCCTTCAAGTGAGCTAAGGTCTTAAGCCACACTGGCAATAAAAAAATAGCTTTGTTGCTTTGATATAGGTACCCCTAATGGGGAAAAACAAACAAACGTGTAGGGTAGGATAACTCAAATCTGTTGGGTAATTTCCATGTTATTTTTTTTCCTGAGGAATCATACTGTAATTCATTAACTAATTTCATGCATTTCATATTGTATCCCTAGTGTACACTTTGAGGAAAAATTGAGTAGTCTGCTTCTAAGCTGGTTGGGAAGATGCTTCTATAATATGTGACATCTAGTAGAAATAAATTATCCATTCACAAGATCCAAATCCCCATCTTCCATGCTTCAGTTCCCCATGGTTACCAAGGCTGTGAGAGAATTGCTCTTGACTGCTTTAATCATAGTGCGTGCCTTATTAGTGTTGCTTCTGTACATTAACGTTGTACTTTTGCATTTATATTTAGATCAGTACAGCCCCATTTCCTCATTAAAATGGATATCCAGAAACAGGAAGAATTGAAGAATCACTTTATGAACTAAAGGACATTAATTCTTGAGCAGGTGGTACTAGAAATAGTATGATTCCCTTACTTGAAAGTCAGAGACTTAAGATGGCATAAAACCACTACACCGATTGATCTGTTGGCTGATGCAAGCCTGAGGGAATTCAGCTTCCTTTTTAATAGGAGTGGACAGTTTTCTTTTCAGGAGATTTCAGAGGTTGTAGTTTGCTATCCTATAGCATGGGAAAATTATGTCACTGGCTTCTTTCCCCTCGCCCTCACCTTGGGATGTTTAGCATGTTTGAGTCCAAAAAGAAACTATATATTTGAGGTATCTCTCAAATTGACATGCCTACTTTAATAACTCATCATGGCATGGAGATTTGGAAAGGCTATGCCAGAAGACTACAAGCTTTGGCTCATTCCACTGAACTGGAAATACTCCCAGTGTTGTCTTGTTGGCCAGCTACATCTGCTGTCCAAGGACCAACATTGTCCAGTCAGCAGGTCACAAATTCTTTGTTCACAGACACCTATGGAACAGATGAATATAATGGCAATGCTTGTTAGCACCCTTCAAAGGAAGCTCCAGGTGAAATCCATTATAATTATGACGTTCAGAACAAAGAAGTACCTACTATATAGTTAGTTTACACACACATACACATAGACACACACTTCTGAAGGTTAGTAAGAAAATGTCTTTGATGACATCATAGATTGTTATCGCCATTCCAAAAAGTATTTATTAAATGCCTACTATGTGCCAGACACTGTTCCAAACACTAGGGCTACAAAGACAAAAATTGAAATAGTCCCTGCCCTCAAGGAGTTTTTATTTTATTAGATTCTTAAATTTTATCATTTATAATCCCCAATTTCTTGCACACTGTAGGGCTCATAGAGGTGGAAATAGGGATTATAACTATGATTTCAGTATTAGAGTGAGCTCTTACATGAAGAAATTCCCTCTACCAAAGCAAAGTAGCACCATGTCTACAATATAGGGGCTTAGAGATTTTCTCAGAATACTGGATATTAAGTGACTTGTTGAGTTATATAGCCAGATTGTTGGAGATGGGACTTGAAGCCAAGTCTTCATGGCTCTGAGGCTGACACTGTTAATACAAAATCTATCAGAAGAAAGTAAAAGTAATTTTAGAAATGAGGGAGCTTTACAACTGTGGAGTTTGGGAAAGATCTCGTATAGGATTTGTCACTTGAACTGAGCCCTGAATCCAAGAGACTGAGGATAGTGGGCTGCAATGCTCTCTCCATATCATCTAGGCTCTTAATTTCATTTGACAAAACAAACAAATGAACAAATAAAAAACCATTGAGGCATAGAGAGTTGAAGTGACTTGCACGAGGTTGCAGAGCTAATTAGTGGCAAATCCAGGCTTAGAATCCAAATCTCCTGACACTCAGTTTGGTGATTCTTTTTTCACTGCACCTTGATATTTTGATGCTATCAGCAGAAAAAAGTAAAATCCTTAGCAGACACAGCACATCCCCATTCAAGGTAAGGCACATATGTAGTAGGTATTGCTAACCAAAGTTAGATATAATGTTATTATTTAGAAGTATATGGGTTTTTTGTAGAAATAATTATCCTAGGAAAATGTAATTGCCTTGAAGTTCTTGGTGGGGGGGGCGGGGTATTCTATTTATTTATTTATTTATTTGGTTTTGGGTTTGGTTGTTTTTTTTTTTTTTGTCTTTGCTGAGAAGTAGTGTAGATACTATGCTGGACTTAGATGTGGGTTGGAATCCAAGGTCAGATACTTACTAAATTTGTGACAATGCTCAAGTCAAATAACCTCTCTGTGCCTCAGTTTATTATAAAATGAAGGGGTTGGACCTCTAACATCCCTTCTAATTGTAAATATATGATCCATGGTCCCTATATCCCATGGGATTGTGATTTCAGGTAACTTTGACTGTGTTACAGATATTTCCGAGATGGGCAAAACTCTTCGACACATGCAGGACCCATGCTCATTGAAGGATAACACAATCAGTATGTGACAGGGATGGAACTTGATTCAGGTCTTCTTGACTCTGAGACTGGCTTTCTTCCACCATACTCCTTGTCCTCTTACTCCACACAGGGTAGGCACATAATAAATAATTACCAAATTATACTAAGTATATGGAAGAAATAGCTATATCATAGTATGACAAAAATAAATTTAAGACTACATATGATTGTTTTCCAAAGTGTTTTCTTTATGGAAACTTTCTTTAGGACACCCTATGCATTAGCTCTGCGATACAATTACAGCTACCTTAGTTTACTGTGATTATTTTATCTTATGACTCTATTGACCCTGAAGTAAGGACAGAAATTAGAAATATAAAGTTAGTATTACTTTTACATGCTTCGATTATGCATTTGTCTACTTTTAAAAGTAAAAGACAAAAAAGAACACATATGCATGTGTGCCTAAGTGTGTCAGAATTTCTATTAAAACACAGAGTCTAAAGAGGGTAGAGATCATGCCTAAGCATTAGCAATGCAAAATTATAATTTTCTTCCGTTTTGAAATGAAATTTTTAGTCTTTTATTTTTTTTTGTCTCTTAAACTCTCTGCAAGGAAATGCCATGATGTTGCTCCCATAACAAGTAGTTAAATCTGTGTTGCATGTGTTAGATTTACGTAAGGATGAATGAATAATTGGAAATCTCTCTCTGTTCCTTCCATTTTGGAAACTGAGTTTCTAAATCGTGAGAGGTCAAATCCTTTCTCTTCTCTTTACTCCTTTTTAATGGTATTGTAAAAGCCATGGACTATTTGTGTAGTAAGTATTATTGGAAAAACAAACACAACTTAATTATTTAATTGTCTTAGATACTTCCAACCAAACGTGGCCCTAGGTTTTTTGGTTTATTTTTTCAAGTCCTACACGTTTGAAATGGCAACTGTAATGTCTGGCTGCAAGCATCCTCTCCTTGTGCTATTTCCAGCTCCTGCTGCTATTAAAGCAAAGTGGTGAGTGAAGAAGCTTCAGAAGGGTAAGCTACATCTTGCACTTTCAAGTACAGACTTGGTCTGCAATCCACTGAATGATATTGGAAGGATTTGACACATGAGAGATTTTATTTTCTGTGTTTCAGTGCTGTATGAGTACATTGAGAGTGGTGCTTGACCTGTATAATAATAAGCCGAAACCAGGACATTTTAATGGAGGTGCTCATATCTCAGTTTTTCAGTTTCTCATTGAATCACATTATATCAACCAGCATCATGTTATTAGTTAGACTGAATGCTTACTAGAGGGCATTTTGAGTTGACTTATGTGAAGATGTCTGATCCTAATGGCATATCCTAGAGTCGAAGAGCTGTTCAGGCCATTGAAAGAATAGTTTCAGGGTGGCCATTATATTTTGGCTTTCCCTACCCTGGCATGACCTGAAATGGAAAAACAAAACTTGAATTTATTCCTCTAAAGGCAACACCCCCATCTACTGTAATCTAGTTTTCTTTTCGCTGGTGTCAAGTGCCAATGGGGTATGAGGTAGAGGTAATGTGCAAGGTGGCCTTTTTTGGTGATCACATAAGCAAAATTTTCTCCATCAATCAGTCAATAAACATTTATAAAGCACCTGGCCATACATACGATAGATCATTTCTCACTCCACTCTGGAATTCCTATAAATCAATGTCATCATTATGGGGTATATTAAAAATAAGTGTATCTCAATCATGGTTCGATACCTCCCTCCACCTCCTCCCCCCACCCCCAACTCAAGTGTGGTTAAGTGACTACAATGTGCCACAGCTTCTTGGCCTTCTCTATCATACCCCCAGTAAACTCATCTTTGGGAAATCTCACATTTTGCAAAATCCAATCAGCCTTGTTATTTGCATCTCATCAAAAGCCTCCTCTGATTGAAAGGTGGAGCCCAAAACTCCTCCACTGAAGGGTGGGGAACAGGACTGCCATCTCTTCAGACGTGTCCTCATTTCCTGCCTGCCTGAACTCATTTTAGACTAACTTGATTTCACCATATCTCTGCATTGGATACCTCTCCCTCTTCCTCTCTTCATTTTCCAAATTTTGGGGGGGGGTTGTTGTTGGTGGTGGCTTCCTCCATTAGCTTACAAGCAGGTCCTTGAGGGCAGGATCTGTCTTTATTTGGGGGGTATTGTATCCTTAGTGCTTAGCACAGGGCCAGGTGCATAATAGGCACTTAACAAATATTTCTTGACTATTTTTTGACTCTTTATTATATGCTAAGGACACAAAAGAAAGGCAAATTTGTGTCTCTGCCATTAAGAAGCTGGATCTGTAAAGAGAGATAGTGATACATTAAACACATACCTCATAGGATCATTGGGATAATTCTGGTAAAGTGCCATATAAATATTAGCTAATAGTTCTACCTTTTATGACTGTAAGCTGAATCTTAAAGCACATTGCTATGAAGTCTCTCCTCAGTGCCTCACAGCAGAGTCAAAAGCAGAGTAGAGGTGGTGAGTGCTGGAGAACAGAAATTCTCTTCGGTATCTTTGGGCCTCTGGAGTCTCTTCAGACTTTGCATTTGCTTTGGGCACTTCTGCCTTCCAGCTTGGAGTTAGAAGATAGAGGAATGAAGCCAAACTCATGTTGGGTTGCTGAAGGGAAAATGAGACTCTGGAAAGAAGCTGGCATGAGAGGCACTAGCATTCTCTAGCATGTCCCTATCCATGGCTTGCTACACTAGAGACTGGGGAATTTTTCCTTAGCTGAGATTTAGGACTCTATCCTAGTTGAGCTAAGTTACCTTGTTCCCAGTGGGAGAGCTCCTTCACTCTGTATTGCCTGGTATATATTCCTCTCTGTGTATTTCCTATGATTTCTGTTTTGCTATCAACTTGGATAAATGGGTTTCTTTGCTATCTATTCATTATGGAACTGGTATCTGTTGGTAAGAAAGTCAAGCCTTGGGTATAGAGCCTAAGGACCTTTCCTCCTTAAGGAACAGTGTTCAGATAACCTGAACCTCCTCTTTCTAAGGAGAGCAGAGTGGCTATCCTGGTCTCAACCTTCTCCTTCCCTACATGGCAAGAAATACTCTCCTGGAGAAGGCTGAAGAGAGAAGAAACAATAGGTGTCTATTCTGCCTCCCTGAAAGCCACACAATGACATGCCACATGGAGGTGACAGCCTCAGTATTTGTATTATTTTGAGTTATAGTTCTTTGTGTGTGTTTCATATTCCCCTATGAAACTATGCCATGAGATGGCATAAGTCATTCCCTTTCCAAAATTTGTCTCCCTCCTAGTGCCTATGTTAACCCTCTACATTTCATAAATGTTTATTAAATTTAATTAAATAATTTAATCCCTTGAGGTTGGTGACTTCTGTGATTCAAAATCAAATGCTTACTTTCTAATAAAAGGAGAGATGACAAGCATCTCTTCACAATGCTGATATCTTCAAAGATCACAGAGGGTGTTAAGTAAGACAAATGGAGGACCTAGGGTGTTTTGAATGGTATTATGAGAGGAAAGAAAAGAGAAGAAAAATGAAGTACACTAGGGAAGAAATGAGGAATAAAAAAGTGGAATGTGCTATTTCTCATAATTTGGATCTTCAAGAAAAGTATACAAATATAGAAGAAGGACTTCTCTCCTTTTCTTCAGGGGAGGAACAATCATCATATAAACCTCACTGCTCTTTAAACTGGATGAGGTACTCAGGTATAACATGCGCACACATATACACCATTGCAGAAATACATCAACATCAACAGGGAAATGGGTAAGGACAGGATGAGGGGAAGAGACGGATTTAAAGGGAAAGAAGATAGGGAGAGAACAGTTATAAGTAAACTATACTTTAGCTTCAGAGAGTGCATTGTGAAGAGGGGAATTAAAAGGATTTTTTTTTATTAGAGCCAATGATTAGGAGGTGGGTGACAGGAAGAAAGGAAAACTACTGTTATGCAAGCATGTCACTTCAATTACAGATCACTAGTGTTTATAATTTCCCAATCTCTTTTCCCATCCTCTTCTTTATAAAGATGGGGGTGGGGAGCAAAGAGGGGAAAATATGAGGATATGATGAAGGAAAATACACAAAAATCATGGCCATGCATGTGAATAGGGTGATCTAACACATAAAAAGGAATATAGAAGATTGCATTAGAAAGCGGAATCTGGTGACGTTATTTTTAAGATATACTATTGAAACATAAAAATTCACAAAGAGTTTAAAATGAGAGACTGGAGCAGAATTTATTATGCTTTAAGAAGGAAAAAAAATGTAGCTGGGAGGGCAATCATGATTTCAGACAAGACAGTAAAAGTAAACATATTTAAATGAGTTAAGCAAGGAAACTATGCTTAAATGAGCAAAAGAAAAAGAAATACTATCAATTACTGTCAATCTTTAATTTATATGCACCATGTGAATATATTTGAATTTATGTATAAGCACATACATGCCCTATGTATGTTGATGAGCATATGTGTATCTGGTAATAGGATATCACTGGAGTTTATTGAATAGAGGGATAACATGATCTGACCTGCACTTTAGGAAAATCAATTTAGTGCAGATAGTACCTTGGAGTAGAAATATACTTATGGCAGATTGCTGAGAAGGTTTTTGAAAAAAAATGTTTATTTTATTTTTAATTTATGAAATAAAACAAGAATTTTTGTAATGTATTATAAAAATTTAAAAAGGTGATTGTACCTTGAACTGCAAATCAATTATGTACAACTTGCTATTCCTTTTCAATGAGAAGGCTTTTGCAATAATGTAGGCAAGGGGTTAATGTTGGACTCTATTAGGGTGGTGGCTGTATAAGAAGAAAGAAGGGGACACTGCAGAGATGTCATAGAGATAGAATTGACAAGTCTGAGCAACTGATGTTGTTTGAGGGAGAGTTGAGAGGACATGAGAACATAAGTTTGTATCCTAGAGGAACAGATGGTCAACAGGGTAAAATGCTTCAGGGATGTCAAGGAGGATGGGGATTAAGATAAAGCCATCAGATTTTGGTAATCAAGAGATACCTGGTAACTTTGGGGAAAATAGTTTCAATGGAATTCAGTGGAATATTTCAATGGAATATTCAATGGAAGTCATTTTGCTGAGTGTTTAAGAGAATTTTTTTTTACCCCCAAAGAGTTTAGCTGAAAAAAAAGATCTTGGACAATAGCTAGAGGGAATTATAGGACTAAGGGATTTTTTACAGATGGGGCAGACCTCAGCATGAGAAGGAACCAGTAGTAGGGAGAAATGGAAGATTATAGAGAGAGACAGGAGTAGTTAGTAGGGGCAATCTGCTAGAGAAGATAGGTGGGGATAGAATTAAGGTACATGTATAGGTGTTGGACTTCACAAGGGAAAAGGACACTTCATCAAAGATATGTAAAAGAAGAGACAGGTAATCATATTGAGGAATATGAGATGAATAGCGAGGAGACAGATCTTAAAGATAATGGCCTCAATTTCTTAATTTTTTTTCTTATGAAATGTGAGACAAGGTCAGAAACAGTAGGGTAGTGGCAAACAAACAGCAACAGATGGGTAGTGGCAAGCCTCAAAAAATAAGTTGCTTTGAATTGAATCAAATTAAATTAAGCCAGACTGTGACACATACACCTATATATGTGACCTTGGGCAAGTCTTTTTTTAAGCCTTTTTTTAAAAAAAAAAATTCTTTATGCCTCAGTTTCTTTATCTTAAAAATCTGAATAAGGTCACACTTCCTACCTCAGAGTTATTGTGAAGGAAGTACTTTTTAGACACAAAAGCACTATAGAAATGGGAACCCTTGTTCCTTTTATTGTGCTCTCTAACTTTTGAACAATGATGCTTTCAGCAAGGCAAGAATTTATTAGGATTCTGTGGGAAATTTTATTCGTATAATATAATTTCAGATTTCTACTGGTCTGGTGAATTACAGGGATAGCACCAAGCTCTTAGTGTAAAAGACAACTCCTTCATACAATTTTTTGAGTAAAGAAGGAAGATTTCATAGCTTCATATACATAATTTCTGCATAGTTCATTGAAGTATGGTACTAATATTGCAAATTGTTAGGACAATGAAGACTGTTGTATATTTTCAATGTGGAGATGACACAGGACTCCCTCTTTGCCTGGCCTTGGATTGTTTAGAAACACCCAAAAGAAAAAATACAGTCCACATGGACACTAAAATTTCTTAATAGAATATATATATATATACACATACATACATATATACATACATATACACATACACATATCTCTATACCTATCTAGATCTATCTTTCTATCTATCTATCTATTTATCTATCTATCATTAAATGTAGCCTGGGTTTAATGGAGTACAATGCCAAATTCCAGGAAGAAAAAAACATATCTTTATGAAATACTAATTTTCTCTATAGAATCTTAGTTTATGCAATGGTAGTCTTTCTTTCAAAAGGTAGTTTAAAATTTAATTAGTGAAGGACACAATTCCTCTGTTGATGAGACTAATGCTGATATTGCCTGGTAAAGATATATCTACAAGAAAGGATTAAGCATTTGAGTTAATCTGCTGCCTGTACACACTTAAGAGAAGATAAGATAGGAGATTTCATCACATGGTGGAGCAATATCTATATCCTTTATCTTAGTGGTTTCTTTATAGCAAAAAAACTTTTGTCCATTGGCAAGAAGAAAATTTCCTTTCTCATGTATCACTTGACATCGAATTATTTTTATGTTGCCAATATTGTGATACTTTGAAAAATGTGTGATTTTGTACATACGTGATACTTCCTTCACCAATAGAGACAGCAGCACCTCCGTATGTTATGGATTGCTGGGGATGAATATTCATCATCAGGTGCCCAATGGTTTGCTGGTGTATGTCTCTGTATTTGTTGTTTCAGAAAACAGGTACATAGTCCTAGACGAGTTGCCTACTTGGTCACTGTCCAGCTTGGGAAGGGCTAAAAGAATGTATTTCCCTGTTGCAGACTTCAAGTGCCTCCAGCAGGATGAGGCATTGGAGTAGGACTTCAGTGGTGGGATATTATCATTAACAGCAATAATCTGATTCACTTGGTGGTGATTTTTGTGATAGGCAATAGCTTCACCGTTTCACAGGAGCTTTTTGAATAGCCGTCAAAATCTAATGACTTTCACTATCAATAAAATAATGGAGTTGCATTGTCTCATAATCCATTGTTACTACTATCAATAATCAAGTGTCCTCCTTTGTAATTTGAAATTAAACTTGAATAAATTAGTATGACTAATTACCATTTGATTGTTAGCTGCTCCCACCAATGATATACTTCATTGGGCATTGGAAAGGTATTAATAGTAGATGGAGTTGCAGCATATTTTTTAAGTTATAGTGAATTGCTAACTAATTGCATTCATATTATTCACCCTACCATTAATGGAAAGCTTTATGATGCCTAGATGCAGCTAGATTAAAATCAATTTAAAAGATGAGTTGAGTTTGTTTATCATGTATTTTTATTATATCTGACAGCTGTTTCCTGAATGCCACTGAAGACTGCACATGAAGCAGATATAACCCCTCTGAATGAACTGATTGTTATATTCTTTAAGTCTTTTTTAGGAGACACATTCCCTTCCTCCCCCTTAACCCTCCAAAAATGCCTGTTAACTTAATTCCACAATCATATGCCACAAGATGACACTGCAAATTTTCTGCTCTACCATTTTGGTTCCATTATTTGAACAGAAACTGGTGCGTTAATCGAAATATTACATCAGCTTCAAATTTAAGTTTCAAGTCATACCCTTAGAATAACATTGAATGTGCAACTATCCATGACGCATGTTGATACAGATGATGTGTATGTTAAAGTAGATAGCTCATGAGGGTACACACAAACATACACATATATGGATATTCTTAGTAGGTCACTGTTTCATTAAAAGAAATATAAGACAATTATTGTCATGATCTTAACATCTTTTAGGGAATACGAATCTGTGACATATAAGTATATATCTACAATTTAATATTCCCAAGGTCTTGTAACTTTCCAATTTCAAAACCATGGCGAAGCTGCCACCAGTCTCAACAGTGATCACTAATTAAAGGTGACATTATTGACAGTATATGACCACTGACGTTCTACTCCAGCACCTCATCAAGCTTGGAGGGGTGATCTGGAAGTCTAAGAGAGCAGAGTACAAGTCTTTTCAGGCCTTTCTAAGATGGAAAGTCATCATGTAGGGGCTGTGTCTAGGATTATGTACATATTCTCTGAGGGACAGCCTAAGCAAATAGATGTACTCACTAGCAAAAGGTTAGGTACCTTTGATGAATATTCAGCCCTGGAAATTCATATATAAAACCATACATTTTTCAAAGCATCAGCATATTGGCATTACTAAAAATATGTCCAAAATAGAGTGATGTAAAAGAAACTCAATTTCTTTCTTGCCAATGGAAAAACAAAGTTCTCTTTCTTATAAAGAACCTGTCAAGATAAAAGGAACATAGATGGCATCTAAAAAAAATCAGAAAAACCAATAGGCATGAACGATGGTAAGACTCTCAAGTGTAATGCACCCCCCTTCCTCCCTGCCCCAAACCATGTTATCTAAGCCAAAAGGGAAGTGGCTGATTTTTACATGAGTTCTTCTTCATTGTATGGAGTGTGAGACAATGCCATGATGTTAAAGATATTATACTGTTACATATTTTAAAAAATGAAAAGACAAGTAACTCATGACTAAAGTAGCAAATTCCTACTATCTGTCCCAATATAGCTGTTGGCTAGTGCCAAATTGAGCTTCATCTACTAATTTTCAATATTGGCAACCACTTGTGACTTGGCACAGCATAATTTATAGTAGGGCTACCTCTTCTAATGTATAAATTGTAAGAAAAATGAAGGGAATAAACATGACAACGTAATATTGACTTTGTTTACCTAATCAATGGTTTTTTGTTTATGTTTTTGTTTTTCTCAGGACCAGAGCAAGAAGGGTTTATTGCAAACTTTAATCATTTAAGCCTACTAGGGGTAAAGACATGGGATCTCAGGGAGTGGCTGGCCAAAAAGGGAGTTTAGGCCAGAAGGACCCCATCTAGGTATTGGGGACTGGAATCCCCTTCAGTACAACAGATGCCCTTTATAAAGAAAAGAACTATTCCTTAAACCCAAGGGCAGTGTCCCTATAGGCAAAACAGAACCTAACTGTAAGGATCTGCATAATCTACACCTGGAAGTAATTATTCAGGTAACCTTCCTCTCTACCTTTTTTCTCCTCCCCCTCCCCCCACCAAGCCATAGCTTTATCCTGATTTGGTCCTAAGAAGGAGACATAATTTTGTGGACAATTTTATTTTTAAGGGGGTGGGTGGGAGGGTAAGTGCTTAATAAATACTAGTTAAATTATCTGGATAATTAGTCCCATTCTGCACTTGAAATGTGTAGACACTTACCTGTGAGGGAGGAGAGCATATGAAGGCAGTGAATGAATTATCCAGTTGTTAGGCCTACAGTTAAAACTCTTTAAACTCTGTTTCTTGGGGGCTGATACAGAATGGGCATAATTATCAGGACAATCTGACCCTAAATTCTTCCCCCTACCCCAAGAACCTGTTTCCCATTCCCTTGAAATCTTCAGACCATGGAGGCTAACATAAGTTTCTTGTCATTTTTAGGATTGAAAGTGTTAGCTACCTCCATCTCACTGCCAAAGGCAGGAAAATACAAGTGGCAAGGGGGTTGGAGAGTAGTTACTGACTGTGGCTGCCTGGCTTTGCTCCCACGTGTTTGGCATTGCAGTGGTCCTTCCAAAGGGAGAGAAGGGGTGACTGGCCTTTGGTCATATGATTATGCGGGGGGAGACAAGGAGGACCCTGGAGAAGGGAGCTTAACTCTGCCCCAATGCTTTCAAGAGGATTTCCTCCCTCCCCCCCACCCACCACATCATAAGCCAACCTGGTCACCATGCTGGCTTCTCTCCTAGGCATTTGCTTATCTATTTGGAAGGAGGTGACCCAACCCAACTGGAGAGGGAAAGGGGATGGTATTCAGCTTCAAGTCTGTTTGGAGAGGGGGTGGTTGTGTGGTGAGGGTGAGTTAAAACGTGTTCATTTTCATTCCAAATCTCCGTCTCTCCTCCAGCTACTCTTCCTCCCCCTAAAATCTATCTGGAGCTATTTTTCTCCAAGGACCTGGAGAGGAATGGTGAGCCAGGTCCAGAGCCTTATGGGACGCGTGGAGTAGCCACCCCTTCTCAGACTCACATCATCTGGGGTGCTGCCAGAGCATCTTGGGGATACTGCTGCTGGTAACAGGTCCCATAGTTGCTGACATAGCCCCCACTAGGCAATGTCCTGGTCCTGGGCATATCCCACAGTGAGGAGAGATGTGGGGACAGGGCTGGGAGGGTCCCCAGAAGGTCCCCTTCTTGACTGCTAGACCCCTGCTTCATGATCTTCTTATATTTTGAACATTTGTTCTGAAACCAGATCTTTACCCGAGTCTGAGTTAGGGCCAGCTGGGCAGCTACCTGAGCCCTCTCTGGAAGGGCCAGGTACTGTGCGTGCTGGAAAGGCTGGTTCCGATGTTGACAAAGCTGGAGGCTGGAATACATGGTTCTGGGCTTTTGAAGCTTCTTGGTCCTCCCATTTAGCCAGAGTCCCTCTGGCTGTGGCAATGCAAGTGACTTTTCCAGGTATGTCACTGCCTGCACACTGACTGCAGGGCTACGGAGAAGCAGCGAGGCAGTCCCTGGCTGCTGCTAAGGCAGGTGGGGGCCTGTGGGGCTGACACGAGGGTGACCGTATGACTGTGGAGCTCCCGGATAGGGCCTCTCAGGGGGCTCCCCAAGGGCTGCAGACCATGGGGGTATGCGGAAAGGGAGTGTGGGGGCAGAGGGGCAGGAGGGAAGTGCTGGGTGGCATCAGATACCAGGAGAGTGGTGGGCAAGGATGCCATGGTTAATGTGGCCCTGGGCCTAAAGTTTCCTGGCACCTGGACCCATGGCTTGGCCAACACCTTCTTCCACCTCCTTCTATGTGTGCCTCCTCCTGCTACTCTCCCTTCCCCAAGCTCAGTCCACCAGGTTTCCACGAGCCTCCTCCCCCTGCCACCCCGCCATCTTAAAATCTTGGGGGAAGTCTCTCCCCATGTAGCCTCTCACAGTTAGAGGAAGGGGGGGCAATCCATGATTTTTAAACAGAATTAAAGAAATTTATTTTAGATTATATTTAAGTAACAGATATCTTGGATGGGAAAAAAGTCAACCTGATATGCTTAAGTACTTAAATGATTGACTTCAAGATTGTTCCAATCCATTCAGCAACGACAAAATTCAACTCAGAATCACCCTACTCAGGAACTTCTAGTTGGACAGACTTAATGACTCAGCAGATTTGGTTGGCTTTAAATATTGGTCAAAAATCTCAAGATGTTCCTGTGGTGGAATGGTTTATTGTGCTGGTATTGATGGCACATTGCCTATTTTTATCCATATTAGCATTAAATTTTCATTGTATGTCTTTTTAAGTTCATGGGTTGCCAACAGAGAGGACTGTAGCTTCACTGGTCCAAGTAATCTTACAAAAGACTTGTCTTTCCTGTGTAATCTTTCTCTTTCAAAGTATAAAAGGCTAGGCTCTGCTACTTTAATGCCTGTAGTGCTTTGGGGGAGGGACTTCTATATATAATCATAATTTTATAATTGGCAGTCACCTTACAGGCCATTTAGTTCAAACCCTTCATTTTGCTAATGAGGCCAGAGGTCACACAGGTACTAAAATTTTGAACCCAGGTCCTCTGACTAGAAATCTAGCATATAGCATTCAGCATATATCCTAAGCAGCTTCTCTCAATCCCCAAATAGTACGTAAGAAGGCTTTGGTTGTGCCATCTCAGGCCAAATATAATAAATATATATTCTTCCTCTCTTGTTTTAGGTATAGGCAAAGTATTGCCCAGCCAATCTGGGTGTGGGTCTGACTTAACAAGACCAAATTGAACAATATTATGGAAAGTGACTGTGCTTGCATTGTCCCTAGAGAGTTTACAATTTATTTACTCTTCAAATGGGTAGTATCAAGGAACCCTGATTGTCCTTACTGTGACAACCCCACACCAGTTTCTGTTAAGTCAGAAAATGTTCTATATTCTGCCATATAATATATATATATATATATATATATATATATATATATATATATATATATATATATATATATATATAGATGCCTTTTGGAATATTCTAAATCTAAAACAAAACAAACAAAAGCCCTGCTTAATAAGTGCTTAGAAAACTGGCTGTCTACATTAATGTGAGGAAAAGAACCCGTTTTCAAATATCATCTCTGAGATACTCTGCTTAAACCCAAGTAAGCTGCTTAAAATGTCTGATCCTCAGTTTCCCCAAAATGAAACGAGGGGTTTGGACTAGTTGGCTCCGAAGTTCTCTTTCATGCCTTAATCCTCTAAGATTGGTCATATCAGCAGGAGAGAAAGGTGAATATTTCTTTATAATGAAATTATCCTGATGATGCAGTGAGGACAGAAAATATATTTCTAACCTCAGGTCGCAATTAGTTTGTACTCTGATGCATGAAGTTGAAGAGGCCCCTTACTATTTAAACTACTTTGGGTGCTGTTTATTTTATAAAGCTAATATTATATTAATTTTACATGAATAATTACATACTAAATTAAGCCTAATTCTGATGGAGGCTAGTTCTCATCTGCCTTTTTCAAATTGTCTAACATCTTATTCATTTTAAAACTGCTGCTTCTTGTTTTAGGCATTTCCATTTAGTACTTCATGTTAATGCTTAGATTTTTTCCCCCAGAGAGGTTACAAGTACTATCATTGAAGACCCATTATGATATAGCAGTAGTTAAAATTGTTCCTTAAAATGTGCACTCAGACTTGCCTTTATAGAACTTTTCTTACTCTTATGATGCCAAATTATTCACACTTGGCCTTTTATGTTTTCTTTAAAGTGCACCAAATTACAGATTCACAGAATCTCTGACTTGGAGGGGATATGAGAGACAAGTTTAACATATACCTGAGCATGAATCCCTTCTACAATCATATTTAATAAGTACTTATTTAGTTTTAGCTCAAAGACCTTTAGTAAATTTCACCATGTGGTATCTTCTGGCTCTCATTGGTTTGGGTATGTTTTGTGTCTGGTATATTCTGCCAACTCCTTGTTTATCCTCATATACAGATCATTCATTTGTTGTTTTATTTGTATGGTAGATCTATCACTAGGAACTTCTTTCTTTCTTTTACTTTTAAAAACTATCATTTATTTATTTTAACAGTCTTTTAAAAAACATTTTTAGTTCAAAATTCTCTCACCCTCCAGCCCTTCTCCCATCCATGAAGACACACAATATACTGATTATACCTTTGAAATCATGTAACACATATTTCCATATTAGCCATGTCATAAAAAGCAATAAAAATAAAATGAGAAAATAATACTTCAATTTGCACACTGGTTTCATAAGTTCTCTCTTTGGAGATGGGTAGCAGTTTTTCATCATGAGTCCTTCAGAATTGACTTTTATTATTGTATCGATCAGAGTATCTAAATCTTTCATAGCTGATCATCATTACAATATTGCTGTTATTGTATACAATGATCTGGTTCTGTTCACTTGACTTTTGCATCAGTTCAAATAGGTCTTCCCATATAGAAATTCTTTCCAAGTTAAGATTGTTACTCAAGTTAAAAAATCATTTCAATATTTAATTAATTCAAGATATTCCCCATTTACCACTGTTGAATAGGTATTTTTATGCCAGTGAGCATATATATATATATATATATATGTATATATATATATACATATATGTGTACACACACACATATATATATGTATATATGTGTATATGTGTATATACACACATATGCAGCAAAGAGTGCTAATGTTAAAGAGGTAAAAAAGTAAAACGTAGAGTCACTTCTGTATATTCTGGATGAACATTTCATGTTGTATTATTTTCTCATCCCAGTGGAACTATAATAGAGCAGGGTAGTACATGTTTCTAATGAATTCTTCACTTATGAAAATGATACCACAGGCCCTGTCAAGTACTTTGAGTTTTGTATTTGTTTGTGTGTTTTCCCCCAGGGATGGAGATAAATTTATAGTGATCTGCCCTTTATAGCCACACTCTTTCACAGGTCTCCCTAATGACCAACACATATTGGGAGAACAGGGGTACAGTTTGATGCTATGAGATAGGGTGAAACTCCACAATCTATATAGAGCTTTGTTGCACTAATCACTGAAATCTGTCTCATTAGAACCATTCTGTAAAATATGCATCCTGTTATTTGTTGACGTAGGCTGCAGTGAAATTCTCACATTGTTTCTCCTTAATCCTTCATTTCCTCCATATATTACACATTATCATGGAGGCAATTTAACATGTGACTTGTTCATTGGGTCGGGGTTTTACGGTAGTTTTTTTATTTGCTTGTTTTTTATTGTTATTGTTTTTTATTTTAACCCAGGGCATGATTAAGTCTTTCTGGACCTCCTCAGTTTCCTCATCTGTAAAGTGAATCAGCTGGAGTAGATAATCTGGTATTCTGGCTAACCAATCATTTTGGTTAGCTGAGTGCTACCAGATGTTCTAACTGAAGACTAAAATCTAAAAAAAAATATTTTTTTTGTATAATCTCAACATGTCAATATTGATATGAAACTAGCCTCAGAGGTAAGGATACTTAGGTTCAAGTGATACCTCTGATGCATCCTGGCTATGTGGCCATAGGATTATAGATTTAGAACTATAAGGGACCGTAGAGGTTATCTCACCCATTCGTTTTATTTAATAGTTGTTGACTGAGGCCTGGCAACTCTTTAACTCTGTATGCAGGACAATTGCCTACATGCATTGGTAGTTCCTTTACATGGAATTCTCAATATAAGTGAAATCACAGGTCTAGTCCTTACACTGTTTCCTCCATACCCCAAAGGATTTAATGTTAAAAATTTACTAAGAAAAAATGAAATCTTTCATCAATGTGTGTTTCAGAATCTTTATAAGTAACAATTATCATTATTCAGCTATATATATATATATACATATATATATACACACATATATATATACATATATATATATATATACATATATATTAAGAAAGTGTTGGATACTGACTTAGATTTATTTTTTAATAAATCCCTATTATCATTTTTTCTGAAATATATAATATAAAACAGAAACACATATGCTAAAATGTGGACAAAAATTAGCTTTCTGGTTGTTTTCAGTCAATCAAGAATCATTTATTAAGCACAAACTATGTGCCAGGAAGTGTGCTAAGCACTGTGAATACAAAGAAAAGCAAAAGACCTTCTCTCAAATAGCTCACAGACTAATGGGGGAGAAAACATGCAAGCATTTACATACCAACAAGTTATATACATGATAAAGTTAAAATAATCAAAGAGAGACCATACTAGCATTAAGGGGGATCAAGAAAGGCTTTTTGTGGAAGGTAGGATTTTAGCTAAGACTTGAAGGAATCTAGGGATGCCAGAAGGATGAAATGAGGAGAGAGTTCCAGGCATAGAGGACAGCTGGTGAAAACATACTATAAAAGTGCTCGGTTCTGTATAAATTGGGATTTTATTATACTATGTGAAGGGAAAATTTATCAGAAGGAATTTCAGTGTTCTTTATTAATATATTATGTACATTACCTTCTTTTTAAGAATACTTCTAATGCTAACATTAGTCATTTAATATGTAGACAATTATCAGCCATCTTCAAATTTTAGAACTAGATATCATCTCAGAAATTATTTTGCCAATCTCTCATGTTATCGATAAGGAAAGTGAGACCCAGAGAGACTAATTTAGATTTCCCCAAGGTAATATACCAAGTTAGTGGGAAATTCAGGACTAGAGCCTTGGTCTCCCTACTGTAACACCAGTGCTTTTGATCACTGCCATGCTTCTAGCCTTAATTCAATTTTTTCTAGAATAATTCATTACTCTCCCCTCCCCCCACCCTTGAAGAATTTCAAAAGCTCTAATTGGTATTTAATTATTTCTTGATTACAAGTCCAGTAGGAAGATTATTCATCCTACATACCTTTAAGGGAAAGACTAACATGTTTTCCTATGTAGTAAATGGGAAAAACATGTTTGTTGAATGTTCACAAAGTCTTCAACCTACTTTGTGTTTAGTAGGGCACTGTAACTTTAGATAACTTCTTAAAATTTTAACAAAAAGATTATTAACTGGGTGTCAAGAAGAATGAATGGACCTGGGCATTCCTCAACTCTGTGCATTTTCATTCTGCATTGTGTCCTGAAATGTTGGCATATTTCCTCCAAAGCAGATTTTCTGAATTGCCAAGCTAGTCACTGGAGTTCCCAAGTCTGCACTTTTCTAAGCACACTGATAGTTACTATCCAAATTATTTGTATAGTATTTAAAACTGCATTTCTACTTTCAAAAAATACCATTCAGAACCTTTTTAGAGGGAAGGATTTAACTGTAAATGCATATTTAAGTCTCTTCTTTCTTAGAGATAACAATAATGTTATGATATGATTTCTTTGCTCTAGGAAACTCCCACTGGAGAGAACATCCATGTGAGAGAACATCTTCTACCAATACAAACTGGAACTTTCTCTGAAACATTGTCTTAGAGCAAAAGTGTCAAACTCAAGGCAATCATATTACAATGTAATTGAGAAATGTTTAACAAGATAAAAATACAATAAAACATAGAATAAAATTAATTTGTGGTTTTCTAAGTCAATATGTGTCTGCAGGGATCTATTTTTATCTGAATTTGACACCACTGGTCTTAGAAAATTATCTAGAGCCCTGAGAGGTTAAGTGATTTGCCCAAGGTCACACAGCCAGAAAACTTGAACTTGGGTCTTCCTGTTTTTAAGAGAAACTATCCATTATACCACATTTCCTTTCCCCTTCTTCCTAACCTAGTCTTAATCACTGTTTGACAGCCTTGTCCTAAAGCAACTTATCTTAATTGTATAAGATAGCAGCTCATTTGGCACATCACCGCTGTGGCTTGGTGAATATTGTTTGGTGAAACTAGCAGAAACTGTGAAAGACTTGCAGCATGTGGAAAAGAACAGAATTTTCCTGAATCCTAAGGTAGTGTTTGTGAATTTCTATGTCCTGTAAATACAGTGTTGCTCACTGGGCTGTTTTTTCTTCTTCCTTTTTAACATTAATCACAGACTTTCAGAATTAGAAATGACCTCAGTGGCCATATAGTATAACCTATACTTTTAAAAAATCTCCACCATGACATACCCCATAAGTAGTCATCCACCCCATTTGGAGGAAACTCACTACCTCCCAAAGCATTCTATTCCATATTGGGGTAGCTGTAATTGTTAGGGATTTTTCCCCCTGACTTCAAACCTGCATTTACTTCTTTGCCATTTCTACTCTTGGTTCTGGGTTCTGCCTTTGGGCCAAATAACAAATTTAATCCCTCTTACAAATGACAGACTTTCAGTTACTGGATCAAAGCTGTTATATCACCTCCCCTCAACTCCTTCTATCAGTCTCTTCTTCAGGCTAAACATCCCCAGTCTCCTCCAATGATCTTGACATATACGGAATGGAGTTAGAGGCATTTATCATCTTGATTGCCATACCCTAGAAATTCTCCAGAGTATTGGTGTCTTTCTGTCCTGAGTTATGGTGCCCCAAACTGAACACAGTATTTCAGATGTACTCTGGTCAGAGTGGAATAAGGCAACAGTTTAGTACCATACCCTATACCTACTATGGCACCTCCATAATACTGGATCCTATATCTCTCTTAATGCAGCCTAAAATTGCATTTTTTTTCTACCATATCACACTAATGATTCCTATTGAACTTTCAATTCCATTAAACCTGTATCCTTCCTCCATCCCCCTGCAGTTGTTTTTGTTCTGTTTTCAGATAAATAGTACTCTCATTAATTTTAGCTCTAATGCTTTTAGAATTGTGATATTAGACCTGGGCTGAGCTAGTCCAATTCTTAACTGTGTATCTCTCTGTGAAGGAAGGTTTGCCAAGTACAATCACTAGAAATAAAGTTATACAAGGGTCAGCTGGGTGGTGCAGTGGATAGAGCAACCACCTCTGGCATCAGGAGGACCACAGTTCAAATGTGGCCTCAGACATTAATACCTGTGTGGCCCTGGGCAAGTCACTTAACTTCAATTACCTTTAAAAAAGTAGAGTTACTCAGAAAATAGTTAATTTTTTAATCAACTTTATTGTCAGTTACAGCTTATCTCCCTTCCCAACCCCTCTTTACACATTGAGAAGGTAAGAGATATAAAATCTATTGCAAATATAAAGTAATTCAAAACACATTTTTATGTATAATAGAATAATCATATATATAATCATATACATATTATATATACATATATATATAAATATATATATGTATATATATATATATATATAAACTATCATATTCTGAAAAAAAAAACAAAAAAGAAATAAAGGAAAAAAATGCTTCAAACTAACTCGGGGAAAATTAATTCTCTATTTGGATGTGGATAGTATTTTTCATCACGAGTCCTTTGGAATTGTGCTGGGTCACTGTGTTGACCAGAGCCATTAAATCTTTCACAGTTGATTATCTTTACAATAGTGCTGTCACTTTGTAAATTGTTCCCTGGGTTCTGCTTACTTCACTTTACAGAAGTTCATATAAGTCTTCCCAGTTTTGTTTTGTTTTCCCGAAATCATTCCCTTCGTCAGAAAATGGTTAACTTTTTAAAGAGAAAACATTTTTTGGGGGGGGGCATTTATTCAAGTGTTCACATGTAAAGAGTTTACATTAAAGAAGGCCCAGCAAGAACTGTACTGTACCTAGAAATAGTTTTATGTGTAGAGAGCAATTGACAGATCCTTGTGCAAAATAAAACAATTTTAAATGGAAACGAGTAACTCGAATTTATCACTGAATCTGACTGATCTTCCTGTCAAGTTATTCCAAATGATTGTTTCATTTATGTTAAACTTCTAGGAGATTCTCTAAGCCCTGATGTAGCTTCCAAATTTAATTGGATTTAGTCAGATTTTGCTGGTAGTTGCAGGTTAGTCATAAGCAGAGTTTTGTCATGGGTCCTCCCTCAGCAATGGTATATTTGATTTGTCTGATGGAATATGTGCATTGGCTCAACCATCATGAATATCTACAGCCATTAGATATCATGTAATTTTGCACTTTGGAAGCTTCAATTCACCTGAAGAAGAACTGATAATGAATTTAAAGTAAGTTTTAAGTGAGGCTCTTTCCCCCCACTGGCAGATAAAATCCTTAATTATACTTTTTAGCTGTTTCTTGCAGCTTGAAGGTAATCGTATCAACAGATTACAGGGGACATAATTAAAGTGTGGCACAGTGGCCATTTCAATAATGTATGTGAATCCCACATGTTGATCAGAATGTTTTCAGTTTGGAATGTGAGTAGTCTTGGTATATTTCAAGGAAAATAATAATTTTAACATTGCATAACCAGATTATATATGTATTATATATTTGTTTATGTACTACATTTTCATTATGTACTCTAAGTATATTTAAAACAATTATATCTATATCACTCTAGAACAAAGGAGTTTCATGTGACTCTTGCTTACCACTGCTTCTCCTCTAAAATAATTCGGTTATCTCTTCTTCCATGAGTATTATAATATATAGAAAATGGAGATAAAACAGAATACATGTGAGTTTTACATGAAATGCATCAGTTGGAAAACAGGGCTTGTTTGTCCTTTTCTGTGAACACCAACATCATTATCACCTATTTTTATTAGGCTGAAAGCTTTGGGAGGGCAGGAGCCAAATTTATATTTGAATATTTCATTATTTTCGAACGTATATGTTTTTATCCATATGGGTACTTTCTTTACTGACAAAGATTGCAGACTCTGTGTATTTAGTAGATGGTTTCAGGAATTTCTGCAGTCAAGAAGATCATCCCTGGGGTTCCATACTGCTAGTAATTCAGGCTATCTGAATTTAGTTAGGTTGACCATCACTCAAAGCATTTAGGAATCCAGGATGACTTTTATTTCAGGTAGTATGATAATATGACAGATGAATGTTCAATTCATTATTATTTCTCTTTTTTGATATGTGTTCATTTACTTCATTAAATATGTCCTAATAGCATGTAAAATGTTTTGAACACTTAAAAAAATTAACTTCCTAATTCTCTTTCTCCTTCCTATCCCTCCTTCCTCCTTGAGAAGGTAAGCAATTTGGTCTCAATTATACATGTGAAGTAATACAAAGCATATTTCCATATTAGCCATTCATCATTATTTATCATTCTTCACGTTTTGAATACAAATCTTACAGGTCTCTATATTTATCAGATATTCTCCTCAAGGCTCAAGGAATATGTATATACCACACAATAATAGCTATTCTCAAGAAAAAAAAAAGTTAATCAGCCATTTAACATAAAATACCAAAAAACAGGTTCACCTAATTTTTAAGAATTTGAATGAACTATTTTGACATTATGCTGGCAGTCTTAGTCACTCTTGGCAGAGAATTAGGAACTTATCCAAACATAGTTATTCCTTCAGGCCATTGTTATAGCTAAAAAGATGAACATTTAGAACACCCACACGTTCAAAGTCTAAAAGTCCTGAATGTTTAGAATTAAATGGATCTTATTGCCTCTGAGTGAAATATTTAAAGTTTGATATACCCCCAAATTATTAGTAAATTCATTATTCTTTGAACATTCAGCAAGCTACTCAATATGTTATCTCCATTTATGACAGTCACAGTGGTTGAAAGAGTTTTTCATTGAAGCAGTAGGCAAACTACTTAGTGTGTCAAGAGTAATTTGGGAAGAAAATAAGACTAATGATTAGAACTCAGACATGGCATGATATTCTATTAATATGTATCAGGGGTCTAACAATTTATGGGAAATTATGATGGCCTACCCTAGGAATCTCAGGTATTATCCTTTGGGACTCTGTTCACTATTAGCTATGTTCCCTACACTTTTCTGACCCACATACACCATGTTTTTGTCTTCGCCTAAGTTAGGCGTATCCTTGTTGTTTAAAGCAAGCAGTTGAGTTTATATTTGTTTCTTTTAACCTTTGTTGAATTAATCTTTGCATGGAATCTCTCACAAATGTCTCTTAAATACCATGCATTAGCTTAAGGCTGATTGTTAATAAGCTCAATGTTCCTTATTTATTTGTATTATCCCTAGGTGAAATCAGCAGGTGTTTTTGATGTGCCTTTTTCAAGGCTTCTGTAACTACTTTATTAGGATACTGAATCTGAAATCATGGCATTTATCATCCTAATACCAAATGATATTTTTAATGTATAAGCACATTTTTCCCTTTACATAGAATATATTTCCTCTCCAAGTATTCAGTGAATGCTCTTTATTAATAGATTGATATGTGATCCAGTGGATAGAAAGCTGCCCTCAAAACCAAAAGTGCCTGGGTTAAAGTCCTATTTCTGACACATATTGATTGTATGACCCTGGGAGTAATTTGGCTTCTTGGTGCGAAGTTGCCGACCTGTGTTGATGGCTAAAGTTGCCTCACATGGGAGATCTCTATACCTGTGAAATAACAGAGGCAGTCCCTTTCCCTATGCCTGTGAATATCTTGGTTTCATTCTTAGTAAATAAACATTTATTAAGATCCTACTATGTGATAGGATCTGGGAGGGAGCATGTGGTAGTAGTGGGAAGATCACTGAAGTTGTTTTTAAGATGCTTGAATTTGGATCCCAGGTCTGATGCTGTGATATTGGGCAAGTCACTTAATATTTTTTGAGCCTCAGTTTCGTCATCTTCAAATTGAGGAAAATAACACCTTCCATATCCCTGATGTGAGGTTCAATGAATGTAATAGATATGCAAATGCTTTGCAAAATATTGAAAGCTAAGTTATCATTCCTCCCAAATATGTACAAGATTTTAGGACCAATCTCAGGGCTATAGAGTAGAACATGGTATTAGTGGCAGAATAGGACAAGAGAAACTCTAAAACTCCAATTGTGCAATCATCCCAAAGAAATATAAAGAATGCTTCCCCCAATACCCAAACATAATTCTGCTGGTTTATTATATTTTTCTCTTCTTTCTCCACTATATTTTTAATACAATGAAGGTTTCACTGAGCCATTGAAATTGTTCTAAATTGACATACTGTGATTTTAAAAGCACCACTGGACTTCTGGGAGCCAAGATGATGGCGTAAGCAGTAAATTGCTGTAACTCTCCCATATTCACCTCCAAATAATAAAAAATAGCACCCCCAAACAAATCCTGGAGCAGCATGTCCAGCAAAAAGATGGAGCAAAATAATATGCAAGCCCAAGAAACTTGCAAGATCACCAAGAAAGATCTGTCTCACTTGGGTAAAAGGGGAGTCCAGGAAAGGAAATGTCCCAGCAAGCAAGCAGCAAGCTTCACCTCAGCAAACCAGCAGGAAATCCTGGGCCTCACAAACACCAGTACTAGGACCCTTCATGCACCTCAGCATAGGCAGGGGAACCAACAGACTCCAGTTGCAAGAACCACTACAGATAGACACCACCCCTGCTATTGCCTAGGTGACCAAGCAACCGCCCAGCCAAGTGGTTCAGCATAGCCCCAGACAAACAGGCAGCTTCCAATGGCCAAACCGCCCATGCTTTGGTGTAACCCTGGGAAATGCAAAAATACCCCACCAGCCTTAGTGCATATCAGGCACAACCACTAGGACCCTGGCTCAACACCAGGTAACCTGCCAGACCCCTATGGCCTCCAGCAGCACCAGACAGGAAGTTCCTCCATGGGCCTCAGGGTAACAAAAATGCAGTACTAGGTAAACAGCCAGGGCCTGTAGCCAGTGGCACAAGAAGCCTGAGACTAGTAGTGCCTCTTCTACCTTGGGAGTAGAGCTCAAATCAAAAAGAAAGGGAAAAGGCCAAAAAAGATGATACAACAACAACAACAACAAAGAGTCTGATCAAATAAGGTTATTATGGTGACAGGGAAGATCAAGACACAAACTCGGAAGAGGACAAGAATATCTAACCACTTATGGGCAAAAACCCAAAGAAAAACAGGAAGTGGTCTCATACCCAGAAAGAACTCATGGAAGAGCTCAAAAAGGAGCTTAAAAGTCATATAAGAGAGATAGAAGAAAAATTGTGCAAAGAAATGAGAGTGATGCAAGAGAACTATGAAAAAAGAGTCAACAGCTTAGAAAAAGAAAACAGCTGCTTAAAAAGTAGAATTAACCAAATGGAAAAGGAGATACAAAAACCCCCTGAAGAAAACAGCTTCTTAAAAGTTAGAATTAGACAAGTGGAAGCTAATGACTCTATGAGACATCAAGAATCAATCAAACACAATCAAAAGAATGAAAAAAAAAAAAGAAAATGTAAAATACTTCATTGGAAAAACAACTGACCTGGAAAATAGATCCAGTAGAGACAATGTCAGAATCATTGGACTGCCTGAAATCCATAATCAAATGGAGGACCTGAATGGTATTTTTCAATAATTTGTCAAGGAAAACTACCCTGATTAAGCATTGAAAGAATCTATTGATAACTTCATAAAAGAGATTCCAAAATAAAAACTCCAAGGAACGTTATAGCCAAATTATAGAATTATCAGGTCAAGGAAGAAATACTACAAGTGACCAGAAAGAAACGATTCAAATTTCAGGGAGCCAAAATTAGTATTACACAGGACTTGGTATCTGCAACATTAAAAGATCAGAGGTCATGGAACATGATATTCCAGAAGATAAATGAGCTAAGACTACAACCAAGAATGACCTACCTAGAAAGATTAAGCATAATAGCCCAAGGGAAAAAATGGTCTTCCAATGAAACAGAAGGATTTCAAGCTTTCATAAGGAGAAGACCAGAATTGAAATTGAATAAAAAATTTGATCTCCCAAGGGAAGCTCTAAAAAGGTAAAAAAAAAAATGAAAGTAAAACACGTAGTATTCAATGGAGGAGAACTGTTGGCTTCCCTACATGGGAAGATGATACTTGTAATTTTTAAAAATTGTACAATGGAAGGAAGGATGAGAGGTTAGATGATGGGCATAACTTGAACCTTACTCTCATCAGTTCTTGCTCAAAGAGGGATTAATATATACAGTCAGTTGAATATAGAAGTCTATCTTACCTTACAGGAAAATAGGAGGGGAAGAGATTAAGTAAAGGTAGTGATGGCTGGGTGGGGGATCAACAGCAGAGGGGACAGACCAAGGAAAGTGGGAGACACAAGAAAAACACTATCAGTGAGGAAAAGAATGAAAAGAGAAAGAGAGAGGACAAACAGGACGAAAAATAGGATGGAGGGAAATACACAGTTAGTAACGATAACTGTAAATGTGAATGGGATTAAGTCTCCCATAAAATGGAAGTGGATAGCAGAATGGATCAAAAACCAGAATCCTGAAATCCTGTAATTATTTTCAAGAAACACACTTGAAGCAGAGACATACAGAATGAAGGTAAGGGGTTGGAACAGAGTCTATTATGCTTCAGCCTAAGCAAAAGAAAAAGTAGGGGTAGAAATTCTGATCTCAGACAAAGCAAAAGCAAAAATAGACCTAATTAAAAGAGATAAGGAAAGAAAACTACATCTTTCTAAAAGGTATCATAGACAATGAAGTAATATCAATACTTAATATGTATGCACCAACTGGTATAGCATCCAAATTCTTAAAGGAGAAATTGAGTCACAAGTTCATGACCAAACAAGAGATAGATAGCATTACAAAATGGAAAATAAATTGATTATATTAAATTAAAAAGCTTTCGCACAAACAAAACCAATGCAACCAAGATTAGAGGGAAAGCAGAAAGCTGGGAAACAATCTTTACAGCAAGTATCTCTGATAAAGGCCTCATTTCCCAAATATATAAAGAGCTGAGTCAAATTTATAAAGATAAAAGCCATTCCCCATTTGACAAATGGCCAAAGAATATGAACGGACACTTTTCAGATGGAGAAACCAAAGCTATCTATAGGCATATGAAGAAGTGCTCTAAATTACTTTTGATTAGAAAAATGAAAATTAAAACAACTCTGAGGTACCACCTCATACCTATCAGATTGACTAACTTGGCTAAAAAGGAAAATGAAATATATTGGAGAGGATGTGGGAAAATTGGAGCACTAATGCACTGTTGGTGGAGTTGTGAACTGATCCAGCCATTCTGGAGAGGAATTTGGAACTGTGCCTAAAGGGCAATCAAAGTGTGCATACCCTTTGGTCCAGCAATACTAGTACTAGGTCTGTATCCCAAAGAGATCACAAAAAAGGGAAAAGGTATAAGTGCAAAAATATTTATAGCAGCCCTTTTTGTGGTGGCAAAATATTGGAAATTAAGGGGATACCCATCAATTGGGGAATGGCTGAACAAGTTGTGATATACGAATGTAATGGAATACTATTATGCAATAAGAAATGATCAACAGGTAGATTTCAGAAAAAACCGTGAAAGACTGGTATGAACTGATGAAAAATAAAATGAGCAGAACCAGGAAAACATTGTACACAGTATCAACAACATCGTGTAATGATCAACTATGAACAACTCAGCTCTTCTCAGCAACACAATGATCCAAGACAAGTACAAAGGACTCATGGAGAAAAAATGCTATCCGTATCCAGATAAAGAACTGATAGATTCTGAATGCAGATTGAAGCATGCTTTTTCACTTTATTATTTTTTTTCTTTTTTTATCTGTTTCTACTTTCACAACCGTGATTAATATGGAAATATGTTTTACATGGTAGCACATGTATAACCTATATCAAATTGCCTACCATTTTAGAAAGAAGGGAGGGAAAGAAGGGAGGAAGAAAAATATGGAACTAAAAGTCTTGTATAAATGAATACTAAAAATCATCTTGGCATGTACCTGGGAAAAATAAAATGCTATTAATAAGGAAAAAATAAATTGACATACTGTATATATGGAAAAAATAGCACATACTTGTGGTATAGAAGCAGCTAGGTAAATGGAGCGTATAGAGTGCTGGATATGCAGTCAAGAAGATAAGAGTTCACATCTGCCATCAGACACATCTCTCTATGTCTCAGTTTCTTTATCTGAAAAATGGGGCTAATAATAGCACCTACTTCCCAGAAATGTTGTGAAGATAAAGAGAGATTATATTTTTAAAGGGCTTTGCAAACTTTAAAGCACTATATAAATGTTATTTATTGTTGTTTTTAAGAGTAATTCAGAAGGTCCATATTCAAGTCCTACTATAGCCCTCTCACTTACTTTCCCATGACTGTCACCAAATTACTTAAAATTGACTCTCCATTTGCTTATTTGTAAAATGACCATAGTAATATCTATCCTGCTATTTCTAAAGGTTGTTTTGAGGATCTTGTGAAATAATTTATGGGATAGCCCTTTGGCAACTGCAATGTGTAATACAAATATAAGATGATATAAAGGTGGTTGTGTAGCTAGTGAAACTGGAGGGCACTGCATGAGGCATTTGCTCTTTACAGTTATTTGAAGATCCAGTGTAATGATGTGACATGTAGCTAGAATAGTTTGCTTTCCTTTTTTGTTTTCCATTGAGTTAAAGATGTCTGAGTGTCTCTCCCAATTCCTTTACAGCAGTATCATGAAAACCTAGGACATAGCTTTGACCTCTATCCCTGGTCTTGACTTTCAGGTAATTTGAAATAACATTGAAAATCATTTCAATAACATTTTATGCTCAGTTGGTCTTTTGGGGCAGGGGGTTGAGGGAGAGAAAGGGTTATGGAACAGACATAAAAGTGGTAGGCTTGTTTCTCATGCAGGTCTGAGTGTTCAGATGTTTACCACTCAAGCAAGAGCGTACTGTCCAACAAATCAAATCAACATTACTCTAAGCTTTGTTGGATGATTTTAAAACTTGCTATGTCTTAAAATTTCATTACTTTATATCTAATCTAGGGATAAGATTGCTTGGCATTTCAAACCCGGGAGGTAATAATATGCCCAACCCATCAGATTAGGAAACATCTTTGTAAAATACTGTTGCGTTATGCCATTCTACTCAGTAGTAATTATGGAATAATGTGTTTTAAAGCAGTTTTTATTTATGAAATATGGAGAATAAAAAATGAAAATACCCTATCTAAACTTTTTTTGTAAATCTTCATAGGTAAAATATTTAATTTATTCAGTCATATATTTTTTAACTTGCCCCAATATATAAGATGGGAAATAAAATATCAGAAATAGTTATGCAAAGTAGTGGTAAAGCCTTGTATGAACAATGCCTCCCTAATGTTTAGTTATTGATTTTCTTTGCATGACTTGACTTCACTATGAATATGATGGAAAGGAAAAATCAATATGAGGTGAAATTTACATAAGGTCTGCCTTCCAACATTTGATACTGAGTTTTTAAATTTCCAAAGCATATAGATTTATCTTTATTTGAATGCAGTAATATAAAAGCACATGAATTCACAGCTGATCACAATTATTATGAAAAAGATTTGACTTCAGTTATATTCTTTGCAACAACAAAGGCATATTGACTAGTTGTCTTTTTATAGATACAAAATAATATTCAGAGGCAGGGATAATTTTAGGAATGCCTTGCCCTTTTGACCCCGGTAAATCTTGTAATATCTAAGTTTTTGTTGCTGTTAAATGCTTATTTGAAATTAATGCATAGTATCCATTTTATAAGAATAAGAAGAGTAATCTTTTATTTTTTCAAACATCTATTCACTACTATTATTATTTTTAGCTACATAAAAGCACCAAGTTGCTTTTCTACATTACTCAATGAGCAGCAGAAACCTCAAAAAATCAGTCCTGTTGCTCATACGATTAGCCCTTTCATTTGCCTAGGTTATCACTCCTAATCTCTTGCTTTCTTCCCAGTTTTTACCCTATAGTTAATCAATTCAACATTAAGCTGTTCTCTAGTCTGATATCCTTTACCCCCTTATCCTATCACTGTTTATGTCTTTGGAAATTTCAACTCTGGTTATTCCCATCATCAGTTTCTTCTGCTACCCAAGTTCTACTGACTGGTGCTGGAAGTCATAAAACTGAGCTGACTGGATCTACTTTACTTCCAGTATATATGATTTAATCCCAGTTGGCCCTTGGGTAAGGCAGTAGTTTTATTCCTCCCTAACTGCTTCTCACATTCCCCACAGTGGCTGTTCCAAACCTTCTCATCTCTCTTTAATACTCCCACACCAAAACATTCTTCCACTTCTCAACAAAGCATCTCACCTCATACTTTACTGGGAAAATAGAAGCAACTTGCCATGAGGTCCTTCTATTCCCATTCTCTACATTTCACAGAGCCTTTTGTATCATCCCTGATGTCTCTTCCTTTAGACTCTAATGATAAAATGGCTCTTTTTTTCATCAAGGCCAGTCCCTCTATATGTACCATTCATTTCATCCCCTTGCATCTTTTTCAACAGATTTCTCTATAATCATCTTTCTCTGACTCTGAATGTCTATCTGGATTGTCTCTGTTTCTTATCTATCTGTTGGCTGTCACTCTATCTCTGATTCTCTATCTGTGTCTCTGTCTCCCTCTGTTCTCTCTCTGTGTCCGTGTCTCTCTGTCTCTCTGTCTCTCTGTCTCTCTCTCTCTCTCTCTCTCTCTCTGTCTCTCTCTCTCTCTCTCTTTCTCTCTCTCCCAAACTCCTGAAATTATCTACTCTGGATGTTTTCACTTCATCTCCTCTCATTCATTTCTCATCACTTTGCAATCTGCCTTCTGATCTCATTACTCAACTGAAACTGCTGCCTTCTAAAGTTATCAATGACAGAGCCTTAAAGTTCGTCCACAGTTAATTCAGAATGATGATCCATCAAAGTAGACTGAAGAGTGATGAGATACATAAACTGAAAACCACAAGAAAGCATAGTCACAAAAAGCTATAGAAGAGACTCCTTAATAGGAGTCAGGAGAAAGTCATTCACATTGCAAGATTTTGAAGAAGTCCAGAAAAATGAAGATCCAGGGGAGCTTATCAGATTTGGTGATTACTTCTCCCTTTACCTCCAAAGAACTTTACTGACCTTCAAAGTATTTCTGCATACCCTTTGTTAACCTGATTTCAATGTTAGTATAATAGTAGATTTCACTTCTGCTATGCCTCACTCCCACATAAATCATTTTACAAAGGAAGAAATCAATTGTTTTGGGATTTACTCTGTATCTTGTCATGAGGCCTACTTTTGTCCCCTGCCTTAAACATGACCATTGTTCCTTCTTAAAACCTAGGTGTGGATCTGTGCCCCCACTACCACACTAGGTACTGATCATACCTAAAGAGGTAAGCATCCCTTCTCCTTTAGGGAAATGAAATCTTAAGAACCACATCCCTGTTCAGAGAAGGTGATTTCCTGTTGTGCCCCTATATTAAATTCATTATGAAGTCCCTTTCTCTTGCCAAAGATCTCCATCTTCACTCCTCCTCTGGGAGAATTCTTTAATGATGCTTTCATCTTTTCCCTTCTATGGTGAGCCCAGCCTCTCTTCCCAACCTGCATTACTGTTCTTGCATACTACTACTTTTCCTCTCTTCTTCTCCAGCACTACAAGCTTGTTGAAAGACTAAAAAAATAATATTCATTTTATGGTCACTTCGAACCTGGGTTGAAGCGAATCTTTCACCTGCCTCTGTCTTGTGTCTTCATTCTCCTAAATCAGGTATCTTCCCAAAGTGTTGTCTCCTCTATAAAAGATACAGATTCATATATGAGAGAGTCTGGTATTAGTCCAGAGGCTATTATTTCAGTTTTCCTTCTTCCTTTCTCGTTAAGATTCCTTTAAAATTTTGGCTTCTAAAACTTCTCTTGCCCTCCCTCTTACTTTTGCCCTGTAATTGAATTTCTCAACATAAAAGGACCCGAAGCTTAATGTTGACATTGATTTGTCTTTTGTGAAAAGTATATGTGCCTATCTTTTTTACATCTGCCCTGTTAAGAGTTTCTGCAAGCCACAAGCTCTCCTTGCCTTTAATATTTTTAAGGATGTTTCACCAATCTGGCTAGCAGCTTCTGTGGGGGTGTAAGATCCACCCACAACCAGCACCCGTAAAGCTGCCAACAGCACAGGTTCTTTTGATCTGCTTAACTAGGGAAAGCAAGGTGAAGGGGTTGACAAGCTTACTTTAATTCAGCATACAAATATCATTCACTTAGTTCAAGGGAAAAATCCAGCACCCTGAACTTCAGAGCAAATTACAAAAAAAGTACAAACATCAACAGACAGACCCAATACAGATTCATAGTTACCAACATCTAGGTTCAGCCCGGGACCTCAGAACAAGGGCTGGCCCAGAGTCACATGCCACCACTGCTGTAAGGAGGAGCTCCAAAGAACAGACAGCCAACCCCTGGTTTTTATATCTTTTTTCAGCGTCAGGGGTGAGTCACACATGCAACTCACCCACATGACCTAGAATCGTCACAGAGAGGCGGACTTAAACCCACGTGGTCTAAAAGCCTCTGCTCTCCCAGACATGTAAACTAGGCCCTCCCTGGAGTTAGCCCCACCTTGGGCCCCACCTTAGTTGCCAATCCACACCCACTAAGGTTTTACACCTAATAGGGGTTTGCTCCTGGGGCTTAGCACCTAGTAAGGCTCAATGAATTACTCAAAGGGAACAAAAGCCAAACTATTCAAGGGCACTTGTTGAACTAAGTGCTAAGGAGCCCATTTTTGGTTACCAACACACGAGTGCTTTAAATGTCTTTTTATAAAGAAAGTCTACTTTTTAAACTGATAATTCGTCTCAGGATCACAGCATACATTATCATGGGTTACATATTCATTTCTTTTGTTGCTGGTGTTGTTATTCCTTTTTGGACCATCCTATTTTAACACATCTCATGGCTTCAGAGTATTCCTGGCCTATTTGAATTGACACTCCTTCATACTCGAAAGTCTTTTATTTGGATGATTACAAAAGTTGCTGGTAATTTAGAAATTTTCAAAGTTGCCACTACGTACGTTAGATACTTATTTTCTCTGGTGGATCTGTGGATTTGAGTAATTGGTATTTTGTTGTCTCTACTCAAAAATTTGGGGCAGTAGTCTTAGACCATTTCCTTGAATCAGCGTGGTATTCAGGTTTTTACGTGTGTGTGTGTGTGTGTGTGTGTGTGCATGCGCATGTGTGTGTGAGAATGGGGGAGAAAGAAGACCTATTCCTATCCATTAGTTATTTCTGTGCAATCTCTATTACTGGTCTTCTGAGATTTGGGGGGAATCCTTAAAACATCTTTTCTTTTTCTTTTTTTTGGAGGGGGGAAGGCAGGGCAATTGGGGTTAAGTGACTTGCCTAAGGTCACACAACTAGTAAGTGTTTCAAGTGTCTGAGGCTAAATTTGAACTGAGGTCCTCCTACTCCAGGGCTGGTGCTCTACTCACTGCGCCACCTAACTGCCTCAGTCTTTTCTTTTTCAATGAATGCTCTGGATTTACTTTCTTTTAAAGTATAATGCTTATTCATTGTGTTGTGGATTTAAAAAAAAATTCTTCTGTTTTTGTTGTGCTTCTATGAATTTCACTTTTAGTTTAGCTGCTTAAGAACTAGGATTATGCCAGTTCTTTTTCTCCTGGACTTTTTTTTTTCTTTTGTTTTCTCCTGCCCCCCCCCCCCCCCCCCCGCCATTCCGAGTAAATTGTTGGTAGTTATCCTTCTTATTATGCAATTTTTTTTCTTTCACTCTTGTAGAATAAACCTTTTCCTGTATAAAGGACTAATATTGGAACTAATCATCCTCTTTTATTTGGGACCTGTAAGTACCTGGCTGGTTTTCTGGCTGGAAGGAAGGAAGGGGGAAGGAAGGAAGGAAGGAAGGAAGGAAGGAAGGAAGGAAGGAAGGAAGGAAGGAAGGAAGGAAGGAAGGAAAGAAAGATCATTTCTAGGTTTCTAGTTTCATTACATTTGAATGCTAAAGTCCTTTAACTTTGGAATATTGCTAGACACCTATGTAAACATATGTGGTATGGTTGCTTGTGCTGGCCATGCATGCTTTGTGGATTGGACTCGTGCTAGGGAGGATTAGTTCTCTGACGTTATCATGTAAGGCCAACTCGTAAGATACCTATGCATCCTTACCTTGTTGATTTTGTTTTAATTACTCATGATTTAGCACATATCCCCATATTTTCATGTTGTTAGGTTGAAGAATTATACTTAAAACCACTATTCCACCATCTTGTCAATCATGGGACCTTATTTAACAAGCTATGATTAATTTAACTGCTTAGATTGTATAGACCTATCTCAATTTGTTGCTTACTATTTTCGCAGAGAGCCTTACAAATTCTTTGAAATCAGTATTGAGTAAGGAAGAATACATCCATTCCACAACAGCAGTTTATAGGACAGTGTATTGACTAGTGTGAAAGTTTGCAATTTTTCTCCACAGGCCAATTTATATTTAATCAGCTAATATATAATGTTCTACTTTTGATTGCTGTCTAATGGATGTCAGCCTAAAGTGACTATTATTTCTTCTTAACCCAGTGGCAAGGTCCTGGATTATCTTCTTACTGTTTCTTGTGCATGGCTTTGAATGATCTCCTTTATTAAGTCTGATGCAAGTTCATATGGCTTATTTAAACGAATAATTAATGTCACTGGACAGAATGTTTATTGTAATGGAAATACTCATCAGAAAAAGGGAAAAATGCAATTGACTATAAGCGAACTGGACAGATTACGCAGTTCCAGAAAGAGATTTAGGCATTTCCCCAGAAAGATACGTAGAGAGTTCAAGTTTATCTTAAATAGTGAAATGGGAGGAAATGGAGAATAAAAAATTAGGATCTAACAAGTGGCCATACACATACATTCACAGAATTATGTATACATGTATTTATACACACCTACATACATGTATATTGTATACACATATATAAACACATTTACATTTGTTTATGGGTAGAGGAAGAGTGAGAATAGAAGTTTTTAAAAGGACAGCAGAATTGATGAACTAATATTCTGCTACTGAAAGACAAAAAAAAAACCTCAAAAATAGAAAGAGGAAGAATCATACAGTGATAGAAGGCTATCATATGGCTATTCTCCAATATTGTAGGGGAACATAGAATGTCTTCTCCAGAAGCTGGTCCCTCCATCTTACGTGATCTGGATATGCTCTAGTACTATGTTACACTATATTAAAAATTTCTTAATTTGTGGAAATTATACTGCTATAAAAACAGCTTGTACTTCTCCCATTTAATGTCACATATTAGGAAAATTCACCTGACCAGATTTAGCATACATTGAGAGTTGAGTGAGCATTTGAGCCCCAAACTTTTTAGTGTTTCAGAGAATTCACTATTAGAAAAAGTGTCGTTTTCCATTTTAGAAGTGTCTCTTGGGCAAACTGCAGTGGAACATTGACCCAGGGAATACTGTCAGTGAAATCAACAAAGTTAGCTAATACAAACTAATAAAATAAAATCTGCAAGTTCTCTTTCTTTTGCTATCCAGAAAATTTGCCAGTTCTTCATTTTCTCCTTTGTCTCTATAGCAATAGGTTTCACACGTGACTACAGATAGGAAGGAATTATAATACTAGCTGACATACCACTTTAGGTTTTGAAAGTACTTTGCATGTAATATATCATTTGATCCTTACAACAACCCTGTGAAGTAGATAATATTATTATAATTTTACAGATGAGAACACTGGCTCAGAGACCTTGAGTGATTTGCCCCCACTCACAAGACTAGGAAGTGCCAGAACTGGATTTACACCTTAGTCTTTCCTGACACAAAATCCAGTCTTCCTTCTGCTATACTTCCCTCATACCCTCCTTTTCTTTACTTCTTCTTAGCTAGCTAAGAATTGTATTCTAGTTAGCCTTTCTGTATGTTGTGTCTTCAACAATGCAGTTCTAT
Organism: Trichosurus vulpecula; assembly: GCF_011100635.1. Taxonomy (NCBI): domain Eukaryota; kingdom Metazoa; phylum Chordata; class Mammalia; order Diprotodontia; family Phalangeridae; genus Trichosurus; species Trichosurus vulpecula. The sequence goes on along the minus strand of NC_050579.1, from coordinate 139,370,761 downwards.
TTACAATGTGACAAGAAAACCAAATAGGTCTGTGAACTACTGGCAATATCTTCCCCTCCCTTGCCCAATCCCCAGGACCAAAAATATAGACAGATAGAGAAAGAGATAGAGATATATTCTTGACTTATTGGGAAACATTTCCTATCTTATCTTAATCGTCAAAGTGTTTTAGTTGATTTTTTTAAAGGCAGGGAAAAAAAGCAAAGGTATTTTAGGGATGTCTTTCTTAGGAAGAGGGTCTTTTCTTTTGAGAATCTCCTAAAATAAGATATTTCATAAACAAAAAATATATTTAATAATCAGGATTAATGTTGTAAAGAAAAAGAAACATTGATTCTGTGTATAAAGAGGCAAGTATTTCTAGTGTTCATCATAGAAATGAACAGAGGTCATAAGCTCTCAGCTTACAAAACTTCCAAATGCAGGCCAGAAACAAACTGAAGTGTAATTGGGAATTTTTTAACAAAATAAATAAAAAATACGACATAGAAAATGTTAATTAATGGTTTTTTCAGTCATTATGTAGCCTGCAAGGATCCATTTCTATTTGTTTGACTCCACTGATGTAGAAGACCTATGGCAAATTAGGGGGCTGAGAAAAGGTAATTAATAATGTACAAAATAATTTATTGACCAGAAAAGATTTTTTTAATTGGAGTTATTTGTGTTGATGGCTCAAAAAAGTAAATAAAATGTTACAGTTTATGCATTATATGGATAATAATTTCTTTTTAAGTACAGAATTAATGAATTATTTTGAGAATTTAAAAATTTCTTCTGAAGCATATATCCCATTTTTTGTTAATAAAAGAAGAATATTTTTAAATTACCTAAAATCCTTATATAATGAGAATGCTACAGGTGATATTCACTTAATCTCGAAAACAAAGTCTCAGGCATCCACCGACTGGCAAGCTTCAGCAATGTAGCAGTAGATGTTGTTCTGGCTGCCTACATGATGTCAGTTCTCAAGGTTTGTATGGCAGTGGCATATTTTTTTCCTGTGATAATGCAATACAAACTTGTGATCTGATAGAACTGAGGAACTTTTAACTCTCAGAAGAAAAAAAAAGATCATTTGCTTTGAGGTAGAGGAATAAAATAGAAAGAGGCCTGGATTAGAAGTTAGGTAACCTGGGCTAATCCTGGCTTTGCCATGAACACAACATAGCAGTCAGTCAATAAGCATTTATCAAGCACCTACTATGTGCCAGGCATTATTCTAAGTGCTGGGGAAACAAAGAAAGGCACAATCTTTGCTTTTAAGGAGCTCATGTTTAATGGGAGAGACAACGTAGAGACAATCGTGTACAAACCAGCCTCATGTCTGAAGTAACCCACAGATGGAAGGTGCCAAAATTAAAGGAGATCAGTAGAAGATGACATTTTAGCTGGGACTTGAGGAAAACCATATGGAAGCGATGAGGGGGGGGTGGAATTTTAGGAATGGGCTATAGCTAGTGAATTTTGCCCATGGGTCAGAAAACCTCAGGAACAAGTGGCTCTCTGGGGCTTGGGTTCATCATTTGTAAAATGAGATGATTGGAATCAGATGATCTTCAAGGGCACTTGTTTGCTTTATAATGTACTGTTATCCCCATAACCAGAAACAAAAACAAAGGTAGATAAAAAGGGAAATTATAGTTAATGTTGTGGTTTTGGAGGTGATTATTATGGGGAACTGTATACTCTTATATTCAGCTAAGCTTTGATATGTAGCTTAATTAAGTGGGAGAATAATAAGGAGAATTACAACTCAAGGTAAAACAACCAAATTTGAAACAAGTTAGGAGCTTACGGAATCAGAATACAGGATTCTATATTCCTTTCTTCTTATGCATAATGACAATGAAGCAGAGATTAAATAAAATGTCTTCTTAGACTTACACGTTCATTAAAGTTTCCTTTAATTATATGTTCAGATAATCTCAGTTCTCTGTTAGATGAAATCAAAACTCTTTTACTTTCATTACTTATTTTCTTCCCAGATTAAATGTGTAAGAGTAAAGTAATAATACCAAATGGTTCAGGGCTATGGACTTACTACAAAAGGTCGTGCGTCATTGTCTTTGTAGTCAGTTATACCATGGACCACCATAAATCCGAAGGCAGGATAAGCCCTAAAGAAAAAGATAGCAAAAACAATTAGCCAGTCAGAAAACATTTGTGAAGTATCCTTTGTCCCAGATACATAGTGCCTGGTGCACAGAATGCTAGGTTCTAGGCATACAGAGGCAAAAATGAAACATTCCTTTCCCTCAAGGAGTTTACATTTCTATTGGATTAGGGGTGGAAGAACAAAACATGTATCCACATAAGAATATACAAAATATGTACAAAATAAAAATGGTCACTTCTTAAAGGAGGAACTAATAGCTAGTTGGAGAAGGACTCGTGAAGGAAGTGGCATTTGAGCTGAAGGAAATTAGTGATTCTAAAAGGTGATTATGAAGAGGGAGAGTTCTTTGCAGACAACACAGGGAGTCAGTACAGAGGTATGGAGGTGATGAGATATATGTAATGAACAAAAAGAAAACCACTTTGACTGGACTAAAGAGTACATGTAGGGGAGTAATGTGTAAAAAGCCTGTAAACATAGGTTGGAGCCAGCCAATCAGTCATAGTCAGTTGATGAGTCAGTGAACAACCTGGTTTGGTGAGAGGTTTTGAAAAGCCAAATAGTGTGTTTTTTGATTCTTGAGCTTAACAGGAGAGTGATGTGATAAGATTGGTGCTTTAGGGATATCACTTGGACAGTTGTGTAGAGAATAGATTGCCAATGAGAGAGGCTGGAGGCAGAGAGATCAAATAGGAAACTATTTCAATAATTCAGGCAGGAAGTAATGAGGCCTGAACTAAAGTGGAGGCTGTGTGAGTGAAGAGAATATGAGGGTTGTATGTGAGTGATCATAGCAACCGATAGGATGGGTGGAGTAAGAGAGAAATTTGAAAGTTGGTCATGCTCTTAACAGAAATATGGAAGTCTGGAAGAGGGGCAGTTTTTGTTTGTTTATTTTGGTTTTTTGTTTTTTAAGAAAAGGAGTTCTCTTTTGATTATTTTGAGCTAGTAGTTTTTATGAATTTTATTTGTTTGATTCATGTTGCAGAGGAGGATTACAAAGCATATCTGACTCAAACTCAGTCTGTTAGCCTGTGTACTGTGCAGACCTGCTCTTGAATAGTATTTTGACCATTTCTCTAGTTCGTGACCATTTTTTTTTTCTTTGAGGGCAGCTCAATTTTTGTCTCTAGTCACGCGAAGCATTGCTTGTAAAACCATAGCACTTCCCTGTTGTGGTATGCATTACATGGAAAGTTGTGTCTCCTGGAGATAAAAAAGGTCAGGAAGATAAAATGCAAACCATTCAGTAGATGTTTCTTCCATGGGTTTTGCATGCTAAAAAGGTCTATACTCATTATTTTACTCTCTAATAGAACGAGTGCTTTTCTTTCTTTTATTTTAGTCTAAATTCTCTTCTTTATCAGTTCCTCTTATGATAAGAGTATCATATTTTTGGTCCTTGACTTTTATTATTATTATTTTTTTAAAATCCAATAACAATCCTGTTCCTGACTTTTCTCCTTTCAGTGATGGAGTATGTGACATTCAATTTTACATGAATAAGCTTGTTACTACGTGTGAAATAGAGAGAAGTGTGAGTTAGTGGAGGAAGGTCATAAAACCTGGGTTCTAGTCCCATGCCTCTCCTCCAGACTTCAATTCAGAAAACATTTATTAAACTTTTACTAACTGCAGGTTCTAACAGAGCTAATAGATATACCAAGGTCATTGACCTCATGAAGCTTATAGTGTAGTAGATGGACTAGGTACAAACACAGAAACCTAGTGTGGTACAGTGGAAAGAGTTTTCTCTTTGGAGTCAGAGGAACTGAGTTCAAATCCTGCTTGGCCTTAGACAAGTCACTTTAGTTCTCAGAGCCTCAGTTTCCTCATCTGTCAAATCAAGGGATTGGATTACATAGCCTCTAAGTTTATTCCAGCTTCAAAGTTATGGTCCCATAAGAGCATTACAGAGGTATAAAAGAAAGTACTACGAGAAGTCCAATGTGTTGTTGCACATGTGGGAATCAGGGAAGGCTTCAGGGAGGAGGTGGTATGTGAGTTGAAATATGAATAATAAGTAGGAATTCAGCAGGGAAAAGGAGAGCATTCCACATGTAAGAAACAATGCTGGTAAGGGATTGAGTTGAGAATGCCCAGAGTGTGAGCCACAAATAATAGGTGACTGTGATAACATTGGAAACATAGAGTGGACAGCCTGGAATGCCAGGAAAAGAATCTTAACTTTTCTCAGTGGGCAGTAAATAACCATTGAAGACATTTGAACAGAGGACTGATATGAGAAGATCTCTCTTCTCTACTTCTGGAATTTAATTTAAGAAAGCCGTGTTGTAGCAGGATGATGACTGACTTCCTACAGGTCAAGACATATGGGTTCTAATCTTAGATCTGCCATTTGATGGCTGTAGGACCTGAACAAATCCCCTTCCTTATCTGGGCCTCATTATATTCTTTTAGAACATAAACTAAGGGGCTAGACCAGATAATCTCAAAGATATAGCTGATAAAGTTAAATGATTGAGGAAAATCAGGAAAAGGAGAATGTTTTATTTCTTTTGTTTCACATTGCCTTTAAGTAGAGCTTCAGAAATCAGTATAGGGCAACCTAGAGTTTTAAAGGTGGAATACTGAGGTACTGGGCAGCTAGGTGGTATGGTGGATGGCATGCCAGGCCTGGAGTTAGGAAAGCTCATCTTCCTGAGTTCAAATGTGGCCTCAGGCGCTTACTAGCTCTGTGACCCTGGCAAGTCACTTACCCAATTTGCTTCAGTTTCCTCATGTGTAAAATGAGCTGGAGAAGGAAATGACAAACCACTCCAGTATCTTTGCCAAGAAAACCCCAAATGGGGTCATGAAGAGTCAGACTTGAAAACGACTGAACAGCAACATTGAGATACTAAGAAAGAACGATAGACCTAAACCGTGAATTTGATTATACTGGAGATCAAATCATTTATCCATAGACTTAATGGTATATTACGTACCTCTCTCATATGTGATTTGTCATTCTTAATCAAGAAATTCACATTGAGATTCTATTGGAAATAGAACAACCATCAGAGGCAAGCTTCTGCCTACCAACATCTTATAAGTTGCCCAGATCAATCCAGCAACAAAATCAAATGGAATAAAAAGCTAAGAAATTGCCTGGTGAAATGATGCACTGAAGAGTATATTTCTAATTGATAATTCCTGAAACATGTGGTCATGCTACTAAACTTTTTTTGAGGTTAATTAAGATCATTTCCCATATTTTTGTTTCCATAATTATCTGGATATTTCAAGGGAAAGGATTAATTTTGGTCTCAATACTATGTATAACTATTTCTAGTCTATAATTCATTTTTCAAAACTATATCTAATTAAACTATATTTGGAGTATGACTTACTGAAATTTATTAAGGTACCCAATTCATTGCTTGTCAACTTCTCATTTTGCATTGTTTTCTTCAGATTTCATCTCAGTTCTTAAAGTTGTGCTAAGCACTAAGTACTATAATACAATAGGTTACTTGGCCTCTCATGATTATATTTTAAATATAATAATTAGCTTAGGCTGCTGTGCATATGGTGAGGAGACTAATTTCATTATTTTGGTAGATTTTCCACCTTGAAACCAGAGTCCTCCTAATGTTTCCATCTTTCCTTTCCTAAAATATGTTTGTTCCCTTTGCAATACTTTTCCTTTCCATCATTTCCCTTCTTTTCCATTCCTATCAGTGTTTTCCTAGTCTGTACTTCTATTGTGTCTTCATTGTTCTGTTGTAATAGTATTGAAATGTTCTTCTGTATCTAGTCTTTTTGCTTCAAGTCTGTCCTGAACACTGCAAGTAAACTCGATTTCCTAAAATATCACATCACTTATCTGTTCAGTAATATTCAGTGGCTTCCGAGTGCTTATAGAATAATGTCCATACTCCTTAGCCTGGCATGACAGGTCCACAGCCTGTTCCCAATTTACCTTTCAAGCATATCTCCTATTACTTAAATTGCCTAAGGTAATCATTCCTCTTGTATCACTGTTTACACAATCTTCCTTTTCTACCTCCTCCCATACACCTTTGAGAGCCTCTCTCCGCCCACCTGAATCATTAGCTTCTTTCAGAAGCCTAACTTAAGTCTAGCACACAGGACAATGCTTCTGTGTCTACCTTAGCTTACAAAAAGAACTCAATCTTCTCAATTCCTATATCTGTTTAATATCGAATTACCTATATATCTGTCCCAATCGTTTGTCATCTGCCTTATGCTCTCTTGTATAGCTATATATATATATATATATATATATATATATATATATATATATATATATATATATATATACACATACATACATACATACATATATATATATACATACATACATATATATATGTATATGTATGTGTGTGTGTGTATATATACATCCACACAAACACATATATATGGATATATTTATATATACACACAAACATACATGTATAAATATACATATGTATAATGTGTATATGCATATGTATGTACCTATAAACATGTACACATGTCTCTGTGTGTGTGTGTGTATGTGTGTGTATGTGTGTATTCTGTCTCTCCAACAAGACTACAAGTTCTCTGAGGTCAAGAACCACGTATTATGTAGTGCATTTTGCATCCTGCACAAATATCTCTTAATGTTAGTGCCTTCCCTCTGAGATTATCTCCATTTTCCTACCTGTAATTTGTTTGTATATAGTTGTTTGCATGTTGTCTTCCATATTAGATCATGAGCTCCATGAAGGCAGGAACTGGGTTTTTTTGGCTATTTTATTTATTTTTTGTTTCTTTGTTTTTTGTTTTTTTTCTCTTTCTGTCATGTGTTGTATCCTCAGGGCTTAACACAGTGGCTGGCACATAATAAATATTTAATAAATGTTTATTGACTGACTGACTGACTAATGCCTAAGTTGTACCTTATACCTAGTAAGCTTTCAGTTTTTCCTTTGCCAATTGATCAACAAACAAGCAAGATTATTTAAAAGGGAGGAGTTTATACGGGAATCAGTTGGAAGATTGACCTGACTATAGTCAAAGGTTTATATTGAAGAAGGTTCAAATGATTAATTGCCCACTAAGAACTAATACTCTTTTATAGAGACAGGCTAGCTCCATTTTGTCCCTAAAACACTTCAGTTGTTGTTTAAGAATTTGTAATAGTTAGCATACACATGTTGCAATGGTATGAGTGGATGAACACTAGCTGTTTATCTGACCACTTCTGCTACACACCTACATTTTTTCTAGGTAAGCTGATCAATATAATATTCTGCTAATTTTGATCTATGCTACGTCCTATTGGCAAGTTTAGGAACTGATTGAAGGATGGAGAGTGGAGGGGATCTATCATCAATTTCTAGCTAGAAGGAATCTTAGAAAACATCAAGATTGACCCTGTCATTTTATGGAGGAGCAAATTGAGGTCCAAAGGGAAACATTTTCCCTTTCCATAAGCTCCCTCCTGCTCTTGAATATCTGTGTCACTCCCTAGTTGTCTTTCACAAGCGAACAGTTTTTGTTTTGGACTGGACTTGTGATTTTATCAGTATGGGGAGGTCTTGAGGAAGAACTTCTACTAATGCAGTTTGACCACTTTTCTGTGGTTCAAGTGTGAGAGAGTTGTTTGGACACTGAGAAATGATGTGATTTACCCTGGATCATCCAGCAGTATATGTCAAGGATAGTATTTGAACATAGATCTTCCTGGCTATGAGGCCATATTTTTATCCTCTATCCATATTGCCTTTCAAAACCACTTTATGGGTCAAAAAAAAATCAGGATTGTTCTTGTGACTCTTCCAGAAAACTTTAATAGAAAGTTTAACTTCTGGTTGGAAGCATGAGCAAACATTTTTTGCCAGAACAAATTGAATGGTCATTTTTTTCCTCAATGGCGCTCTTCTGTTTTGCCCCCTTTGAAATGGACTCATTAGAAGTCCTTTGTAAATGCATTCTCTCTAGTGTGTTTGAACCTATGGTTATTTCTCTCTTAGAAAATACTCTTATGCCAAATTTATTCTACACACACACACACACACAGAGACACACATGTATACGTATATATGTATATATAGACATACATATACATATATAATTACAAGGACATTGTTTTTCTATTCTTTTTTTCTCTCTTAATGATAGTGGGTATGGATGGCATATGGTAGCAAAAACAAAAGGAACAAAACAAAAATGAAAGAGGGTCATTGAAACTTTGGAAAAATGCGCAGGGAAGTCCAGAAAACGGGCCAGAAAGAATCACAATTAAACAAAACAGCTAAGAAAGTTACATCTTGAATTTCTTATATATTTAAAAAGAAATGTAAGTTGCACATAATAGAAACCTGCAGTTTCATGTATAATCCTCTTTTTGCTTCTACTATGCACATAGAAATGTCCATCTCATTTGAAGTTTGATAAGTTCAGAATAAAAAAATAAATCCCCTAAAACAGAATTTTAAAACAAAATTTTGTAAAGTTTCCAACCTAACCACTCTTTGAAAGGAAAAGGTAACATAATTAGACATGTTTATGATTTTTCATTAGTAATTGATTCCTAGAACAAAGGAAATGGAAGTAGAGCAGCCTTTCTTTGTTTCTTGGTGAAAGCTGTGTGTGTGATCCTGGAGGACCTAGATTTCAGTATTCTGGTTAGCTGGAAGGAAACAAGAAATAGTGTGAGACTGCTTCCTAGATCTAGTCAGGTAGTTGACCTGTGATCTGTTGACTGGCACTAATGATGAAGCTGATGTTTTGTAAAATGTAAACCAAAGAGGAAGACATGAGCCATGAAAAGGAACAGCCATAAAGCACCAAGATATATTTTATTTGAAATGAAGCTAAGCCTCTCTTTAAAAAAAAAGAGAAAAAGTAAGAATTGAGCTAAGTGAACTTGAGTTTTCCTTCTAGCTCTTAAAGTTCTGTGAGTCTTATTATTTGACGTATGTGTGTTTGAGAAGGTGTGGAAGTATTTAATTTTTAAAAGCTCTTTATCAACAAAAAAAGTCTCATTAGACATCATTAATAGAAAGTGTTTTTCAACAATGGTCATATTTTTAAGCTTGCAAAATTATATTAATGACATTGGGATCTAAGCATATAGACAAAAGAGCTTTGAGGCTTAGATTAACAAAAGACTCTTTGTGTTTTATTCAAATATTAAGTATCTGTATGAGATATAACACATTTTTAATTACCCCCAAATTGCTGATGGCAGTATCTTTTACTGAAGACATATGCATGTAATTTTTCTGAAGATCTTTGTGGGAGCCTGATAGATAACCCCACAATTCCAAAATGGCTCTATTATTGCTTATCCTCCCTATGGGTGGAAAAAAAATGCCTTACAAGCCATGACATTTCCTGTCATTTCCACATCTAAACATCTGGAAAGCATAGTGTAACAATGAGTGAAACTGACAAAGCTGCTGATTCCATCCACCATAACAGAAATATGGACTCTAAAAGCATCACTTTAATTCTGAAAAACTCAATATGGCACCTCTCCATTTTGGCCTTAAAGAGAAAAAAAGAAGCCACAGTTATTTGGAAGATGTATTCTGAGGATTGAACATCACGTGCATTATACAAAACAGCAGCTCCAAGAAAGGAGCATGCATTCTAGCAAAGGAGGGGAGAGCAGCTGCGGAACTGGTGCTGATTGCAGATACTGGATGGATTTGATCATCTAACACTTCAATTTCATAAACTGGAAGTGAAATGGCGAAGCATTAATTACTCCTATTATTCTATATATTGAGATACAAGACAAGATAAAAGCACAAAAAGCATTTTAAGATGAGAAATCAGAACAAATGATTTTCAGATCTAAAACAGTTGTTCTAGGGGACAAAAAGAAGCATCACAAGGGGAAATATGTGAACTATTAAAATACCAGCAGCCATTAAACTGAAATTTTGTATTTTTTATATTCATACATACATAAATGGGGATATTTGGGGTTTTCAGGGAGAACTAGCACCTCTGGTGTGAGAGCTTGCTGAGCCCTCTACAGGGCTGCTCATTCACCTTCGGTTTCCACTTTCACCCAACTCTCACCTGTGGCTCTAAGAAGGTATAGTATATGCAGTTGTAGTGGCCATACCTGGGTAAACCATCTCCTCAGATGGGCTAAACCAGGTTGAGGATTTCTGATAGGCCTCAAACCCATAGGTGAATTAGGGGGATAGCTACCCCAAGCATGTGAAGACTTCCACTGGTGGAGTAGGTAGATGAGAACAGTTTGTTCCAGTGGCCATGAAAGTGATGAAAGCAGGTGCTGTAGAGCACTTAGAGCTTGGTCAGACATTGAAAAGGCCAAGGTCATTCACTGCATTGGGGCCCACTGTCAGCTGCCCATCATCTTGACTTTTGTTGCTGCTGGACCTTGATGGCTCTGAAAGAGAGATTGAGGCTGACAACTTTATGTAACTGCCTCACTTAAATCCAGTTCATGTATAAGTCAAGACATCACCCCGTGATGTCATTGGACCTCTTCAAAAACAAAGGACAAATAACATACAGAGATATATGTACACAGACACATGTGCTACAACATTCCTATATATAAATTACATACTAAATAAATAGCATGTTTTAGACAAGTATAGCATCAGTATGTATTAGAGGCTGTATTTGAACTCAGGTCTCCTTAGCTCCAAGGCCAGCTTTATGTCCTCACACCACAATGTTTCCACTCCATGAGGTAAATACAGACCAATTTCAGGGATATTAGTTGTTGGAGGGAGAGCATGTTTCTGGGAGAAACCTGTTCCCACAGGCTGCCTTCCAGTGTCAGAATGTGTTTGGCATGCCAGGAGATAGGGGCGGGAATGGAGCAAGGGAGCACATGCCAGTAAATAGGAAGGTTTTCAGAAGCAGAGTGACATATGCCCAACACTAAGCATTAATTCTCTGGGAACCAAGTTCCCACAATTTACTAACACAGGTGGCAGGAGGACTCTATTCTGAAGAGTTGGCAGTGCCAGACCATGTTCTTGGGCATAGACATCCATCTTAGTCATTTCATCATGGCAGATAGGACCCAATCTACCCGTCCTTAAACTTTTGGCTAAGTAGCCATGAAAAGCCAACTCCCTTTTTTCTGCTCCCTAACTTAAAGCAGCCCTTCCTGTCGAGCACTGAGGGCTCAGGGCAAAGGAATGCCATGGGGCATGGTTGGCTATTATTGATGCTGCCATCCTTTTTCTTTGGTATGGCCCATACCAAATGGTATGGCCTTCTGCTCAAGATATTTAGGCAGTACTGAAACAGCAGCAGTTTAGTATCCTTGCTGGAGAGGAAGCATAATAAAGCAGCTAAGTGGCACAGTAGACAGAGCTCCAGACCTGGAATCAGGAAGATTTGAGTTCAAATTCAGATTCAGACTGAGTGGCCCTGGGTAAGTCACTTGCCTCCTGTTTGTCTCAGTTTCTTCATCTTTAAAAATGAGAATATTAATAGCATTCACTTCCCAGGGTGAATTGTGAGGATCGGAAGAGATAATGAGTTTAAAGCACTTAACACAGTGCTTGGCACATAGTAAGCACTATGTAAATGTAAACTATTGTTATTACAAGGGCACTGGATTTGGACCAGGACCCATGAACATGAGTCTACATTCTGCCACTTAATAGCTATGTGACTTTTGACAAATTACTTGACCTGTCTGAGCCTTAGTTTCCGCCTCTGTGAGATGGAGATAGTGATAATCATATTGCCTATCTTACAAGACTCTAATGGGGCTGCTAGGTGGCACTGCAGATAGAGTGCTAGGCCTGGCACCTTCCTGAGTTCGAATCTGGCCTCAGACACTTACTAGCTGTGTGACCCGGGGCAAGTCACTTAACCCTGTTTGCCTCAGTTTCCTCATCTGTAAAATGAGCTGGAAAAAGAAATGGCAAACCGCTTTAGTATCTCTGCCGAGAAAACCCCAAATGGGGGCACAAAGAGTTGGATACAACTGAAAAACGACCAAACAACAAAACTTGCAAGATGCTAATACTTTGCAGACTTTGAGGATTTTGTTACGTGTTGACTGCTTTATAAATAGCGACTCTATTATTATTACTTGAGGCCTACCATAAGAATAAACCATAGAACAATCCTTTCATTCCTTCAAGATTTACTGAAGGCACTGCCTCCTTGGTGAAAACTACTCTGGCTGCTTCTGGCGAAAATGGCCCCCTCCTCCTCAGATTTCTCAAAGCACTTTCTCCTTGGCTGTCCTCTTACTTTGAACTTGTTTCTCTGTTTTACTTATCTCACTCTCCCTCCATTAGATATCTGTCTCCCCTTTCCCAGCCTCCCATAGATTCTAATATCTTTGAAGTCAAGTTGTGTGTCACATCTGTCTTTGTATTTCCAACATGTAGCTCAGTTCCTGGTGCTGCCTAATGGGCACTTAACATATTGTAAATGAATAACTTGAACTGAATGATATTTGGACATCCTAAAAGCCCAACTTACTGGGTTATTGTGAAGCAAGTGCTTTTCAAACCGTAAAGCACTATCTAAATGTTGCTATCCTCTTTGTTTTTGCTTGTTTTTTATTGGTCTTTTTTTTTTTACCATATTGTCAATACCTTGGGCACCTGGGAAGTGGGGGAAGCATGAAATAGAACAAGGTCCTTCAAAACCCTCTTCATGTAGAGCAGAATAAAAGGGAAAGCCCTTGTGTTTTGGAGTAGCCCCTGAAAATTGCTGAGATTGGCTCAGATGCTGACTTGGTGCTATGCTGTGATTGCCTAATAGAACCCCACAGCAGAGAGTGAGTGCCCAGAGTTAGAGCAATCTGCAATAGCATTGAAGCAGGCTGACTTTGAAGTGACAGCTGTTGTGCAATACAGCAGGTGTTCTAAAACCCCAACCCGATGACGATAGCCTGTGCTTATTCCCTGGCATTGCCCCACCTGCTATCAGGAAGAAGTCACTATGCCAGAGGAAAAGACTGAAGGCAGAATGAATCTTCTATTTCATCCTTTCTCAGAATGTTGGAACTGGAAGAGGGACCATGGTGATTAAATATTCCACCGCTCTCATTCTGATGGTCAGGTAACTGAGCCTCCAATGGCTTAAGCAACCTGTCAATGGTCAGATAACTAGTGAGTGGAACCCAGATTCACTGGCACACACTTCAAGGACTAGTCTATTTTAAAGGACACTTAAAACTTAGGACATATATTGTATAGCATAATTTGTTTAGAGGGCAATACAATTATAGAATGTCCAGGGAACAATCTAAGTTAGGGGCTGCTTAGGAACAGAAATGCAACCTGAATCCAGGATGAGCATGACAATCTGAATAAGAAACTCAAAAAGATTCTCCCAGTTGTAAAACATTGGAGGGAGGTGTCCATAGAATATGTAGGATTGGTAATTAATTATTCCCTAAATGCCTATAGCAGTTTGTACCACTGCAATAAAAATTATCTTGGCCTGTCTTCTATCATGCTGTTGGTAGAGGGCTACATTGTAGGAATGAAATGGATTAGAATAAATACCATTCTATTACTTGGCCAAGGGTGAAGGTTTTTGTTATTTCTGTTTGAGAGATAACATGGCATGTAGTGTAGAGAGTGGTGGATTTTGAGTCAGAAGACTCAGGCTCAAAACAGTCCAACTTATTTACCTGTGTGACCTTAAGCAAGTCAATTAACTTCTCGGGGCCTCGGTTTCCTCATACATAAAATGAGGGGACTATAGTAGACAGCCTCTAACCATCCCTCCCCCCCCCATTTCAATTTTAGGCTTTTATGAATTTCCAGTATTTTTTGAGTGTTAGAAAAGGCATAACATCATGACCATGCTATCATTAAATGGGAGGAACATACTGCCTTAAAATATAAAATACCTTAAAGAATCATAGCTAACATTTATAAAGCATTTTCTATGTGCCAGGCATTGTGTGAAGTGCTTTACAATTATTAGTTCTTTGATCCTCACAACAGCTCTGGGAGGTAGGTGCTATTATCCCCATTTTTCTGAGGAGGAAACTAAGGTAAACAGAAGTTAAATGACTTGCCCAAGGTCACGTAACTAGTACATATCTGAAGCTAGATTTGAATTTGGGAGCTCCCAACTCTAGTCCTGGAGTTCTATTCACCATGCCATCTAGCTATCAGGTGATTACTAGTCATTTATGTATACCTTTTTTCATTCATTCATTCAGAAATAGTTATTGAGTTGCTGTTAGGTGCATAGCACTCTGCTAGATATTGTATGTTCTCAGATCTCTGATTTGCTGCTAAACACTCTTTATATAAATCTTATAACTAGAAGGAACCACAAGAAGTTATTATGTTTAGCTCCCAGCTCATGTGCAAATGAATTTTTAAATTCTCCTAGACTTGGTAGATGTTCTTTGCTGTTTTTGAAGAAATGCATATACATGGGCTACATAACCTCTTTGAGGAGCCTGTCACAGAACATCTAATCTCCCTGATTGTCAAGAAAGTATTATTTCTCTTCAATTCAAATGTGTTGTGATTTAATATAAGTCCACTTTCCCTTGGTAAATCTGCCAAAATAGAAAACAAATGAATAGGACAGCTTGTGAATGGAATGGAGAATTACCCAATTAATAGCAACAGGATGCATAATAATTGAAATGGGAGCTTGGAGTTAGATGGGTAGGCCAGGAGACCATGATAACAGGACTAGTTTCCTAAGGAATGGTTCCAATGGTAAATTATTGAATTTGCTTAATAATAGATGATAGATAGATAGATAGATTGATTGATAGAGCATGTATTAATCACTTTCCATGTGCCAGGCGCTATGATAATTACTGAGAATACAAATCAAGCAAACAAAATAGTCTTATCCTCAAAGAGCTTATATTCTAATGGAGAGAGACAACACATAAAGGGTGAAATGGAAAGAAGGGGAGAGAGGGTAAAGAAAGAATGCAGGGCTCCTGATGAGGCAGGGGAGAAGTCCACAGGGTTAAGCCAGAAGTGAAGTGAGCATGGGTAGAGCCTTTCATGAGACACCAATCTGGGTTGGAAACTCACCAATCTTGAAAGCAGGGCTCAGGTTAGGAATGGGAATTTTCCAGAGTGGGAATGTTGTTGTTGAAGAGGTGAAGTAGTCAGTGAGTTGAACTGGAAGTAATATCATTCCTCAAAAACAGGAGGAATCTATGAGAGATAACAGTCATTCTGGACCTAATTCTGAACAGTAAAGTTGATAGAGTTTTGTTGTTGAATTTTTTCAGTCATGTCTGACTCTTCATGTGACCCCATTTGGGATTTTTTTTTTCTTTGGCAAATGTACTGGAGTGGTTTACCATTTCCTTCTCCAGCTCTTTTTCAGGTGAGGAAACTGAGGCAAACAGGTTTAAGTGATTTGCCTAGGGTAGTATAGCTAAAAAGTGTTTGAGGTCACATTTGAACTCAGATCCTCCAAACTCCAGGGCTCAATCCACTATACCACCTAGAACTATTTATTGAAATGGAATTGGAGAGAACTGTGGAGAAAATGACGATTGCATCTTAAAGTTCATGATAGATAAGGAAGAGAAATTCAAGCAATCTGTCAGGAAACCTAAATTTGGGAAAACAAATGTCAAAAAATTCAGAGAAAGATCAAGTGGGTACTATGGCCAAAAATTCTGCATGAAAGTTGTCCTAAAAAGGATAGGAAACTCAAAATAATGAAATTCCAACAATGGAAACACAGATAAATCCAGTGAGGAAAAAAGGGAGTCTTGCTAATGATGTCATTACAGATGAATAGGCAACTTAGTGACTTGGATTAAAAATAAAAAAAAAAAAGATACACATGGAAGAAGGGAATTGGTGATCATAAGTACCAGCTTGGGGACATTAAGACCACTAGGTGATGCAGTGGAGTGCTGGGTGGCCTTGGGCAAGGCACTTAATCTCTATTTGCCTCAGTTTGCTAAACTCTAAAATAGGGATCATAATAATCCCTACCTCCCAGGTTTATTATGAAGGTCAAATGAGATAATAATTGTAAAGCTTTTAGCACAGTGACTGGCACATAGCTGGCCACAATATAAATGTTAGCTATAATTATTAATTGTCAGGCTAACATTATTTTCTTACCTTTAAAAAAACCAAATTACTAGACTGATAGATCAGGGAAAAGTTATGCATAGAGAATAGCAGGATTTTAGAAAAGCATCTGATGAATTTTCTTTTATATTCTTGTCAACATGATGAAGAGATATTGGCTAAAAATATTATAGATAAATAAATTCAGAAATGATTGAATGACCAGAGGCAAAGACTAGTGATTAATGGATTGATATCACCTGGAAGGAGAACTGTACTGTTTATATTCTTATCAATGACTTAGTTTAAGGCAAAGATAGCATGTTTATCAAATCTGCAGATGGTTTAAAGCTTACAGAAGGTAGTGATCATGTTGGAAATCAGGAAAAAATTATTTCAATAGAATAAAATGATGGACTATACTAATTTAAGGTAAGATTTAATATTAATAAATGCAGAGTCTTACATCATATTATAAAAACAAATCAACTGTACAAAGGATGGATGTGGCATAGCCAGACAGAGGTTAATGTAAAAATTATCTAGGAATTTTTGAAGACTGTAAGTTTTAAATAAGTCAATAACCCCAAAACTAATTCAATCTTAGACTGTATTAATTAAGGCATATGGCCAGAATAAGGAAAGATGGGACCCTAAATACTCTTCCTGTATCAGATCTTATCTGCAGTGTTGTATTTAGTTGTGAGTGTTACATTTTGGGAAGGGCACTGACAGACCAGAGCATCATTACTCGAGTCATCATCGTTCACAGTTATATAGCATTTATATTTGAGTTTTGCCAACTGCTTTTACATGCATCATCTAATTTACATATATTATCTGCATACATACATTTTATCCTTGCAAAATTCCAGTAAGATAGGTATTATTACTGTTATTATTATTATTATTAGTATTAAGTGTTGTCATCCTATAGATGAGAAAACCGAGCTACTATTGAGGGTCAGAGAGATGAACTGACTTGTCGTTCAGGGTTGTCTAGCTAGTAAGTATCAGAAATGGGATCTGGGCTCAGGTTGTCCTAACTTCAAATTCAGTATTCTATGCACTAACACTGTCCATCATTTGCTTTTGCCCAGAGAAGCTTCAGTGCCTAGTTATGCATCATTAATTAATTATCAATAACTACCTTATTCCCTGCTAGCATCCTGTCCTTCTTAAAACTTTGAATAACTTCATGTTTTATTTTGCATTAGTTATTTGAGGGGGAGGGAATAATAATTACTTCTTCCCTGTCTTCCTAACCTTGTGTGCTTTGTGAGTGTCATGACCATATTTATCTTTTTTAATTTTCTGCAAAATCTAGTGCATTGCTCATTGAAGTTGGATTTAGTTGAATACTTTCTTTTCCTCTTCCTCATCTCCATTTTTGCCCTTCTCTTCTTTCTCCTTTCTCCTGTTCTTGCCAACTAGCTTTTCCCCTCTTATCCCCCCATGCAGCAAATAAGGATCTCTGATCATCTTTTTTCCCTAAACAAACACTTCCAATTTTCTAGTAGTGAGGACAGCTATACCTGATGGTCCTGCAGAATCACAAACAAATTTTGTAGCATTATGAAATATATAGTCAGTTCTTAATAATACCATGATACTGTGTTAAATTGAATTGTTTATAATGATATAATACTTAACTTTTAGAAAATGGCATGATGAAATTAAAATCTTATTCCATAAATGGATAATAAACCTGTGAAATACTGATTCACTCACTTATGGAAATCCTTTAGAATTTCATGAAAAGTAGGTGACAAATCAGAGCCAGAAGTTAATTTCTGATTAAAGCACATGGGTAGAACTAAACAAAATAATGACTAACAGAATCAGCTAATTTCACAATAGCTCAGAGGCTATGTATTCCAGACTAATGCAAGATAAGAAATCCTTTCTATATCATACCTGCAAAGTGGACATCTAACTTATAGACTTCTGGTTGGGGACGATGCAGGAATAAGTACCTCCAAAGACAGCTGGTTCCATTCCTAGATAGCTCTAATAATTATGACTCTTAACAGAACTACTAATATACTCAGTAAATCAACAAGTACTTATCACATGCCTACTAAGTGCCAGGTGCTGAGGATGCAAAGACAAAAATGAATATTTCTTGTCCTCAATGAGCTTACATTATATATTATTAATATTAATAAAGTGAATTCTAGTGAAACTTTATGATGAAATTAAAACAAATAATTTACATTTCTACATACCTCTAAACCTTTCAGTGAAAGAATGGATATTTCTAAATACTAAATAATGTATTTAAACATGTGGCATGAGTAACAGCAACTGGTTGTGAATTCTCTTTTTACTCAGTAGGTCCATGAATTCAAGCTCTTTGTTATATTAATGAGATGCTGTTTGGGGAATTCGTTCACCAAGTTAGCTTCTTTGATTTTCACTGTGACACAAGACTGGCTTTTACCCTGCAGCTCAGTATTATTTTCTACCATGTGTTAATTTCTTGCATGAATGGCTTATTTACCTTAATTTAGACTATGCCACAGGTGGATGCTATACTTATTTCCAATATTTCCAGTGGTATAAGGAGAAGGACAGCTCATAGTCTTATATCTCTCTAGAATTTCACTCTTGAAGGCAGTTTGGGAGTATGATTTGTCATTAAGGAAGAGGACCAATCTCTTAAATATCATCCTATAAATAATTAAAGGAATAGAGGTCTTTCGTTATATTTGAATGACATAGAATCTAGGAATAAAGAAGTGGCCATCCCACTGTAAGCTGTGCTAGTCAAACCACATCAGAGTGCTGTGTTGTTATCAGTTATTCATTTAATTAGTGTATATTAAACACTTATTATGTGTTGAGCTACAAATGTAGCTACAAATATGAAGGTAAGAAAATCTCCGACTTTAGGAAATGACCTTGTGCTATGGGGGAAGAGAGGTTAGTGGACTAAGGAATAGAGCATCACTCATAATGATAGCTATCACTGATAAGGCTTAAGTTTTGCAAAGTTATTTTGATCCTTTCAACCACTCTGAAAAGTAGTTGCTATTGTATTACCCTTATTTTTATAGCTGAGGAGCTGATGGTGAAAGTGGTTTAGTGACTCGTCTAGAGTTGTCTTGCAAACAAATTGTTAAGGTAGAATTCAAACTCAGGTCTTCCTGACTCCAGGTCCAGTACTCTATGCACTAACAGGGAGCTGCCTTATTAAGAACAAGAAAAAAAAAGATTGTCATTGAAGCTTTTCTTGAGTAGAGTAATAAACCTGTGCTTCATAGAGATTATTTTTAAAATTATTGTGGTATTTATTTTGATAGAGATGTGTTCAAGATGGATTGGAGAAGGGGCATGCTGGAAAAAGGGAGACCTATTATTATGGGAAGTAAATACAAGATATTGTATATACAAAATAAATACAAATTGATTTTTGGCTAACACAGTGACAACTGAGGAAATCAGGAAAGCTATCTTGAAGGAGATGTATGGCACAAGTTGAGCCTTGCAGTTATGGGTTCTGGCTATCACGTTTTATCAAGATCACTGATAATTTGGAGGCTGTCTAGAGAGCTACCACTTTGTGAAAGGGCAAATTCAATTCATAGGAGAATCAGATAAATGAATTAGGGTTGTTCAGCCTGAAGAAGAGAAGAGGCATGATAGCTGATAGCTCCATATTTTGTCAGTTGTATCATAGAGGGAATACTTTTTCAGGTGTACCTTGAATGAGGCTTCTTCTGAGTCTGAGATTTTGTGATCCTCCATTCAACTAGTTTCAAAGCATTTCATTTCCACTTAAGATTGCATTGTAACCATAGGCTGAGCCCACCACTGCTATAGTGTGTATTTATGTGATCATTGAGTCAAGTCCTTTTACTAAACCATTATTAGTCTTCAACTGCTATCCTATAAACTATTTTTGCCTCTTAAGGCCTACTATTTATTACACATTATTCTGTCCCATGTGCATTGCAAAACTTATAGCCATAAAATTTACAGTGTGGTTTCCTTTAATTCAAATGCATTGACTTGCTTAGTTACAATAATTACAGATTTCCATCAGGGATAGGTAGCATGGAACACAGCTTGAAGTGCTATGATAGTAGGCTAACAGCCACTCGATTTTACAATAGTCTATGCTTGTGCTATGAAATAATGTGCACACACACACACACGCACATGCACACACACATCTCAACTCTATTGAAAGTGCCTATTAGCTCCTTCTGTAACACAGTTCCTATCTTGTTGTCCTTGAAATACATACAAGTGTATCTATGAAGTCTGACCTCCATGTATACAGAAGTGGGTTCATTATTAAATTATTTATATGAAATCACATTTTGACATTATAATTTTGAAGATGTATTCCACATAACCATAACTAAACATTTTTTGCAAAAAGAGAATGTTCCAAAAACACCTTAGGAAAGTAATATGAAGTATGCCCTCAGCTGGATCGATGGGGATAGGTGGCTGTGGTGTTTGTTAATGGGGGAGGAGAGAGGAATGATCTTAGGTGACCTCTGGGGCTTCCACTTAATTAAAAAGCACATCTCAGTCCTTAGTGTTTTAACTGCTTATTCTCATTACTTCTTCTTGCTAACTTGATGCTAAGTTCTGCTGTTTCTAAGCTGATAACGGGTAATCAACACCCTCTATACTTGGCACCCTCTAGATTCAGCATCCTGGGCACAGTCCTATTTGCTCTGCCCCAGTTTCAGCTCTGTTGTTCCCCACATATGTGGTTCTGGCCCCAACATGTAATAAAATCACATTTGAATGTCCAAACATTCCCTTCAAAGACTAATCTGATTTTGCCCTTAGGCAGTGGATGCCCATTTATTTCTTCCGTGAGGGCACCAGCATGACAATTGTACAATCCTTGTGCTTTTCCACAATCATTAAATGCAAACATATTTTAAATTACCACACTTGTTTATTCTCCTTTCAATGGGAGTTCTCATGAATATTTAAGTAGCTATATTGGTGACTCCATTGCTTCAGGTAATCAACAGAATTTGCCATCTGGAAGAACCATGGGGAGGTGTTTTTTGGGGCAGAATGCACTAATTTCCTAGTACCATGGTGTACTCATTTATTAAATGTTCAGTGTATAAATTCTGTCTTACCAAAAAAAATCCCAATTCACAGGACTCTATCAGTTCTCATTAGAATTTAAGTACACATTAGTCAAGTACCCATTAAGTGACTGCTTCGATAAATATTTGCAGGTTTTAATTGATCCCAAAGGGACTCTTTGAAGTTCACGCTACAATCCGGGGGGACTTTTGCAGCATCTTTTTTGGCTATAGCTGTCAGTGTTACAGGCAGCCCCTCGTCAAAAAAGGGGTGAGGAGTGAGGCCTTCTTGGTCATTGCATTCCCTCTTTGGTAAATTAGTGATCTCAAAAGGCCATTGGAGTGAACCCAATTGTTATTTTGACTATTCCCCAGCTCCCTGCCTGGTTAGCTCCCTGGGAAACTTGGATCTTGCCTGGATAGTAGGATTTTCTGCCTTCAGATACCCCACTAGATAATTTTCCTTGAATTGATTATCCTTTCTAGTGGACCAGCCTACCTGACATGCTCTTCATTTTTCCCTTTCAGTGTAAGCCCTATCTGTCAGCTTTCGCCATCAAGGACAGAACACCAGTCTGTCCTACCCTCTAGCCAACCCCCCGCCCCCCTCAAAAAAAGCAGCTCTAGCAACATCCATTCATTCCTCCATTCCTCCAACAGCTATTTATTAAGTACATATTACCTCCAAAACAATTGGACCGATGTATTAAAATATGTCAAAGTGAAGCTTTGCAAAGTTCATTTGCTCCAAGTGAGATCGAGCTATATTTGGTAAGTGCCCATGCCAGATCTATGTATGCGCCAAAAAGTTTCAATAAACAAAACATTTAACAGTTTAGTTTCACCCATTCATTTAATTTAGTTTCACCCATTCATTTAATTTAGTTTCACCCATTCATTTTAGGCTCTGAATCATAGTATTTTTTCCAAATTGCATATTTTCTTCATGTTAATATCAAACTTATCAAAAGATCAATTCGGTATATTTCTAAACATAATGGATAATTAGTAACATCTATTTTAAAATCTACAACCACCCAAGTAATTTAATATGAATAGAAAAAGAGAGAACAGCTAGGATGCTGAAACTGTTCATATTTTTACTGACATTATAATTTCAAAGATATATTCCCCAAAGCCAGAACTAGACATTTTTTGCCCCTAGGGTAAATACCAAAACCAGTCCTACGATAAGTTGCATGAACTTGCATGCCCTCTGTCCAGAAGGGGATGCGTTCAAAATATCTTATGTCTCTTTCTTAATTGTGATCATTGTTCCCTCTAAATTGCACATCTCAGCTTCTATGTATGATGAAAATACTCTTGCTCACAGATTTTACTCATTCCTGCACAGTGTGGAGCCATCTCCAGCCCTCCTGATCTGTATCTTGCCACTGGACACAAATGGCTCACGAGGAGAAAGGGAGGCTGATGACTTTGCACAGCCCTTCCACTCTTAAATCCAATTCACTTGTAAGTCATGGCATCACCTTCCTGCTGTTATGGTCCTCTTTGAGAATGAAGGAAAAACAATGACAATAAATCAGTAAGATAATTCTAAAGGAAATTGATGTGTTGTGGGCTTTGTCTTTGAGTCCAACCTTTTTTTCCCATATATTCTTCTTTTTTACAAAAACTCCTTTAAACTCCTGCTCTCTCCAGAGGTGAAAGTAAGCCAACAAGAGCAGTACTAACAAGTTTTAAAAAGCTGCTTAATCATTCAACACTAGGTGACTTCTCTCCAGGAGAGAATCCTAGAGGACAAAGGGCAGAAACCATTCTGGTAGCAGAAGGGTTGCTGTGTATAAATATGTGTCTATCTTTAGATGCTTTCTTCTCTCAGATATTTCTCATTAACGGGGTGTCACCCTGGAAGTTTCAAGGGGGTGGTTGGTTTTGAGTACTGCATATTTGTGGTCTTGTCAACCCCTCTTTTGAATTGCAAAGGGAATAAATAAATAGACAATATCTAAATAGCTCTCAGGTCTGGGAGCACTGGAAGGCAAGAGACTACTTGATCTGTAAAAACTACCATCCAGGGGTGTGCTGGAGCTCAAACTGGCTCTGGAGAGCAAGTTGTTGAAATTTCAATGTGAGAATTCATACCTCAGACTCAGAAATCAGGAAACATTAAAAATAAGGGCTTGATTTATTGTTGATTATCTAGACCAGGGCTGTCTAATCTTAGGTTTTTATTGAAACAATAGGCAATATATTTTTATTTGCCATTTAGTGAGAACTCTGCCATAGTTGGGCTTTGTTTTCTAAAGCACTTCTGTAAATTTCTATGCTTGTAGGTGGGCCACATAAATCACAAGGCGGGGCCTGCACAGCCCTGTGGGCCAAAGTTTGGACATCCCTGGTACACTAAAGCGATGGTGAAAATATTAATAATGCAGATTAAACATAAAAGTGCAGTCCTACATTTTCTCAGAGTCAGTTCTTAAATATTTAGAAGCACACCCCTGCTGCTGTCCCATGAATTTCCCCTCACTGCTCCAGGGCAACTTGGTGAATCTACAGCTTCTGTCCACCTCTGGTTGAAGAAACTCTAAGGAAACTTCAAATCAGAATTCAGACACTGGTATTTAAGAAGTTTTTGATGTGGCAAAAACTATTTAACCTTTGTGGGCTTCTGTGTCATCATCTATAAAATGAGGGCATTGAACTAAATGATCACTAAAATACCTTCCAGCTCCAAATCCTGTGATTTCTCTACCCTTTTTATTTCTAATTTTGCTCTCTGATTCCAGAGTGGAGAAGAATCCAGGGGAGTGTGGGGGAAAAGTCCTAGGGAACAAGGTAATTTTGTTACTACAGTGTTGCATTTAATAATAATGAAAATAACTAAAACAATGATGTGTGTGATGAATACAGAGAAACATGGAAAGATACATATTAACTGATACAAAGTAAAGTAAGCAGAGCCAAGAAAACAAAATACACAGACATACACATTTTCCAGAGTAGGAAACTGAGACAGATACGTGCCTGAGGCTGAATTTACACCCAGATCTCCCTGACTCCAGTTCCAGCAGTATAGACAGGAGCAGGAGACTATAATTCTGAAATTACTATTACTCCATGGGTAAAAGTTGTGGTTACTTTCAGTCTTATTCCCCCTCTCTCAACCTACAACACTTCCAGTCAATAGTGTCCTCATTTTTTTCTTCTTCTCTGACCTTACTTCTCTACTATCCATTTCAACAAAGACTAATCTGGAATTAATTTTTTTGAAGAAAAAAGAAATGTAGGTAATTTTAATAATAAGTATAAGGTTACTTTATACCTCCTCCCTCCCCCAAATAAATATTTGATCAAAATGTATGCAGCTATGAAATTTAGGACACACAGATGGAAGAAATGGTCCACCGGGCTTGAATAGTCATGACTCTACAAAGGACATTAAGCAGACCCTAGTCCTATCCCTCCCCACTCAGAATACTTTGCTGCTATTTTATTATTAATTGATGGAAGAGCACCCTATGTACTGATCATGGTGAGTCAGATAGGATTGTCTGAGCTCCCTGAACAAACACAATGTTTATTCATGTTGTTAGGAATAAAGCCAGGCTCTGGGTATCCTAGACAAGGGGGCCTAATCTGGGGAAGCAGAACTGTTACTTTTTTAATCTTATAAAGGATCTTCAGGATAAACTGTCGGGATCTCAAGGGTATGAAGAAAGAGAAGGAAAGCAGCATCTCAGAAACTGTAGTCCCATATGCACATCAAATGTTGTACCTTGACATCCTGTAAACTGCAGGAGCTGTTGGCATCCAGGGTGGGACAGACATCCCCGTCCCTCCCAAAGGCCCGAAGTGCCCCAAGAATGCATTTCCTTTCTCTGAGGCAGCTAGGTGACAAAAGGGATCGAGTTGGGGCCTTGAAATCCAGAAGGCCTGATTTCAAAACCTGCTTGAGACTCTTATAACCTGGATGACATAAGCAAGTCAGTTTTCAAGCTATTTCCCCCATTATTAAAATGACGGTGATAATAACACCAACTGACTAGGGTCGTTGTAAGGATCAAATGATATAATGTAAATGTTTAAAGCCCTATATCAATGTTAGCTTGCTAATAGAAATAGTAGTGCTACCAGTTGTAAACTATTATATAAATACTAACTATGGTTATTAATGGAATGAATTATTTTATGCATGCTTCTGAACCCAAGTTGCTAGAGGCCTAGTTGAAAGACTAGCTGAGGGACTAGCATCTTGTTTCTGGAAATTCTTGGCATAAGCCCAGGACCCAGGGCCCTTTTCCTCTCAAGACTACTTGAACTATAATGGTGGTCAAGGACTTCTTAAATGGGGACAATGTAAGGGTAGAAGAGGACAGAGGAAAAAGGAGACTGTGTGGCATAGAGAGCACAAGAAACCTTAGCCTTAGATGTGAGAAGTCACATCCAGGTCTCTTGCCTTAAAGGGCTATTTGTGAGATTAGGATTATGTTGGGGATGGTATCTAGGGAACTGGCACCATTGAGGCTATTTATTAAAACTGGAGATCTCACAAACAGAAAAGAAGAAAAAAACTTAACAACCAGATTTTCCTGTATAAAAGTGAGGTAAATTAGAGTCATTTGTAGAAATGTTTACTATTTTTTGGTAATTACTGTGGAGCACAGAAACTATTATGCATATCATTAATATGCATTGTACATATTAATTTCAAGATGCTGTATATGTACATTAATTTTTAACAATGATAATAATAAACCTTTACAAAAGATGCATAATTTTCCTGTTCTGAGCAAAGTTGTTGTCAATTATGTAGAAGCTCTGTGACTTTTTGAGCAAATTTGTAAAATTCCAGATTCATTGAACGTGGCAATAATTTCCTCCTTACCTGATTATAGCATATTCTTCAAAAGCAGAACAGAGCCAATATTTAAATTCAAAGTAAAGCAAGTTTACAAAAGGGAAGGTGGGCAGAGGGAAGGGAAAGAATTGGGATAAACCTGTTTCAAAGAGGTAATTAGCAAGAACTAGAAGCAATGGGTGAAATATGAGAAAAATAGAGGCCACTAGATTTGATTTAGGGGAAAAACTTTCTAAGGATAAGAACTAGCCCAAAGTGCAAAGAGATCTCTAGCAGGTTCTGCCTTCACCTACCTCAACCCCGCACATCCTTATTAGTGGTCTTTAAGCACAGTAAGGGGCAGTAAGGTGGATAGAGCACTAAGCCTAGAGACAGGGAAATCTGAATTTCAAACCCAGCCTCAGACACTTATTTGCTATATGACCCTGGGAAAGTCGCTTAATTAAGCTATTTGCTTTCCTTGTCTGTAAAATGGGCACACACTAGAGAACACAATGGCAAACCACTCCAGTATCTTTGCCAAGAAAACCCCATAGACAAAATCCATGGAGTCATGGGGAGTTGGACAGCACTGTACAACACAATCACTTGTCAGCTATATTGAAGTGGAACTTACTGTTTGAGTATAGGTTAAAATGTCCTCTGAGGTCCCTTCCAATTCCAAGATTCTGTAATTATTTCTCAAAAGAACTAGAAATGCTGCTTTTCCAAAATATTTGCTAGAAAATTTTAAATAAGGAGCAATAAAAAGTGGATGAGTTCTTGGTGAGAATAACAGTAAACGAGCTGCACTTGCCTGAGATGGCATTATGCCTCATATTAATTTAGTTTTTTATCATGGTGTTACATTCTGTTCTATATAGTTTAGCTGTCTGTTCTGTAGGTTGGTTATGTGCTCCCAACTCGGGAAAATAGAGAAAACTGAAAGTGTAGCACGTTCCTTTCTCCTAAACTCTTCATAATCACAGAAATGAGAGAAAGGGCACTGTTGGAAGCCATAGAAATTGAGTGAAGAGGCTGCTGTATTATTACCTACATTTCTTGTGGAATTATTTTTAAAAATGTATCCATGCACACATTCAAGGGTGGGTCCTCAGGTATGGGCTAAATGAAACAAAAAATGTTGGATGGGTTGCTTTCAAAGTTAGTGGATATTTTGGCATGTATAAAATTAAGAAATGATAAAGGGACACAAGATTGGGTAAGGAATGATTTCAACTTTCTCTCATTTCTAAATGTAAAGCAAACCCACAAATTGCTAAAAAGCAAGTGAGTTCAACTATGAAATTTCCTCCCTGCCTTTTCCCCACTCAATCTACTGCCTGCTCAATCTTCTAAATTTCTAGGGAGTAGCTGCCTCAGAAAGAATATAGCTCTTTCTGAGTTGCTGTCTTTAGTAGGAGAAAGAAGTGGATAGATAGATACACTTCAGATCTGATTTCACATTTATCAGTGTGGCACTCAAGAGGGCCAGTTACTTTGGCTGTTTGTTGGTCAGTGTTGAAAGAATAAAAATGAATTCATCTAAAAGACCTCCAAATGCTTCTATAGCCAAGTGTTTATGTTTAAAATCAATATTTTCCTGAACACAGATGACTTTAGCTTAAAATTGCCTGCAGTTAGAGGCATAACACACCATACCAAAAATATAGGAAAATACTCATTTAAAAAAAAAAGATATTGCTCTTAACTTGCAGCAATGTCTTTTCCTCCCTTTCCCTGAAGTGTACAGCAATTTCATGTGCCTTAGTTTTAAAACAGATTTATAGTTGATTTATAGTGAGCCCTAGATTGAACTGAACTATGATCAAATTAAGATAATGTATTGCAAGTTCTCTGAAAAAATATAGAGGCTAAGGAATTATGATAGTCTAATAGTGATCTACTTTTTTCTAAGTTACTCATCTTGTACTGTGTGTTCCCATTTTCTCTTTTCAAAACAATAGCTTTTTGGAGAGATTGCCTTTGTCATTTGAACTGGTGCATATAGGTCTATCTATGTATAGAACTCCATTAAGGACTAGGTAAGTGTGTTCCATTATCTATCAGGGAATCATTCTTTCCAAGGAACTAGGTCCTCAACACATGGTGCTAAAAATTTCATTCAGCCATTTCTGAAGAGTTCCTATTAAGAAAAAAGTCCCTGCAAAGGTTAACAGGAACTTGAATTGGCTATTTCAAGTTGGGACATTTTCATTCTTACATTTGATACATTCTCATAATAATCCATGATATTTTACTTCAGTCCTCCGTTTCTTTAAAAATCTTTTATTTATAATATCAGTAGTATTTATTGTATTGTATTCTATTCCACCATAAGCAGAACTATATTTTCTAGGTCAGCTATTATGCCTTCCCATCCTCAAGATGAATTTTCCTTCTTGCATGGTAAGGAACAGACATAACCAACTAGATGCAAATTAATTTGTGGCCTCTGAAAAGTAAGTAAGTCCTTAGGTGGGTTTACTAGGAGATGAATTGTCAATGCGCAGGAAATGCACTACCCAGGGCTGTAGTAAAGAGGAGGAAGTTGTCTTTTTATCTGTAGAGTTTTATGAAACTCCAATTGTGGTTTGGTGTTTTATGGCTATCAAGTTCATTAAAAGGGAAGAAGAACTTTGATTGACTCTCATATAAACAACATAAATCCAACATGTCATATGCTGAAGCTTAAATGAATCTGGTACATAAAGGGAAAAATGGCTTAATACCACAACACCTACGAGGTACTTAATCTTGAATATCGATGTATCTTTGGGGAATTACCTCTGAGCATTGCATCCCTATAAGCATTGTTGCCAATGAGTAATAGAGAAGCAGCCTCGGAGTCAGGAAGACCTAGGCTTAAGTCTGATGAACACTAAGTAGGTGACCCTGGCAAGTCAACTAACCTTTCTCAGTGCTCCAGGTTATAAATTACAGAGCAGATGGTGAAATGTAGGAGATGTTTGTAGGAGATATTTGCTTTCTAGTTCAGTGTACTAATGAAATCACAGGTCCAGTACCAAAACAAACTGAAAGTGCCTTTAAGAATCATTGCTTGATATATGAATGTAACGAAATACTATTGTATAATAAGAAATGATGAACAGCCAGATTTCAGAAAATCCTGGAAAGACTTGTACATACTGATGCAAAGTGAAATGAGCAGAACCAGGAAAACATTGTATATAGTAACAGCAACATTGCATGATACTCAACTATGAATGACTCAGCTCTTCTCAGCAATGCAATGATCCAAGACAAGTACAAAAGACTTAGGAAAGAAAATGCTATCCATATCCAAATAAAGAACTGGTGGACTCTGAATGCAGATTGAAGCTTTTTTTCACTTACTTTATTCTTTCTTGTGTTTTTTCCTCCCTTTTTATCTGTTTCTTCTTTCACAACTGTGACTAATAGGGATTTTGTTTTTACATGATAACACATGTTTAACTATATTAAACTGCCTACCATTTTCAGAAGAAGAGAGGGGAAAGAGGGAGGGAGAAAATTTGGAACTCAAAATCTTGTAAAAATTAATGCTAAAAAATTTTCTTGACGTGTAACTGGGGGAAGAAATAAAATACTATGAAAAAAATCATTGCCATTAAGCTGTGCAGTATTTAGCAGAGAAGGATGAAAAAGATTAACAATTTTTTAAAAATTACATGTACCTTGTTTTATTGGGCAAATTCAGTGGCGTCCCTGAGAAACACTTCTTGACTCCCTACAGCCCACCTTACTCCACCCCCACACACATTTTCTGTTTTATTCATTGTCTTGTATCTTCCATTATTCTTCCCTCTCCTCACTCACCCTCTTTCCCAAAGTACTCCATGCAGGAAAAGAGGAAGAACTGGCCCTAGGCAAAACTATGTTGAAATTGGTATTCTCTCTCTGGACTTTGAAACTTTCTCCCACTTTTTGGTACCCTATTTTTCTTGGTTCCCAGAATCTAGTATCCTTATGTTGACTTCTGTCTTTCCAAAACCCTCCCTCCCTTCCCACTCTTTATTCCCCACAACTGTGACAACCCATCTAGGCCTAGTCTGCCCTTAAATATCCCATATTTTAAAATTACCTCTCCTTTTCCCCAGTCTTTCTAATTAAATTTTTATTCCTGCTGTGAGTAAAACTCAGCTAGGTGTTGGGAGAAAGTCAATCCTGTTAAAGGCATCCAGTAAGTTATGAGCATAGTGATGAATAGTAGGTGTATTGTCTGAAGACAAGCCTTGGTAAATCTGTAGAGGTTTCTCACCAATGTTGGCTGCAGAGTGATGAATTTTTAGGTGCCCAGAAACATGAAGACCATGGACTACTAAGTCATAAAAGAGTTTAGAAATACATCAGTGAAGAGAATACTTACACTGTTCAGAATACCAGACAGTGAGTCAACAAACATTTGTTGAAATGTGCCAGGCATTGTGCTAAGCGTGGTTATTGTTGGTCCTTTATTTTCGAATAGGACTAATGACATCAGCAGGATGATGTCTTGTCTTGCAAGTGAATTGGATTTAAGTGAGGCAGAGTTGTGCAAATCATCAGCCTCACTCTTTTTTCCAGTCATCTGAGTCCAGGGGCAAGACATAGGTCAGGATGACTGACAATGGCATATATGCAGTGGGAGACCTTAGCCTTTTAAAGTTAAGGTCTTTCCCAGGTCTCAGTTTGTCTGAGGCAACGCCCATTCAATAGTTAAAGGCTAAGTAAGAATTGAGGCGAAAGATGGCGTAATTTGCCTTCACAAAAGAATCAGTCTGGGAGGGGAAGACCCTCAGAGTTTCTGGCCAGAACAGAAACTCAGCTTTGCAATAAAGAAATACTGATCATGGGCTGAAATATGATACAAGCATATATAACATTAATATGCATAAGCTATGGCAGAGTGTCCCCCCTCCAGTACTCTAGGTCAATGGATGGGGTACTATCCTGAGGACTTGACCTCTAAAGGTCTATTTCTCTTCCTTGTCTCATTGCTCCCAATTGGATCAATTTGGCAAAATCTACAAGATAAAATTTAGGTATATTTCATGATAAGTGTTGGTGCACAGGCTAAGCATTAGGAATTCAAAGAAGGGCAAAAACTTGGTTTCTACCTTCAAAGACCTCACATTCTAATAGAGACAACATACAAAAACAAACAAAAACCCTATATACATATAGGCTATATACAGAGCAGATGGAAAGTAACCTCAGAAGAAAGCAGTTAGCATTGGTGTGGACCTATAAAGGCCTCCTGAAAATACTTGAAGTATTGTGATTTAATAAGATATGAAAACCTACTAGTAACTCTCCCTCCACCATCTCTGACTAAATATTCCTAGAAGTGACATCTTATACCAACTCTAATTGAACTGTAGTTGTCTTATGACTCCTGTTATTGAGGAGGGAATAATGTTGATGTTATTAATATCATTATCGTATTGTAATTACTTATTAGAATGTATCTAGCATATCAGCATGCAAAGCATTTTAAATTACAATACCAATGTAGAAATAATAAAATATTGAGATAAGGGAATTTCTTGAAAATGGGACTTCTGAGCTATAGTAGGTCTAAAGTTGATTGGGTATCTATAGTAAGTTTAATACCAATTTAGTGATTTACCATGAACTGGAACCCATCAGGCTATCTAATGAACTAGCCTAGGTAGGAATCAGAGCTTGTCAAAGTTCCCATGCCAATCACTATTTGGATAAGGTTCATGAATGGCTGCTGCACCTCCAGCATGAATGAGATTTGGAGACCCAGTTTTAAAAAAGGAGGTAGGAGAGAGAAAGCACATTACTTTATGTTAATACCTGGTAGAATTGAAGTAGGGAGACTTTCTTTTTAAATCATGGATTTCACACTAATGTATGTTTCAGCTCTGGAGGTGGCAGATACATCCCCAGAATTGGAAGAAAGTAACCAGGTAAAGTTCCTGGGAAGAACTGGGAAGAAGCAAATGGATGAGGAATGCATAGCTGTGATCCATATATACTAGAGAAGCAGAGTTTTTACTGTGTCCTGGCTCCCAAATACCTAGGTACATAACCCAGAGAATCCAAAAAGACCTGGAAATTGCCTGATAGAGATGTAGGGAAAGTCAAGGTATCTGCTTCTAAGCAATAAATTATTCCATGAATAAATATTCAAAGCAGCTTTCTGCTATACCTAGCTGTCTCCATACTTCTTCACAACAAAGCCCATCAGTACATGGGGTTTGATTGGTTTAAAGCCCTGTGGTTAAAGATTAACTTCAATATGTTCTATTTGATTTTCAGCACCAAACCTTTCAGGTTTGTTCAGTTTTTATAATTTATTATTTAACATGATGAGATCAAGATTTAAAACAATTAAAGGGAAAATCATTTATAATGTCTAGCACACTTATGAAAGATTTCCCTTAATGTAATTTTTGTTATAAGAAAACATTTCTTTGTCAAGAAATATGGAAATTTAGAAATGTTCATGAACATATTATAGTGAGACATTTAATGATGTTGATGTTATTAATTTCATTATCATATCATATAACTACTTATTAGAAGGCATCTAGCATATCAAAATTTGCAAAGCATTTTAAGTTACAATAGCAATGTAAAAATAATAAAATATTAACAATGTAAGTAGCTATTGCTGTGCAAGACAGCTAGGTGGCATATTGGCTAGAGCACTGGGTTTGGAGTCAAGAAGACTCATCTTTGTGAATTCAAATCTGGCCTCAGACACTTGTTAGCTGTGTGACCCTGGGCAAGTCATTTAGCCCTGTTTGCCTCAGTTTCATTTGTAAAAATGAGCTGGAGAAGGAAATGGCAAACCACTCTAGTATCTTTGCCAAGAAAACCCCAAATGGGGTCATGGAGAATTGGACATGACTGAAATGACTGAACAACAACAAAAAATTGCTATGCAACAGCATTTTATTTTTGTAATAACCCAGTCTGGCATATTGGATAGAATTCTATACTTGGATTAGAAAAAATAACTAGCTTTAAATTTTCTTCAAATACTTACTAGCTGTGAAGCAAATAGGTAAGTCACTAAAACCCTCTGATCCTTGGTTTCTTCAGCTGTGAAGTGGGAATAATAATACAATCTACCTTATAGTGAGGATCCAGTGACATATGGTATATAAAATGCTTGGCAAACCCTGAAGCTTTGGACTTACACGTCTCAATATCTCTATCTCCATCTCTATTTCTATCTCTATTCCTGTCTCCATCTTTATGTTTCTGCACCTGTGATTTCATCTGTGTAAGAATCTTTTGGTGAGGAAGCTCTACCATTTCCCAAGGTCACACAGCCAACCCAGGTCATCTTGACTCAGCGTTAGTCTTCTATCCATTATACTTTGCCATCTCTTTGTAGTTATATATATATATAAATGTTAGCCCTTACAATTACTTATGGATAGATATTATTTTCACCATTTTAAAGATGAGCAACTTGGAAACAGGAAAAG
Organism: Trichosurus vulpecula; assembly: GCF_011100635.1. Lineage (NCBI taxonomy): Eukaryota > Metazoa > Chordata > Mammalia > Diprotodontia > Phalangeridae > Trichosurus > Trichosurus vulpecula. The sequence goes on along the minus strand of NC_050579.1, from coordinate 139,337,330 downwards.
TTAAAATGATTTGCCAAGGGAAATGCCACTAGAGTATCAGAGATGGCAGTTAATCTCAGGTCTTCCTCCATCAGAAAGCCTCTGGTTTCTCACTGGAAAAACAAACAAACAAAGGAAAAACAGCCCAAAGCCACTATTCTCACAATTGAAGCCCTAGTCATCATCATGATGAGTAATCCTTGTGGAGAAAGGGCCTGCCATATTGCTACTACTGATAACTATTAGGTAGGTAAGGTAAAAGTCCTGGGAATAGCAGTGCCCCTTCACAGACTACAGCCCCATTTCCAGCACAGCCTACCACCTCCTTTCCCTCACTAGTGCGTAAGAGCAGTCCTTCTGGAGAAGGGTTCTATCATCCCTGCCACCATAAATATCAACACCAGACCAACTTTCATCAAGGAAAAAGGAATGCCATCCTTGTTGGTACAACATGTAGACATCTTGAGGGAAGAGATGGAGGAGACATGTGTGTGGGTCAAACCATAGCCACCACTTTTCCTCAGACCTAAGCAGAGACCCTGTGCCCCAGAGCCTTAGGAATAACAATATCCTCCCTGAACCCCCCCAGACCACTGGTCTTCCAACCTGGCCCCCATTGCCACCATTGATTGGGACTCTAGAGAAGGGGCTCCATAGCCCTGCTACTACCAACACTAACTACTAATCAACTGCAAATAATTGCAATAAGCCAAGATGCCCTGGAAGAGCATTGCACACTAGACCTCAAGCCCTACTTGTAGCCCAACCCTCATTGCCATCACCCAAGGGATCTACTCTTGTGAAGATAAGAACTGGCAACTGTGTCTACACATTCTATAACCATCTCTGCCTCAGCTTCCACAATTGACTAAAACAAAGTTCTTGTGACCCAAGACCTTGGCACTGTCAAATGGTTCAACAACATCAGAAAAGAATATGATTCTATCAATGGAAATGACCTTAAAGAAGATGTACCATCACCTGCTTTGTGAAAGTACCCTAAAGACTACTGGATTTGTAGTCCTATATGTGTTCTCTCCCTAATAGAATGTGAGATCCCCAGGGATGGCCATTCCTTTTTCTTTGTATTCCTAGAGTTTTGTCTAGGTTTTTGTTTACAGTAAGCTCTTAATAAATGCTTTTTTCATTCATTCATTCATTCCAGACACAGAAATCCAGCATTCTCTATTACAGGAGATTGAGTGCAATCTAAAGAGCAAGCTCACTGGTATATAGGCAAGGTGGTGAGGAGTATAATTTACATCATATATGATTATTGAAATGAGCATTGCTCAGGATATATGTTCAGGATGCTAAAACACAGATAAAATGTGACAAAGGCAGCACCATAAGCAGCATATTGGTGAGGGTCCAACCATAGTGAGGATAGGGGGAGGTCCCACTAATTAACAAAGATTTTGATCAGTTACTGCATCAAGTCTTCAGCCGTACTGTCTTTTTCCAGGTGGCTGTAGCACTCCTCTCAGAAGCCATGCTCATACCCATGTTCCTCCTTTCTTCCTCAGGGAAGACTTTAGCACACTTTAGCAAGAGGGTTTATTTGGAGGGCAAAAATCCTGTGCTGAAGCTTGAAAATGGTGAGGTAGGACAGGCAGCAGATCATAGTGTCTAGTGTGATGTACTTGGAGTCAGGAAATCCAGGATTCAAATACCACTTCTGACACTCATTGGGCAAGGAAGGCACTTACCCTGTCTGAGATTCCATTTCCTCATCTGTAAAATAGTAGTGACTACCTAACAAGGTTGTTGCGAGGATGAAATGAGGTAATGCAGTTTGTAAATGTTAATTTGCTATTTACTAGTCAGCTTTTATTATTGGCAGGAATATGATTGGAAGAAACTATTGCAATTTACATTTGGCAGTAATGGATTTCTTTTTTATTTTTGCATTTTTTGAAAAAGTCTAATATATGATGTGATGTGAAAGGTATGTTTTTTTTTTTTTAAAACTCATCTAAAACTAAAATGTTTCATTCCGGTAGTACTCACTATATTGATTCCAGATGTACTTACTATAAAGTATTTTAAAATGTTGAAGGGTCTTGCTTTACCATGTACAATCCTGCAACATTGTTATACTCTTTGAAGATAAAAGATAATATCCTAAGCATGTAAAAGTGAAGAGCTCTTTTAAACTCAAAAAATTGTCCTAAACCTGAATGCTAGTAATCAGAAGCACAATCTCAGAGAACAGGACAGCTTGTTCTAAGATTTTCTCTTGAGAAAAGATCTGTATAGCTGAGTACCACAGCCAGCAGCTGTTGATCAAGGATTGACCATCCAAGACAACTGAGATAAAATACCTGCTTCCAGGGGGATGTAAAGTCCAGATCATTTAGAGCTGATGTGGAAATAAATCTGCCATCATCTGAAGTTCATATTTCAAAGGGGATAAAAAAAGGATGAATGACTTCAACCTTGTTAGAAAATCTTTGCGGAACAGCACAATGAAACTGAAGATGAACGTAGAAGGCTTTGCAAGGTGTGATGTGAGTGGGTCTTTTCTCTGTTACAGTCAGATAGTCTAATAATTGTCACTGTACTCTCAGCATTTGAAAATGCACGTTGGATATTGTAAATCTGGAACTGACATTCTAGAAAGAAAGACAAAGCAGTAAAAACATAGTGCCATAAATGCATTGACTTCCCTCCTGCGTCCCATTTTCTGTAACAAAGGGAAATAAGTCTTAAAATTGTGCATAAAGCCTTTCCTTTATTGTGTTACAATTATTCTTGATTCATTAAATACTTTTATTCCTATAATCAAACTTGTTTAAAACTCACCTGCTTGTGGGCCAGAGAAAGACACAGAAGACATGAGAGCAATCATACACATTTACTAATGTGTTGTTCTGGCATTTCTCTGCATAATGTTGTGCCTACTGGAGTGTACTTTTTTCCTGAGCATTCTGTATCTGTATACATATGAAAATACAAGCCATTAATTAAAAAAAAAGTAATTGTGTCAGAGTTGTGGACAGATTGATTTGTTGCTGCACCCTGAGTTCCAGATGACTAGTTAGAACTTTTTTTCCTCCTCTTAAAGAATGTGCTGACAACTGGTGAAGGCTAGAGCCAAACAAGGGTACAACTGGTTGTATTTTGTTAATCGTATAAAACAACATCTATTATTATAGTGTTGAAGCAGGGTGAGACATAGAATCACAGACTCTTAATTGGAAGGGATCTTGGAAGTCATGTAGTCCAGTGTTTCTTAAACTGTGGGTCATGAGCCCATGTGGGTTCTGAAAAAATTTGGCAACTGTGAAAGATTTCTGAATTTTCAACGACCAAAAATTAACTAAAAATAAAATGTGTAGTGAATCTGAATTTTTACTCTCAGTACTTACCGATGATGTATGAACAACTTCACTGCAGCCTTGGTTCTGAAAACAAAGCTCCTGCACTTTGCAGTGCTCATGCCCTAAGTCATGCAATGCCAAAGAAGGCTGCCAAAAGGGGTCCCTGGTGGAAAAAAGTTTAAGAAGTCCTTTCTAGTCCAATCTGTACCTGATCAAGGAACTCTTCTATATTATCCCTGATCAGGGACCAACTAATTTCTTCTTGAAGGTCTCCTGGAGTGGAGAATTCACTGTTTGCTGAGGAATCCTATTCTAGTTTTTGACAACCATAATTGTTAGAAATTTTTCCGCTTTATCAAACCAAACTTGTTTTTTTTTCAATCTACTAATTGCACTTACTTCTGTCTTCTAGCCTTTTTCAAGTCTCTTCAACATTTTGGTCACCCTCTTGTGGATATCCTATAGCTTGTCAATATCTTTTTTTAAAAATGTGGCCCGAGGGGGCGGAGCCAAGATGGCGGCTGGTAAGCACGGACTAGAGTGAGCTCCGTACCCGAGTCCCTCCAAAAACCTATAAAAATGGCTCTGAACCAATTCTAGAACGGCAGAACCCACAGAACAGCAGAGGGAAGCAGGGCTCCAGCCCAGGACAGCCCGGATGGTCTCTGGGTGAGCTCTATTCCACACGGAGCTGGGAGCTGGGAGCTGGGAGCTGGGAACGGAGTGGAGCAGAGCCCAGCCTGAGCGGTGTGGACGATCCAGTCCAGAAGCCGGGCGGAGGGGGCCCTAGCGCCCTGAATACGTGAGCAGTTACCAGACCCCTCGACCCACAAACACCAAAGACTGCGGAGAAGGTTAGTGGGAAAAGCTGCGGGAGTGGAAGGAGTTCGCGGTTCGGCTTCCAGCCCCGGGGGCAGCGGAGGTGGGGCAGCTACAGCTGTTGTTACTTCCGGCTCCAGGCCCACCTGGTGGGGGGAAATAAGTGGCCGATCACAGCAGGGGTGCACAGCCTGCCGAAGATCTGAGCCCAGTCTGGACTGGGGGTCCTTGGGGAAGGAGGAGTGCGGCTCTGACAGAGCTGGCACCTCCCCCCCAAACGTAGAACATAGAACTCTGTAATCTACAAGCAGTCATACCCCACTGAAAAACTCAAGGGTCAAGTTAGTTGGTTGGGAATATGGCCAGGACGCGAAAACGCGCCCAGATTCAGTCTCAGACTTTGGATTCTTTCTTTGGTGAAAAAGAAGACCAAAACATACAGCCTAAAGAAGACAGCAAAGTCATAGAGCCTACAACCAAAGCCTCCAAGAAAAACATGAACTGGCCCCAGACCATAGAAGAACTCAAAAAGGATTTGGAAAAGCAAGTTAGAGAAGTAGAGGAAAAATTGGGAAGAGAAATAAGAAGGATGCGAGAAAGCCATGAAAAACAAGTCAATGACTTGCTAAAGGAGACCCAAAAAAATACTGAAAAATACACTGAAGAAAACAACACCTTACAAAATAGACTAACTCAAATGGCAAAAGAGCTCCAAAAAGCCAATGAGGAGAAGAATTCCTTGAAAGGCAGAATTAGCCAAATGGAAAAGGAGGTCCAAAAGACCACTGAAGAAAATACTACTTTAAAAATTAGATTGGAGCAAGTGGAAGCTAGTGACTTTATGAGAAATCAGGATATTATAAAACAGAACCAGAGGAATGAAAAAATGGAAGACAATGTGAAATATCTCCTTGGAAAAACCACTGACCTGGAAAATAGATCCAGGAGAGATAATTTAAAAATTATTGGACTACCTGAAAGCCATGACCAAAAAAAGAGCCTAGATACCATCTTTCAGGAAATTATCAAGGAGAACTGCCCTGATATTCTAGAGCCACAGGGCAAAATAGAAATTGAAATAATCCATCGATCGCCTCCGCAAATAGATCCCAAAAAGAAATCTCCTAGGAATATTGTTGCTAAATTCCAGAGCTCCCAGATCAAGGAGAAAATACTGCAAGCAGCCAGAAAGAAACAATTTGAATATTGTGGAAACCCAATCAGAATAACCCAAGACCTGGCAGCTTCTACATTAAGAGATCGAAGGGCTTGGAATGCGATATTCCGGAGGTCAATGGAGCTAGGATTAAAACCTAGAATCACCTACCCAGCAAAACTGAGTATCATGTTCCAAGGCAAAATATGGACTTTCAATAAAATGGAGGACTTTCAAGCTTTCTCAGTGAAAAGACCAGAACTGAATAGAAAATTTGACTTTCAAACACAAGAATCAAGAGAAGCATGAAAAGGTAATCAAGAAACGGAAATTGCAAGGGACTTACTAAAGTTGAACTGTTTTGTTTACATTCCTACATGGAAAGATGATGAGTATGATTCATGAGACCTCAGTATTAGGGTAGTTGAAGGGAATATGCATATATATATATGCATATATATATGTTTATGTATATATATAAGTGAATGTGTATGTATGCATGTATCTATGTGTATATGTATGTATGTGTATGTATGTGTATATATATATATATATATGTAAAAGAAAGAGAGCAGACACAGAGTGAGTTGAGGATGAAGGGAAGAGAGCTAAAAGAAATAAAATGAAATTAAGGGATGAGAGAGTAACTTACTGAGAGAGGGAGATAGGGAGAGATAGAATGGGGTGGATTATCTCCCATAAAGGTGGTAAGAGGAAGCAGTTCTAGGAGAGGAGGGGAGTGGGCAGGTGAGGGGGGAATGAGTGAACCTTGCTCTCATCAGATTTGGCCTGAGGGGGAATACCATACATACTCAGTTGGGTATCTTACCCCACAGGAAAGAAGAGGGAGGAAGATAAAAAAAAAAAATAAAAGGCAGGGGGATGATGGAGTGGAGGGCAGATGGGGGTGGAGGTAATCAAAACAAACACTTTGGAAAGGGGACAGGGTCAAGGAAGAAAATTCAATAAAGCGGGATGGGTTGGGAAGGAGCAAAATGTAGTTAGCCTTTCACAACATGAATATTGTGGAAGGGTTATACATAATAATACATGTGTGGCCTAGGTTGAATTGCTCAACTTCTTAGGGAGGGTGGGTGGGAAGGGAAGAGGGAAGGGAATTTGGAACTCAAAGTTTTAAAATCAGATGTGCAAAAACAAAAAAACTTTTTGTATGCAACTAAAAAATAAGATACACAGGCAATGGGGCGTAGAAATTTATCTTGCCCTACAAGAAAGGAAGGGAAAAGGGGATGAGAGGGGAGGGGGGTGATAGAGGGGAGGGCTGACTGGGGAACAGGGCAACCAGAATATACGCCATCTTGGAGTGGGGGGGGAGGGCAGAAATGGGGAGAAAATTTGTAATTCAAACTGTTGTGAAAATCAATGCTGAAAACCAAATATGTTAAATAAATAAATTGCATAAAAAAAAGAATAAAAAAAATATGTAACAATGAAAAAAAAAATAAAAATAAATAAAAATGTGGCCCCCAGAACTGAATTCAATATTCCATATGTAGTCGAATCAGGGCAGAATGCAACGGGGTAATCACCTACTTCTTTTGCCATAATATGCCCTTATTAATGGAAGCTTAAGATTATATTAGGATTTTTGGCTACTATGTCCCCCTATTGACTCTCTTTTGTATATGAATTGCCGTTTGACCATGTCTTCTAAATCTTCTACCTGTGAAATTGATGTTTTGAACCATAGTTGAAGATTTTGCTTTAATCCATATTAAACTAAATCTTATTAGATTTAGCCTATCATTCTAACTGGCTAGGGTTTGGGGATCCTGCATCTTTTATTATCTCTAGTAATCCTAAGATCCTAAGATCATGGAATTAGATATAAAAGAGTCTTTGGAGGATAGTTTTTTAATAGAGGCCCCATGAGATGTAAGGACTTGCCCAAGGTTAAACAGGTACTTAGTGGTAGAGCTGGGTTGCGAACTATGCCTCCAAGTTAAACACTAAAAGATCTTCTGTAAAGACCGTCTACCTTCCAATTCACATCATATGAAAATAAAATAAGCATGTAATCCAATTAAATTATAATATTTATTAAGCCTTCATTACTTGAATACTTATAGGTTGTTAAGTGCAGAACAGAAATAATATTCACATAAGGCATGGACCTTGCTCTTTGAGAACTTTTAGTACATGAGTGGAAGTGATAATTACATATAATACTATAATAAAATAGTTCAAGTTCATTAAAGGGTGTAAAACCAATTATTAGGGGAAGGCCAAGTGGGAAAGTGTTGATATTGAGTAGGGGATTCAGAGAAAGTTTCATGTGAGAAGTAGTGACATTTTAATTGATCTGAATAGACATAAACATGGGGTATGAAGGAGGGAATTCAAAGCAGAGGGAACAACCTGAGCAAAAGTTTGGGGGAGAATAGCCCAATTTGATTTGAATGCACATGGTTGCTTAAGGGCAGCTATGTGGTGAAGTGGGTGGAGCTCTGCACATGCTAGCTATGTCATTTAACACAGGGAAAATTATTTAACACCTGTCTGTCTCAGTTTGTTGTTATGGGGTCAAATGAGATTTCACTGAATTGAACTGAAGTGCTTAGTGCAGTGCCTGTCACATAGGAGCCACTTAATTAATGCTTGTTTCCTCCCCCTTCCCTAACCTACCACTCTTTCTCTGCCATTTGTGTAGCATGTAGTAAGTCTGGAAAGGAAGGATAATGACAGACTGTGGAGCACCTTAAGCATGTTGTACAATGAAATTTTAATTTTGTAGGCAACAGGGAGCTGCTACAAATTTTTCAGCAGAGAAATGATTTGACTAGATCTAGTGATAAGGAAGATTAGCCTTGAAATGGTGTGAAGGGTATTTGGGAAGGGGGAAGAATACAGGCTGGAAAACCCCTTATGATCAGATAGCTTCTCAGGTAATGATGACCTTATTATACTACCATGGTCATGGTGGCTCTGCAAAGGGAAGGATATGAAATAGAATAGAAGTGGAATCAAGATAATATGAAAGCAGAACCATCAGGTGTAGATTTTCTTTATGTAGGTGGAGATATAGGTCTAAAAGTAAGGAGAAAAACCAAAGCTAGAACTATGAGAGTCCTTTACAAAGAGGTGGTGATAATGGAAGGCATGAATGGCTTAAGAATTCTAAGGTAAAGGCTCTCCCTGGAGGTCTCCAAGCAAATACTGAATGACCACTTCTTGGATATATTATAAAGGGGATTTTTGTTCAACTTCAGTTTCCTAGATGGTCCCTGAGATCCCTATTTAAAGATTCTACTCAAAAGAAATTTATTTACCACTCAAAGAAATCACATTTGGATATGCTTCTGTAATAGGTATTTTGATTGTGTGGAACATACTTTCAAAGTAAATTTGCTCTTTTCTACATCTAACTACTATTAATCTCTTTGACTCTAACCCTGACATATTTTTTGGACTTGATTAGAATGCTTCTGAATCACCCGAAATTCTCTTCTTGTAGTAATTCACCTTTCAGTCTTGTTCATAGCTCTAGGATTGTAAGATTCTGTGATTCTAATTCTGTGCTCTTGAATTTGGATTAACTACAATTCTCCAAATGCAACTAGATGTGAAGTATTTTGACAATCTATCAATCAATAATAATTTATTAACCAGTAACTATGTACCAGGTCCTACAAATATGAGTTCAAAGCATGAAGTACTCCCGAATCACAAAGAGCTAGCATTCTAATAAGAACACAGAAAAAAAATAATCTAAATATAAAGTGAATAAATAACAATGATAGCTAGCATTTAGACAGTACTCCAAGGTTTATAAAGTACTTTACAAATATGTTCTCTCATTTGATCCTTTGAACAACCCAGGGAGATAGATATGATTATTATCCTTATTATTGTCAGTATCCCTAGAGAAGGAAACAGAAGCACAGAGAGTTTGGCTGATTTGACCAGGGTCAAACAACTAATTTCTGAAGCAGGCTTCAAACTCAGGTCTTCAAGACTCTAAATCCTATGTTCTATCAATTGTACGACCTAAGCTGCCCCAAGTAATTAAAAAGTAACAAAAACACAGTTGTTTGGAAAACAGAGAACTAGAAGTTGGGGAGAACAGGAAGGTTTCATGTAGAGATGCTTAAGGTGTGTTTTAAAGAAATAGAGGGACTCTATCAAAGTAGACAAAAATGTATGGATTTTTGTGACAGAGTTTTGTGTACTACTAAAGTGATTTCAAGAAACACCTAAGATGTTATTACCTTTTCACTTTTAAAAACACAGATCATTGTTTGTATTTTTTAATTGTTTTTCTTCTGAGTTCAAAGGGAACTTTTCCAGTGCCCATCTTATCAAACTGATACCCAAAAGGAAATCCCAGAGGACATAAGCATTCTTGAGGACTTGTTAAAAGAATTAATTTTTTTTAAAAAAAGGATTTCTCAGTATTATTTCAAGTCAAGAAAATACATGATTTCAAGGATTAATAAAAACAGAGAAGGAATTATATAAAGAGCCTTTCCTTTAAAAAAAACCCTTATAATTTATATTTTTAAAAATTTTTAATTAAGTAATTTATTTTTAGCTTTCATCATTCATTTCCACAAGGTTTTGAGTTCCAAAACCTTATAATTTCAAGGAAAATAAAAACAGAGAAGCAATGAGAAAATGTATACCTAAAGCGAATTTGAAATATAAAATGTTTTAATTTAGTATATCATTTATGTTAATTTTATAATATTCAGTAATTGTGGGAAATACCTCCTTGAATGGGAGCCAAGAGACTAAGGGGAACAGAACTGGTTGTGAATGGAAGATTTCTTAGTAAGCAAGCACACTCTGTTCCTTCATAGATAAGTTGTCACTTTAAGGCCTCATGAATCACAAAATTTCAGAATCAGAAAGGACCTTAGTGACCATCTTGAACAAGATGTTGAACAACACATACTTGAAAAAGAATTCCCTGTATAACCTACCATACAAGTGATTGTGAAATCCCTTTGATACCTACACTGAAAGGGGAAGCTCCTACTTTCTGAGGTATATCATTGTACTTTTGGATAGCTCTAATTATCAGAAAATTTTTCCTTACATCAAGGCTAAATAAAGGTTACAGCTTTTCTGTAATGATAATTACTATGCCAGTATATTTTAGACCCTTGAGCTTTCTTAGTTATTCCAAAGAATATAAATAACATCTTAAGAAGGATTCATTAGTGAGAACTATCCTTGAATATGAACATGGATGATGTAGGCATTTTCCCCCAATAAATAAACATTTATAAATAGTATTTTTATCCATGTGGTTATATGTGAAATTATAAGAGAAATCCAACGTAACACTTTTATCTTATGTGATTAGAAACTTTTTTTTTCAGAAACTTCTTATTACAAGTTCTGTGAAATATCAGTCTAATGCAGCTGTATCCTCAAGCACATAGCACTCAAGCACAAAGGCAACATTGCACTTTATGGTCACTTGTATACACACTCCTGTGGAAGCTTTCAGATGTCTGATAGTATATGTACGTGTATAATAAACTGATGCAATTTTCATGAATCAACTTAGTGTCCTTTAATTTAACAAATTAATGATTAAAGCAATCTGGGTATTCTTTCCACTAGTCCAAATGGTAACCCTCCCATGCCGTCTTAGCCTGTGAAATTTCTTGTCTCTTTCTATGAATTCTTCATGGCCAATCTAACCCAAAGGCTTCAAAGAGTAATCTCTAATTGTAGTATTTTAGAACTTCTTGAAATGATATCATATAGCAAATGCAAAAGAAAACAAAAACAAAACACTCGTCATGGAGTTAGAAGACAGTCATTGCTGCCCCTGCTGTGGCAACAGCCAGCTGAATGACCTTCGTCAAGTTTTCTAATGTTTCTGGAATTTAGTTTTCTCTTCGGTAAAATCAGAGGATTGGATTAGATTACTTCTAGGCTTCCTTTTTAACTCAACATTTCATTTTAAAAATTCACTATTTACTTTCACTTTTCTCTTTTACAACTAGTTTCATATTGAAGGCTTTCAACCCCCTCATAATTTCCTTTGTTCCTCCTCCAGATGCATTATGTTTAATTGGTATCCTTACCCAAGATCAATATTCTTGTATTTTATTAATAGAATTACATGAACAAACTCTTATGACCTTTATAAAAAAGAATGGCTATTTTTTTCATTGCAATTCAACTTGAAAATATTAAACACGTACTATACATAAGGCACTGTACTTACTGTTGGTAGTACAAATAAAAAATGTTTAAAGAACATGCATTACATACAAAAATATGACAAGTACATTAATAAAATCGGGAGCAACAGGAACAAGGTGGAGATCAGTGTGTTCTAGGGAAATTTAAAGAAGAAAACACTAACAAGTAGGGCTATCAGAGACTTCTTGTAGATGACACCAGAGATCTACCTTGAAAGAAGATAAGAATTCTGAAAGACAAAGAGGAGCAGAACTTTGTATTCCAGGCTAGGGGGAGGCCTTATGTGAATATGCAGAGATAGAAGAAGAAATCTTAAGTTTGGACAACAGCCAGTACTATAAATTGGCTCACACTGAGAGTG